>NW_022158693.1:0-738432 GCF_000260195.1 Fusarium odoratissimum NRRL 54006 | reverse complement strand
GACGCTGGTGGTTGTGTATGTCTGAGTGACAACCTCACCGGCGATGGTCTTGGTGACTGTCACGGGGCAGACAGTAGTTCGTGTCCTGTAAACGACATCGGTCTCATGCTTGGTCACATCGGGCTGCTTAACGTGCTCATAGTCGGTAGACTTGACAACGTCGTAGATGACGCTGGTGGTCGTGTAGACCTCGGTAATGACCTCTCCAGCAACAGTCTTGGTCTGGGTCACAGGGCACACTGTTGTTCTGGTAACGTAGTCGACATTAGTGTAGTGCTTGGTGACATCAGGCTCCTTGACTGTGACATCGACAGTCTTGGTCTCAGCAACAACGAGTGTTGAGGTTATGAGCTTGGTCTCACAGTAGGTGCTGTATATGGTTATCATGCTGCAGTCTGTTGGTAGGCTCTGAAAAACTCACGTTCCCTCCTTGTAATGAGTATAGGTGACAGGGCAGACGGTTGTAGTGGTGTAGGTCACGGCGACCTCCTTAACCTCGTGCCCATAGCCGCCCTTCTCTCCATATCCTTCGTCTTGTCCGTACTCGTTCTCGCCAGTCTCGTAGTCTTTTCCGCTCTCATAGTCTGGGCTCTCGTACTCGTCTCCTCCCCGCCGGATGTTGTTAGCCAGGGCCGAGGTGGCCAAGACCAGAAGAGCAGCAGCGAACTTCATGATGAAGAAGGTTGAGAGGATTTATGATATCAACGAAGGTGTTATAAAGCGAGTGCAAGCTATGAGCAAGCGATGGTGATTTGATTGAGCGAAGGTAGAAGTAACCTGAACGAGTTGGTTACTTGTGTATATACAAATCCAATCAAGGCTGATCGAGAAGTGGGAGAGGCTGAGAGATGGATGGAAGAGATGGAAGGAAGAACTGAGAAGGTTGCAGACTTATATCTGTAACTTGTCGAACCAAAACCTACCTTAGATGAGAGAGGTTGGCCGAGTTGGCCTTGACAACCTCCAAACTTTCCAGGCCAAGTCACCCAAGAGACTTCACTTCTCAAACTCCACCCTTGGTTGCATTAGTCTGACTCTACCTGCGAGGGGACGATAACCATCATGAGGGAGGGGTGCGAATATTGGCAAGATGTGATACGGGCATCGTGAGTCCAACCACTGTCAGAGGGATCAGAGGATGTGGCTGGAGCTCACTGGAGCAACCGTGATGCAGGAGGGATGCAATCGAGAGGACTAGCTGGCTAGCAATCGGCTGGGAATGGCAATAGGTTTCCTACAGTGAGAACCTGGGTCGACGGTGAACCAAGAAGTGATGTCAATATCATGCACGGAGGTCAGCAATACTGTGTTGGTTAATGGCCAAGACAATTGGGAGCTCCTTTGCGTAAGGTTTCGAAAGCTCCCCCTAGCTAGGCAGATCCGCAACAGCAGGGCCGAAATGTCGGCCTCCCTCCAAGCTCAACAAAAGATCCTGCCCTTGTCAGTGGATGAGGCTACCAGGTTGTCAGGTTGTGTAAGGCCAGGCCGTATTGACCCGCTTGATTTGGCCATTCACTTAATCAGTTGATCACTGGATCAGCTTGCATTCAGTCTGGGGAACCTAGTAAGACGGGAGACGGCATGAGCAGCTAGAATGAGACCTGGACACGAGGGAACCTGCGATATCTCTGTGTAAAAGACAGCAAATGGCGGGAATAGGGACTGCATCTCAACGGAACTGCGTGGCACTCGGTGACCTATAGCGGCGGGAAGGACAAGCTGGGTCAGAGGAGAGAGACTCGTGTAAACAAAAGAGGCGGAAACAATGCAACTCGGGTTGGATGACAACATCAGCCAGCTTCGACGATGCAGTTGAGCCAAACTCATTCTGCCAATATGCACCTAGCAAAGTATACGGTAACCGAAGCTGAACTATACCAAATCACGATATGAGCGGTTTGTTGTCGATGCAAACTGCAGGACCGGTCACTCCGCTGAAGTTTGATACGCAAATAATCGGCATCTTGGACGTTTAGTGCCCAGCAGCAGCCAACAAACTCTGGAGCCTCTTGGAGCTAGGGCAGTCTGGCGTGAAGGTCCAGGAACCTAGCATCGCTACGTGGACGGGAGTCTTGGCGCCATGTCAGCCATGACACAACAAAGACGCAGAAACCTGCTTGTCGTGATAGCAAAAGATCATGAGTAAGGTGGTTGTGATTAGCATTGTAACCATAGAGATAACTGTAAAGTTAAGGTAGGGTGAGCAGAGGCAGCATGTAATGTCAGCAAGCCTCATTAGGAGAGTTTTCGCTTAACAAGCAGAGACGCCTTGCTTAAGATGGCTAGTGAGGATCGTCCACCCCATATATGTATATGTCGCCAATCGACGATTTGCTCGTGATAGTGAGGCCAAAGAAGTGCCTTGGTTTTGGGGGAGTGGGGTCCCCCGAGCATCTTAGTTGGAGTCTCCGGGGATTTGTTAGTGAATATTCCCGTTGTAACTATGGCATTGCAGACTTGGCAGCCGGATCAATGGGCCGAGAAAAGAGGCGGTCGGGATAAAGAAATGGCCTGGTTTCCTGTGCCATCTTTTCCAATATAGGAATTGTCGAGCGGAGTGGCCAGAGAACCTTAAGCACACCGGGCATCATAACCGCGTTGATATAAGCCACATGTGGTTGCTGTGGCACATGGCTGTTGTGTTAATCGAGACTCCCGGAGTTCGGGAGGCAGATTGAATAAACAAATCCATGGCTGGAAATTGACTGAATGGCTACCTAGAAGTTCACGATACACCACTTGAAGAAAAGAGAACTGGCGGGGGCTTTAAAACTGGTCTTCGCGGTGGCCGGGTTCTACGGCCATGTGGTTCAGAGGTCGGACGGCGAGGACATCGAATGCGGGCGCCTTTTGCAAGCGAAGCACAGCATTTTCGTCGATTGCTGGCCATTACGAGATAGAACTGCGGGTCGGAACCAATGGACATGTCAGGTCTGACAGAGAACGGAGGATTAGCCAAGGACAAGCACGAGCACCCAGTTTGATAGCACAGCATGAGAGAATGCACTCAAGAGCTGCAGCCACCACGCCTTGTGCTTGTGAAAGCCTGTTTTGTTCTCACCTGGTGCCAGATGCATGAGGCAGGGAGGAAGAAGAGCTGTTGGCCATGGAATCAGTGGTTTCTTCCCTGGATGAATCGGTTAATCCAGGTCAACAAGGGAAGGGATAGATGGAGGTCAATGTCGCATCATAACACGGTCCCTAGCGTATCGGTCCCGTGTCATTAGCGCGCACCATAATGAGACGAAACAACCAATGCTGAGCTAGATGCCGCCATAGTTGTCTCGGCGTGCTGTAGTGGTGTGGAGGAATAGGGCGTTGAATACGAGAGAATACTTCCCTTGGAGGGATTGAGTTTTTTGAGTAACAAGAGGGTTAACGGTTGTGGTTGTGGTAGCCTGAGGAACCGAACACCACCTCACTACAATGGTCCAATACCGGCAACTACCAACCCACCTGACTGACTGTTGCCAGTATAAGTCGTAATTTCATCACTCAACCTCGCTATATATCAAAGCCTTTGGTTCAGAAATCTTTCAAATAACAAAAAGCACCAACAGCACCCAAGTAAGGAGAAAAGAGTTACAGGCAGAGACATACTTAGTTTCGGCATTTCGCAGCTCTCAACCCGTACGTGCATGACGCCAAATCAGCCATGATCCAACACTGACGAACCAGCCACCGCTATTCAACTCAGTTATCTGCAGTAAGAAAATATCGGACTGATGCTCTGTGTCTTTGCACACTCGAGTTATACCAAGCTAGTGACCGGAGGGTGAACTTATTTCCTCTCCGGGAATGGTTGCCACGAGGATGAGGCCTTCATGACATCAGATATGAAGAGTATCTTAAAGATCAAAGCTGCTATAACTTAAGCTTGGACACTTCAGCGAAAAAAAATCCCAATACGAAACGAACTAATCAAAATCACAGCAGGTTGCACGGCAATCAAGGTGTGGTGTAGCAGAAGGACTCACTAAAGAGCTGTACCTAGATTGGCGCTCTTCGTATCCTATCCAGGTGGTGTGGTCACTGATGTAGCCTATTCTGCTATATCAGCCACATCTTGCACCTCACGAGTTGCCGATACAACCTCAATAACGCTACGGCAGCTCCTCGAAATCGAACAAAGTCGATCCCGCTCTGTCCGGGCTAAGATCGGCGGGGAAAGTTCTCAGCTGAGCATGGCCAAGCACGTTACTAACAAGTTTACTGTGATTTTTTCCAACTCTTGGACCTTTACTCGACTTTCGTGTCCGCTTGTATCCCAACATGCACGTGTGGGTGTGCCCACTCTGTCGATTAGTAGATAGAGCTACTGCAGTAAGAGCTCAGGTTGTTGTGCTCCATAGACTCATCATTGGCTAGTCTCACATGCCATGCTTTCTTTTCCCCTCCCTCCATACAACTAGCAAATCAGGCACAGCTGAGATGTGTGTACCTTACAGCAGGACGAGAGCACAGACGGAACAGCTCAGGCGTTGTTGTGTTGTATTTGTGCTGCGCTGTGATAGCTGGTCATGTCTCATCACTTGCAGTACGCAAAAACAAGAGGGACATTATGAGGCCCTGAATTGGATAGAGAGAGCATCCCTCTAGCACTGTATCACTCAAAAACAATAGAGTTACCGCCCTAAGACAAGACCCAGTCGTATCATGACTTCTCATGCAAGGCCATGCAGGCTCCACCAATGGTCAACCTCGACACCTTTCTGATATCCATCCCTCCACAGTGACCCATAGCCATATTGAAACGAAACAAAGCGATTTGATGAATTATATCTTTTAAAGTTATAGTATCAGCATAAAGCTTCAAGCTTATTTCCCTCAAGTCTCAAACGTCATGACTTTTTTTTTACTTTTTCCTGCCCCTTGTTAGCCTCCCTCTTTCGATGTCTCTGCCCTTGTATTGAGCTGTTTAGGGATGTCACCAATGTTTGCTAACTTTCTAAACATTGGGGGAAAAGCTTAGCTGACTCTATCTCCCACTGCATTGCTTGTCTCTCGTCAGGCCAAGAACTTCTTACTTCTCTGCTTCTTTCGGTAGTTTCCGTTCCGAGAAATGGTTGCGTTTTGGACCCCAATGTAAAAGCAAACCTCGTGTTGGTGTTGGCAATGACTAAACGCACCAAGTGCAGCAGACTTACATAGAGCAAGGATATGAACTAGCTGCACGTGGAAACTTGTTACTGCATAACCACATGGCCATAAGAAAATAGTTGATTTACATGGGTAGTTTAAACCTGGGCAAGGACTGATCACGATTGACTATGGGGGTGAATGGCCTGTATTCATTCTGCTTACAATATGCATTCCTGCCTTACCACTTATTGAACAGCCTCAGAACACTCGTGATGCATGCATATCCAAGGCTTAGCAAAGCCCTATAGCCTGGGCGTTGTCATACGCTTGACTCACTGGCGATTTTAACCCACCCGTGTCTTGAATTGGAATGACCTTGGCCCTGATGTTATGCCCGTAGCTTCGGGCCATATTCCACGCTGCTCAACATCACCTCTCCAGGGTAGCCATCCTCCATCTTGTATGAGGTATACCCTGCCATGTCACTCTATGTGTGAGTCTCATGACCATAACTTTGGTGTCATTTTACGGTCTCGTATTCATAAGCCATCGCCATGCCATATCGTGAGACAAATGCAATCTGAGGCTTCCATCATGCTTCCCAACCACAAACAGGTCGCTTTTCAACCCAGTGCATATTGAAACTTTCAAGTCACAACCACCAGGGTAACATCCTCTGCAGCAAATCACGCCAATCAGACAACACCCCTTGAGCCTTGAGAATCTTCTTCAGCTCCTCGACAACAGCATCACCAACCACCTCTGTGGTAGCGTTACCACCCAGATCCTTGGTGCGCAGACCACCATCCAGAGCCACATGGACAGCCTCCTCAACACCCTTGGCCTCTTCAGGCAGGTTGAGAGAGTAAGGTTGGAGCATGGCGACGGGCAGGATCGTACCGATGGGGTTGACAATGCCATTGCCAGAGATATCAGGGGCGGAACCTAGTAAACTTAATCAGCTTTCCAAATTTAACAGAACAGGAGAATAAGAGATCACCCACCGTGGATGGGCTCGTAGATACCGTTACATTTGTCCTTTACATCAGGAACACCGCTCAAGCTAGCACTGGGTAGAAGGCCAATTCTGCCAGGAATAATACCAGGCTCATCACTGATGATATCACCAAACAGGTTGCTCGTCACAACAACACCGTTAAGACCAGTATAATTCTTCACCATGATCATAGCAGCGTTGTCAATCAACTGGCGCTCGACCTTAAGATCAGGAACTCCTTCTTAAACGTCTCCGTCATGACCTTTCGCCATAGGCGACTGGTCACAAGCACATTAGCCTTGTCAAGAGACCACACCTTCTTATCGCTGAGATCACGGGCAAGGAATCCAGCGAGACGGGCAACACACTCAACCTCAGCATGGGAGTAAGGCTCAGTGTCCCATGCTGAGCAGTAATTTACACTCACCAAAGTAAATACCACATGTGCGTTCACGGACAATGACGAACGGAGAGGCGTCGACCAGAGAGTCGAACGCGAAGAAATAATGTCGCAGGTCGCCGTATGTGCCCATCCTTTTGCGAAGCTTCAGAAGGCCCTGCTCGGGTCGGAGAGCGCCGGTGCCCCATTCGGGACCGCCGATGGAGCCGAGGAGGACGTCCCCGGCGTCCTTTGCGGCGGCGAGGGTCTCGTTGCCGATAGTGGTACCTTTGGCATCGATGGAGCACTGAGAGAAAATGCCAGACCTGGGTGTGTGCATGCAATGTGTGCTCAGGACTTACACCACCCATGAGATGGTTCTAGAGGTTGAACTTGCCAACGCTGGGCTTGCCATCCTCAAGAGTCTTGAGAACCTGATTGACCAGTCAATTAGTTATTACGCTCTTGCTGTAAGCTGTCGCATGTGTTTCCTTACCGGAATGCCCTCAGCAACAATCTGTTAGTAGTTCGCAGACGTTCAAGCTTTCAACTCCGAAGCTCGGGACCGCAGTGGTCACCAGCGAGCACGACAATGCTGCATTCGACCATTTTGAATTGGTTTTGAAACTATTGAATTAATTGACAATGAGAGGGAAAAGAAGACAAAGAGAAGAATCGATTGTTGGGGCTTGTTTGCTGAACCTCTGTTGCTGCCCCGCATCACCAACATTCTTCCCCGCCATTCCGAGATCGGGGACATAAGCTCCGCAGGCCGGCTTTTGATTGAGTGGTCCGCTCGGGCCTTACGGCAGAGCTAACGGAAGTGGGCATTCACGGCATTGGCCAACGAGAGAAGAGGTCAAGATCATTTTGGGTAGTAATTGGAAGCTCTGGAGTTCTCCATGTTTCGAGGCCTCGATCATAGCTCAGGATTCCTGACTATTCCATTCCTGTTGTAACTATCACGCGTGGACTATATGTTTGCCGTGTTGGCCCCTACATAACCTTGATGGCATGTGCTCACTTAGGTCGTCTTCTAAGCAACTGCGGATTACTTGACCCTGAATGTAATATTTTTGTCTGAAATGCCAATATTTATGTATGTACTCGATCAAATGCATTCGTTATCCAGTACTCCTGTCATCCCGTCTACTCCTTCAAGAAATGCTCATACAACCTGTTGCCTTATCGAAACGCCCTAAATGATTTGCTCGCCAATGGAGACGCTACAGGTACACCTCCCATCAAGTTTCCACGTCCTGTATCTCGCATCCGGCCTCCTCGCATGTTCGGTGTGTTGGCACAGAATGAGCAGACATACACTCTTGGTTGAGTCCTGAGGTCGAGATTGATACACTTTCCGTGGAGCCACATTTCACAGGACTCGCTGCATTGAGTGTCAGCTCCGTTCATGTTAACTCTCCGACAGCCATTTGCTCTGGTGGCCACACTCTGGCAAAACTTACCACTGGATCATGGAGCCGTCCCCCTCGTCAGCCCCCTTTCGGTTACAGAGACATCTGACGTGTCTGTCTGTGATAAGGCTTGACTCGGTAAGGGTCGACGGCGAGTTGCTATCACCTCGAAAAGGACCAAAGTGTCCACCCTGGAACGAACGGTGTTGTCCTCCTTGTCCCATTGGATTCGATCGCTTTCTTCGATCCTCCATGACCTTACGAAGCTCGCTAGCAGCATCCCCAATCTTGTCCTTGCGCTCATACATCATCGTCTCATTCTCACTGTCCGCATCGTGTTGCGATCCTCCAATAGTATCGTGTATACTACTCGTGCTCCTGTCACTAACACTACGTCGCGAAGAGTGAAAGATGGACCCAACCGGTCTCAGGGGATCAGGTAACGCAAAGGACGCATTGAACGAGTTGTTCCTGCTAGGAATAATGATAGGCTCGTCGTCCGAGGATGATTCGTCATCGTCCGAGGGACCCAGGTCTCGTGGTGTTCGACTCCTATCACGAGTGAGTCCTGGATGATTGGCACTGGGCTCCCAGTCCCACTCATTAGGTACGATCGTTGTCTCTGCGCGAGCTCTGCCCCTCGAGTCGATGGTGAATTTCACAGCTGTTCGAATGGATTGGTGTTGTAGTGCTGGCCCCTCAGGGATGGAGGCCAAGCCTGAAAGGCGGTGCTGGCTCTTCATTGGAGACAGCCTTCCGGTTGGTTTGGCCATAGGCCGATTTGGGGGTGCACTGTCGCTATTGGACCCGTTGCTGGCTTGTGAGACTGGCCGGGCCGGTGCAAGTTTGGGTAGCACAGGTCGGTTCTGCGGTTGGGCTCTCTTGCCACGGTTCTCGCTGAAACTCCTACCCATTCCAGGCCGAGGGTTTGCTTTGACAGGGGATGGTGCAAGCGCACGATCCGGTGCCTTTGTAGCCCTCAAGTCCTTCATGCTCGTTGATTGGCGGATGTTTTCACCCAAAGGTGTTCTTGATCTCGATTGGAAAATCGTGGCTTCAGCGGAGCCAGCCTGTGTCACTGGGATGAGAGCAGGGTTATCCAAAACAGAATTGTGTGGAGGTTCAAACAGCAATCCTGGGTTTACTCCATTCATGGACTGTCCAAGTCCAAAAGGGTCATCTAGAGGAGTGGAAAGGGCAGCAGACATGGCAGCACTTGCTGTAGTAGCACCTGCCGAGCCCATAGGCTTTGGGGCAAGAGGACGGTCACGTTGCATCGTTTGCATAGGGTCTGAACCTGCGGAAGCGAATGGTGCATTAGGGTCTTGAAAGAGTGGTACCTCGCTATTCCAGTCGAAGGAACCTGTGTGGCGGTGATGACCATGCTGGACAGGTGTCGTCTGAAAGACATTGGAAGGCGATGCACTAAAGTCAAAGTCCATACCCATCGAAGGATCCCAGAAAGTGTTAGGTGTGGCAGCAGGTGCTGTCATGGGATATGCAAACATGTCACCAGAGGAAGCCATCAAGGCAGCAATATCATGTTGCTGTTGTTGTTGAGAGTTGCCAGTGAAGTCGGGCTGGCCGAAGTACTGATCATTTTGCATATTGAGCTTGTCGGCGAGCTTCCGCGCTCCCCTACGTCCAGTGGGTGGGGGTGTCGCTGTCTGCGAAGGCTCTGCACCCTGAACTCCGGCTTTCCTAGCCTTCTTGGAGGATTGAGGGTGTTTGGCCGGATCAGGACTGGGCAGGGGTGTTGTATCGGTTATATATTCTTGAGGTACGGTTACTGAATTCGGGGATGAGGCCAAGCGACGTGATGGCTCGACTGGCGGCAGTGGTAGATTTTGGTTCGAAAAGTGATTCACATGAGTTGCAATTTCAGCAGCAAAAGTGTCGTTGGATAGTAGCCTCTTGTGCTTGCTGGAAGGTGTGGCAGCACGAAAGTCAACGAAAGAATTTTGAGATCCACGGAGATTTCCAGGAGTCGAGTTGAACACGGAATATTCTTCAGCAAAATGCGGAGTCCAACCCCCAGCGTCGGTGAGTGAACCTTGCCCGGGTTTGGGGGTTTCGAAAACGGGACTGGGAAAGGTGTCGGAGACAGGTGTTTCTGCAGAAGTTGGAGGGCGGTAGTTCGAATTGGCAAAACTGTACGAACCCGGATTGGTCAGTGAATTTAATACGGATGCCATGTTGATGATAGATCGGTTGATGAGAAGGGGAAGAATCGGGCAATGCTGTGAATTGAGCTTGCCTTGAAGCCAGTTGATCCCCGCTCATAGCAACTCTAATTGCTTATCATAAAGGCCAACTCAGTTGCAGGCCGAGGGGATGCTTCGAGTTCGAGGTTGATGATGTGCACGGTCGGTCACGTTGCCGTAATAGAGCACTAGCAAGAGCTAAAGTTTATGCAAAAAGCTGAAGAATCGTACTCGAGAAAAGTGTGAAACAATAAAACAAGGTCGAAAGATTGCAGTTCGTTGATCGGGATCGTGTCAGGTAGAGTGTCGAGCTCGGCGTGGGCAGGCTGTGACAGGTAGAGAAAGATAGAGAGAGAAAGTCTATTTAGATGTCGCAGGTCGGTCGGTGCTCGTGGGTCATTATACAAGGTCGTAAACGATCATGGAAGGACGGAAGAAAGGCATTAAGGTCTAAGACTGTTTTGCTTGGACAAGCATGATTGTAAGCCACTGATGATAAAAAGAGCAAATGTGGTGCAAAGGGAGGAATGAAGTCGGAATGGAATACGGGATGGATAGGTAAGCCCCGATAAAAAAAGAGGAGGGGCAGGGAAGAAGGACCAGGTTAAAGAAAGGGAGACGACAGTTAAAGCAGGGAGAAAAATAGAAACCCCCGCCAAATGACGCCAGAGCAAACGAATAAATAGAAAGAAAGATAAATCGTTTGAGCCTAGAGATTGAGACTGGGCTTGTGTCTTGTCTCGTTGCCAATGGAGATAGAGAATGGATGGATGTTGAGAGGGATGATGGAGCTGCATGTTGATGGGGATACCGAGGCCAGAGCTGAACAGATGCAGAACTAAAAACAGATAATAGAGTAGACTATCAGATTACCCGTACCTTGACTTCCGTTAAACAGAATTATTTCATCGGTTCGCAGATTCGTCTCGTCTCGTCTCGCCTCGTCTTGTATCGTTCCGTCTCGAGTCTTCTCCTTCTCAACTCTCGTATGTGATGATGTCGTGATCTTGCGGGTGCCGACGTCGAGGATACCCTCTTCAGTTTAGGCAGAAGAAGGTTGAAGCGGTCCGTTCGTTTGCTCGCTTCGAGTCGGTAAATTCTCGATGGGAATGGATTGGATGGATTGGATAGGATAAGACTGCACGGGACGGATGCAGTGGATACAGTACGTGCCCGACCTTCCTATTTACAACCTACCTACCTGCACCTGAGCTGAACTCTCCAGTTGAGCTGAGCTGTTTGCAGACGGGAACTAGGTACTGTATATCTCGTGGTACAGAAAGAGAGAAAACACAAACAACTGGGAGACAGATACAAGAACCAGATAGGGCTGAGCAAATAAAAGCTATGAACATTGATTAAAATGAATCTACAACGTCGAGATCACAGGCTTGGTGGCGCATCAGCGCCTCTTCCTCCTCAACTTAGCCGTTGTTGGGCAACCGCCGGTAACGCTCTTCAGGGGGCTTCAGTGCGCTACGGACCTCTGCTAGCCAACCGCTGGAACAGACCTAGACTAGAAGAGGCACTGCCCGAAGCCAACGGCTCAGCTCGTGGGCTGAGAAGATAACAAGAACACTAACTATTTAGGTATTCAATGCGATGGCAGTTGGATCTGTCATTGAGTGTTGCTATGCTCCAAAGTAAACTGTTACTGTTTAATCTTGGGTTGTGATGAGCTCAGCAGATGAGGAGAGTTGTAATAAAACTATCTCATCATGGTTGCACGCTTTGACTCCCGTCATAGGTATTTAGCTACCTAAGATAGGCGATACATCCCGATATGCTTTGATAGTATATGAATCCGCGGAACGCCGTATTGACTGATCATGATGATGATGATTATTATGACAAGGACAAGTTTCCCCCTCAAATATGGATGGTTACATGTATGTAAAAGGCAACTGACCACAGTTCTCCAACCATGAAATACAAATACCCTGTAACTGCATCTCTCACCGACTGCTGACAGCCAACCAACAAGTTCCCGAAACCACAATCAGCTCACCACTTTGTCATCACCGGCTATTGCTAACTGCCAGCCAAAGAAAACTGATTCAGCCGCATGTCTTGAAAGGGCAGTAATCAACTGGGCAAGTCTGTCTTGAGACGTGGGCATCAGGCCCAGACGTTGCTTGAGAAACAGGTCGTGTATCACGTCACATGTTGAGACTTGTCAATAATTAAGAGAAGTATCCAGGGCCTGGTGGCTTTGCACTCGTCATCATTATCTGGTTGTCGGGGCTCTTTCATACTAGTCGGGGAGCCGGCGACTTTATAGGTTGTCAATATTTTCTTTTTTAAGCCTCATGTCCATGGTACTCAAGTTATTCCTCCAATTACTTTATTTATAGGGTATGGGCCATATGATGCAATATTGTCTGCTAAGTTTCTCCTGTTTCGTCGAAAAGGAACATCCTGAGGTGGCTCAATATCCATCGGGGATAGTATGGACATACCACTGTCCGGCTTATGTACCTCCAGCTTCACATGTAACTGATGAGTGAGTGAGACATTGACTTAGCAATTCTCGTGGCTGCTTCTTAGAGCCGCCAGGAGTCATGATATCAGCAACTTTCTTTATTAATAAGGTTTGAACGGGACGGAATCGAACGGTAAAGTCTGTGAATAGTAACAAACTCAATACGAGTAAACTATGGACACTCCTATAGCAGGCGCGGAAGTATTGACTCAGCAATCACAATGAAACTTGGGATGTTTTGAGAGTTTCATAGATGTTACTCACCACTTTCTCAGGCACAATCGCAATACTTATGCAACTTGATTCTACGACATCACTCGGCATTTGTCTTTTATACATGTTCTCTGAAGTTTAGATGACTTTCACGTGCCTCTCACGGTGAACCCGCTTCTCAATTCCAGCCAGATGGTAAGGTGAAGAACCACAGCGGCTCATGATTGGCCGCCCACGATCGACAAGATGGTGTGTGTCTTCTGGAAATAGACCTTTCTCGACCGGGGTTTTAAGTGCTTGCATTTCCATTTCACCGGACATTCCAACTTTATTCAGTCATTCTGCTATTGTCTTTCTCACGTGTTCTGATAAGTATATGTTTTCTAACTGCAAGTATCTTCCTGTGCTTTTGCTTCGTATCACGAGATCCCACAAATGGTGGACCTCTTACACATATATTTGTCAGTTTCTCAATTCATCATAGTCTCTTTACAAGCGAGGTTATCGCGACTTAGACGGAGTCTGCCGTGAACATCTACCGAGAGCCAAATCTGTCCTCTTATCCGAACAAACGTGCACCGATGCCTGCAGTATAAAATATTGTGTGTATATGTGGTCTTTGCGCATCACATCACCCTGATGAACATAACCCCCGTATAACACAACTGCCTTGCCTTATACGACACTATGCCACTACCGTCTATCAACTTTATTCACCCCCGGCCGGCTTAAACGTTTCCTCCATCCGGATGCCGCTCCCCGAACCGGCCCCATCCGGAGTCTCCTCCGCCAACGCATGAATATGGGAGATTAAGCATTTGTTTCGTCCCTCCTCTATTCACACCTTCACGCCCCCACGATCGAGAGTCCTGTCTCTTGTCAACACCCGTTTTGCCTCAATACAAAAAATCTGTTAATTACAAGGATAAAATGCTTGTTGACTGCCGGGAATGGCCTTGCTCGTTGACGATGCATTGTTCAATTCCCAGCCTCGCTTCGTCTGCCCCCGCAAAGCGAGAGATGGCTTGACAAAAGTTTAACTGACAGTTCAGGGTTCAAAAGTGACTAAAGTACGTTTCAGAAGCGAGGAGTAAATTTATTGAGAGACCCACGCGCTTGTTGTGTTGTGTTGCGTCGGCCAAGTTACGAAATCCACACCGAATTGTTCCGCCTGAGACTTGTACCAGTCAATTAACGCTGTATTATGTTTCCATTACGAGTATCCGTGCAAACACTGGGTTCATGACCCTGGCTCTTCTCGGCCTCGGGTACCTGTATCAGAACCTGCCAAGTCATCCTGATGCTGATGCTGTCACGTCAATAGCAGAAACAACATGTGACGATATCTTCCGTTTCCTCAATGCATCAAACTGTGCCTCTTCTCGCTTAGCTTCAGTATAATATTACAAGAAATATGTTAAGAAACATCACCCAATTCGCCTACCTGAAGTGTACTTGGTAGCTAGCACATACCAATTTCTGCAAAGTCCCCCTCGCAAGGCTCGCATATGAGTTCCTGAAACGGAATCTGGCTGCCTTGGCTAGAGTTGCTAGACCATTGGCACGATCAACAAGGGATCTCCGCTTCCCGCTCACAGACTTGTCAGCCTTGGTTACTCAAGATCTCGTCCAATTAACGATATAACGGAAAACACCAAACATTCTCCCCAGCGTTGCAGTACTCCCCTGGGAGTGGCAGAACACTTGCCGATCTCCCCTGGCCAAAAGATCCCTGTCCTTAACAGCCATCACTTATACTGCTACTCTCTCTTCCTCCAAGACGAATAATGCCCTATCAAGAACCGCCGAGCATCCTGCCAGCCCCTTGTGGTGCCACTTTTCCTTCTGCAAAGCAACATTGCATAGTTGCAGCGGGCTGACAAGCCAGTCCTTGTGCTGTAATTAATTCATGTCACATCGTGCTTTTCGCCCTCGAAACAAAACGGATCCGACGATCCTTTTTCATAAGGCGTTTCACGGAGACTTCCGTTTGTCGCTGTCAAGTACAGAGCAGAAGTCTCCGCCACTCATGTGAGCCAAGGTGCAGACAAAATCGAGAGTGCAAAATCAATAACAGTGATATTGGGTGACCGTTGCGTAGCTATTTCTATCTATGTAAATCCATGCCTTCGACTTCGACTGGCCAGCAGCATCGTCCATCTTGCTCGTTTCATTCATCAGGCTCTTCCCTAGAGGAAGGCTCCCAATCCTAAACCGACCATTCTATCTAGTGCAGTAAAAGCAAAAACTCCTGGGTATCTCTCAAAGTGAGCAGATGTAGAAAAAGAAAGAAAAAGAAGATAAAAAATAAAAGAAGAAGTAAGAAAATGATATAGTGCATCCTCCACTTTTTTTCCCTGGTTCCCTTTCTGACATGTACTTTTTCCAAATTTCCCCCAGCTTCAAGTATGGGATGGCCTCGTCCATGTGGTGATCCCTTTCGAAACTGGTCGGTTCCTCCTCCTAAACAGCATAAGCAGGCCCCCAGAGGCAAGACAAGGAACAGAAATTAAACAGAAAACTTTAAGCACAGGGATCAACAAACTTATCCCTGGCTTCAACTGGTATCAAACATCATCTCAAGATCTTTTCGTAACGTAACGAGTGTGGTGCCATCCACGACAATACATGTGCTGTCGTGGTACGGCGGAAATCAAAAGGAAAAAGTCTAAACTGTAAAAAGCAGAGTCGTATCGAGTTAAATCATGTTCGGAAATGGCTCAGTCGTAAGGACGTTTCCAGACATCGGATCAATGGTGTAGTGCTCCTGGGGAGCGAGAACAGAGGTGACTTGAGGGTGAGACGTGATCTGGGACATAGTAGAGGGTCTAGGCGTAGTGGCAAGCTCCATCGAGGAGGCAGGCATCTGGGGCGTCATGGGTCGTTGATGTTGAACTTCAGTCTTGGGCTTTGCCATGGTCGACATGGCCAGCGCCCTGGCGTTGCTGCTTTCGCGGCGACGCTTAGGTGTATCTTTCACCTTGAGATGTGTGTGACACTAGATATTGTTAGTCAAGGCCCCTCTTGGTGGGTTAGTCCGACTTACCTTGTACGCGTGTCTGAACCAGGTGGTTCCCTTCTTCTTGCTGCTGACAAGGGCAATCCACTGCTCGCAGCTACCACAGAGACCCTCCCAAACATCAGGGTTTCCATCCATGCGTCGCTTTTGTTGGGGTTCCTGGAACGAGCTTCCGGTGGCGGCGCTAATGCCGTGAGAGAAAGACTTGTCATACCAGAAGGCAGAGTTCTTCAGCACGAGCCATCGTCCAGGCTTGCAGATTCCACACCAGCCCTCTCGCTTGTTGCCGTGACCTCGAACCCATCTAGGGGTGTAAAGGTCGCCTTCAAATCGCAACTCCTGCTCGCGGGGGATCATATCGGGATCCTCGGGGTTCATGTCCTCAGGAGGTGGAGGGATCTGCTCTTCTCGGAGAGCCGCGTACAGCTCAGGAGGGTCAGAAAGGTCGGTGTAGTGACCGTTGAGGCAAGCGGCATCTCCGTTGCTCTGAAGCATTCTGAAAAGACCGTGAGACAGAAGTGGCTGAGGCGGGGCGAAATGGTTGACGTCGGTTTGCCAAGGCTGCTGCTGGGCCATCTGAGATGGAAGCTGAGTCGGAAGCAACATGCTGTTTCTCTGGTAGACGGGGGTGCTGGGAACAACGAAAGGTGCTTGTTGCATGGCCTGGAGGTTGCCATAGTTGAGAGGCAGAGGAGTGGCACCGATGGCAGGAGAAGAGTGGCCGGAGTACATGTGCTGGTGGCTGTTGTAGACATCCGGGCAAGCATGGTAAACGTACTGGGCAGGCTTGCGGCTCGCCGAGGTGTTGTAAGTACCAGTAGACCATCGCTTGAGTCTTGGCCCCTCGACGCTGTAGGGAGCAGATCGAACATTGCTGGGTCGAGGAGACGGAGAAGCACCGCGGCCACGACTCTGAGTCCTCACAAGGTCGGTCCTCGACTGAGGAGTCATTCGCGGCGAGGCAACGGGCGAAAGCTGGGTGGAAGACATCATGGAAGTGCGGTTAGAAGGAGGTGGATAGTCAGAGCTGAAGGAGGGCGCCTCAGAGAGCGCTGCCGAGAAATCATCGAGAGGCATGTCGGAGAAGGCCCCAGAAGTGGACATAGAAAAGGAAGAACCGGACATTCGACGCTGTTTTGAACCATCATCAATGGCCATCAGATCTTCCTCGACAAGTGTTCCCTGCTTCAGGTCAAGAACAGGGATGGCTTCATCGGTTGTGAAAGAGCTCATTCCCATGGTCATATCGTAGTCCATGCCGTGAAGATCAAATTGATCTTCGACTTGCTTTTCCATCCACGATGCTATTTCAAATTAGTTTGAGTGATATCATGGGGCTCGATTTTACTTACAGTTATCCATAGTTGTAGGAGGGTAAAAGTCTTGATGCATAGATCCGGGACGTGACATGGTCTCACTGGGGGTTTGCTGGAATGAAACTGAAGATGAGTCCCAAGATGGTACTGATGAGAAGTTCTCGGCACCGCAGAAAGAGAATCCCTGATAGATGGGCATAGGGCGAGGCTTAGACTGAGTAGCTGGTGTTGACCACATCTCGTCCGAGCCCAGCACGGATTCGTTTTCGATAAATTCGTTTGAGTTCATGTTGATTATAGGCGTAGGCCTAGATAGGTATGCAAGCCAGCTGTATAAATACTATCACAGATAGAAAAGAAAAGTTGAGTGTCAACTTTGGTGTTGCTGCGTGAATAAAGTGTAAGTATTTCGTGCATATGGCTCAAAGGAAGGACAAGAAAGTATGAAGCATACAGGTAGGGTGGTGGTAAAAGCAGGAGCCCAAGAGTCCTTACAGGAGCGAGCCGTTAAACTATTATGCAGAATCTATCTGGCAAGGGCAGGGTGGTGTCAGCATGAATTCTCGATGAGATGGTGGACGATCATGGCAAACTGGCAAGCCCAGGTCCACATCATATCTGGATCTTCGGGAGTGCCGCGGGACATCTCGAGCTTACCTGGTCAACTAAGAGAGCAATGGCCAAGTCGAATGTGGGAGTAATTTCCGGGCAGTCGACACGCGTTGTAAGGAATGGATGTGTTGTAAGGAACGATCACAGTCGATTTGGGGATGTCAGGCGGTTAGGGTATAGTAATATGTACTATCGAGTAAACAGGATCCCTTGGACTGATGACAGCGGAGACTGACGCGTAGAGAGTGAATCGGTTGTTTGTCTTTTGTAAAGGAAAGTGGCGTAGTTGGTTTAAGCCCTGTATATGAAGGAAAGGATAGCTAGACCTGGACTTGGATAGCGGTGGGTGGGCTTGCTATATTATACGGTTTGATGACATGCAAGTGTTTGTGTTAAGGAATGACTGGAGACAAAATGGACGAACAAAGTTAATGAGCTGGTAGATTTGCGGAAGAAGCGAAAGGGTAGCGGAGCCGGAACCTGGAGGTATAAGAGAAGACGTGTACGATGGGCAAGAGGCATCATCCATGGAGGCAAGGAAGCTCCGCAAGTCAGGGACGGTCACCAGGGGAGAGGTTTGGATAGACGGGAGGGGCTGGACCGAGTGGATTCCAACACGCAACACAGACCGATCTATGAACTGGTACAAAAGAAAGCGGATACATAGCAGAGGAGGGGGCTATCCGGTGCAAAACAGAGTCGCAGCGCTCCTGGGATAGGATGGGGCCTAGCAGGTTGCGAGTACAGTAGGAAAGTTCGTCAGTAAGAGTCAAGGAAGTTGAGAAGCCGGTGGAGCTAGAGGACAGGGGTATGGGCAGGGATTCTCATGACCCCGGACTAGGGACAATAAGGCCACAGCTTCCAGTCAGCAGGGCTAGAAGTTGTACTAAAAGAAAGTTAGATCCCGTAGGAGGGCGTGAAGAGGATAACAACGATATCGAGAGGCAACCGTGGAAGATGAAGCTGCAAGACGATGGTCCTGTATAATACCAATTGATGATTCCAAACCGACTCCAAGACGACCAAGAGTGGCGCAGGCTTCAAGAGTGTATCGACAAGGGGCTCGATCGGGCCACTGGACCGTCCAGTCGGGCTGCACAACAGCAACTCGACGGAGGTGGCTTGTCTCATCCTCTGAAGAAACAAGAGGCGACGAGGGACATGTGGATGGACGGGCGGGCTAGTGAGTCGACGAGGTCGAAATTCAGTGTGTCGACTCAAACTGAGCCACGTTAGACCCGTCTGGGGTTGACAAAACTTCCGACGACAGCGGATTCAATCTGTAGACACGCCACATCTGTTGACCGACACCCAGACCTTGGGCGCGATAACTTGATGCCTCACCTCGGCCGTTCTTCTCGACACGCCCCTAAAAATCGGCCGGCACGCCCCCTACCCAACCCCGGAAGAGGGACAATACCCTCTAGAGTCGAGACAGGCCAGGGTATAGCACATGCAGTATGCTATTTTCCACAACAGTTGAAACCACTAAAGCCCGGATGTTAAGGCTAATTGCTCGATCAAGTCAATTCAGGAACCGAACCGAGTTGCAGCGGGATCGCCTACCGCCTGAGCGCAGACCTCTCGATATATATGCAGTCACGGCAATATGGCAATATCGTACATATGTCAAAGACCCCGTCCTCTGATCCCCCGCATGAGGGGCACTTAGATGGCGAGATGCCAGAACTTTTGTCACGATCGTACGGCGGTTGTCCCTTAAGGAGCTTGACGGAAAATTTGATCGCTTTTTTTTTTTTTATTTTAGGTAGCAAAGTCGGCGACAGCCGTATAGGCGAAGCAGTAACTTCTCACGGCAATGTCGGTATTTTTCTCGAATGATAGGTCATCAGCAGACTGGTGGCTCAGCATGCATCTTGCTTGGGACAAAGCAACACCATTCGCATCGAGACAGTGGGCGATGCGCCCTGAAATCTGGGCTTAGCCAGTCGATTTCGAAAGCCGGTGTGCCATTGTAGAGGCGGAGAGCGAATCACAGGCACAGTCGAGCTGTGGCATCTGTATCCTCAGGCGCTGATATAGACTGAATTATGAGTTATCCAATTTAAAGTAACTTTGAGCCTCTCGATCTCCTCCCGCTAGGATGGAGGGTATATTCGACTGAGACACAGAAGCATAGCTGAGGCTGCTATTTCCGTTCTCTTGGCTGATGTTTATCGAAGTGCTGTGACCACACTCGAGATGCGCTGGAGATCCAAAGCAGAGGTTGCAAGCGTACCAAGATGAGGACAAGCGCGTGTTTGAAGTTGTAAGAGAGTGGGTCAAGCAAAGCCATCTGATTTGCAGCGGCAGGACAGGGGTTTTGGGCAAGAAGCGGGACGAGTATCTTGTTCCTGCCGTTTTGGCGTAGAAGCCGCTATTCAGGGCATCTGATTGGATATTACTGACATGTCTCAGCTGCTAGCAGGGAGACCGGCGTGTCTCAGATCTGTGTCAAGACCAGGGGTAGATGGATGAGGTCCACTGATACGTCGAATAATATCCACTCAAATCCCACAGGCTGATTTCGTGGCTCATGTTTAAACACCCACAGTCCACTAGAAGCTCACTGGAACAAGCTCACCAACAGCGCCTTTGCGCCTGGAAAGTCACATCTTACAGGCGAGCCGATTAGGCGAGGACCACGTCAGAGCTCAATCTGAGCACATTTAGATAGTGGATTTCAATTAATTGTTGTGGATCATTTAGGCTATGAATAGCAGATGGCGTTCACTTTCTCTTAGACAAGAGCATCTCCAAACAGCCGGTCCTTTCATCTTGACAGTCTATCGCTCAGTCCGCAACCGATCTCGATTTGTTTTCATCTCTAATGTTTTAGTCTATTCTTCAGCTCTCAGCTCAGCTACTAAATTTGCTACACCTGAAGATCCGTTCCTACCAAAGTCGATACGCCTGAACATCGAACGACACCACGATTCCTTCATAGAAGAGGAATCCGCTACTATCACGATTAGTGCAGAAACCCCCATCTTCAAGCCTTCAGATCATCTTCACATCTCACAACAAGTGCCGGATCCTCTCTAGGGGTCAGGGAATAGCCCAGTTGATACTGTTACATCGCGTTGAGACTCCGTTGTTTTCCTTTGCATCCATATCATCCGACCAGTGCTTCCCCTCGTCTCATATCCATAGCTAGGTATGTAGGGAGGGACCTTCTGTAGAGTCTCATTCGCATATTCACTTTTACGCGCAACAATTTATTCCAGCGCAACGCGTCATCTATTTGCCAGTGTGTTACGAGCTGTTTCTTGAGTTTTCCGTGCGTGAGCTTGTGCCTGAGCCTGTGCCTGGAGCTATGATGGCTCTCCACAGTGAGCACGGTGGTTTCTTCCATCGACTTGGGTTGACGCCCGACAGCTTGGAACATAAACGAGGCTGTCAATTGACGTGGTAACAATAGACTTGCATAACCCTTATAAACGCGTCAATGCTCAAGCTGTTGAAGGTTTGTTTAGGTGCTCTGATAGTGACGATATCGTGATCTTGATCTTCATGGAATGTGCTGCACACTGCGGCCGTCAACCTCAGGACGGCTAGAGTATGCTCTGCCCGTTTCCGCTTCGAGATAAGCTGTACCGTAAATAGGAAGTTGTAGGATAATCTGCCGTGCACTAACTCCAACAGAATTTCTTTGCTCATCTTCTTCAAGCGTTCCATAATTCTTCTATGGGTCGCCCGGTAAGGCCGTTTTGTGGCCAGGGTCTCATACATCCATTCCTGAATCACTACTCAAATGGGAAATTACACCACCACCTTTTGGGAGTGAGCATGATTCAGGCCTTGTCGATTTCCTCAAAATGGACATCATGAACCAATTGCGATACTTTAATCTCCCCGCAATGAACTTCTTTCATTTTCTTGTTACGTTACATACCTAGCACCCTGGAAAGATAACTTCTGGAAGGCCTCTGCCCTCTGTATCTGTCACAACGTTTCCGTCTTTCCCCCAGCGCTTGGAGATTCTGGAAATAGAACAGCAGAAACATCGCCCACAACGGGTCCGATCCCCTTAAAACATTAATATATTTAACAAACTCTCATGGAAACATTAATGTTATCGTATCCTGGTCATAGCCCTATCATGCCGAACCGGTCTTCCGTTCCCTACCTTAGCCCGTGCTGTTGGCTGCTGCTTGCACGATGCAACAGTTACTCCTTGTTGATCCTCTTCCACACTTCATGCTCGGCTGCAGCAAGACTCTCACCTGCAGCCGAAGCCCACTTCTTGGCGGCCGACCAGACTCCCTCCTCATCGTCGTCTCCTATCAGAGATGGCCTGCGCTCCTGGGCGACTGATGCTTCGTGAGCCGCACGCTGGGCACTGGAGAACTCGGACGCGTGCACGTTTTGGTGATAACCAGGTGGATGAGAAAAGTCGCTTCCGGAGCCTCCGCCTGGCACGCCCGTTGGGCCCAGGCCAGCCATCGGGGACGGGCCAGGAACAGGAGCTGTAGTCGTCGCTGAACGAGTAGCGGCGAACTCAGACCCACTGGATATAGGCGCATAGGGCACCTGTGCTGGTGTAAACTGTGTCTGTGTCTCGCGCATAGTCTGGCCGGTCTTTGGAGGTGGTGGTAAATACGCTCCGTTTTGCGGCTCCGGTACAGCTCCCGGTTGCGGGGCCGGAGGGCTCGAATCTACAACCGCCCGTGTTGGAGTTGGCTGGATGTTGGCGGAAGGTTGAGGTGCCCCAGTTGGAGCTGGCATAGACGGGCGAGCGCCTGGCTGAGCTGCCGGGTAAGTAGACGTCGGCACTTCATTGCTTGCTGGTACTTCGGCTGGCGCCACTGGGTCATTTGAGTGCGCCGTCTTTGGGGTGATTCCTGACGCCTTTGCTGCCGTGATAGGGCTTGAGGTGTGAATAGGAATTGGAGGCATATTGGTGAGTCCTAGACGCTGGTCCTGTATGGAGGTGTATGGTTGACTCCCCTGCGTTCCGAGCGTTTGTGTTCTTCCAAGGTGCGATTTCGTGTTACCCAAGTTTTTGAATCTGTAAAGTACTTGTCCTAAAACATTGAGTGTGATGAGATGTTGTCTGAATAAGAGAGTGGCGATGGATGCCAACTACGTCATGTGATCTGCTTTAGGTGCCTCGCACGCGGTTACCTGCAGTCAGCGGGGAAATGCCGATCAGATTCCCGTCGATAGTTCCGTGTCTTTTTCCTATTTCCAAATGCGGAATACGAGAATTGATTCTTGGGACAAACGGTACCTATGCTCTCTACTTGGATTTTGCGATAGAGTGACGTAAGACTCCCATTGGATACACGACTACCCTAAGGTTACACAGCGTTGGTGCTTTTTCCTTCCTCTTCATGTCTTCATGGTCAATACGAAGGCCATGTAATGGTCCAGTTTTAGTGGAGTATTTAATGCATCGAAATAGTGAGAAAGCTCTGGATTGGAAAGCAACGGCTCTGACGGAGGAACGATTGAGTTGGATTTTGAATGGTGGAGGTTGAATTGAGAATAACACACTGAGGTGATGAAAAAATGGACAGATGGCTCATTTTTGAAGAAATCGAATAATCTGACCTAATAATATAATTATGAGTTTGCAAAACGCTATAAGCCTTAAAGCTAAGCAAGTACTACATGAAACTCCAAGTTCCAATAGAATACCCAGCCCAAAAACTATATACAGCAAGCTAGTGGAGATATCCTAAGATCGCTAAATGCTAACCAGGCTATGGTGTCATCTACATATACAACCAGTTAAAAGCATAATCTACCTTATCATCCACTACATGCCTCCCTCCAGTCACGCCAAGAAACAGTCTAGTTCTCGGACGACTTATAAGGACAACCCGCGAACGCTTTCGTCTTGACAATCGCTTCGAAACCCTTAGTCTCTTCAACACCCTTGCCAACAACCTTATCAGGACCCAAATCCTCAAAAAGGAAACCTTCGGACTTCATACTAGGCCCGCCATCGCCGGGAAGTAACCCACCAGATAGCCATGTGATAATTGCTTCGGGATTCCAACGTTGCCAGAAAGTGGGAGGAACATAGAATGGCTCTTTCATGTAATGATATGACTTGATGCGTCCGGTCTGCTCGTCAGGATCGGAGAGGTATATGGAGGGTGCTAAGCGAGGGAGGCAGAGATAGCGGACGATGAGTTTTCGAACAAGCAAGAGACTGTATGTCAGAACTGTAATAGCCAAACCTGGCTCTGGGAAACTGTTCTCATGTAAATACCTGGTCGGAGAAATGGAAATAGTATGAATCGAAGACTTACCCAAATGCTCGTCTCAAGCGAGGTCCCATAAGGACACAAGCTGCCGGATATCCAAGGGGAGAAGCAATCTTGGGATACGAATCCAACAGCATCTCCATAAGAACATGGCCTAGTTTCTGGATTTCCGGTGTAGGGCGCAAATATTTGTCCTCGTAGTCTCCTCCAAAGCGTGTCATGTCCTCGAAGAATTCGAGACCATCTGTCCACTCATTCTTCCCGAGCACAGTCCTGTAGTCGATATCCATCATGTCTGCAACATACTTCCACAGAGTTGATAGGCTAGCAACTTCCATGCCGGTGAGTTTGCGGTACTCATAGATGTTGAGGAACCGAACAGGCTCAGCAAAAGAGGCGTAGAGCACATAAAGCAGATCTTCTTGCTTAATTTTGCCGCTCTTGATATATGGAGCGTGAAGGAAGTTTGTGCGCGCAACCGCTTTGTGAAGAACAGGCGACGTAGGAGGGAAGTTTGCGAAGCTGTCATCATGTAAGTCTTCATAACTCGAGTAATGAAATCCAAGTAAACTCACCAGACATAGACGGCTTCAGTATCTGCATATCTAGTATTCGTTAGTAGAAGTCACAAGAGCCTAAGACACTCATTTAGGTACCTTTTGGGCGCCTTCTTTCGATTAGCTAGATCGCTGCCACCATAGAGAACATGAGCAACGTTTTGAACAGCATATGTCTATGTATTGACGTCGTTAACATACAAGCTTTAAATGTTGACACTAACTCGGTCACTAGTAGTTAGTTAAACATACCTCAAATAGAGCCAATCGAACCGCAAGGTCATAGAATAACGGGAACTCGAATCTAGCGATATTCTGAACAACTTGAAATGCATCTTGATTTGTCATGCGACTCAACGAAGCGCGGTCGTGAAACCCCAACTTGGATCGAAGCGAGTTAATTCTGGAGAAACGCAAAAGAGAACAGAGTGCGACATAACCAAGAAGGGCCCCAAGAATGATTGGACCTGACCAAGAAGTGGGCGCAAAACTGGTCAACAACTCTGATTGAAGGCTCTCAGAAGCTGAGGCCTTCAAGCTTGGCTTTGCTGCATCCATGGCTGTGCTGATGAGCTCCTACAGAGTTACTGAGAGAGGGGAAACAGCGCAAAAGACAAAGAAGAAGCAAGATCTACGAGAGCCAGGAAAGGAATGTGTACATATTTATGGAACCCTTGTAAGAAGTGCGGCTTTCAACCCGAGTTGGGAGTGTTTTAAACATGCTAGATCCATGATGCAGAACCCCACTGGCCCTATCGGATGAGGGGCGTTGGCAATGGCTTTTGTTGTACGCCAAAAGTTGTAAGTGGCTCATGTACCAATGGTGCGAGAGAGAGGATTTTTTGAGGCTGACGCAACTATTCCAAAGTCTAGAAATAGTGTTTGCTATAATATGATTATGCAGTTGAGGCGGATAAGCTGACAACCCTACAACTCAAATTTGCAGCAGTTTGGCAAGCCCCATAGGTACATATCCTTCTATGTTCACTTACTGAAGGCCGACCGGAAGTGAGGAGAAAATAGATATACAATAGCAATAGCACAGGGAACAGAAGCGTTAACTAGGAGCTTTTCAGTAGTGATCTCCGACATTTGCACATGTCAATATCGCCAACAGTATCTGGGTCATTGCTCGTGCAACTCCAGATCGAATCCTTCACCATCGTGGCAGAGACAGTTGACTGAAGTACAAAGTTACCATCCAAAGCATTGTATACGGATATAGTGGTTGAAATAGAATACTTTGGCTGCCGATTTATGCTGTACTCCGCAACTCTATCGAATAGCATCTTGTGGGGAAGAGACGCTATACGGACCCAATCGCCAATGCATGTCCGAGGTCCCGGGTCATCAAAAGTCCGGATGGTTTGCGCTAAACCTATTTTGCTGCTGCGATTCAGGCCATGAATGCGCTCCTGGTGTTTTTGAGAGCTTGTTGAGCGCGCGCTGGAAGCTTCTTCAACCAACTCGCTATCGATGTGAGCTTGCTCAGCGCTATTCCCACCGCAACATTAGAAAGGTCAAGGCCAATCCATCAATATGGTTGGAAAAGTCAGCGAAAGAGTCCTCCTGCGGGAAGGTATGTTTCATTACCACTTGTCGATAGCGACTCAGCCGTCGCTCTAGACACATGTACTGACAGATTGCCTTAGGTCTTGAGAGAACTGACAATGGCATGAAGCTGACGACATGGCCTGATGTCACCCCGATTAATCAGAAAAACTATTATACGTGCGATGACCCTTTCTAATAAGTGGCGTTTGTGCTGATGCTTCGTTAGTGATTACATGAAGCGCGATGACCAAATCCTCGCCCTCCGCCTCCAGAGCGATGCCACCCGAGATCGACTAGTACAGAGTGCTCGAGACCGAGATCGCGCTCTATCCAAGAATGCCAATGGGGAGCTACCACTTCCTGTCGCAGATCTTCCTGATGAAGATGGTGCTACAACACCTTCGGCTGGCCTGGATCCCTCAAGGGTCATTGTGATCCACCCCGGCAGTCAAAATCTTCGAATAGGCTTTGCGAGCGACGCCCTCCCCAAGGCAATTCCGATGACACTAGCGACCAAGTTTCCCCAGACCGAATCCGAGATGTACGAGGCCCTACCACGACGACAGTTCGAGGCCAAGACCCCCGACCAACAGTACGGCGAAGAGTGGTCAAAGAAATACAACAAGATGTGCAATGACCTCAAGGTCGAGATGCGAGCCAATAAGCGCAAAGTCTTGCCCAACTCGAAGGAACTTGTTCAGACTTTCAACCGCCGTACAGAACCCGAAGTTATCCAGAAGCACAACGACCCCCTTGAGATCGAATGGACTGATATCGAAACGCTTGATGACCCCGACTCATTAGCTTCGTGCTTTATTGGACACCAAGCGGAGCGTGTTCCCGACGACTCGAATCCCAAATTCAAACTTTGGTGGCCTATACAACATGGACAGTGGAACGAAGATGGGTATACAAGTCAGGAGCATATGTATGATGATTTTGAAACATTACTCGATAAGGCATTGAGGCAAGAACTTGGACTCAAGACAAACAGCGAATGGCAACAGTACAGCTGCGTTTTTGTCATTCCCGACTTGTACGACAAGAAATACGTGGAGCAAGTCCTGCGATCGTGCATGACCTGGTTCGAATTCTCTAGGGTGTGTTTCGTCCAGGAAGGGATGGCAGCAACTTTTGGTGCCGGATACACACAAGCCTGTGTTGTCGATGTGGGAGCTCAGAAGACAGCCGTTACCTGTGTGGAAGACGGTCTTGTCATCGAGGATTCAAGGATCAACCTGAAATACGGAGGCTACGATATCACGGATACATTCCTCAAAATGATGCTTTACGACAACTTTCCTTACCAGGACATGAACCTGCGACGACGATACGATTTCCTTCTTGCTGAAGAGCTGAAAATTAAGCACTGCACCATGTCGCAAGCGGATATCTCTGTCCAACTCTTCAACTTCCATGTCCGGGCTCCTAACCAACCAACACGGAAATACGCTTTCAAGACATACGATGAGGTCATTCTGGCTCCGATGGGAGTGTATGACCCAGCCATCTTCGACAACAGCACCAAGTTAAGGGGACGGCGTAAGCTGGTTGAGAGATCTTACAACGCCTACGATGTTGATATTCCAGACGATCCCACATCTGCCGCCCAATTAGCGATTCTAGCACTCGTCCAGCCGTCAATAACATCCAATGCCAATGGATTCACGCTGACACAGCCCGATATCTCAACGCCTATCAAGGAGAACAAACAATTCAACTTCCTTGGAGCAAAGGAGGGTATGACTAACGGAACTCCCATGGGTTCTCATGCCGGATCTCCTGCACCGGAGGGCGCAAATACGCCGCTTCCATATGTCTTCGGTAGGGATAGGGAGGGCGTAAACGGAGGTAGCCCAGCGCCCAATGGTTCTCGTGCTGGAGGCACTCCTAATCCTGGACAAACACAACCACCAGCAGGCATGTTTGTCGATGCTGCTACCCGAACCGCCAAATCCATGGCCGCTGAACGAGACGCCGTGCTACCGGTCGCTCCTCTGGACATTGCAATTCTCACAAGTATTCAGAACGCCGCTAAGGGCGATGAGAAGAAGCTTCGAGACTTACTTGGAAGTATCATGGTCATTGGTGGTGGCGCCAAGATCCCTCACTTCACGGTTGTCCTAGAGGAGAAGATCAAGGCCCGACGGCCCGAACTGAGCGATCGAATCCTCGTGAGTCGAAGTGCGAGAGATATGGACGAACAAGTGGTCACCTGGAAGGGTGCCAGTGTGTTTGCTAAGCTGTCGACCAACGACTCATGGATTACGCCTTTCGAATTCGAGAGGCTAGGTGCCAGGACTCTTCACCACAAGGTGCTCTGGGCCTGGTAAAACGGGACCCGCAAGATAATGGGCTAATGGAGTTTGGGCACAGGCATGGAGTATGGGTATCTTGTATCTTGTATCACTGGAATGCAGCATGGAGCCGATTATGAAGGCAGTCGTAGACGGAAGCTTATAGGTTGGGGTGAAAAGCCGCTAGACATATGGATGTTTATGTTTATTTATATGGTGAACTTGACTTACACATGGAGACATGACACATGGAGCTAGCTTGATCTTAGCGAATCGTGATTATGGTTTAGCAACTTCAACGCCACGCGATATCGAGACTCACTTTTCAGCATCAGCTACAAACTTGGTGTTCCAAGACAGAATCAATCAACATCTTATGATGCTCTTTTCTCCGAGTGCGATATCGGGTGCATACCTAGACTACATGATGTGTGAAGATTATGTAATGGCCCCGTCATTCGATATCCGAGCTTCAACTGGAATTAGGTAGCTCCCCGGTCATCCGCCCTTATTGTTTAGCACATTGTTTGGGCAGCCCAGCTCTGGCATCCATTTCATCACATCCATCCACCGCGCTTAGAACCACTACGTCAACATTCCGCGTGCCCAAATACCAGTTTATTTTGTGTCTGCAATGTGATATCCCTCCTCTTTTCCAAACAACAATCCTCCCGAAAGAACCCCGCCATGTTGCGATATCTACCATTTGCGCCGTCGACGACGCCTCTACAGGCACTGACGTACCTTCTCGGCATATCGCTCTTCTCGATCTCCTTTCTTGTATTTTTGAACAGCTCTGTTTCTTTTGTTATTACCGACCTGATTGGGCAGAAGGAGGGCGTTGGCGATGTCGTGGGAACTCTTGGCTTCGTCGATGAGCTCGTTGCGCTTGTCGCTTGTCCAGGATGGGGTCTTGTGTCGGATCGTCTGGGTGTTAGATGGGTTGCTGTCATTGGATACGCGATAATTGGTGTCTCGCTGGCTCTGTTTGTGCAGGCGAAGACTGTGTATCCCCAATTGTTGCTGGCTCGCGTGTTATTCGCAATCGGCGCATCTGCAGCGTGAGTTGAGACAGAGTATAGCTTACATGAACGAGCATTGCTAACTTTGGAAGGGCCACAATGGTAACTGCGATACTCCCATCTTTGACGGACGATAGCAATAACGAGGAGGATGAAGCTCAAGCTAGAATTAAAGCTCTCCAGAATGCGACAGCCCGAAGCAGTATTGCCTTCTCTGTCGAATCCGAAGCGACAATCACCCAGGAACGATACACACAGTCTATTTCTGAGCCGAGCACAACGGATACCGCCGATACTGCGGCAGGAAGACCATCCAAACTAGCGGGATTCGTTGGACTGTTTACTGGATGCGGTGCGCTTGTCGCACTGACGCTGTTCCTCCCACTCCCAGCGCGATTTGGCGAGAATAAAGGCACTACCCCTGCTGAAGCGGTATCGTATAGCTTCTACGTTGTTGCGGCTGTCGCATTGGCCGTGTCTATCTTTGTTGCGATCGGTCTGCGCAACATCAAAGGTGAGGAGGGTAAGGGTTGGAGAATGCTCTTCGGACTGAAGAACGATGACGAATCGAGTGATGGAAACGGCCGTGAGCGACGTGTAAGTCAAACACAATTCGATTTTGGTTGATCTCCCACTAACAAGATATAGAAGCTTGCGCCGTATCTCCACCTCATGAAAGACTCAGTCTTCCTTGGCTTCGTTGATTCACGAATCGGACTTGGCTATGTTGGCGGTTTTGTTGCTCGAGCTTCAAGCGTTGCTATCTCACTCTTCATCCCTTTGTACGTCAACACGTTTTACATCAGCAACGGTTTCTGCAAAGGCTCGCCTCACGATTCGTCGCCCGAACTCAAGGAGGAGTGCAGAGCTGCATACGTCCTGTCTTCCATCCTTACTGGTGTGGCGCAACTCATGGGCCTCATTTGCGCTCCTATCTTCGGATACCTTGCCAGTCGAACTGGTCGCATCAACTACCCCATCGTCGTCTCGACCGTTTTTGGTATCGTAGGCTACATCGCCCTTCCGCAACTCTCCAGTCCTGAAATCAAGGACGTAGACGGCCGAGGCGGTAGTCCCGCAATCTTCTTTATTGTTTCACTTCTTGGTATCAGCCAGATCGGCGCTATCGTTTGCAGTCTTGGTTCTCTTGGCCGTGGAGTTCTCGCAGTTGAGCTGCCTCGAACCGCCCGCCCCGAAAGCCTGCTCCAGCCAGAGGAGTACGAATCAGCCAACGATGAGAGCCGACCTCTCATCAGCATTACGACGGACCAAGAGTCAGTCTCTCGTATCCGCCTTAAAGGCTCTATTGCAGGCGTTTATTCTTTGTATGGTGGCTTTGCCATCTTGCTACTTACTAAGCTAGGGGGCTTTCTCTTTGACAAACTCTCCAACGGGGCGCCTTTCTACATGATGGCCATTTTTAACGCTGTTTTGCTGGCATTCTCTCTTGGAATGGATGCTTCGCACACATTTTCACATCGGGTGTAAAATATTGTAGCGTCTTTGTCTTCTTGCAACTAGATACGAAATAGATGAAAAGCGTTCTTCTCCCCTTTCATTAGATCTTACAGGGGACACCGGTCTAGTGTTATTATCATAGCAAAACATCACTTACTTAAAGAAGAAACATTGATATGAGGCGTATACAAATTTATTGGGACTGCTATCCTTGACCGTACCAGATACCAGTGCTGAAAGTTGTCAAATATGTCCACCCCCTGGATTCTTAACCCAGATTTCTAATACCTACACAAGTGTTCTTCGGTCTCACCATGATGTCTCGTCTCCCTGCTCGTCAGTGCTATGACCAAACTTACGGATCGAAGTCAAGGGAGATGTTGACCTAACCTCGACGTTTAATATGATGACGCAAGGACTCCCGGAGCTCCTTGAACTTGTGGTGGAGCTTATCTAGGAGCTCATCACGGGCATCCCTACAGGCGGTTTTGAAGTTGTCGGTGTGATACTCCATATTTCTGCAAAAAAGCTCAAGGTGCTCCTTAAAGATATTGTCCTCATCGCTCTCCTGGTCGTCAGGGTTGATAGGTTAGTAAGACTTCATAGTGGCGGTTTGTGGTGATTTGGTTCTTACTGCGTGAAGGTAGTGCTCCGAGCGTAGAATGTTGATAAAGGATACTTCTGAAGTTGTTTTGGTATCGTTACAGGTTTACTGAAGTATTCTCAAGAGGTTGTTTGGCTCTGAAGTGAGTGGAGAGGAAAAGTGAAGGGAGACACTCCAAAACTAGGGACGGGCCTTTTATATTCAAATTATCGAGCAGCGCCTCCGATAGCTACTGAACAACCATCTTGTTCTGTTCACTTGCTCTAAAACAGTTCAATACTTCCTAAATGACCTGGTTGATGGGAAAGGGGCTTAGACAAGAAAGAGCCCGTTCAACGACGTTGAGGCCAAAGGGGCCATCAAGATGTAGAATCAAGCACATTTTGTTATTTTAACTCGTATAATCGAGACCTAGGTCAGTTCATGAAGCTTATTGGAGCTTAAACGAGCTTCAAAGACCGAAAATTGAGCGAGTTACGCCTCAAGTCAAGGTCGCTCTAGCCCAGCTGACTAAGAGCTGCGAGTGCGAGCACGCAGTGGCTGTCACTGAACAGAGGCTACTTCTTCCAGCTCTAGAGAACATAGGAGAGTGTTCGAGGTATAAGCTGGGTGCAGTTCTTGCTTAAAGGCGCTTCGCAAGGTTGATTTGGATGGTGGTTCGAGGGATGACTTCACCGCACGACGTCGGTCATCGGAAAGAACAGTATCTCAAGCTGCAAACAGTCTACATGTTCTCCATTAGAGAAGCAGACTCATCCTTTTGTTAGAACGTCAAGTGCTGGTCGTTCACAATATGATATTTGCCCATACCCCTGACGGGTGCTATGTGACATATCAGATTCCGTCTACGTCCTTTTATTGGCTTGTGAGCTTGCATAGTGAGCATCTCTTACGGTAAGAACAAAGAATTGAACAAGCTCAGAGAGTTCTTTATGCTCGTTTGCGCTACAAAAGTTATGCCAGTTTCAGATGTAGATAAGGGGGGTGAGTAATGTTGACTTAAGGACAGCAACAACTACAAGCAAATCGAGCAATGCACAATCACGGCTGAGTAGAGTATGTCTATAAAGGATTGCAGACTTGTGTAAATATTATGTTTTAGAGGAAAGGCGTTGAGGTTGCCTATTGGTTGCAACCCTAGTGCATTCATCTTAAGGCGTATCACAATCAGACAACAAAGATATAAGAGCATTTCAAATGAATTTTGTACGGAAAACCTTCGAGAAGACCTAGAGGACAGAAATAATTCTGGGTGCAGCAGAGCTAGTGAGATCTGAGCTCAAATCCTCCCTATATCACGCAGCACTTTGCCCGTTGGACGCAGACCATCCAGCCAGACACAAAAACCAATGGTCAACTTATTTTTTTCATTTCAACCTGTCGAAGAACAACGAATATGGCATCCTTTCCACCCCCTTCTTATAATCGTGACGAGTTGAGGGAAAAAAGGAAAAAGGGGGAGGGCGTGGGACATGCATGACGTTGACCCGTGTTTGCCTATGCCGTGAGAGGGTGCAAGCAGGGGATTTTTGGGGCGCTCTCTTGTGCGAGGCGCGCGGGCTTAGGCAATCTAGTTGCCGCCGAGGCTGGGGAAAGCAGACTGGTCGCTGGTGTTAATAGCAGCATTGCCCTTAGCAGATCCCTGAGGAGCACCGCCGCGACCGCCGCGGTTACCTCCACGGCCACGGTCACCACCACGCTCTCCGCCACGACCACCACGGCCGCCTCGGCCTCCGCGAGCACCACCTCGGGTGCGCTCAGGCTCGACGAAGCGAGGGTCGAAGTCAATGGTTTGCTTGACCTTGCGCTCGCGCTGGCGCTGGGCCTTGCCGCCGGTAGGGGCGAAGTACTCCTCCTCCTCGTTCTCGAGGGGCTTGGCGTTGGCCCACTTCTTGTCGAGCTTGCTGCCCTCGTTGGCCTCACGGACCTTGAGACCGGAGTCGAGAGCGGCCTTCTTCTCAGCCTGCTGGGCGAGATATTCCTCGTAAGAGACCTGCTTCTCGGCCTCCTCCTCGGCGGCGGCAGCTTCGGCGGCAGCGTCCTCAGCAACGGCATCCTTTTGCTCGTCCTTAGCGATAGCTTCACCGGCCTGCTCGTCCTTAAGCTCAGCAGTGCCTTCGTTAGCACCCCAGGATTGGGCAGCCTGCTTGTCAGAGCCACTATATTCTGTCAGTATGTCGGACAAGACTAGGAGATTCAGTCAAGCATACCCGTGGCCGCCGAACTTGGAAGGGTGTCGGTCATCGCGCTCACGGGCGTGTCTAGCGCCACGTCCTACAGATTATCAGCATTTGTTCGCCATGACCAAGATTCTCGGGCTACTCACCACCACGGACACGAGCACCGGCACCGCCTCGGGGACCATCACGAGGAGCCTCCTCAGTGGATCGGTTCTGGTTTCGGTTGCTGCCAGCACCACGATCCCGGAAAGCTATTCCGAGTCAGTATTTTGACTATCAACTCAATTTCCGGTGCTTAAAACTCACCACCCTCGTTACCACCGGGACCACGGCGGTTACCGCCAGCACCACCGGCCCTCACGGGAGCCTGGGGCTCGACATTACGCTTAGTAGTACGAGCAGTGTTCTTGTCAACGGTCTTGACAGGAACGACGGGCTTCTCCTCGCCGTCACTGTCGTTGCCTGTGGGGGAGTCGACATGTCAGTACGAGTGATCGTAATTGGGTTGGGCATTGGGCATCGGAGTCGATGAAGCAAGACTTGGATTTTTCTTTCTCGCGGGGAAAGCGGGGAGAGGAGGAATCGTACCGAGGTAGGCAAAAGGGTTCTGGACAGAGCGTTAGCATGATTGTATGGTTATTTGGCTATTGCGGTATCGTATTTGTGGTGTTTTAGTATGAGGGGACAGGCCGTCGCGTTAGGTTAGGGCAAACAACCTGATGGACGATGACGAGTGACGGGAATGAGGGGCTTATTTTGGATCATGGGCGAGAGGATGGGCGATGCGACAAGAAACAGCAGAGGCGTAGAGCAGGCGAGCAGGAGCAGGAGCAAATGCGACTGCTGAAGCCATCGAGAACGAACGTTCTCATACAAGAGAGTTCGATCAAAGGCGTTATGATGCAAAATTGCCAACCCAATCCAGCGCCCCAAATCAAAACTCGAGTCGAGATCGCAGGGGGTACACTGCATAGAATAGAGAAGAGAACAATAGAGGAGATGTTTAATTCGTACCTTTGTGACAACCGACATCTTTGGTCGTCGCCTTGGGCTTATCGCCTTCCGTCCGGGGCGTAATTCAAATCTTGAGGGCGACGAAGAGTGGTCTACGGTCGCATGACCTTGTAAGAGGAAGAGCTTTTGGTGGTTTTGTTTGGGTTTGGGTTTGGTTGTGTACGTACGTAGAGACTCCAGCCAGCAGAGGGGGGGTCGAAGCGAGTATTGGATTGTTGGAGTGGAGGGCTCAGTCAGGTTTGGCTGAGTCGAGTCGAGAGAGAGGGAGTCTCGTAAGGTACTGTAAGTATTTTTTTGGCTTCTATTGGTGTGGTGTGACCCTCGACCTTTTTTTTTTTTCGAGACCTAATGGTGCCCACGATCAAGACCAAATCATAGTCTAATGTTACTGGTAACAAATTCACTAATACAATTAATTGGACCAGCCTCTTTTTTTCCCACTCCCGCTCCGTCTGCCTCTTGTATTTTACCTGATCTAACTACGGTACTGACAACTCTCCAAGTACAGCGCACAACATGCCCTGACGCAGCTGTTATTACTGGTCGTCAGGTGGGACGCTGAGGGAACTCTGACGCACACGCCAAAGCGCTAGAAACCTTGTTCTCGCTTAACGATTTGTCGCAATTAAATTTGAATTTTGTGAGTGGAATTTTTCGAGGTCTTAGGGCATGAGAATGGGGTACTTTCGACAACTGGATTGGATCTTCAGAGCTAGCACAGGCCAATTAACCCCGCGGTTGAGCTCCAAGCCTCTTGATGAGAATGATACTGCCAATATAGGATTACAGATCTATGGATGCTATGTATATCTATGCTCGTGATTACCAGCCATTGAATTGACTCAATTACTCAGTAACGATGCTGTTATATACCCAATGGGTGAGGATCTAATTCAAGCAGAGTTCAGTATTGCTTCTGAGGCTTAACTCACTTGCCTCTACCATTCAATTACCCCGCCAGAGCTTGGGCTTAGCTACGACTGGGCGTCTTTGGCTGGTGGAAACCTCCATTCCCCTCCTCAAAGTCAATGTGATCACGTTCCTAACCAGAGCCAGTCATTGTTGAATTTATCACAGAAAGTTCAATCTCCTCAATTCAACGCTCATGCTATCAATCTCAAGCTCAATTGAATACCAAAGCTCCCTTATCCTCTAACAGTTTGTTGATGGCGCCCGGCAAGATCTCGCTTGGCTCCGTGCCTCGGCCGTCCGCTTCCGGTGCCGAACCGATGTGAATGCTCTCATAGTTACGTACATCATCCGTCTCGGGCTTTGTCCTGTTGATCATAATAATTCAGCCATTTCATTGGTTTGCCGAAACTGTAATCCTCTCCATCTTGGCGTTCACCAAGCTCAGAGGTTCATCCCGTATAGCTTCATACTGCTCTGCTAGTCCAATTCCGCTGTTATACTTAAGCACGGAACGAATGTAGTAAACAAACTTCTCTTAAAAACTTGATACATAATTCGCATGTGAATAGGGTCCTTCTTCTTTTACACATACTGCCGTGTAACAATCCTCTATCGTCCTGTAAAGAACCGTCTCAACTCAGACCCAACCTTGCCTCCCCATTCTCCACCCTCAGATTGTCCCGGCTTCATCTTCGCAAGGCCCTCCTCAGTCACGCTTGCATCTATTCTTCTCAATCTTCTCGCCTCCTGGTTCTGTGTCGATCTCGTCGTCGCGGGCTGGTAACGATCAAGATACTCTGATGATTGTGGAGTAGCATGCACAGTTCGTTGCGAGTGCGACGTGAGCTGCGCGTGCAAGGGGCTAGCCGTCTTGACGTTTGACAAAGGAAGCGGATATGGCGTCCGCAGTACCTGATCTGGATATTCTGGAGGCGTTCTGTATGCCGATGACTCTGTCTCTGAACCATTGGCCTCTGCGCGACGTGACGGAGCGAGTCGAGACGATGGTCGTTTCAAGGGCTCTACGCTGACCCAGCTAACAGCTTGTTTGTGCTGCACTTCAGACCGGTCAATCATGTCGAGGTAGTCGTGCTCTGGAATTTTCTGAGTGTTGCGACTGCGAGACGGCGAAGAGGGTGGGGTTTTAGGTAGAGTTGGTGATGGTTGGCGTGGAGTACGATGGTCTGATGATCGACTTCTCACAGGCGATTCCGAGGGACAGACTGAACAAGGAGCAGAATGCTGTTTTCTCAGATCGTGAGAAGGCTGAAGGTATGTTTCGGCAGCAGTTGACCTGCGCTGGCGCTCGTGGATAGTAGGACTCGGTGGTCGTTGCATGAACAGCGGTATAGGCTTCAGGGGGCTTGGTTTAAAAGAAGGACCATTGATGGGATCAAATATGTCGACCCATATAACCGATTCGGAGTTGTCCTTGAAGTCGGTTGAGACCTTGTTAACTGTGAGGTCCTCGGCCTCAACACCATATTCGTTCTTGTGGGTTCTCTGTTGGCTAGAGGAGAACTGATGCACATGAATATTAGAAAGAATCACAGAGGCGAAACTTACAACTTACCTTCAAGTTTTTCTCGCTGTTTTTGGCCTCCCATCTCTTCCTGGTCAAACCTCCATCCACTTTCTCAACTCTCCTCAGCCCCCTTTTCACAACATTATCCTCCTTAACACCATCAACCTCGATTTCCACGACACAAGCTGCACAAAGCGGTACCTCAGTCACCTCTCTCCCTCCACATCTTTCCTTTACTCGATCTTCTGCTCCGCTCTCTTGAAAGAGATCGTGTACTGAAACCCCCTGATGAATGGATCTGCTCCCGTAGAGTAGACATCCGTAATACGCTCGATGCCAGAAACACCAACCGAAACTGACACATTCATCCCCTCGGTATATGAGCTCTCCGCAAACCCAGCAGATGGCTAGGTCGAGGAGCGCTGCGTGACATGTTGTACATGCTAGACGTCCGGTACGACCGATGATTTGAGGGGGACCTTGAAAGACGTGGAAGCAGAACGTGCAGGTGAATATGTTGGTTTGACTATGGTTTGGCATTGTAGAAGCATAAAGGGAAAGAAATGCGTTCGATAATATGTTAGGTATTGTGATAAAAGAATGTACGAGCGAGCAACCGAAGACCAAGGCTATAGTTTGGTGATCTCCAGATCGCGTTCTGAAGGAGTGTCATAGTTAGGATCGGATGTTAAATATCAGGTATGGATATGAGAGTGGGAGACTCTACCCGCAGCAAAACCGTAACACATCAGATTAAGGAAAGTGCAGGTCATGTCAGGGAAGAAGAGCGCAACATATCAGACAGTAGGTACGAAACAAAGGAGTCCTAGGGAGAGGGAGAGATATGTGTGAAGTTTATACACAACCCTATACAATCAAATACAATGATGAACTATCTCATCTGAATTTTAATCTCAGAACCTGATGCATTTTGCCATAACGCCCCGTAAACCCCTAATCCTTGAGTGACCCAAATCCTTTGTCTTGTGTGGTAAAAACAGCATGTCATTGACTTTGTCAACATAAAAAGCCAGGTAAAAACAATCTCGAAACTCCGGCTTAATCAAAGTACGCTTCATCATTAGCTTCTTATGTCAAGCTCTGGGTGTCAGCAGAATCGAGTGACCAACATGCTACAGGACGAAGCAAATAACAGTGACTCTATAACATCTGTCGTGACAATCTCCAGAATACGACAGACACATAAGGTCGTATTATACATTCAATTTTCAAAAATTCGCAGCTATAGCTGCACTTCGGTGGATTCCAACCGTGTGGAAACCTAAGCTCGATTCTTAGGACGAGCAAGCATGTTAAGCCGGCTCAAGCTGAGAACTGCGCGCTTCTTGGTAGGGCTGGCAGAAGCAGGGGTACGCGGAGTCGCACTACCAAACCGGACCTTCTTTGCGCTGGGGGTGCCGCCAACAAGACGAGGAGCAAGAAGGGCTTCACCTTCAGGGACGTGCTCAGCCTTACGCTTCTTGGCTGCACGCTCGGCACTCTTCTGCTCCTCTTCTTCCTCGTCCCAACTGGTTCGGTGTCGCTTTTTGTTGGACATGCCATGAGGCGCTCCAACCAGAATCTTGGCCGAGCCAGGTTCCTTGTTCTCCTTGTTGAGGCCAATCGGGGAAGTAGGACCAGGGAAGCTACCGGGCATCTTCGCATTAGGCTTAAGTGACTGTCGGACTTGGCGAACACTCGACTGGCCAGGGGAAGCTCCAAAGCCTAGCACAGGAACGTCGCCAAACTCGATCGTATGATCACTGCGGAATGTGAACTTGCCGGGGACAGATGCAGGTGCATTATCCTTCTGTTTGCTGGGAGGCTCGGGCAGGGGTCTAAAGCCACTGAGATCAGGGTATACAACATCACCAGAATCCGCCTTCGCAAGTGTTCCATCAATGCCTTGAAACTGCTCGTCCGCCAAAGTTCGTGTTGACTGAGTCTTGAGACAAGACTTCTGTGGGGAAGGTGAGTTTTGCTCAAATGCAATGCGCGTGACCTCTGGGGTGAAAGCGACGTGCTTTGTTACCTTTCGTCGAGGAGTAGTCAACGGAAGAGGAGGCAAAGCCTTGTCCTTATCGGCCTTAGATGGAGCAGGTGTCTGGGAGACCATGGGCTGTGGGATCGCAGTTTGAACATTGCCAGAAGGTGTTCGGTTTCCGCGCAAAATCGACTTGACTCTATCGAAGCGGCCCGGGCTAATGACTCGAGATCTAGGCGTGGTCGGCTTGCCAGGCATGAGGTGAGAAGTACTGGTGGATTTTGGCAGACCACTCTTCAGGTCGAACTTGGAAGGAGACTTGATGAGAGAAATGGTTGGTTTGCCTGTGTGAGCAAGAGACGCCTTCGTAGGGCTCATGAGCCGTGCCAGACTTAAGCTTGAGGCAGGCAACTTGGTTGACCCACTTCCACTAGACTTGGGTCGAGGAATCGAGGAGTCATCGCGTGATGGAGGTCGATTTGTTGTCGCGTCATCCTCCATTCGCTGCTTGAGTCTCTTCGAAGGAACACGTTGGTGTACATTAGGGAACAACTGTGCCTTCTTGGAGGATGCGGGAATGGCAGTAGGGATGTTGGACGGAGGCATAGTGGACTTCTTGGGCGAAGGCGATTGTTGGTATTCCTCAAGGTTAGTACGCGACGACTTGCGCTTCAGGCTCTGTGTAATGCGGGGCGTTGATGGCGTAGGAACATCTAGTTCGGCCTTCGAGGGCGATCGCTTCAGACCAGACTTGTCAGGAGAAGAAGTTGGTGTCGTTTCCAGGTTAGCCTTTGAAGGTGTGCGCTTCAGTGACCGAACAACAGGCTGGAAGCGCCCGTTTTGAGCTCTCCAAGCAGACGCATGGTTCTCGATAGAGTCCATCTTCTTGAACTCCGCCATATGCGCCGCGCTATAACGACTTGTCTTGCCCTTGGGTTTAGCAATCTTGCGGCCAAGAGCATCTTCTTCAGCACTCTCTGCATCACGCTTTGCGATCATATCAGCCTTGATCTTGGCAGCCTGTCCGCGGAGCTCCTCCATAAGACGTTGCGCATCACCGCTGAGGGTGGAATCGGTAGTGTCGCGCGTAAATCGGAACGTGAAATCGGAAGCAGGAGCCCCAATCTTGGACGGTGTGTCAGGCGGAACGCCAGGTCGGCTGGTGTCCTTGATATCTGTGAAGCCCAGCCTCATGGCGGAGGCGGGTTCCCCCATATTGTGATGAGCTTTGCTTGGGTGCATTTCTTCATGGGGAGGCTTCATGGCCGATGACGCTGGCGTCGAAGGCGCAGGCGCTGGTGAAGATGGAGCGGCATTGTTTTTGCCTTTCGCTTTGCTGTGACTCTTCAGCTGGGGAAGTCGTTCAGGCGACTCGGCATCTTCAACGACAGAAGTCAAGTTGGATGTTGCAGGTTTCTGTCATAACTGTCAGGATGCTTGTCTTGAAAATTGCCTGATACCATCACGGAGCTCACCTTAGGGGTAGTACCAGAGGCCAACCGGGCCGAGCGACGGCGCGGAGGAGACATTGCGTGTGATAAGAATGTGGTTAAGACTCCAAGTTATGCAAGTACTGAGCTGGTAATTTCAATAATTAAGGGTCGTGATCCTCGTGGGTGATGTCTTTGGGGGTCTCTGGTATGATGTCAAATCTCTCTCGATCCAGATGGCGCGTGAATTCCAACGTTGTGAGTGGTGGGGGCTTGCGGTTTGTTTACATGGTCCAAGCTCCATAACAACGGGTATCCATGCACAGTGTCAGTCACAGTATTTTGCACCAAATATCGGCCTGGCACTGTACATCGTCATCGCTTACCCTGTGGCTCATCACATCAGGTTTACAAGTTGAAGTTTATCGAACTGAAGACATGTCTCAATGACAATACATGTCTTAAAGGTCCCTTTACCATGTCTGACTCTCTTGCTACAATATCAATATTTGGCTTGTGTTACTGAGACTAACCTTAACTCATAATGTAGAAATATGGTTGAAACTCTAAACCTTCGCAGTGTTAAATACACCCATTGAACAACATCACGAATTGCCAACGCGGAGGTCTGCATTCAACACTCAGACTTTCGGTATTTACCACGCGCCTAACCAGTCATAAACTACTACTATGGTAACCGAGAATCACGTTGTTACATGTATCACGAGGCCAAGGCACAGAACATCGACAGTCAATGGATCAACGAAGACAACATGCCATTATAAATCATAAGCATAAGCAAGTCTGCTAACAAAAGATACCTGCAAAGGCAAAATGAAGTCAATAGAATACTCAAGACTGTACTTCGCTCAAGACTGATGCCAATGTTGCTGCTCAGGCATGAGTTTCACAAAACTCTACACCCATGACGGGATACTTCACAATGCCATCAGCACACCATTGAATTTGTCGAAAGCATATCCCATGATAGACCAATGCCTATGCCGGCTCCAATATGCCCATAATATGATCTACCGGCTCTCATCCGTTACCCATGGCATGCAAGTAATACCCAAATCGGCTATCATGCCACCGAGATCTGGTGCCTGTCACGAGAGCTTCCCAACAGTCTCATGTTGAAGTCTTCGCTTATGAAAGTTAATATTTTGTCACGAGATTTTGACAGGCTCAAGGAGAGAGATGCCGAAAGAAAGCGTGGAGAAGCGTAAGATGATAGTCGAAAGGTTTCACTCAACAAAAGCCCATCCCCGAATACGTCCTCCTCGATCTCGTGCCCGTATACTTCCCTAACAGGACTTATCCTTACTCCTCTTCCTGGGGATTCTACCACTTGCTCCGCCCTGTCTCAGCTGCTCACACATGTGTGATCGACGTGAAATCGAGACCAAATCGACTCACATCACTTTCACGTTTCATGGGGTGATGTTCCTGTTCGGATCTCACAGTGGCTGCAACCCGAGCCGCGCTAGAAAATTTCCAGAAGCAACACCCCATGTCTCGAAGAGAACAGCCCGCCTGGGCACCATGGCGCGACCCGACAATCCCGGCGAAGCCTAGTCAACCGAGTGAGAGTCAGCTGAGGCGAAAGTGTTTTTCTCGCTCGGTGAGGAAGGTGAAGGAGAGTTTCGGCAGATTCAACCGATGTTGCGTGGCTTGGCTAGGGATTGCCAAGGGCCGTGGAGATCATGTTAATGCGAGGAATGTCTGAGGAACATAACCTGAGAACTCTCTCTTACACAGCCCAAACGATTTGTCACCAAGGACAATGCTGAATCATATTTACCTTCTTGATCGAGTAGCATTGTGATCTTCTCTGACAAAATGCCGATCTTGAAGCTCATCAACATGAGAACAACGTCACCGAGAAGACCCTCAAGTTGTTGCCCAAGGGCGGAAGCTAAGGCCCAACAAAGTTACGACAGGAGACCGGCGCAGTTCGGGAGATGCAGGTCAAGCGGGTTCGCTAGGTCAAGCGAGACGAACCGTCGTCTTCGACCTTACTTGGCAGAGCCTCTCTGACTCTCATTGATCAAGACAGGCAGACAGGGTTGCATCGTGTGTGCCATTGAAACCAAGCCATCAGAATCGACAGGGCGTGCTTGACAACCATTTAAGTGATTGTATGGTATGTACGTGCTCTCAACCTTTGAGAGTCTTCATTGACAGTTATCGGTTGATATTGCGTTCACTGATGCCATGTCAGAGCATCAACACTGTGAGGACTATAGAGACAAGTTGACAGCTTAGAGCTTCAACTTCTTCTGAAGTTGAGATTTGATGAGCTCTCTCACCGTCAAAAGACAAGATGAAATTGACAATTCGTCACGAATTCCACAAAAGGTGGATGGATGATCCGGGGTAGCAGGAATCGTAATTTTGCCTTGTGAATCCACCATCAGAACTAGCAATTATCGCCTACCAAAAGGGGACTTAAGATCTGTGGCTCCGATCAAAGTCAAACAGGCCGCAAGCCATGGACCAACAGGAAATGAACCATGGACTGAGCAGAGTTTTCACCACACATGGATTCGTTTCTGGAAAATGACATGGAACCCAAAGGTTTCTTTCCATCATGTGAGGCTCCACCACTAAACCACCTCATACAACAAGGCCTGGGGGCTACGTATGCACGTCCGTTCCTAAAAGACAACGGACTGGGATGGTTATCCATGGTTGCGACTCATGGCACATGTGTAAACGCCGATGGGATGCATCGTAGCAAGCATTTGAGCATGAACAGGATTGTTGGTCGCTGATGGCCGGTGACACATGGTCAGATCTTGCTCGTGATGATATGGCCTCAGCATGTCAACCCTGTGGAGAGGCCAGAACCTTCGACACAAGGTTCCATCGAGGCGTTGGGACGTATTGGGTTTGATGAAACGGTATTCTCAAAGTCTGTTTTAACACAATGGCATACATAATAAAACTCATCAGTTCTGAAGAAGCGTTTCCGTTCCTGGCTGGCAAACTTTGTGCTAAGGTTTTATGCCAGGATGTTGGGATATGCCGTCATACCATGCGCTAACGTAGTTTGCCAGTTGTCTTTGGAAATGATGAGCAACTGCATATCAGATTGATATGCAACAGACAACTTGTTTCGCTTATCTCACAAGGTTTGAAGGACTTTGTTGCACGCTGTAAGAATCTCCCAGTGCCAGTACACAGTATCAGGCGTGGAGCAACTTTTAGATATCGTGGTATTCCTTTTGACCGTTGCTCAGGCTAAAATAGACCAAAAAGGCCTGCACTGAGTTGACTTCATCGTCTCTCAACTTTGTCTCTCAGAATAGAGTGCTACGTCAATCACTTGCTACACTGCTATTCAAACAGTATAAATAAGAGCCAGATGCGTAAATCCTTTTTGGAGCTTCGTGTAGTTGGAACACATGATGCGGCAGGGATAGGCTGTGGATAATTTACTCGGTTCGGAGGATTCGGAGGACCTCTAGAAGCCAGGATCAAGATGTCTCGAGGAAAGACGCTAAGCAAAATACGTAGACTATTGGACATTCATGCCGCTGACAGCTCCACCTGGTGCTTTAGCAGTCTGAGTGACCTGGCGGCGTACCTAGGTAGGCCAGATGTGATTGTGTAGGGGCCGATTATCGGTCTTACGGGGGCCGAACTCAAGTTTGTATGAATGCAGCGGCGCCGCAACTGTTCAACATTGAACCAGATGACCACAAGAGCTGAAGGCTTCAATGCAGCCTCTATCAATCAGATGCGAATGATAGCCAGAAAGGTTGGGGTGCACAGCGGGGGTTGAAGATAAACAGATCCCTGCTGAGAGATAGCGCCAGAATGATGGGTCATAGTCGTTCCCTGAGTTTTCTAGAACTGCCAGGGTCACAGCCAAAACAAACGGTGTAATTAAGCATGACAGGATGATCGACCGCACAGAGCGAAATGACGGACCAGATGCTGGCATGACGGGACCTCACTGTGAGCTCTAGCTCAGGTTCTTCAAATTCCATCGACAAGGGCATCTGTAAGAGATTGCAACAAATGCTGAAAATTTCAACAACCATCACGGGATAACAGATCAATGATTGGGTCAATGAAATGGGTGCCAGATTCGGGGCTGTCTGTCAAAAAAGACGAGAAACGCATTCTGGCACATGCCCTCCGCCACCAAGGCGCACCGCGAACCGTTGAACACCACTAAGGAAAACCGAAAGCCGCCCTTGCTGCTCTCTTGACAACCGCCCAGTGACTGAAGCGTTTCCGGTGAGAGGGCTGGAGCGAAAGCGGGGGCTCCGATGTTACAGCTGCCGATCAGTTCAGCCAGAGAGAGTGACCCGGCGGCCGAGCGAACATTCAGCCGGCGGCCACACGACACATGAGCGAAAAACGAACAAAGCTTTGTTGATGATGATAGTCGAGGGGGCTGATGGTTTTGTATATCTGCAAATCTCGAGCATCGAAAAGACCATTTGTATGCTTATCAGGGAGCGTATCTCTGGCATCCCACTGTCTCACACCAGGCCCAGGTTGGTCTTTTCCTTCCTGGGTTCAGCTCGACCGTAAAGAGGATGGGCTGGGAGAGTTAGTTCCAAGGTTGAGTGGGATGTGAAAGTGCCAGGGCATGCATGGCTGCAGCGTCTTGTCGGAGTGCGAGTGGGCTGGTCTGGTCTGGTCTGCTACGGTAGACTCTCACTCGCCCCTTGCGAGTGACGCTGCGTGTGCTGTTGGCGATTGATTGAACGCTTCACGATTTATCCCTCATGTGAAATGTTTAAAAAGAGATCACGGTGGGACCGTGCACTCCCCATGCTTTGACGATGGATGTCCATGTCGAAACCAATGGATGGATGGATTGAAGGGGCCATGCTGAAGAATTTAAGGTGAAGATTGAGATGGACTGGTTTTTTTAGTGGATGCCTCCTTGCTCCACTTATGGGCCTTGGAAGCCCACTCTCATGCCTCGAATACGAGTCTTTGATTGGCCCAAGGGCTAAGGCCCTCGAGTCGACAGAGAAAAGAAGGAGTTTCCTAGGCTGCCCCCTCCTCTTAATTTACATTACATAAAACCGTATTCCCTTGCGGCCTGAGTGATCCCCTTCTCTGTTATCGCAACTGTCCCCCCCAAGAACTCGACGCGAATTACAGCCCGTCTTTTATCTCTTGGTAGAATTTCTTACGTTTTTCAAAGACCCTTACCTGCGACTTACAACTGATAGGCGCTTGTTAGACGCAGCGCGTATCATTGTCACTCAGCCAGTACTATCTTTGATAGCCAAGCGTTTTTGATTTTGTCTGCGTTTCTGCGTCTGATAAGGGCCCTTTTCACACTCCAGTACGCTGTTGACCCCCGTACGACCCCCAATCCGGGCTGCATTTCCTATCTCTTGCGCCCGCTCCCCCTACGCCCGCAACCGCAAAGCAAAAACCCAACGGGCGCACACTTGCCTGTCTCGATTCTTTGCGCCCGTCGTCGTCTTGACGTTCCACCTCGTCACGTAACAGAATTCCCGTTTTGCGTCTCTGGGGCGTTTGCCGCTGCGCGGCAAATCGTCTAGTAGCCCGGTCTGGGTAATGGCAGACAAGATGTCAATCGATAAGGCGGATCCTGCGCAACACCAAAACAACAACAATCACCTCAACGGCCTAAACGGTCATTCTCGGGAAGAGACCGACTCTCTCGTTGGCTCCAGCCCTGAGGGCGATCATCACCCTGCGATAACCTCTGCTGCCAATGCCACCCAAGAGCCTCAGCAGCCCAAGAGGAAGGGCGGCCGCAAACCTGTAAGTCTTGTCTTGTTTTCCTCTTACTTACACCATATACACACTACACACTGTTTTCCATCTATCTATGAGGATAGCTTATTGTCAAACAACACGATGGGATTGGGATAGATCAAGACAATACCTCAGCACAGCTTCCCCGCTCTCACCTCGGGTCTTACCCATGTGTCTCTCTCCAAGACAACATGACGCACATACACACCCGCCCTTGAACAGTGACTAACAGAACATGAAAAGATCTATGCGACTTCCGAAGAGCGAAAGCAGAGGAACCGACAGGCTCAAGCTGCTTTTCGTGAACGCCGAACTGAATACATAAAGCAACTCGAAGAGACCATCCGCGTCCATGAGTCCAACCTCCACAACCTCCAGGCGGCTCACCGCACTGCCGCCGATGAGTGTCTGATGCTTCGATACAAGAACTCGCTTCTCGAGCGTATTCTTCTCGAAAAGGGAATCGATGTCCAGGCTGAGCTTCGCGCCAAGACGGGTAGTCCTAACTTGGGACCAACCCATATGCCTCAGAACCTCGTTCAGCCTCCTCCTATCCAGCGTGCGATAATGAACCGACACCACCAGTCTCGACGATCAAACTCGAACATCGCCCCCAAGGCTGAGCCTGTGCCAGTACTGCCACCCCCGCTGCAACCTCATTCGAATGCTACCTCACCCAAAAATCGACCTACACCATCGTCTCATTCCAACTCGCCGAGCAACACTGGCTCCGCCTTCTCTCCTGCCGCCTCGGATAACATGTCGATGAGAGGTTCGATGACTAGCATGTCGCGCCAGCAGATGCCCCAGCAGCAACAGCAACAGATGCCTCAGAACACACAGGCCCCTCGATCATCGATGATGCAGAATGGTGGACGGGGAGGTCAAACAGGATCCGGAGCTTCTTACTACCCTACCCCTGCCTTCCAGAACCATATTGAACAACTTGGTAAGTTTTCTCGTGTCATTTCATCGACAACACATCCTAATCATTCATGTAGAGCAAGAATATGAACAAGATGGCATGATTGACGAGCCTGAAATCGAAACACCAGCTGGTCATGGAGGATACCCCTCAGGCTACAATGGAGAGAACCAGCAGCCTATGATGATGTCGCCTGCCTCTAGCGGACCTGGACACCAGATGACGCCATCTCATGAACCCGTCCAACAGCCACAAACCACGCACTCGCAATACCCATCAATGACCCAGCTTTTAGACCAGAATGGCCTGGATTGGGACCCTTTTGGATTGAGTGCTAGCATGGCATTTCCCAACGGGCAGCAGTTTCAGTTCGAACAAGCCAACATGAGGTGAACTTGGAGCTCGAACAAACCTCTGGAATTGGTCACCTAGAGGGTCCATTCATCGACAGATGCCTGAAGAGCTGCTATCACGGGAGACTCCATACTTCCGTCAGCTCTCGCTCAAGTCTTGAAACCCATGGTCGAGAGTCTGGGGGGTTGAGAAACCACTCCTTAACATAAACCTTCGCGCACCATTGGCATGCTTCATGAAGATAAAAACACTTAACGGTCGCACTTGATTGAAAGGCAATTTCGACGCGATTGACTTGTTGATTCTTCTGCGGGATGTGCGATAGATATATCCCACCGCAACAGACTTGAGCAACAGGCTCACCACAGCGAGGCCTATAGTCATACCCATTCTCCATGTAATATCGCGCTGGGGATGAGTAGGGCTATGGTAGCATCCTGATGGCAAGGCATGTCGAAGGACTTGACGACTACAAGCAAAGACAGAACACTTTAGCATAAAGATTATGCCGTGTTGAACAGCTCTAGCAGTACTATATACAAAAGCACCTAATTATCGCTTCTCACAACTTTTAACGACAAATCATTTCAAGAGCGAGATATACCTGTCGGCTTAAAACAAGTGATGGGACAGTGGCGCAGAAAGGACACTGGAAAAAAGAAAACTAGTATTATATTACGATGTCGGGATTTGGTTTGACTGAGGACTCAATGTTTGAGGATTTCTAAAAGTTATATGATCAGACAAAGGATCTGTTGAAAGCGGTGTTTATTTTTGAGATATCAAATCATGCAATAGTTGGTTATAACGGGACATGAGACTTGAACATAGCAATTGCGTAACGAAGCACGCAGTGAATACCATCTTTTGCAACATGTATCGCTCTCCAATAACTCTTGATCATTGTCCCTCGTCGATCTCACCGAGTGGGACAGCGGCTGAACCTCTAGTCACTAACATTACCCCAGAAATGCACGATCATAGACAAAGGGGATTGGAGCCAACAAGGAACCAAGCAAGACTTGGACTGGGGAAGATGCCACACGATGTGGGACAAGGTGACAAGAGGACAAGGTTAAGCAAGTCAAGGTGAATCTTGGCGTAGTGCCGAATAGCCACGAGGCTTCTTATGCGTTATGTAAGTGTTATTAATGGCTTCGCTGCTTTAGTCCCTAGTTAGTTGACACTGGGGCGAGGCCTGTGATCTGAAGTCGGAGGCGGGTCGGAACGGATGCGGGATAATCAGTGGGACTTGTAACTTTAGATGATCGACGATAGTGTGAGTTTGTTTGACGAGAGTGTGAGCAAAGGGGGAAGGCTGGGAAATTGCGGAAGAAGACGGCGATGTTCTGGAACCCCTATTGTTAGTATTGAAGCCATCGTCTTTAAGGGCAGAGGTAAGTCAGACAGGACGAACTAAGGAAGATTACATGGGGATATTCTACTTTGAATACTAAATACCTGGCCTTTAGATCAGTGCTGCCCGGTCTGAACGTTATGTCCTTCATGAGCTCAATCATGTAAAACGATTCGACATACACTTATATAAACCTAGAAATATGCTCCAACGCTTTACCGCTTTATATATACGCCAAAAGCATGATTCCAAACACAATCATCCTTGTCCAGTATCGCATATCCAGCATGTGAGACGCCGCACTCTTCGGAAGTATATTGGTCTCTCCAGCCTTATCCGCCTCATCGATGCTACAGACGACCTTACATGCGCCCTTACTATCATCTCGACGTACCAGCCCACCGTCTTGTTCAGCATCGCTCTCCAACCTGCGACCATCGAAACCTCTCTTTTCCTCGTTGTCTTTTGTAACATTATACACTATGTCGATCCACTGGATATGCATATATGCTGCACCATTGAGGCTCATATTCCCGCTCCACGAACCACCGTCGCTCCAAGCGTTGAGAATGATCTGTGCCGGGTCCTTCGGTGTCTGGAATTCTATACTGGCAACTTCTTGACCATTAGCATACCAGGTAGAGCGTTTGGGCGTCCAGTCCAATCGGTGCACAACCCAATCATCCCACTCAACACCCTTGGGCAGCGTGCCGTTACGAGTAGCTTTGGGGATATCGTCGCCATCCTCTGTGAAAGAAGGCTGATTTGTGTACTGGACCCGGTTCTTGGGATCACGCGTCATGATCTCGATATCAGCTTCTTGTACAGCAGCTAGCTCTTCACCCCCAAGGTACGTGAAGATAGCCATGCATGCACCCGCGCTGCCGGTGGCACGGGCGAGCATCCGTACTGAGACGTAGTGATATGTCGACACAGACTCGAACTCTGCAGCGCTCTGGAAACCGGGCAGCCGCATGGTTCGCATGGTGAGGAACGTATCCGAGGCTGCGTCTTTGTCGTCATTCTTTTCAATGTAGACGTTGTTGGGGGAGTTGATCATTAGGACAGTTGCATCGCCTGAGAGACTGACGCCTTTCCCGCGATTGCTCCAGTCTTGAATGCTCCAGCTGTCATCCCAAGTGTCGCTGTTGAAATAGTCGCTTGTTACACCTGCTTTTCTGGAAGCATTTTGGACAGGACTGGGAACTCCCGCATAGTCCCCAAGGTTTCGGTAGTCATAGAAACTATGTCGTGAGTAATATGCAGAGTTGGTGCCATTAGTGAGATAGCAGTCACACTCATCGTTTGATGATCCATGAACTGTGGCTACTAACACAGTGAGCTGTATGCAAAACAAGCGACTTGGCCAAAACATAGCTGTCAGTCAATCAACCATGAACAACAGAAGCAGGGACAAAACGTTGATGAAAGCATTGTCATTGATAAATGTCAGGAGCTGAGAGCTATTGAATTGGCTTATGGACCTCCTTGAGGTCTTTGCCCATTCAGAACGGTCGAGGCTTTGCTTAGCCTCATTCCCTCGCAGGAGGCCTTCGACAAGTAACACGGCTTCCTACGACAATTGCAGTTTACAACGCATTGAGTTGATACCATGGACTTCGCCGAGTAGACCCATTGAGTTCAGATGTTGTATGATTGCCGTATAGCTCTGAGAATGTAAGGTTAAGTTGTATTTCCAAGACATTCCAGACTGACAAGCTTGGAGGTTGAAGAGGTCACGTGATCAGCATCATCCGCCTAACCGGGAAGGCCCCGCCTAATTTATGCAGCATTACAGGCGCCGCTGATTCATTCTTCATTATTATTCGCATCTACTCTGTACATTCACCATCTTTTTGTATCCTACGTCGTCACAAACAACGATTCGTTTTTCGACGACGTGCACAAAGCACTCTTGCTATGTGAAGCGTAGCCTGCGACTCCATTTACTGGATGACAAAAACCACACTCGCTCAGCTTTGCTAAGACAAACTCCAGGTGCATAAGTATCACGATGACACTGTCGATTTTCGTAAACTCATTTTTGGGATGATAGACGCTTCAACATCGCAACAACAACCGCAACAATCGCCATGTCGTCGCCTAAGCCATCCGCAGGCGTAGAGGAGCCTGCAGCTCAGTCGCCAAAGCCAGAGTCGCCAAAGCGCGACGGCGCAACCGAACCAGTGGAGGAGAGTTCAGATCGCGAAGATGGAGAGGCTTCTGAATCTCCCAAGGAACCTAACAGCGCCCCCGATGATAAGGATGCGCCTCCTCTACCGAACGAACCGACGCCAGATGGACCACCTTTGCCAAGCGAGCCTGTACCTGGTGGCCCTCCGTTGCCCAACGAGCCTGCGCCGCAACAAGAGGATGATGGCTGGGACTGTCAGTGGGACCCAAACACGCAAGCTTGGTTCTTCGTGAATCGCTTCACTGGCAAGTCTCAGTGGGATAACCCTCGTATTACCACGAGCGCTCCTATACCCGCTGCCCCGGGCACCGCCCCAGGTGTTCCTCAACCTCCAGCTTCAGAGAAACCTGTCGCTGGAGGCTACAACCCGGCAATCCATGGCGATTACGATCCCAACGCTTGGTACGCAAAATGTACTCAAGAAGAAGACCAAATTGCGACCACCAGCGCCGGCATCACTGACCCTGCAGAGATATACGCCGCAACAGCAACGTTCAACCGCTTCACAGGCCAGTTCCAAGCAGCTGGCCAAGGGCCCGAGCGTCATAGTGATGAAGCCAAGTCAAAGCGCCAGATGAACGCCTTTTTTGACGTTGAGGCCGCAGCCAATGCTCATGACGGCCGGAGCTTGAAGGCAGAGCGTTCTGGGAAGAAGCCTTCCAAGGCTGAACTGAAGCAGTTCAAAGAGAAGCGAAGGGCTCGTAAGGAGGAAAAGCGTCGCGCTTGGCTCAGGGACTGAGACTAGCGGGACTTTTTCTATTTTCGTATACTAGGTGGCATCATTGCTCGAAGGCGTTCTTATGGTAGGGAGGAGTTGGTGGGCCGTTTCTGGATTTGATTGAAGAGACGACGGCCGCTTTGGATGTAGACGTGCTACTGTGCATTGAGAAGAAGGTCGGTGAAGGCTAGAAGGCTAGGGATCGGCTCATATATTTATACCCCAATAAATCTTTTAAAATTACTTTTCTATGTCCCGTGAAATGTCTAGTCCTCATCTTCATCTTCATCTTCATCGTCCAGTTCCATATTGAGATGAACGCTCTCATTATCATCATCGTCATCCTCTTCCTCTTCAGGTTCCTTGGCCACAACTGGGGCCCTTTGAATAGGCGCTGGGAGAACACGGTCAGGAGAAGAGGACTTTTCCAGAACCTGTCTCTTCGGAGGTGCAGAATCTGAACCTTCGTGCTTTCGCTTTGGCGGTGAGGATGCCCGTGCGAAGGCATTCTCAGTTGAGGGAGCAGCCTTCTCGATAGGGGCAAATGGATTGCTCTGAATGGGGAGATTCTTCTCGGCATGTGGAGCTGTGGGCAGTGCTCCTGGCTTGAACAAGTCACCCTTCTTTTCAGGCACTGCGTCTTGCTCCTCGACATCACCATCCTTCATCTCCTCATCTTGCTCCTCTTCCTCTTCCTCCTCTTCGATAGAGAGAGCCTCTAATGGCTCTTCACCCTCAGCGAGACTCTGAGCACCCGCACGAATGTTGGTGCGCAGAATCTCAAGACCTTTGTCATCAGGGAATTGCTGAGTAAGATGGGGAAGAATGCTAGGGTACACTCTACCACGTTGGTCCTTGTATGGGTTGAGAACACTTGCCAGCATAGCGTCACGGCTATTTGTCAAGATAGCTGTCTGGTCAACGAGACCACGCAAAGAAGGCTTGAGATGTCGCTGTGGTACTTTTGACAGAATAACGGGCAAGAGCTTTGCAGCAGCGGCCCTGTGCTTGGACTCTAGGGAAGGGGTTGAGATAACGACGGCGGCTTGAGGCTGAAGGAAAAGATCAGCGTTGGCGGCGATGCTGTTCTTCTTACTGTCGGTGCCAGTTGCCGCTGGCTTCTCAGCCTCTTTAAGGTGACCTGCATCTTGTTGCAAGTCACGACAGCAAGCGCCAAATACAGGGTCTAAGCTACCAACCGAAGGCTTGGATAGTGTTGGGCCAGAGATAAGCAAGATCTCTTTGAGGACAGTGTATCCGGTCGTTCGGACTGTGGGAAGGTTGATTCCTGACTTGAATACTCGGACAAGGTGGTCAAGGACCTCTGGGGCAATAGACACAGCGTTCTGACCCAGACGCTGGAACAAGGCTTCAATGAGGTGCAGAGCAGCGATGTGAATATCTGGTAGCGCAGCCCAGAGTTCTTCCTTCTCTTCCCTGGCAATCGCAGCGTTGGTCTGAAGCGCTTGATCCCATGTTTGTGATCTGGGCGAGAGTCTGGCTATGAGAAGCAACCGAGATGCAGCGTCAACAAGTGCGCTGGTGGGTATCGTAACGGGCGCCTTGGTAGGATATCGCAGACAATCAGAAAGATACTGGAAGAGGCCAATTAAACGATCAGCCCCAGCGTTGGTTCCTGACCATGCTGGGAGCTCGTCCGCAGATAAGCCACCACCGTTCGGCTCATTATCGAGTTCAACTTGCGATCGAGTGAAGCCGCTTGTTCCCTCCCATGATTCTTCAACGGCTCTCAGGACCTGGTCAGCTGTAGAGTGCAACTCCTTCAGGAGAGTGTCGATCAGCTTGGCCCACTCATCACTACCTCCTGACTTGGCCGCAACATGGTGAAGCGAGATAACAATTTTTCGCGAAGCTCGCTGAAGGCTTTGTGGAATGATAGTCTCATCTGATTGTGTAGGAACAAGATAAGGCTTGACTGCTGTTCTGAGCTTGGAGTTTGAAGGCCGAATGGTTGTTGGGTAAAGCGGAATCAAGGCTGATAAAGCGTCGCAAATAGTCTCAATGACAGATAGGGGCGTTTGGAGCTTTTCGCCGTTCTTGGGCAAGCTGATGAGCTTTATGCAAGCTGTAACAAATGTTGGGATTGTTGGTGTGGCAATCTCGCGGACAAGGGTCTGATATGGCTGGACTGAGATGTAGATGCGTGTAAGAGCCACAATGGCCAACTCCTTTGAAGTAATGGGATCGCTTTTCTGTGAATTGTTAATAGTGAGCCTATAGAAATGAGTGCATTGACTTACCTCAACTACAGACAGGAGTCCAGTGACCCATGGTTGACAACCTCGTAGGATCTCCCACCCACCAACGTCAACCACAGTCTTGATTATAGCAACTGCAGCGAATCTAGCCTCGCGACTTCGTCCGTTCAAGTGAGTGGTAATACTCGCCTTGAGCTTATGGACAAGCTGAGCGGCTTCCGGGGAGCTATCCTTGACCTTGCGGTCCGAAGGCGCTGACAATGGCTCCTTGCAGTGTAGGATGTGGTTGATGAGAGATGGCAGCGCATGAGGAAGCTGAGTTGGCGGAATGGAGGTGAGTTTGCGGCATAGAACCCGCAGGTCGGGTGGAATTGAGGCCGCCATGAGTACTGAATCCTATATGAGGTTTTCTGAGATAGTTTGTGAGGTCTCAGATGCTTTGCGACAAGTTGAAGCTTGAAGATATTGGCCAAGACAAAAGTAAATCAACTCAAAGTTGATACTGCGCCGTCACGTGTAAAAGGCGAGTACAGCAGTCGCAGAAGAGGTTCAGATATGTTTGGACAGAGATTCAGTATCCTATTCTGTTGCTCAACTGGAAATCTCGGCTTATAACCTCGAATTATGATGAAGCTGTAAATTCATCAAGAAAGACTCCATTGAAACTTTTTTTCTGCTCTCAGTCCAGTAGGTCCCTAGCAACAAGCATACCAAAGGTGGGTTAGCTTGACTGGCGGGAAGACCCCTGACAGTGGATCCAACCGTGCTGTGTTAAATGGTCCTGATTGGCTTATGAGCTGAGTTACGTCGTCCCAGCAGCTCTCATCTCCAGCAAATACCACCTTAACCACCTTGAAAGTCCAGAGACCGCAATTATACCATTCACCTCAGGCAGCCTCTGAAACATCACGATTGATTTTTGTGACAATTATATTCGATATTGTAACTCTTCTAAAACTCGCATCAGAGGGTTTACATCTATTTAGCAATCCAATCTTCCTCGCCATGCGCTTGGCGCCATCTATTTGCTAGTCTAAGTCCGAGACCGACCTCCTGAAACCCTGAAATAGGTCCAACGAACCATGGGTGTAAGACGAAACAAAACGCCCTCGCCGATTATAACGAAGCTGACTCTGTATCGCTACTGCTCTATAGCCCAAGGCCGTGCAATACATTAATCAGCTGGACCATGCCCGCTGCGACGGCAACTGGGACCTCGTCCCGGAGCTTGTTCGCAAAGTCCGCAAGCATGCCCCCGACAGAGCTTGTACGCCATTCTTTGAATAGCTTCATGACAGTCACAGGGCTAATACTGTTCAATTAGGTCTCGCATTGACGGCCGAGACCGAATGCGCCATTGCCAAAACGACGGGAGCTGCAGCTCACACTAACACCGAAGGCCGGCCAACAACTGCTATAAACACAGGCGATGTCAATGTTACAGATCAACTACCGAAGCTCGAAGCGGCAATTGACGAGGAAGCCGCCCACGAGAACGACAGATTCCAGGCTGAGGTATGCGCGGGTTGGTTGCACTGGACATTAGGAGACTATAATCTCTGTGTCAGTCGACTACCCGAGAACAACTTGGAGGAAGGCGAGATCAACCCAGCCGACAGAAGTGCCGAATGGACGAGTGTTTGCTCACTTAAAGCTGCGTATCTCAAAGCTAACTGCCTTGCGCGCAGCGGCGAGTTGAAGCAGGCACTCTCTGCCTACCGAGCCGGTCTTCCATCACTTGGACGAGTTTGGGCAGAACAAGGCATGGGAAGACAGCTTCGCTACTGGTCAGAACTGTTCCTCACAGAATATTGCATGCTCTCGGGCGAAGCATACCGAAGCAACGAAATCACACAGGTCGACGCTGATTCAATGGCGGGTTATCGAGCGTGGGCAAGATTTTGGGATACTATGTCTACTCCCGTCACAGGAGGATACGGATTTAAGGGTTCCGTACCTCGAAGAACGGTATGGAGAGAGTACTACTTTGCCCTCTCGTCGATTGTTGATACCGATCAACCTTTTCCTACCGGGTTTGTGAGCAACACAGCGGGCGACCTTTCACCTCGGAATCAGCTGCGCATTGAGCTCAAGCATGCCGAGGCTACGTACCAGACACTTTTGCTAGGCGAGACATCCTTCCCCAGAGCCGACGAGGAGCGCGAGGAAGTCGAAGCGTTTGTCAATCAGGTACTACGAAACTGGTCTATTCTTTGTGGACGAGGATGGAGTGAAAAGGACCTTGGTCAGGGTGGACGAAACAGCCTGAGCCGTGGAGTTCTTGACATTCTTTACAGTGCTGCCATGAAGACCTATCATTCAACATCTATTCTTCGGTCTCTCTTCCTCGTTCACCTTTCGGTCGCCGAATTCGACCTCGCTTTCAAGGCCTTCGACTCCTACCTTGAGATTGTCAAAAAGGGCAAGGCTCGTGTTGACAAAACCGGACTTGTTGAACCTAGCCTGGACGACGATGCGACCGTTCTCGAAACAATCTCGCAGTGTATTTTGGCCCTCTGTCGATATGGCCAACGACCTGCAGCGGAAAAGGCGCACCAGCTTGGATCCGAGCTCGAAGACTGGTTGGCTAAGTTACCGCAGATCACCTCGCAAGATAACCCCACGCCTGTAATTTCGGAACACAATGAGCTTAGCGCTTCACATCCGCCCGTGGCACCGCATACTATTGCCCTTGCATGGCAAGCTATTGGCCTGTCCCAGGCTCATTGGTCAAGAATCACATATGAAGCCTCGGCTAGAACCGAAATTCAACAAAAAGCTATTCGCTGTCTAAGGAAGTCTCTTGCAGCTGAGCTTGGGCGCTCAAAGGATATTAGGAGCTTTTACGCTCTTGGCCTTCTATTGGCTGAGCGAAGAGAGTTGACTGCTGCGATTGAGACCGTCAGAACTGCCTTGACAGCAAGCAAGGATCAGGAAGAGAACTACGATCTGGTGTATGGGCCATATTGGCAAGAGCGTTCTCTTATTCCTGTTTGGCATCTACTGGCTCTCCTGCTCAGTGCTAGGCAAGATTATAGCATGGCCGCGAGGGCTTGCGAGGGTGCTTTGGAACAGTTTAAAGATACTACAGTTCTGTTTGGTAAGGCCGACCAAGCCTATAGAAGCGAGCACCTCAACGAGGCGGAAAAGGATACTTCGACGGAAGACAAACATGGCCTAGTCGATGATATGGATGATGGTGAAAAGGAGAGCATCCTGGAGGTGAAGATGACACAACTTGCATTGATCGAGCTACTTGAAGGCCCAGACGTGGCTGTAAATGCCAGCTTCGAATTGCTGACTCTCTTCTCGAGACTGTTTGGCAACGTTGCAGCCCAGCCCAATCTAAACCCTCCCAAGGCCGTGGAACCACCAAAAACTTCTGGCACGCTTAGGAGCATTAGGGGAACCATCTTTGGCGGCCACGATCGATCCAGACCACCTACGAGGCAGGTCTACACTGCCGCGGGTGACAGGAACCCCAGACCTCAAACTGCAGCGACCATGCGCAGCAGTGCGCCGACGATTCAGGTTACGGGAGATAACGGATCCCTAGCAGAGTCGCGACCAAGGACATCAGCATCTTCAGTGCGTCGTAATAGAAGCGCTACGGGTAGAAGCAACAGTCTGAAGAAGCGCGATAGGAGCCATAGCCGACAGCGATCCTCTAGTATTGGGGCTATCTCGTCTGCCCATGGACCTACAGTTGTCGATGGAGATGTCTTTTTCACACCAGCTGGTCCAAACGGCGAGGTTGAAGAAAACGAGCAGCAATCGGACTTCTTTACCTACTCAAGTAAACGACACTCCGCAACGAGAGGCTCATCTTTCTCAAGGCGGCCTGTGGGACACCTTAACTCGTATCTCTCAACGCAATCGAAGTCAACTGACTACTCTGAGCTGTCAGTTGACAACGCTTACGCATCCACCTGCATCTTACCACTGGTCCATTTCCCCAAGGATAAGGAGAGGGCTCAACGAGTGGTCCTTCTGATCAGAGTCTGGCTCATGATTGCTGGTTTCTACCGCAGGGCAGGCATGAGGGAGGACGCCAAAGGAGCTGTCACAGAAGCACAGCGACTTATTCAGAGCCTTGAGGCCGATTTAGCTAGGGATCCATCTGGTTCAGGTGCTCTCAAACCTCCTAGCTGGGCCGAAGAGAAGACCGTAGAGGACCTATGGAGTGATCTATACGCAGAGGTAAGATACAACCCCCTCACTGCAGGATATGTGATGTATACTAATATTTCTCATAGCTTGGTCAACTATCCGTGTCAAAAGGAGCCCCCTACGCAGCCCGTAATGACTTTGAAACCGCCCTCACACACACGCCAAACCATCCTACTGCAATCATCGGCCTTTCTAACATTCTGCTCGATATTTACAGTGAAGATCTCCTCCCGCCACCTCCGATTCCGCCTTTGGAGGATGCTTTGCTCAACCTCAACATGGGAAATAGCTCAAAGTCAAATTCAAGCAGTCAAGCAGTCTCTCCCCTACCTTCGACACCCCTCGGCCTGGGCCCTTCATCAGAAACCCAATTTACTCCCAAGGAACCCATGGACGATGACGAACTTCCTGCCGCGTACAAGGCCACCCGTCTACCGCTTGTCGACCGTCTTGCGGCTCGTGATCGTGCGTATGCCCTCCTTTCGACACTCACCAAGCTCGGTTCCGGCTGGAACTCATCTGAGGCGTGGTTCACACTGGGCCGCGCCTACGAAGAGAGTGGCCAGCCTGACAAAGCAAAGGAGGTGCTTTGGTGGTGTGTGGAACTTGAAGAGGGAACTGGTGTTCGGGACTGGCGCTGCTTGACTGGGGGACGTTACATTATTTGATGAGGCTTTTGGGGTTCAGACAATATCCATTAGGACTTTTTGAACGGAGAAAACTTCCAATGCCCTATGTTGCTCATTTTTCAGCCGTTGATACTGTGTTCCATGGAGTGGTACTACGCTTATAACTCTTCTCTTCTCTTCGATACAACACTCTGATAATTTACTTGTGGACCTCGTGCAGACACTCATCAGACACTACCTTATAGACTTTTAACAAGATCTTGTCAATTTTATGATCCAGGGGGGTATTTTAAGCATAATTTAGTCACAAACTTCAACTCGGTTGGTGAGAATCCTACGTTGCCTACTCGAGAATTCTGGATAATAGTGTTCAGGGGGGTTGTACTCTGAATATGCTCCCTAGTCAACACTGTCAATTGATTCAGTATATCGCTATGTAACATGTATCGCTGTTCGGACTAAAAATTGTTTGCTGACGAAGAGAACAGCTCAAGCCAAGTAGAATCCTTTTGCTTTTTTTGACGTTTCACTTGTGTCTTCGCTTCCCTTGATATGTCCCTTCAACTCCTTCTGCGCGCCATTCAAGCCCCAAACCTGACGTACCTCATGAAAGCAAGGATGATCAGAAGAAGTGGCAGTAGGTGCTTGCTGCATGAGAGGCGGTACAGGAAGGATGATGGCTGCTGTGCAACAGATCATGCTTGGGCAGAGGCAGAGGACTGTTGTGCGGAAGACGATTGCTGGAATGAAGCTGAGGGAAGCTCTCATTCATCGATGAATATGCCCTTTATCAAGCTGATTATCCGGCTTCCAGTTGGCGAATTGACTCTATTTTGTCCCGTTTGCTGATATGAGCCACTACTGGTACCATTAGATTGAAATGACTCGCCGGAAGTATATCCGCTGTTATCGCTTTCTTCCTCGTCATTGTTCCTGTCGGGTTTCCACATGAGGTTGCGTAAGCAATTTGGGATAGCCATCAAACTGTCACGCAAACTCTGTAGGCGGGAAGTCACACAACCTATTTGTTTTGCCCAGGTAGTTGTTGGTTGTGTCCCACAGTACTGCGCATCAGCCTCCGTATTTTCTTCAGCAAGGATAGCATGCGCATCCGGGACATTGATGACTTCTTCAGCACCAATGATTTGGGTTATGCCCTCATCTAAACGCCACTCGCTGATGCTGTTGTCAACACGTTCAATGAGGGCCTGAATTTCATCTTCTACAAATTCGCTGTCTCGCTTTCTTTGGGAATTTTCCTCGTTGGACGGTCCAGCCGAGCACGACATCTGTGGTGAGAGCTTCGAAATAATATATGACAGAGGATTGGGGCACAAGGCTTGCTCAGCAGACGCTGGAAGACCTTTAGAGTGATTGGAGGGCGAATTCGGTGTCATTGTGCAATTGTTCTCTGTTGTGTGAAGAAGGGAAGTTTGACGTGCGTTACTTGCGACTTGTAACGATGAAGATATTGTTAAAGAAAGACGATAGAAAGTGTGTAATAGAATGGAATCAGAATTAGATGATGATGGTAGTATCTGTGAAGCTGATGGTGCAAGAAGAAGGCCAGGAATCAGGAGGAGGCATATCCCCCATATAGGTGATGCTCTGCTGTGTGGACTTGCCCCTTTCATAGATTCAAATTGCCATACAGTAAGTACTACTTGCCTCGTTATCTTGTGAAGAAGTAACGCCCGAGGAAAGCGGAAGCACCAAAGTTCACCAGATCAGGAAAGTGATATCAGGCCTTCATTCTCGTAATAGTCTGCGTTAGACGATGTACCTAAAGTCAGGGGTTCCTTACCCAGATAAACACATCTTTGACTGATGGCCAAGGGTCGAGGTATTCTGAAGAACATTAAAAAAACATCATCACGAGTAACCAGTCAGCCAGAACAAACAAGTCATGTGCTTATGTAGAAGTGTATTTATTTCATCCTTGTCCAAGCCTCTCTACGCCCTCATCCTCCCCCCAACAGCTATCCACATTCCATAATACCCAGCCGCCCAAATGAAATAACTAAAAAAAGGGGGAATATTTGTTTTGACTGCGAATGACAAAGAAGACGATTCTTTTTAGCTCTAATAGGTCTGTCCACAAAACTCCCCGAACATGCGCCGTGAGGCTCCCATCCATCCATACATCCGCCCTTGTCTCCAATCGTCATCATCATGAGTTCAACCTCACCATGCATGCTTTCCAGACATGGCATCTCCTTCAAATTGTAATCGTATTTTCTCCTTCAGTATCTACTGTCGGGACTTTAGCAGGTTGTGCAGGTATGAAGCAAACTGCCTCTTGTCCGTCGACGTCGTAAGAGATCGTAAAAAGTCATCACCGTTGACCCCAAGGCTAGGGAAGATGTTGTTTTGGAGTTCCTGGATAAAAGACTCGCCTGTCTTGGTGTAAATGGTCTGCTCTAGACCTGCAATCTCTGTAAGAATTTGCTTAGTCTGAGCGTCCTGGTAAGGCCGGAAGTTGGGGTTCTTCATAACCTCCCAGCAAGTCGAGTGGAACCTTTGAATCATGAAATGATCAAAGCCAGGGAATGCAGGGTTGGGGCTACCAGAAGGAGCCGTTGGGTTCTGCGAAATAGTGGCAACGTCAGGTCCTCCCCATATAGCTGCCATTCTTGTCATCAGAGTGAAAGCCAGACGGCTACCGCCGATGTTACCCTCAAGGGTCTTGGCGAGCTCAATGATGGAAGAAATCATAGGCTCAAAGAAGCCCTGGTTAGATTCACTGACGAGAACACCATCTAATCCATTGTTCAGAATGATCTGGAGAAAAGAGAGGTATTCCCTCCTCAACTCAGCCAACTGGATCTCATCATCGGTACCAGCAATGGGTTCCGTAAGCCCACCGAAGATACGTTGAAGCAAAGGCGTCAAAAGCATGTTCAAGACCTCGTAAATTTCAGCCTTGAAGCCAAACACCACCTGATCCAGTAGACGAAGAAACATGGCCATCTCGTCCTTAGATGAGCTCTGGGACAGCAGTCCTTCAATCCACTGGGGCAGCTGGGGCAGCACAGCAGCACCAAGGACCCCCAACAGCTTAGAAAAGGCTGATCGGCAAGCAGTTCGGATCTCAGAAGACGAGTTCAGCTGGTTGAGGGCAATGAGAATGGCTTCGGCTGCGCGAGAAAACTCATCGGAGACAGCCTTGTCAGGAGGTCCATGTGCATTAGCGGAAGTGATGCCTGGAGTCCAGTCAGAGAACCCGTGGGCCAATGTACCCAATGCCATAACAATGTGGTGGACTTGAAGGGTGGCCTGCGCATCTCCAGACTTGGCTCGTGGGAGGTGTCCTTCCATGTCGGTGAATAGGGGGTCCATAACAGATCGGGCGTACAAGGCCTGCTTATCAGCAGGTGTACTTTGGGTCGAGGAAATACAGCCAATGGCTTCGAAAAGGTACAGTTGGCTCGTAAAGAGAGCATCCGCGGAGTGGTCAGATTCGTCTGAAGACATATCGTCATCGGCATCATCACCAGGGACCTCAGCCTTGATGGGCAAGAGATCTCCGATCGACTGGATGACTGTCTCTGCAACATTGCCAACCTGAGCACGCAGCTGCTTGATGAAGCGGTGGAACAAGTACCACGATCGTGTTTTTATGCGAACGTGGTCATGGTGAACCAATCGCACAAAGTTCTCTAGAACTTGAGGGATATACTGTAAGAGATGGTTCTCGAAAACAACGCAATATCTCACACAAATCTCCATGTACTGCAGAAGGATGGCGGGATGAGAGAAGTTTGCAATACCTACATTGGTTAGCATCACCACTGTAGCTGGTTTACTGAAGCACTCACCAGATTCAACCATCTTCTGCATCATAACCACTAACCTCTCCGAGGCCTCAGTAGAGGGCTGGTTTTTGGTGCCCAGTCCTTGGTTGGGAAGTGCAAGCTCGCCAAAGAGGTACATCTCATACAGTGCAAGATCAAGATCTCGCCAGTCCATTTGCGAGCCCTGCTGGTCAAGAGTTTGAAAAGTAGTGGCAACCAAGTTGCTGAGCATATCCATGTACAAAGGCTGGTCAATGGCCGCAATTGATTTTTGCAGATTCTGTAGCTTGCGACGTAGCTCTTGAAATTCAGCTTCATCTGTGAGCTCATCTTCATCACCCCAGTTGGTAGTCTCATCGTATCTCATCTTGTGGATGATGGCATCTAGGATTGGCGCAAGCATACCGCCGTAGTCTTGGTGGACAACAGTGAGTTTACGGAGGAAAGTGAGCAGGTCTGTCAGGGCGGGAATGACAGACGAGCAGACCTCATCATATTCGTCAGAGAAGAAGCGCAGAAGGAAAGGGAGGAACCCTTGGAGGTGCTGATTAGCTCTAGCGCGAGTGTCATCACTGATCTGGTTGTCCTCGAGGGCCCGTACGATATCGGAGAGTACGGTGTTAACTAACTTGGCAACTGCTTCGGCCAGGTCCGTATCGTAACGAGAGGTTCCCTTGTACTCGCTCAAAGGGGGGCTAGCAACTAATTGTTCAACAATCTCCCTGAGGTTAATGAAGGAGATCATCTCCATCTTGTCTGCCGAACGCATCTTCTTGCCGCATATCTCATTCAAGGTATCAATGGCGGTGTCGCGGACCTTGTCTTGCACATCAGTGCTTGGTCGGCCGACTACCGGCAGCAGCAGCCCGAGCATATCCTGGCTGATAACCAAGGAGATGTCCATCCAGCTAACCCACTTGCCCAGGACTTTGAGAACAAGTTCTACGACGGTATCGTTGTTCGAGTATCGTGTTAGGAGCTGCTTCCACGACTCAGACACCTTGTGCATATCCTGAGCTCGAAGCTGGTCCTTGAGCTCGGTATTTCGCTTGGCCTCGTTGCTCTGCCGTGACAGAAGCATATCGGCAATCTCGTCATGGATGGATCCCAGAGTTCGAAGATAGAAAACGACGCCCGGGACGTTGTCGGTGTTTGTGGAGAGACCGGTCAACTCAAGTTGGTCGTCGAGGAAGCTCTGCCATCCGTCTTGGTAAAGAAAGACAAACAAGTACGTCAATGTTTGTGTGAGCTTGTTCTGAAGGTGATAAGGGTCGGCTTCTTGTTGGGCGTTAGGACCGTATGTTTGGCGGCAGTATTGGAGAAGGGTGTCTTTGAGGAAAGCCAGGCTTGCCTGGTCGAGACCTTGAGTGTGCACCGCATAGTTGACCACTTCAAGACAGACCATGCGCACGACTTCTGATGTTTGAGGGGTTCGAGCGAAGAGGGTAGTGCAAGCTTGCCATCCTGAGGGATCGTTTCGTAGTTGGTTTAGGTATTCGAAAGCTTGCTCTTTGAGAGATTGATCGGAGGTGGGGTTCGAGAGAATCCCGACGGCATTCTCGACCTGAGCCATTGGGATCAGAGTTAGCAAAGAGACGATATCATGCATTCATAAGCTTCAGATAACAACCATCCCGTCGGGTCGGGCCTTGAGAATGTGGACATTGGGCCGATGCGGGCTTGGCCATCCAGGAGTGACGGCTGAAATGGCGGGGCACGAGAGCACCCCAGCGAGCGTCATGGGACAAAGACGAAGATGATGGAAGAATAACGTAGTAACTCACCTGAGCTTCCATGATCAAGATTCAGGTCGTGACAAACACTAGAGTGAGAGGTATTCCAAGTATGGACGATGCTGCTATAACTCCGGCAGCCTCAGATACACAGCATCCAGCATAGTTATGATAGAAAATAAATGGACAGAGTGAACAAGGCTACCGAGGGGTCATGCCTAAACGTGGTTGGTATTGAAAGCTGGGGAAAAAGAGCCTGTACAACAGGCAGGGGTACAGCTGATGGATCTGGAGCTATCCCAATGGCAGGAGCTTCAAAGAGAGCCGAAATGTGCACAAAAACAGGAGATTTGAGACGTTGATGCTGATTTTGGATTGGATAGCGTGTGAAGACTGCGTTTTTATCGAGATGTGCTATTTCTAAAAGTCGGTGCGCTGAACTTCTTGGGTCGATGTGGGGTAACTCTTTCGGCTCATGTTCGGTAAAAGGACCTCCCCCATCACCATCTCGGGAACCTCCATCATCAAGCTCATCAACTGCAAGGTACCAACCTATCTAAGCTCTCGTTGACATCTCATGTAACGAGATACTGCATTAGTTCTATGTCGATGTAGCACTGAACCTTGTTTGGAAACGCATACATATGCCGAAAGTCTTAACGGCTTGAGCTACTTTCGAACCCAAACACTATTCAACCCAAACGATTTCAACGCTCTGATAACTCTATTTCATGAGTTAAACATATATCGAATAGCATCCTTTGGGCAGATGTGAGCCGTAATGAACCTTCCAAGATTCGACATATCAGGTCAAACAGGCTACGTGAACCCTACTAGTGGGGTAGGGCAATCGAAGCAAGCCGTAACTCGATCTCCCTCTTCTTCTGTACTTCGATCTCGAGGCGCCCAGATCAGATACAAGTGAGTCTTTGAGGTTTCTGTGAAGCACGAATCAAACCTTCGTACACCTAGCCATGTTTGTTTGCATCGATCAAGGTGTTACCAAACTTATGCGTTAGTCAGACTTCCACTCACCAGCACCAACCAGTTGGATATATCAGATACGCCTGTGGTCTCAACACACTCTAGACAGCGAGGTGATTATTTATACCAAGAAATCATATGTTGATGCCAGTCAACTCGTATTGCGAGCGTGAGTGGCTGTGAGATAAACGCTCATATACCTCAAGCTCCAGCCGTTTCAACTGTAACTCAATGGAAGTAAGTATATGAAACTGCTAGTCGCCGAAAGATTAGGCATCGATAAGGTTGCCTTAACGTTATAACAGCGGTTCCAAAAGCTGGATGAAGCTCGAAATGATCAGGTATACGATCGTCGAGGCCTGAGATGAATGTCAATGAATGTCTCTTAAGGGCCGATTAAACCCCGCAGCAAAAGTACAGCGTCAAGAACTTGCATATTGCTGATCGCAAAAACAATGAGTGCCATCATATGTTAAGTTGAAATAATGGTTGGGTAAGGGGCCGAAATATTAGAGTCTGGAAACGCTGATTATCAGCGATATTGCCAACTCATGGTGGTAGGCGCTTCGCATGACGACACTCGTTTTGAACTTTTGGCATGAAAACTGATTCGGAAGAGCTGAGGGCCGATCAAATAACCGATGTTTCGTTCGGAGAATAAGTCGGCATGGCCGCCCTCTGAAACTTGGAACAAACGAATCTCTTGCTCAACGACAAGCATCGCTGGCCCATTACTCGAACGCATGACGTGAACTTGGGACCCAGCGTCTGTGGGCCGTGTGCTTTGTTTCTCGATAGTTCCTGGGAAAAAGTGACGATCGACAACTCAAGCGCTGAAACAACAGAGATCGACAGGCGCTCGGCGCTACACACGTGCGAAGCCTTCTTTGGTGAGCATGAGGGCGACTATCAATGGAGTAGGCAGCCCAAGATAGAGAAGAGTCGTCAGCTTCATTTCCCCATCTGTACCCTCCTTGTTGGTGCCAAGTTGGAGCTATGTATGATTGCCAAACATTGAGATATCCACTCTTTATCTTGCATTATTTAACAAGAAACAGTGTTTTAAGTCTCCTATAGCGGAGAGGTTTATTATAGATAGGGGATTTTTGGCTTATGCTGTTTCTGAAATGCGGGTGTTTTTTGATACGCGGGCTCTCGCTGCAACGATTCGTTGCCAAGCTTCCATGACAGGCGGCATGATCGTCAGGAGGAGGCGGCAAGCCACTACCGGCTGGGGCATTGGCTCACAATCAGCCAACACCCAACCGAGGAGAAGCAGGGGTCCAGCAGGGGTGTCCTAGGGGAGGCAAGAAAACTTAGGACCTTTATCCTAAGTGATGAAAAGACTTAGGTAAGTTTAGTGTATTCTAGTAGATTTTTAGACCTGTTTATTTCGGCACCCTATTTAAATGTCAGAAGTTTTATTACCCCCGAGGTGTTGATGCTGGCTTTGTTGTTACGGAAGCAGACAGCACAGCTGCCACAGCATATCGAACAAAAAATAAAGAATAGAAGTATCTCTAGCTGTGATTGTAATCGACGATCGAATACGGACAGTCCGATTAAATCGTCGATGGTGGACCTTTAAAAAAGCGAGCCGCGTAAGATGTCAATATTGTGGTTCTTTGTTTCAAATGAATTCGACGTCATGAGCTTCAAAAGTTGCTTTTTGATCAACACCCGCGAACTATCTAGTTGCTGATGGTGTGACAAGGAACGAGCATCGCGGGAATAAGCATTCATCCAAGGCCCAAGATTGGACGAGATTGAATTTGCGCTTGTGAGTTAAATGACCATAGCGACATCATCCGTGCTTCTTGAGCTTTGAGGTCTCTTTACAGTTTGTAATGCAATGCAATGTTACAATGTGAGATCATCGTCACCGCCTCGAAAATACCGTCTTGAGAAGCTGAGATCAAAGGCCTTCACCGACACAACTCCATAGTCTTCTCAATCATCTTTTTGTCTCACATTTTCGTATTTACAATTAACATTAATCTCTCCAAATCGATCCCAGTTAAGTAACCGAGATATGTCTTTTAAAGGCCTGTAATTTGGGGTCTATCGCTGTCCAGTTCTTCCAGATTTAGAACATTTGATCTCGGTTCTGGTTATATTGTGATGTTGCACTTTCGGCCCTCCTTCATATCCACATAGTCGATAAGCCTAGCTCACGGATCTGGTGATGAGCGTCAGCTGGCTGGTGTTTCTATCTTGGGGATTGCTTGTTCAATATAGCCTTCCGATAGCCTCAGCCTAATCTGAAGTACGCAATAGTCTAATCAATGCCAAGTTTTTACAAGAGATGAGATGCTCATGACATCCGTTTCTGGGGCGGAGTTCAAAGGGTGGTTGCAGTACTCTGTGGGTTCCTGCATTAGAGGAGTGGCGCTGGGAACCCTGTCTCACGGAGCGTTTAGTGTTGTATCAGATTTTGTGCAAGGAAGATGAAGCCAATCAAATGAATCATGCAAGCCCTGGATAAAGTCACAATGGCGCAGTGCTGATCTAAGATACCTTTCAATAATTCATTGGTTATTACAACTTGTGCTCTAAGACATCATGTTCCGTCTTTCGGTGTAGAGCCAACATGCTCAAGACGCCTCAGAGAACGCTGCAGCTACAAGAAATAAGCTTCAAGATAATGTTGAAAAATCTATATGCCGCATACCAGGTTGCACATAAGGCGAAACAAGACATGTCTTGGCCTTCTATCAAGGGTCTGGAAGACAATCGACAATCCCTGGCCCAACGTTTATGCAAACCTTTTCAGTGAGGCAAGGGCGCACAAAGGCTTCTGAGCCCCTGCATAAAAGGGTTATATGCTTGCACAAGTCCCTGTATGTAGCGGTCGGCCTCCAAACAGCAGGGGGGCAGGGAGGCTAGAGGCTACCTACCGCATTAGGTAGTAACGCAGCACCAACTTCCGCCACGGCCAGTTACCTTACCTCTCATCCAGGGAATAGGACACACCCTGGTTTCGCCTTTCATCAACTATCCCTGATCAACACGCACCAAGCATCGATCCTCATATGCCGCGTTCTAAGGTGAGGCCAACTAGACACAGTGGAAGGACACTCGAGAAACATAGCGTTGGATATTGCTTCGATAATCATTCCGATTCTTCATGCGTTGTAGAGGCTCATCGAGCTGTCATGCAACAGATTAACAAGCTTATACAACCTGTATCAAACCTCGACAAACTGTTCGCTAGACTTGGCGCCGCAGAAGTACCCCCCTCTTCTTTCAAACAGCCACTCAGAAGTCAAAATATGCCTGTCGATCGATGGGTGTGGCGGAATCCACTTTAGACGACCGAGATGAAGAGAGGGTGAAAGGACGGCGTTCGACTGGTCCACACCTTGTTTCCAACCACCAGTTGGCCACTGATATTTCGGGATTGATACCAGGAACCATACGTTCTTCCCAAAACGATCTAATCTCGGAGCATCTTTGCTTCTCGGACAGAGATTCTCTTGAGAGCTCGAGGAAAGCCTCACCACGCTCTTGTTTTGAAGGCTGAACTCGGCGGTCCGAGACCACAGTACGAAAATGCATTGGCGACATCTACCGTGCTCCTAGTCATGGACCACTGTCCGTGACCCAGATTCAGTGGTGATCCAACAGCCATCTTTCAAGGATGATGAGGGTCTCGGATCCACGGGCCACAGAAACGTCCATGGGTGGTCGACCGACTTTGAAAGACTGGGGCAGCGACATGGCTTCCCCCAGCTTTGATGGACCGTCTGCTAGGGCCGCACACTTCATCCCATGTTTGTTGCCTTTACTGGAAGCCCCTTGGACCCAGAATGGTTGACCTCCTGGATGATCTGGTACGTAATCTCCGTATAGGAGTTGATGCTCTTTGTGTGGATGGACATCGGTATTAATATGCGACCATCCTGCGGCCTCAAACTCGACTTTTCTTCTCTTTCTTCTTCAGCCCAACAAGCCATTTCTAAGCTGCCAGTTTCAGAAACTTTTGACCTCGGTCGTCCATTCTTTCACCACTTTCGATATATCAACATATTTTTGAGCTTATAGCTTCAGCCTTTCATTACCAACTTTCAACCAATTCTTCAAGATGCGTTACTCTACTGCCGCCGCTGCTCTCTTGGCCTCTGGTGCCATGGCCACCGAGGTCTCCAAGGTCTACGAGACCAAGCGAGTTACCATCACCTCTTGCGGTCCTGAGGTCACCAACTGCCCTGCTCGATCTACTGTCACCAGCAACACCGTTTACCCTGTCCCTCCCCAGGTCACCTCTGCCGAGCAGGGCAGCGAGACCACCGAGGAGGTCCCTGAGGTTCCCGAGACTACCGAGGCTCCTGAGCTTCCCTTGACCACCTCTACCATCTACTCTACCAACATCAGGACTATCACCTCTTGCGGTCCCGAGGTTCCTGACTGCCCCGCCCGATCTGGTACTCCCGTCGTTGTCACCGAGACCATTGCTGTCTCCACCACCATCTGCCCTGTTGAGCCTACCGGTGGTAGCGAGAAGCCTGGAAAGCCCGAGAAGCCCGAGCAACCTGGAAAGCCCGAGCAGCCCGGCAAGCCTGAGAAGCCTAGCCAGCCCGGTTACGAGCAGCCTCCCGCTCCTCCTGCTGAGACCAAGCCCGTTGAGACTCAGCCCGGCTACGAGCAGCCTCCTGCCCCTCCCGCTGAGACCAAGCCCGGCTATGAGCAGCCTCCCGCTCCTCCTGCCGAGACCAAGCCTGCTCAGCCTGAGCACCCCGGCAAGCCTGGCAAGCCCGTTGTCCCCGGACAGCCCCAGAACCCCGGTAACGGCACCGTCCCTCACCCTCCCGTCTACCCCAACCCTCCCGCTACTCAGAGTGGTGAGAAGCCCGTTGTTCCTCCCACTCCTGTCCCCGTCCCCAGCAACCCCGGCAACCCTGAGCAGTGCGTTCCCTCTCAGTCTGTGACTGCTATCACCAAGGAGTACACCACTGTCCTCACCAGCGTTGAGTACTCTACCATCCAGGTTCCTTGCCCTACTGGCACCACTCCCGGCAACCCTGGTAACCCCGGCCAGCCTGGCCAGCCTGAGGCTCCTACCGGACCTGCTGTCCCCCCTCCTGCCAGCACCCCCATTGGCGGTGGTAACCAGACGTGAGTATTCCAGATATCCCGACTTCTGATCAATTTACTGATTATCTTCCAGCGTTCCTACTCCTCCTGCCGTTACTGCTGGCGCTGCTACCTTCGCCGGCTCTGCTTTCTTCGCTGCCGTCGCTGGTCTCGCCGCTTTCATCCTGGTCTAAAACTATTCCCCTTTCTCTTAGCATCTGTTGAAGCCTGCAGGCTATGGCAACTTATGAACTCTTTTGTGTTTAATGGTCTTGCTGGAATGTACAGTACTCGAGTAGACTTTTGAATACATTGCTATTTTGGCTTACTTCTATGTACTTATATATATCTGATCCGCAGTCTGGGATATGCGATTGGAACTTATTTGCTATTGTTTAATTCTGACATGATATCCCTATATGTCGCATTCTTTGAGAACTATGTGATTCAACTTGCTCACAACTCATGTAAATTCTCAGCATGAATGTCGTTGCTATTGGGGCGGACACTAGTTGATGCCAAGGAGTATTGTCAAGCCACCCGATTGTAGACCCTGGCAAATCCGGGGTGAAGGGTTCGTCAATGCATATGCTCCACCCATCTCATTTCCCAACCTTGACCACTTGGGATCTGAAGCACCGGCGTCGATTATCCAAACGGGAACACGCAAATTGCCAAATGTCGCTTCAGGGAACTTGTCTTCAATGCATCTCGATCAAACGGGAAGATCGCTCGGTCTAGATTTTGCGTAACATGTGATTTGGGTCAGATGGTTTGCTTTACATGGATTCTTGAAGGGAAGTTCATTTCATTTGCCACAAGGTGAGTCTATGCTGGTGTCTGCTGACTCGGAGCTGGAATTGAAATGAGTAAATGAGCAAGAGGATGAATGCACATGTAGCTGGGTCGGTTTTCATAAAGACCTGTTTAGAGGGTTGGTTCAGTTGAGCGTACTAGCAAGACAGTGATGCCATTAGGTGCGTGCGTTAGTATTGAGGGTTTTCTGAAAGCTGCATTATATACTACGTGCCACTCAGATAAAATGGTATCTAGGGTATCAATATCATGGGAATCACGAGCATGGTAGGTGTTCTCTACAGCCTCATGAGAAGAGATTCGTCGAGACTGATACTACCCTGTACTCGCAACTCATGAGTTTCTATCGGCGCCCTTTTTCCCATTACTTATTAAAACAACCATATGTAGTTTTATGCAATATATTGTTTCTCATACTTCTGTCATTAGATGTTTTGTCAAGATCGATCTGGCATGAATCTCGTTTCCCGAAACTCACGTCCAATGAAAGCTAACGCTTCGTGGTGTAAACAAACATCGCATTCCTTTATGGTTTGAGGGTGCCAGTTAACTCAATGGAGGAAGAATTGAATTCTGGAAGTTACAATATGGTCCTCCCCTCCTGACCCGTGGTCAACAGAGTGTTCGTGACAGTTGCGGGCCACAGTGCTGAGTCTTGTTGAAGGGTAGAGGATATAGGACGACAATTAGGCGAGAACCTATCTAGGCGGTCAAAATAAAAAGAAGAGTTTACCGAAGGAAATAAATAATTTGGAGATATCAAGAAGTACGACCATATTATACATGGCCTTTCAGAGTGTTGTGACAGAACTCAGGGCTGGAATCAGAAATAAGCTCTTCGCATCCCAACGAACTCACGATTTTGTCCCAGTGACTATCTCGCAGCCGACTGCGAACTCTCAGAGCGATAGTAATAGCCAGGTGCTGAGTTCCTTTGCACTCTATAAGTGACCCGTCTGTTCACACGTGATTGAGGTAGTGAGAACAAGACGATAAGGGACCATGTTCTAACTGCATATATGGTGCCATGTAAATGGAGACCCGTTGATATGCTATCTTCTCTCTAGCCCCCTACAAGATCACATGAACATGGGCTTTATGAAGCCAAGATGGGAGCATATCCTTCCAAAAGACTCTTAGGTGGACACTTGCCCGTCAACTCCATATTTCTCGTTGATCATCGCATGTAATACTTCTCTGATACATGTTGTACTTGTGTAAGATCATACCAACGCCGAATCGCTTTGTATCACTGAATACCTGCCCTTTGTAATCAATACTTACAAGTGTTAGTCCTTGTGAACCAACTACGCTGGTGCCTTACCTTGGTTCAACTTCTTTGTCCTAAGGTAGTCAGGTAAGACGGGTGTCTCCGAATTAGCAGAGGCAACCAATTCCCCGCATAATAAGAATATATGGATGTCTTTGATTTCTTGGAGAAGTTGGGGAAACTCAACGCCACAACAAAAGTACGTACCGCAGATATCACAACTTCTCAAGTGAGAGAAGTGCTAAGCCATTCAAAGCCCGTCCCTTTCAGAATGGACTTGACAAATATGTTAAAGCCCTTCATTAGTACCAAGCTTGTCTTTCTTAGAAAACAGATTTGCAAACTCAAGGAAGGGAACTTGAACACGAGACTGAGAGGAACTTAGAGGGATAGTGTTGGCGATAATTGGGTGGCTATGCTCAGAACAGCTTGGAATATTCTTATCTTGTGATATGATTGTATTAATTTTGACCATGCTGATGATAAGGGGAGTATTTTATGAGTCCCCCGTCTTGATTCGTGAGAAGGATTAAAGTGTATGACAGCAAGCGAAGGAACCGCTCTGTACGTAGCATCGGCCCTGCTTTGGGACGTCAAATAGAGAGAGCCTTGGAATATGCGACTACATTGACGAAATTCATCCCGTCATCGCGAGATCTAACTTTGATATTTACTGTGGGCCAAGTCACGATGTATTCGATGCGCTCCGCGTGTGGTTGACGAATGCCACAGTATGACCTGCCACAAAGTCAATTCGCAAAGGATAAAGAGCGGCCAGAAGCTACGCACATCTTATCAACAGGTACTTGAATACAAATTTCCCCGGTCTTGATTCGTTCTATCTTTCAACATTCATCTGTTCCGACACGTTCGTTCTGTAAACACTCGATTAGTACCTTCTTATCCATCCGTATACCCTATCAAGCATACACTCACGACTTCAGAATGCCTTCAGATGAAATCGCTGTTGTCGAAGAAGCAAACAATTCCAACTCTACAAACGAGAAGAAAATTGATCTTGGCGCGAGCAACTCGAATCGGTCCCCCAGGAGGAATAGCCACGCCCCAGAAGTAGTCGACGATGCGGTCTTTGGCCATGTTGGCGAAAACGGCCCCAACTATCGCAGCGTATGTAGCCCTCTCTGCCATGATCTGTGGCGCTAATATATGTATAGCTTTCAAGGATAGGTACCATCGTCCTCATGACGAAAACCCAAGTCGGTCTCGGTGTCCTCGCTATCCCCAGAACGTTCCATGCTCTCGGACTTATCCCTGGCGTCTTTTGCCTCGTAGCCATCGGCGGCATGACATCTTGGTCGGGTTACATTGTTGGTACTTTCAAGCTCAACCACCCAGAAGTGTACACTATAGACGATGCTGGAGGCAAGATGTTTGGCAGGATTGGTCGCGAAATCTTTGCAGCGATCTTTATGCTGAGTAAACATTTCTCTCCCCCATACCAAGGCTACTACTAATATTATACAGACTGGGTCTTCATCTCTGCATCAGCTATGCTGGGTTTCTCGGTTGGGCTCAATGCTGTATCAAGCCACGCCCTCTGCACCTGGACCTTTGTCATTATCGCCGCTGTCAGCACATTTCTCCTAGCCAGTATCCGAACCTTGAGCAAGATAGGATGGATTGCATGGGTTGGTGTTGTCTGCATCATGACCGCCATCTTCTCTGTTACCATTGCTGTTGGAGTCGAGAATAAAACTCCTGCGGCTATTGAGGGAAACTCTACTACGTTCAGGCTCACCAACGACCCTCCATTTGCCGATGCCATGGCAGCAGTCTCTAGCCACATCTTCGCCTACGCCGGCACGCCCGCCTACTTTTCCATCATCGCCGAGATGCGAGACCCGACGCTTTACACATCAGCGCTTATCTGGTCGCAGAGTATTATGACTTCTGTCTACGTTGTGATTGGTGTTGTTATATATTACTACGTCGGCTCCGAGGTTGCATCTCCTGCTTTGGCTTCTGCCGGTCCTACCATGAAGAAGGTCGGCTTCGGATTTGCCCTGCCGGGCCTTTTAGTCAGTGCCATGATTGTCACTCATGTAAGACTTCCCAAAACCCAGCATCTCGTCATTCGATTATTAACAACAACCATAGTTACCAGCCAAGTACATCTTCCTTCGTATCCTCCGCGGCTCTGAGCACCTCCACCGCAGCAGTTTCATTCATTGGGGTACTTGGCTTGGCTGCACTGGCGGCGTCACTATTATCGCCTACATCATAGCCAGCGCTATTCCCATGTTTGACCCTCTTGTGTCATTGGTTGGTGCATCTTTCGGTGTCTTCCTTTGCTTCCAGCCCTTCGGATGTATGTGGCTACACGACAACTGGGGATGCAGGAAGCGTGGCCTCAGGTGGAAAGGAGGGCTCGCCTGGAGCATATTCATCATCATTATTGGCACCTTCCTCATGATTGGCGGTACATATGGCTCCATTGAAGGCCTTCTTTTTGCCACTCGAGATGGATTTGGTGCCGCTTGGGGTTGCGAGGATAATTCTATCACTGTGCCCTCGAACTCGACAGCCAGCGCTAACTCTACAATCACTAACTCAACAACCACTCCCTAAACGTGGCTGGCTCTTTTTATACTCTAGATATTTGAGTATAGGTGGTCCTCTTTTCCCTTTTCTTAACTTGATAGTATGCATCATAAGATATCCTGTATGCGTATGGCTTAGAGGAAACTCTGATATAGTCAAGTGAGCAGTGCACAGACAAAATCTCACTTCTCAAACTTTGGTTCCATTGCAAAATGTGACTTGTGGAACTTGCTGTCCTGGTAATAGGCAGGGTTTCCCCGCAGTAAACTTGTCCTCTATCTCAGAGATAGGCTACATTTGAGTTTTGTGGTTGTATAAAATTGACTTTGTTCTCATCTAAATTTAAGCTTAGATGCCAACGGCCAATCATGTTTTCTCCGGCACTTGATGCTACTTGGCAGGGGTGCACCAACAATTTGGTGTGAGATTCCCGAATAGGCACCTCAAGATCTGCTAGGGTTCAGCCAAGACCTTGGCATAGCGACATGGATATCTGCACTCTTGGCTATTTTCAATGCTTTGTATAAACGTTGAACCCCCATCGTTGTCGGGTGTCAATATTGAAGCCCATTGAAGACTCCCAATGGGGAAGAGGAAAAGTAGACATCTCTTTAGTGTTTGGGCGGTACTAGGAGAGGTTGTGAAGTTGGAGAAGAGACTCTAATCTCTTCGGCTACCATACTGGCCGAAGATCAAAGCCGAAAACTCAGTTTCTACCACGAGTCCAAGCTATAGGGCCGAGATTGGGTGTTTTGACGATTAGCCTGCCAGTATGCGATACCCGTATCGCCACGGTTACCAATCTCGGTGAGAGCCGTATTGCCGAGGACGCTATTGGGGATTAGTCCTGCTGAGTTTATGCTGTATTTCGACGTGCATGGGGCTGCTATCCCAGCCAAGTTAATATAAGAGGCTCAGGGGATGCAGAAGATAGTAGGAGAGCTATTTGGCTTCGTGCATACATGTCCCAAAGGCCCAAGGAGATACATCCTCCTCAGACTTCAATGCTTGCATACTACGAGTGACGTTTAGACCTGAACTTGGCGACATCTGATAGACCTCGTGGCGGCATTTGGAGGTTAGGGGATATCTTGGCGGGGAAAGGCTTAAGATACGAGAACGTTGTGCGAGATCGGACCGAGTATCAGCCACGGCCAATGGAGTTGGAGATATTGCCTAGGCTTTTTATGCTTCTATTAATCTTGCATTGGCTTCAGGGCCTGGCGTCGATAAACTTTCCCTCATGTTGCCTCGTTAGAAAAAATGACTGTTGGACATTGGATTTGGAGAGACTCGATGGCTTTTGAAGGGCAAAACCGCCCGTTGGAAAATTCGATCGAGGGAAGTAGTAGTACTCAGGTTCCCAAGCGCAGATGACACTTCATCGTTAGTCAGAGGTTCTTTTCTTAATGTTTGTAAGGCTGATAAGTGGGAGGATTGAAGCTGCGCACACTGCTCCAGCATTGGTTCAACTCTTATATGGGGCTATTGAGTAGATGAAATCTGTATAAATGGAATATATTCAATAGGCTCTTGGCGCAGCCATGGGTATTGGCAGAAGAGTTGCCTCTGGTTGTGGTGAAATATGTCTGTTTGTCGTTATAGAGGATATGTTTTCTGCGAACTTGTGAGTAACAGGACCCCCAGAGTTTTCACTACGATGACAAGGAATGATAACGTTCATTGAAGAATATGATTGGGTAAGGAAAGTTAAAACGCAAGTATGAGGCTCTATTTGCACGCGGATCGGAGCTATAAAACGGCCAAGCCGCATCTAACGCACCGGCACGGACACGGACACGGACACGGAGTCGGACCAAGTGACATCCAATCTTACTCCGTACGGAATACAGTCATACGAACAAATAGCCTGGAACGAACAAATGAAAAAGCTTCACTAGTAAGACAGTTCCCCTACCAATGAACCAAGCCTCGTCACATTTTTAAGCTCCGTGTTCAAGAATCTGACCGGTACAAACCGCGTGGCCCGTACCACGTAAGAATGCGGAGAGAGAAGACATCTTACGATAAATCTTTGTGATTGTATGTATTGTTGTGAGCAGATTGGGCTGCACTACGAATCATTACGCGTACACGTGTTGAAGTCAACGAGGTTTAGATTGCTGGAGTGGATGGTAAGATAATAGTTTGGTGGATTATGGATTATGGGCTGGTGGTTAGATAGCTGTTTCAACCTGCACTGCACTCCAGCAGATAGATATCTTGCAGAGACGAGGTACTGTTTCAAGGACCAATTTGCTGTAAATTGCAATGCAGAGATTGTAGAGCTGAATATGCAACGTGAGCTTCATAAGGCACACATGCCAGCAGAAGCAAGAGAGTCTCCAGTGTTGAGCTGATGGCTCCAGCTGATGACGGGTGTAAGCCGGGTCAATTACGCAAATCTTACAGGAAATAAGAAAAATATGCCTAAAGGTAAAAGCACCGTTAGTCCCATTCGTCATTATCCTAAAATTGTGTTGTCGAAAAATGTGACACGACTCAGGCTGTAAAGTCAAGGATAATTTCTCCAAGCCTCCACGAGAAAACTGAAAGAGAAAGCGATTCGAAAAAAGGGCTGAATGACGCATCATTAACGGATAGAGTCCTACGCAGCGCTCATTCCCGTGGCCAAGATGATGATGATTGGCCGGATCGTGGTGATCAATCTCACTCGGACTCGCTTCTCGCACTTTTGCTTTTAGCGTGTGTGGTTCTACCGCTATCTTTATCTTTGGGTCCTGATGTGATAGGCTGATTTACCCCGTTGATCATCCTTGCTTCTGGCAGGGAATTATCATGATCTGTTTGATGCTGTTTCAGCTGTAAGCGTCAGAGGACATCATTACGAAAAGATACTGAATGAGGACATATTAATTGACTTTTCTTCAGTGTAGTCCTAAGGATCTTGAGTATTGTTGTGTAAGCCAATATGCAAATTCCGTATGTTCTTGCAGACCTTGATAGACGTCAAAGGTACCGGGAATGCCATCCAGAGCGTGGATCTACATGCGGCTTTGTTAATGCTGACACTGCCCCGTTTTTGAGGCTGATGCTATGCTATCCCATCCACTAAAGATGTCCATGATCCTGCGTCTTATTGGTCTCAATGATCGACATTCGCGTGCCCTCGCGCTAAAAGAGCGAGAGCGACAGCAAGCCTACCGCTACCTTGTGCTTAGCAGATGAGCCTCCTTGTGTTAGTGCCGGACTAGCAAATGCACTGCATTCGTTGCCTTGCCTTGCTATTCCGTGTCTGCAGTTTGAAGATCCGAGTCCGACATTATCGCTGTCGTAGCCATTCTCACACATCAAATCTGCATGTTTCTGCAGCTCTCATCATGTCTATATCAATGCCCCATCCTCCCCTCCAAGAACATTCTTTTCTCACCATCATTCACACATCAGCATCTACATTCCTACAACCTTATCTACTGTCATCCACAAAGCCTATTAAACAACACATAAGCTTACCTTTATCCGGTCGAGAACAAATACAAATACACCACTCGCTTCTCCTTTACTATCCCGACTTACACGCTGGTATCGACTTACAACGCAATACACATCAACCAACAATATGCCTTACAATTACACCATCAGGCCCGAAGATGCCTTCGGCTCCGATTCGCCCTGTAACTTGGATACTTGCCCTGTTGAGTGGAGTATCTACAGCTACCGACCTTCTCTTGCTGCCAACATTGTCTTCGTCGTTCTCTTCAGTCTCATTGGTCTTGTCCACGCATATCTTGGCTTCCGATGGAAGAGTTGGGGTTTCATGACTGGTATGCTTCTTGGCTGCATCTCTGAGATTGTTGGCTATGTCGGTCGTATCATGATGTGGTACAACCCCTTCTCCTTCAACGCTTTCATGATCCAGATTGGTAAGTCTCAATTCTTTTCATCCAACCTAACAATCACAATCTGACAGTTTGTTTCAGTCTGCCTCACGATCGCTCCCGTCTTCTATACCGCTTCCATCTATGTCACCCTCTCCAAGACAATCAACTTCTTCGGCCCCGAGCTCTCTCGCTTCAAGCCCGCATTGTTCTACTGGGTCTTCATCCCCTTCGATATCGTCTGCCTCATCCTCCAGGCTGCTGGTGGTGCCATGTCTACCGAGTCTGATAGCAATGTTGGTGTTGATGTCTCTATGGCCGGTCTTGTCCTCCAGGTTGTCGTCCTTGTCGTCTTCATCGCTGCCTTCTCTGATTACATGATTCGATACTGGCGATCTGGTCATGCCAAGGCTTTCGGCTGGCGCGAGACTGCCTTCTTTGCTGGTCTCTCTACTGCCATCATCCTTGTCCTCACTCGATGCATCTATCGTGTTGCTGAGCTCCGCGAGGGTTATGATGGTGATCTGATCAAGCACGAGGTCCCCTTCATCATCCTTGAGGGCATTGTCATCGTTCTTGCTGCTGTGGCTCTCTGCTTCGGCCACCCTGGTCTTGTCTTCAACAAGCCTCAAGTCACCACTTCTGTCTCTCAGGTTGAGAAGGGTGTTGTTTCCGGCTCTGAAAGCAACAACTGAGCGTTCAGTAACTCGTATCTCAAAAAGCTGGGGCTTCTGGTCTAGGACCTTTGAAGATGTTTTCTTTTGTTAAGCGGATAGCGATGTGGTTGTCACCTTTGATTTTGATTCCCCCTTGTTTGCGTTTGGGCTTGATTGAATTGGGATATTGGATACCTTGTAGCTCTGGCGATATGAGGACTTGCTATCGAGCTTTAGATGAGTTGTTGAACGTTTTCAGAATGGGATAGATGGACGGCATATGCCATATGATTAGAAAATTTGGAATAGAAATACCTTGAACAATCTTTTGTTTTCCATCAGTCCGCAACCCAAGAAATGAATAAGAGCAGCTCTATGTCTCATTCCTTCTCGATGATATATCTTGCTTGGCTGACTGAAAGTGCAACTTCTGGTGAATTGTCAACCAATTGGCTTTGATGCCACGAGCCAGGATAGCGAATGACAATGGTACATGTTGGACACACAGCGCAGCCTGCATTGAGATTGACCAATGACGGTGGGCTACAGTTACCTACCAGGCTGTGCAGACTTACACATTTTCTTATATATCTTGAATAAGAACACCAAATCTAGTATCATGACAATGACTTTGATATCTTCGTGCCTCATTCAGTTCCGCGATAGGAAGCTTGCTATGGATGATAAGATAAGCCCCCCCACTACTAACGGCATCAGGTGCGGATTGAATGCAGATGACGACCAACCAAACCAAACACCACATGACCCAACCTAACCCATGTACAAAGGACGTCGTTGATCTCTCAACTTATTTAACTTTGCCTTAATTAGTCACCGCTTTCTCGACTCTTTCACCATCTCTTCAACAGATGCTCGCTCTCTTTCGCGTCTCTTCACGTCGAGCATCGCCTTTCAGAACCTCAATTGATACTACCCCGCGTCTATTCCCAGCTTCATTCTCGACTTCTTCGTCCATCATGGCACCTCCTCAAGAAGCTCTCGACTTTATTGAGTTCGTCAATGAGTCGCCAACCCGTTGGTCACCTCAATTCCACCATAACCCTAATACCTGCTAACATACTACAGCTTATCATGCCGTTCAGTCTGCCTCGGCTCGCTTCGAAAAGGCCGGTTTCAAGCTTATCCGTGAGCGCGACTCTTGGGCTTCGACCCTCCGACCTGGCGGTAAATACTACCTCACCCGCAATGCTTCGACTATCGTAGCCTTCACCATCGGCCGAAAGTGGCGCCCTGGAAACCCTGTCGCCATCATTGGAGCCCATACCGACTCTCCCTGCCTTCGACTGAAGCCCGTATCCAAGAAGACCAATGTCGGCTACCTCCAGATCGGCGTTGAGACATATGGTGGTGGTATCTGGACCTCGTGGTTCGATCGCGACTTGAGTATTGCCGGCCGTGTCCTGGTCAAGGAGGGCGACAACTTTGTTTCAAAGCTCATCAAGGTCGACAAGCCCTTGATCAGAATCCCAACTCTCGCCATTCACCTTCACCGACAGACCAACTTCGACCCCAACAAGGAGACCGAGCTTTTCCCCATTGCAGGACTTGTTGCAGCTGAGCTGAACAAGGGAACAAAGGATGAGAAGCCCGAGGAGAAGAAGGATGACAATGAGGAGGATGAGGAGTTCAGGCCTCTCAAGGTCATGACTGAGAGACACCACCCTCAGGTCCTTGACGTTATTGCAGCTGAGGCAGGAGTCGAGGTTTCTGCGATTATAGACTTTGAGCTGATTCTCTACGATACTCAAAAGTCATGCATTGGTGGCCTTAGCGACGAGTTTATCTTTTCTCCTCGTCTCGATAACCTTGGCATGACATACTGCTCAGTAGAGGGACTTATTGAGTCCGTCAAGGATGAGTCCTCGCTTGAGGAAGATAACACCATCCGGTTGACCGTGTGCTTTGATCACGAAGAAATTGGCTCGACCTCGGCACAGGGTGCCAACTCCAACCTGCTGCCATCGGTCATCCGCCGTCTGTCTGTTCTTCCTGGAAAGGACACTGCCAGTGAAGGTAGCTATGAGGCTGTTCACCACGATAACGAGGAGGCTACAGCATACGAGCAGACTCTGTCACGATCTTTCCTCGTATCTGCTGATATGGCCCACTCTGTGCATCCCAACTATGCTGGCAAATACGAGTCTTCGCATCAGCCAGCCATGAACGGCGGAACTGTTATCAAGATCAACGCCAACCAGCGGTACGCTACCAACTCCCCAGGAATAGTGCTCCTTCAGGAGTGTGCTCGTACAGCTGGCGTTCCTCTTCAGCTCTTTGTCGTCCGCAACGATTCGCCCTGCGGTAGCACCATCGGACCCGGCCTCGCTGCCGCCCTTGGTATGAGGACTCTGGACCTCGGTAACCCGCAGCTCAGCATGCACAGCATTCGTGAGACGGGAGGTACTGCCGATGTCGCTTACGGTATCAAGCTGTTCAAGGGATTCTTTGAGAACTATGGATCCCTGGAGCCCAAGATTCTCATCGATTAAGCATTAGAAGTGGAGCATCATATGACGTCGGGTGTCATTGGAGTTGGGTGTAGAAGCGAGGAGCGGATGAATGAAAGAATACAGGGCAACATTACAGCCAAGAGTTGGACGTAGTCTCACTTGTATGTATCTTGTTAAATGAATGAGCAATGTCACTTTATCATTAAAACTGGGCTCAGGTATGTCGTTGTGAATGAACATATCCAGACATTGCAACCCCAGTCCGTTCAATGCAACTCCTCTCTAACGCCTTTGGATATCTCTGATGAATCTTATCCAGATGAGAACACACTTATGTCTCATTACCGCCCATGATCGTTAAATCAAATAATGCTTTCCAAGCAAATGCCTTTCCATCGTACATATCTCGCTTCACATGCCCGCCATGCCCCGCTCATAAAAGTAAGAAAGCCATCAAGAACTCCCCAACACCATCCCATCTTTCCCTTTTTTTATATCCCGATATCTCATCAACTTTGCTCCTCGTCTTCCTCCTCCATGATCTCTGTCTGCTGTGAATCTATCGAGTCTCTTCGCGATCTTGTCTCTGTCTCTTCCTCTTGGTTGGACACGCTGGCGGACTCGGGGCTTTGTACGCGGACGACGCGTGGTGACTCGCGGGGTAATGGTCGTTGCTGTAGTTCGGAGAGGGGCACGGTTGTTTGGCCTGTGCGGACTTTGTAGTTTGCGAGGGATAGACGGAGACGAAGTGTTTCTGCCCTCTGTAGGATATTAGCATACATATATAGATGTAAGTGGGGAGGGTGTAAATAACTGACTTGTCTTATTTGTTGGCGTGTAAGTGTTGTAGTCTGCTGTGTGGGTTGTACCGTTGTAGGAACCGCAGCCGCATCATGTTCGGTTGCAGCAGTAGCCCATGAATTATCGTTGGCAGACGTGTCGAAGACAGAGCTAGCATCAGGACTGGCACTCCTCTCAGACGCGTCCTATACAATCAATGTTAGTTGTAAGTTCATTTCCCATATTGATATCTTGTAAGTAATAGAGCATACCTCATCACGTCCCAGACACGCCTTCTTAGCAGCAGGCGCGCTGCCCTCAATATCAAGCAACCTCTTCCTCCCCTCGATAGCCATCTTTACAGGACTGTGACCCAATGCAGGCTTGAATAAGTTCTTTGGTGCAGCAAGCGCGTTAGAATCCAAGGGAGCGAGGGCGCGTCGCTTCGTAGGTGATGATGTAGAGGATGATGTAGCTGATTGCTCCATTGCAAGCTGAAGCACTCTTTATGTATGCACGAGAGAGAGGGGGAAGTGAAAGTATAAACAAAATAGAGCTTAAAGTTTGTATGCTTTGATCGCGTGTCGAGGCGTGTTAGTGGGAGGACGTTGAGATGGGAAATGGTAGAGTAGAGTAAAGTAGAGTGGTGGTTTTGTTAAAGGGACGCGGACGATAAGATAAGGCGGGGTGGCTTTTTTGGATTGGAGAAAACGGAAAATGGTCAAGTTACTAAGGATGGAGGATGGTTTGGTGTTAATGGCGTCGTTCCTGGTCAACGAAACACGACAACAATAAATATTGCGCAAGGAGATCAACACTTTGAAACAGACAATTGTTCTTCAATTCTTAATATTCAATTATTGGTGTCAATGTCTCGTTCTCCCTCAACGCTACTGACACTCACTGATATCTCATCCCCCACTGGCAACAACCCCCAGAAGGCGTAACATTAAATTGATCGTCTAATTGACCTCACCCGTCACGTCCGTAACCCTAACCCAGCCTCTTACGCCCGACACGGTCGCGCTTTATATCCCTGTCTCAAATCTCAGCCAACCTCGCCCATATTTACTCATTTCCTGAAACGGTCTAGCTGAGCTGACATAATCTTCCCCAGCCGTCAACACTGCAGATTCGCGTGCCGTGTCCGAGGGTCCATCGTTCTATTCCAAAGACAGCCTAGCGTTTGTGACTCCAGACACGGGAGGCGCGTGCCTTGTGGGGCATGATTCCCGTTGCGGCCCGGATGCAGGAACGGGTGTTGGCCGGACCTTAAGTCAATCTTGACCAACATAACACGGGCGAATACATGTGCGTATAGCACCTAGAAGGCAACTGTCAAGTAGCAAAATGCTGGGTATCATTTGCTCAGAGTTCATGTCTATGAATCTCATAAGCCCTAGCCACTAATTCCGACTTTGCAAAAAAGAAGCATCTGGTAGCTTCAACGAGAAAAACTAAGACAACCACAACGCGCTTCGAATAACATCATAAATCAAAGCATCATGCATTACAAACAAAGCCTCCTGCCAGTCAAACTCCTGTGTATCCTCTGCCAAATCGCACCCTGCCTTTCGTCCTTGGACCAGAACAAAGCGCCGCCCTCCATCATGTTTTCAGCCCCGTCCACCTTTTACTGCCGTCACCTGGCTTCGATCCGCATCCCTGAAGTGTTATCCAAACAAAATGCAATTAGCAAAAACTACCACGGGTCGTGGTGACAAAACAAAAACAAAACATATCATGTGTGGGGTATCTCCCGGACCTGGAAGCCCTAATTACCGGCCGATTTGTGGTGGCTAGGTAATCAGTCTGTCTGTTGTATAATGCCGTTCAACGGCTGCGATTATTATGAGGTTGCCATATAGTAGTGTTGGCTAGTGTCGAATTGGAAAGGTTTCGAAAAGTCCATCTTCACATCATCCCAGTCCGGTTCTTGCAACGATGGCGGGTCGAACAACGCTGCGGGATCAATGCCCATTACACCACTCGCGTCCAAAGTGTTGGTCATGTTCAGAAGCAGATCGGTATCCATGTTATGCCAGTCCATATTAACGTCAATGGCTGCACCTTCTGGGAGATCGCTGTTGGGCTCGCTGCTGCCAGTATCCTTGACCGAGTCAGGTGTGTCTCTGGGCGTCAAATAGCTAAGAGCGTTGAGGTCATAGTAGGGGTTATCGTAAAATCCGTACCCGCGCTCGACTCCGAGGTTGTTCACCAGCATCTCCGTGTCGATGGTCGCATTGGCCCAAGGATCAACTGCAGTCGATTCAGCCGCCTTGATATCCGCCATCTTGGGAGTTGTACCAGCTTTGAGGCCGGTCTTGTCTTGGGGTTTGCCCATACTGCTGGCCGATCGCTTCATACCGGCATCGGTAATAGACACAGGAGTTGCCGCCATAGTGACAGGTGTCTGGCCTTGCTTGGAGTTGGTCAAGCTCATTGCAGCAGCTTCAGTGCCTGGTTCCCGCTTGATTGTGCCATCGGGCTCGAGTCCAAGGGCCAAGGCCAGGTTCTCCTGAGCAAACTTGAGAGGATCTTCTCGAGGCTTCGTGTGCTCCTCGTAGACATGTTGTTGAAGAGCTTGCTCAGTGCTATAACCAGTGGTTGAAAACTCGCACTCGGGTTCCTTGCAGAGAAAGACTGGCTTAGGTGGCAACTGTGTTTCGGACGTCCTTCGGAGCTCAGGGGATCCTTTCTTGCTAATTTTAGGCGAAGGCGTAGCGCCCTGGGGTGTCTGTCCAGTCTTTTGCTTCTTGCGTGCTGTCGGCAGCTGCAGGTTGAGCTCCTTTGACGGTGCGACATAAGTTGGGTTGCCATGAGGAGGCAACTGGAAGGGGGGCCGAGCGCTTGTAGGAGCTTCTGGGGCCCGTGAGCCCTTATTGCCTCCCTTGGGAGTAGCATTCTGAGGTTGAGAGTTCCGGCGACCATTCTCGGCGTTGGCAGGAGCTGCTTGTCCTCCCGGTGGTTGCGTCGGCTGATCAGGTTGAGGTTGAGGTTGCTGCTGTTGAGAAAATGGCTGTTGTGGTTGGGCAGCCTGGGCATTCTGATTGTGGGGTGTGGCTTGTCTGTTAGGATTATTCAGGCCTCTGGCATACACGCTCGCCGCGAGATCCTTCGCCATGCTCTCCAGCATATTTCGAGCCTGATCGATTTCCACAGCTCGCATCGTGAACACGCTTTTAGGCACAGACATCTTCTCGCCATCAGAGAACTGCTTGAGGATCCTCCATCGCTGTTCTGGGTTAGTGCATGCCATCCATGATACAACTGGACGTAGACTTACAGTTCGGAAGAACATCTTTGCTCTTTGGTCATCACGCGTGAGACCATACCATCTGCTCAAACCACGGCCAATCTTGCTCATATCAACCACAATTTTCTTGAGCTTGTCAGCTGTCTCCTGGTATTCCTGCTGTGACATCGGAATCTCAGGATCGTTCTCTCGCACAGATTGTCGTTGCTCTTCTTGTCCTAGTGCCTTTAGACGCGCCAGTATCTCGTTTCCACCTTGAGGAGGCATCTGGCCTGCCTTGTTCATCTGTGCCCTCATCATCGCTTCGTACTTGGCTCGCTGCTCTGGTGTGAGCGCTGCAATTTGCTGAGGAGTCAACATTCTTGGGCCTTGGGCCTGCTGTGGCTGGTTGGGCTGTGACGCTGGTCTCGCGGGTGCTGCCTTTGCAGTTTCGGGTACGTCGATGGTATCGTCGTTGCTCGGGCGCTTGAGGTTCTTCGGGGCGGATGCTGGCGATGGGTTCGGAGGCTGTGCTCGGTTGTTGGCAGGCTGAGGGCGAGCATTTCGTGCTTGCTCTGGAGTCACGCTTGGTTGTTTCTGAGCCGCTTGTTGAGCAGCATTAGTCGGTCCCATGTTGTTGGCTCCTGGCATGTTCTGGGTTTGCGGTGCTTGGTTTGGCTGGGGTGGTTGTTGAAGCTGCATTTGTGTCGGGGGAACACCCATCTGGTTCTGCATACCTGGCTGGCCTTGACTTGGATTACGAGCTTGCACTACATGAGCCTGGGCTTGTTGGTTTCGCATTTGCAGCGCCTGCTGGTTCGCCCAGGAACTCCTCTTCATCTGGAGAATCGCATTGCGCAATTGTTCTTCGGACGCTTGAGCGAACTGAGGTCGATTCCGAAGTGTCGCTATTTCGTGCGGAGAAACCTGCAGGATGTGTGCTGGTATGTTGAGAGGCATCTGTGGTCGTCCTGCTTGTAGGGGATTGGGTCCAGGTCCACCTGGCGCTTGCATGCCAGGGTTGGCATTGTTTTGTCCTGGCTGCTGCGGTTGTTGCTGTTGAGGTGAAAGCTGCTGTCCTGGCTGGCCCGGTTGCTGCTGTTGCATGATACTAGCGCGTCGCTGAAGGGCGAGTTGGAACTGCCTTTGCTGAACGGCTGCCAGTTGCGTCCGTAGTTGCTGAGGAATGTTGTTTTGCTGAAGCCAGATCTTGAGCTGTCCCCATTTCTTGACCTCTGGGGGAAGCTGAGCCTGGAGCTGGGTGAGGACTTGAGGAGGTAATTCCATAGAGTCCATCATAGCCAGCTGCTGGTTCGGGGCCAGCCGAGGCATCTGCATTTGCTGCGGGTTGCCATTCATAGGCACTCCATTTTGCGGCTGCTGCATGTTGACTGACATTTGTCCAGCACCGTTAGGGTTCATCTGGTTCATCTGGCTTGGAGGTCGGTTCGCCATTTGCCCTGGAGGAAGCTGTCCACCATTATTTAGGCCCATTTGCTCATTGCGCTTTGACTGCCAACGCTGCATTACCTCATTCAACTTATCCGGAGTCAGACCGCTCACAATCTGACGTTGCTCTTGCGGTAGACTTGCCAGCATGTTCTGGAAAGTCTGGTTGTTAGGCCGCTGTGCTCCTTGGTTGAACCGCTGGTCCCCGAACTGAACACCGCCTTGTCCAGCAGCCTGATTCATGTTGCCAGGCCGAGAAACAGGTGTGTTAAGGGTGTTCATTGCAGGACTTTGGGAAGGCTGCATGTTGGCTGCCATTCCTGCCTGATTTTGCATCTGCTTCATCTGCTGTGCCTGCAGTTGTGCCTGTGACTGCTGCGAGACTTGGTTCATCTTCATTTGCTGAAGATTCATGTTCTGCTGAGGCTGTTGCGGCGGTCGCTGGCCTTGATTGGGGCCTTGCTGGCTGGGTGCGTTCTGGCCCATCGGTTGGGGCGTCGCGTTTCGATTCGGTCCGGCGCTGGCAGGTACTACCATCTGACCGGCTTGCTGAGCCATCAAACCATTCATCTGCTGTTTCTCAATGCTATCCATGTTGGGTGCGAAAGAGTTATAATCGTTATTGCCTTGATTGCCATTCATCATGCCATGCTGCTGCTGCCCTTGTTGAGGGATCTGAGCCTGTTGCTGGCGAAGACCTTGCTGACTTGCCTGCTGCTGCATCATGGGTGCTTGATTGTTGTTGGGATTCTGTGCCATCCCTTGCGGCTGTTGGCCCTGTTGAATTCTGGCCATATTCGCTTTAAGAACTTGGAAGGCCTGGTTCTGATAAAACCACATCAAAGGATCTTTGCCCTGTGCAGTGAGTTCGTTCATCTGCGTGGGGGTTATCCTTTGAGAAAGTTGCATTCGGGTGTTTTGTTTCTGCTGATCCGAGGCAGTGTTAAACATCTTTTGTGCAAGCTCGCTAACCTTAACTCTGTCTTGTTGCGAAAGCCGTGCCATGTCAGATGGGAATGAAGTTTGTTGAGGTCGGTTCTGTCCTCCAGCCATACCTACCATCTGCTGGCCTGGGCCCATCCCACGACCAGCTTGGTTCGGCATGCCCATGTTCATTCCGGCATTCATCGGTAATTGTTGTTGTGCTTGGTTCATCTGGCCACCTTGCATCGGGTGCTGCATAGACTGGAAGCCTTGCTGAGGGCCTTGGCCCATGCCGCGTCCCATCTGCATGTTCATCATCGCTTGGGCTTGTGCTTGTGCCTGCGCTTGAGCGCTGACATTGATACTATTCTGGAGTGTGGGTTCATTGGCCTGGCGTCTCTTAAAGAATTCCATGATCTTATTACCCATCTCCTGATCGTAAGCTTCCTGTGATGGTTGTCAGCAGCGTGTCGGAAGGAGGGAGTTTAGGGTTCAGAAAACAGAAAATTAAAAGATCGTACCTTTGTAGCAGATTTGTGAAATGCTTCACGCTCAAAGTTACAGCCCCATTCAGCCCCTTTCATGTAGTCCCCTCCGTTCATGGCCAGAGAAATGTTGGTTATCCTTTGACAAGTCAGTAAGGTTCGTGACAGAGTTTAAGTAGAGCCATACAAGTTCATGGTCTTACCCATGCGATCAGAGATGGCTACATTGGCTTGCCAACATATGCCAGTGAATGGCTGTGTATGTTGGACAAGATTTTGGTACACTATCTGCTGCAGCTGATTGGGGGTCGGCTTGCGCATCGGTTGCTGCATCATCTGCCCGGCCCCAGCCATGTGCTGCATATTGGCCGCCATGGCCGCTTTCAAGTTGAGGGAACAAGACCCAGGCTAGCAAGCAGTAGATATCTCGACTGATAGTTTCGTCGTTTGAGAAGTAACTGGGCCAAGGTGAGGTAGCGAAAGTAAAAGTTGAGATAGATCACGAGATCAAAAATGCACAAAAGTATGTCGGGCAAGGCGGTGCAAAAGTATTGGCGGGGGGTTCCGTTTGGACAGTGGTTGACGAACGAGGTGGAGGTTGCGTCAAAGGAGCCTACGAAAACACAAGGCGATCCATAAAAGGGCGGTCGTTTGTGCAACAAGGCAGTTGTTCACCCTTGAAATTGGCCAAAATGAAATATGTTACGCGTGTCGAAAATGTGTTCGAGTATCGGGTTGTCGTCGAATGTTGCCGTACATTCAGTGCCAAAGCCGGGTCGAATTTGTGACGTCGCGAAGCGTTAGTTGGCGGCGGCAGAACTACTCTCGTCAAGTATTAAGGGAATTTATCTTTCGCACAGAGGCGGAAAGGCGGTGGAAGACTGCCAGGCGAGGCGTGATTCAGTCAACCTTTTATCGTCGAGACTGGCGGATTTGGAGGTTAATAGGTAGCGGATCGACTCGCGGTATTCGAGATGGTGATGGGCTATGGGTGAAGCGTCTAGAAAATGCAAAGTAACCAAATAAAGTCGAATAAGAAAAAGAAGGATCGCTAAGGTGGATGTGATGGTCGTCAAACAAACGACAAACGCCGTCAGAGTTGAAGCCCAGCAAGAGGAGAGAAGGAAGAAAACAGTCAAGTTCACCGATCGACCCAGGGCGGTGATGGTCAACGGTCTTGGTGTTGTTTTGGTGAAAAAGGTCGCAAGCGCCTCGAGTTGGGGGTTCCAAGATGGCAGCAGCACCTCAGCAAGACCTAGTGAGGTGGGTGTGGACTGTGGAATTTGGGCGGCGCCGGGCCACTAGCACTACCTTACCTTACCTTGCCTTACTACCAAGGGACCCTGGTCGCCCAAGCCATCCCGGTCAAGTCTGGTGTATGGGATGTATCTGATACCTTTTCCACTCTGTCAATCTGCTGTAGGTTTGATAGGCCAGAGGAGATACAGGGTCAGGGCGACTGCCGAGTTGGAGCAATTCACTTTTATGGAACTGACTGGACTGGACTGGGAATGACGACGACTTGGTCTCGATACTGATGACGGTAGCAATGAGTCAAGTCAATCACTGTATCTCGAGAGGCTTCAGAAGCGGTAAAGGTCATAAACACAGGTGAAGAGATAAGAAGATGACCATGTGATGGATGATACAGAAGTGGCAGCGAGAATTCCTCTTTGGGGTGGATGCTCATCACTGACGGGAGTGAATTTGATCCAATATCAACAAGGCCCTGCTTCCAAGAGACCTGTCGTCGCAGGGAGCAATAAAACTTGTGTCCTTGAACTAAACTGTCAAAAACAACTAATCTAAACACCTACTACACAATGCTACACTTACCCGAGTCTTTTTGTCTCTTGGGATAAAGATCTCAACTTTTCTTGTCTCCCCTTGCTTGTCCTTCCTGTCCTGTCTTGTCCTCACGGTTACGGCACTGCTGCCAAACGAATTCCAATTCCAGGCACGAGTCCACTATCAAACTCTAACCCCAAGAACGCCCCCATGTGTACCCTCAACCCGTAGATCCCTTCTCTTCACTCATCAAATGTTTCAAACATTCAGCTCTCTTGTCCCATCTCCTTCTCACTCACACGTGCAAATCGAGAGGAGCAGCTCATCAACCACGTAGACAGAAAAGAGGTCGATGGAACTTCCAAGGTCATGGTGGATAAAGCAGAGTCGCACTAGAGCCAAGAAGAGACGACGGGGGCATGGACAAGCGTCGGCAGGGCGCCTGGGCCTGAGCCTAGAGGGAGGCTATCCCTGAGTTGGACTGGTTCCGTTGGTGTGCGGTACCAGTACCTGACCGTCTGTCTCTTGTCTCTGTCTCTCCCGAGGACAGAACGAAGAGAACCCTGAGGCTTTGGAGGAAATCTCACACTGCACAGCCTTGGAGATGGCCTCGTCCAGGTACGTAACCATACCGCCATCTGAACCATGCATGTCGACTGCCTGCTGCCGCTTCTTCAGGTGTATGCGGCATTCTCAGCTTACAACCTGTTTCTCTTCAACGTCTGCTGTCTGTTTCACAGATGTTCAGCCCAGTGTGGCATGTAGGTTTTTTTGTGGGCGACCCCTCCAACTCATCCTCCTCTACCTATTTCCTTTAAGTATCCATATCCACCAAAAGTTGAGGCGTTGGTCGCATGAGCTAATGGGCGGCGTCTATCCGTCGTTGGACGGCCGCTAGAATCATTTCTCCAAATCAATGGATGGAAAGGTACAGCAGAGTACGATGAAAGTGCTGTGTTGTCTCTCCTAACCACGGATACCTGTGGTGTCTGGGATTGGCGACAGTTGAAACAAATGGCACCGAGCATCAGAGTAACGACCCTTGATCTCAACGGTGCACGGTCTAGCAAAACGTTTTGCAACAATGTTAAAAAAAAAACATGGCATTGCTCAATTTCAATTCATAAACTCTCCCTCTCTCCCTCTCAACGTTGATCAACCTTATATCGCCAAACAAGGTGCTGTTCAAGGATGTACCGCACATCAGTGGGGTAGACAAGACGTCGAACCTCAAACGGAAGTGAAGAGGAGGGAGAACCTGCGACAAAGCATTGGAGACAAAGGTGACACGCTTGCACGACGGGACAAGAACAAGAGGCACATTCACATTTCGACGACCCTGTCATTGGCCGAGTCCCCCCGTCGAGTGGGAGAGAGGAAGAATGAAAGAAGACCTAATCGAGGTTGAAAGAAATATCTCGACAAATTTAGTCTGGACAAAGCGAACGCTTTGACTGAATGTTTTTTGTTCTCCTTATCATATCAAAGGTCGAGCTCGAGTCTCATTGCACCCCCGGGCCTGGGACTGGGACTGGAGAAGTCCTGGTTGTTTGAAAAGGGCAGACATCCTTGTTTCCCTAGTCTGGTTGGGGAATTGTGAGGGCGCCCAGGTACGGTACCAGGTACTTTGATGGGCGCCAGCATTGACAGAGGATCTCTATTTGTTCTTGTCTTGTTTGAAGCCAGTCCTTGAGCACATTGCATTGTGTTTCTTGCATGCACATACACACACAGTTCTATTATAGGATCTCATTTCAAATGGCTTCCAAGGACAATCTGAGCATGATCAATCAAGATGCACTTTCAACAGGCTGCAGCGGCATGTCTGAAATGCAAGGCATGGTACAAAAAAAAAAAAAAAGGCGGCCCACCTGGGTCCAATGTATGAAGACTTCCACTTTCACTTCCACATACTTTGCCTTGCAGGAGGGAAGCGTTTGAAGGTGGTGGGATTGGTAGTTAGTGGTGGTGGTGGGCTGTCAGTCACTGGCCTTGGCTCGTGGATCATCCGTCACCTCAGCAGGACATGGTGCGACTTCTGACCAGGTAATGAATCGCCAGTAAATCTGGGTTGAAAGATAGGAGAGTTCCTGGTGCTCAGAGAACAATTGAATGAGATATTCAGCATCTTCTTTACGGTGGTGCTTGTGAATGGAGAGAGATTGACGGGGGTAGACAATAAGGGGACCCATTCTTGTGAAGGGATCTCATAGTCCAAACTCCACCTCATCAACGACCTCGACGGCACACCGTCCGTCAAGCCAAAAGACAAGTAGTTCCAACCCGAAACAGTTTTCAAAGAAAGAACTTGGAGCAGACTATGGCTTGTGAGTATATTCTCAGTCAGATATCTTATGATCATTGAAGTTCCCTGAATTCTTCAAGATGAATCTATGAGCATCTGCTAAGGCTAAGGTTCCTTGGAAAAAAGAGTTGGATGCGGAGATGCCACGAGGCCCGGGATGTCATCGTCGCACACACTCACGCACACCAGGCACTGACAGACGGATTGACTGAGCATCAGCAAGTCATTTCTTTCATTTCCTTTCATTTCATTTCATCAATAAAGGGGCGTGAAAGACTCTTCTCTCGATCATCTGTAAAAATTTTATGCCTACAACACAATCAATATGAATATCTATCCCAGACCATGCAAAGTCAATCCATTCATCTATCTTTCAAGTCTTTTAGCCTTTGAGTCTCTTGAGCTTCCCTTCTCTTCCCGCCCTTGGTCGCCTCACCAGGGAGCGTGGTCCTAAAACCCCTGCACATGCCCCCATGTGCATCTGGGAAGACCCCCGTCCGCTCACACCTTTTTTGGAGGCGCGCTCAGTTGCTCTCCATCGATGTGATAGTGTGAACTGTCGGCGCGTGATTTGCTAGATGATCTTGAAGAAAATCGACGATCTATGCTGCTCCCACTTTCAAAATTGGAGATATTGTGTGTATTTGGCCCTTTGAGATCAGGAAAACTTGACATTGAGGAGGATCAAAAAGGTGGAGGGTCCCTGGTCAGGCTGGCTTAATGCCGTCACCACCACCAATTCATTCATTCACCTTTTGGTGGTAAATGGTGGCTCCTGGCTCCTAGCTTGGCTGGGCTTAGTGCCACCGCTTTAGCTCCAGGTCAATTGGCCAGATGAAGAAAAAGCAGGGCAGTCGAGGGGTCCTCATGAATCTTCAGTCAGTTCTGACTGATTGTTGTGCTTGATCTGTGATGTTTTACAGTGATAATGTGATATGGTATCAGCAATACCACCATGTTTTTGTCTCACCCTTATCATGAATGTCTTGACATATGTGTAGATATGGATGTCAATGGCTGTCAGATCAAGCTGGGCATCTCAGCCCTGCCCAACTCCCTCCCCTCATGGGGTGAGGAAGTCCAGTCCAGTCCAGTCCATCCACTCACTCGAGGCGGAGAGGTCCTCACTGTACCTCCAACTCAAGTTCCAACCGCTGGAGCACCACTGGATGTGGATCTCTGATCTCATCTCATCCTCACTCACAAGCCTCTTTCTCTTCTCCTCTGTCAGCTTTACACCTGAATTGCGTCGATGTCTGTTTTCAGCCTCGGTCCAAGAATGTCAAACTTTGCATGGTGTATTGCTCCCCTTGCTGACCATCAAAGGGAATAACTCTGGTAGCGTCGAATTCTAAAATCGCCCGGACCCTGGCATTTTTTATCTGGTCTGGCCTGGCCTGACTTTGATGAACTGGGGGCTGGCCCTCCAAGATCCAGACCAACGGGACTCAAATTGGGATTCTCGATCGTCCCGCTTACGATCCAACCGTTGGTGGCGTATCTCTTTCTCTCTGTCATCTCATCCTCCTCACTTGATACTGCGTTTGTTACAGTGGTGAATGGTTAACATACACATACAACTGAAGTCGAATTAGCTGACATTCATATGTATATGCAAGTCTTAGTTCACCTTCCTTTTTCTCCTCTTGTTTCTTTTTCCTCGCAAGTGATTGCCCACTGCAACCTTTTCAGCGCCCAGCTGATGAACCATCCCATTCATCCCGTAAAAGTTCAACCCAGTCCAAACACATGATCCAGATGCATCTCCCGAGACACACATCACCCGGGAATCCTATCAGCGGTTCTGTCTCTATACAAAACCAGATTGTGTCTTTTGATCGTGACTCATCCAATAGGAAGTTATGTTCTCGCGGTTTTTTTTTTTGAAAGGGGCACAGAATATGCTGCAAGGTACCGACACTGAAGCCAGTGGATGGGACATCTACCCTGCATCAGACATCTTTTCGATTGACGCTGCCAAGACGGACGGACAATTTGAAAGAGATCTTGGCTCGTATGAAGAGAGCTGGACTTTAGGCGTTCGTCTTGACTCGTAATACGATTATTGTGTACATAATATACAGATGCTCCTTGCGTTAACCCAGGCTCTTGGTACGGGCAGGGGCAAATATCTCGAATATCCAGTCGGAATTCACAGAGCGTTATGTCCTTTTCACGCGACTCGCATGTCCTGACAAGTGCCGTCGATCAACCATCACCGCCTCGATAGCTTTACAGCCTCAGACTTTACTGATCGCCATCATGAGAAGAAGAGGCATTGTATTTCTTCATGTCGGTATGATTGCCATATCTCGTATGTGATTGCAGTAACACAAGCCTCAAAGTCAGGCTGTATTTTTTGCTGTCTTCTTCTTTTCCTTGTCTCTTTCTGCCCAGCGACGATCCGCTTTAGCTCCCGCATCAACATGTGGCTGGTGAGATCTGACAACCAACCCCACCATTTTCCCCAAATGGAGACTTTTCGCCTTCAGAAACTCTATTGAAGAGATTCGGATGATTTTTGTTTCTCAGGACGAAACGTTACTCTTAGCTGAGGTCTGTTATTGAGCTTTGGTAGCTCAATGGCATATGTTGTGTGTATCTGATAATCTCACCATCTCAGTCTATGGTTGCCTCATCACTAAGAATAACATTCGTGCTACCTCAGTTTCAAGCCGCTGCCTGAATTGCGTGTATGCCCCAAAAGTATGGAGAATGTCTCACTGCAGCTCCTCTCTGCTCAAAGAATCCTCTCCTCTTCCCTTTATTCGCCTTGTCCTGCCCTCCTTTGTCCGCTCAGCCATGTTATGCCATGCCATGCCATGCCCCTGCAGCTGTCCAAGAATCAGCCTGTGCCGTGCGCTTTGACATTGGCCCATGCCCGGACAAATCCGTTCGTTCGTGTTTCTTCAGCTGGATGTATCTTTTTTTTTCTCTTTCAAGATGTCTCTCCAGATCGACGAGATCTACTTGTTATTGTTGATCTGCGTATGCGTAAACAGCTTGACTCGTTTGTAATTACGTCCCGAACTAGTTGACGACGCCCACGGAAGGAATAGTTCATGGCCTAGTTCGTGATGGTCTTATCCTAGACAGAGACGATGCCGTTTGGCGCCGGGAGGCTTCTGGAGCTATTGTCTCCAAATATTTTCCTCGCCCTTTTTGGTAGACCTGCCTGAAGAGGACGAGGACCAACAACAAAACTCGTAATGTATATTGGACTTTCAGCCAGCAAACATCGTATCTCACCTATTGTTGTGGTCGAGTCACGATAGAACCATGAATTGCCGAATCGATCACGTCAGCCAACTACGTATGTTCGGGACACCAACGTGGCTGATGCCCCTGGCATGTTCTTCCGGCTTCAGGCTGATATTTTGAATCAGAGGGTTATTGTTCACTCGGGAGGCCCTCAGACTTAAAATGAACTTCGAGAGCATTCATTTCAAGGCATTGTATTGTGCTTTGCAAATGGGATGCTATAGTTAACGCTCAATATAATAAGAGTCTAATTGCATTCAACGATCGACCCAGCTAGCCGGGAGCCTGTGGAATGTGGATGGAATTCCAAAATATCGCCACAGACAGGGGCAGGCCAATCCATCCATCCATGCCGATTTAGCTGTTTGCTTTTCCTCTTTTGTCATGCTGCATCTTAACAGGTTCCATCGAGACGCATTCACATGATTCAAGCAGAGTTGGGCTCTTGTTTCAAACGGTTACGGTGCTGGGCTGTGCTGTAGATTGATAAAAAGAAAAGACTCGCCCACAAAAGACAGTTTGACAAACGGCACAGAGAATGTTTTAGAGACAACGAACGAGCCTCTCACACGTGTTGAGAGCTATCGCTGTAGCTGGATGTGTCGCCAAGAAGCGAAAATCAGGGTTCCGTGACAGGGAATAGCCCTGTAAACGCCAACGCCGACGCCATGAGCACCTGTCAATCAATGAATGAGGGACCCATCTTCAATCAAATTGAGCCACAGACAACATTTCATTTCAAAAGGGGGCACAGCAGCAGCAGCAGAATACATACGGAGGCAATTGCCACAGATTTCAGCGCTGTTCGTTTCAGAGGCTGGTTTGTTTGCCTGGCCTGTCCATTCTCCTGTTATTTCCATGTCTGTCAATCTCTTCTGTCTGCCACGTTTTGACCATGGTAGTACTGTCTAAGAGGAAATGCCTTGTTTCATGTCTGCAGTAAACTTTGCAAAAGCACAACTCATCGTGCAATGGACAACGCTTTGAGCTTGTAATGCATACGAGTTGACATTGAAGCAGCGTCATCTGTCAAGCCTCAATCGTGATCTTGCAGTGTCTTGTCTGTAGATCAAGGCCGAGCCAAGGTTCAGTATCACAATCTACATCAGCATCAGTTCATCATACAGATTCGACTTGCAAAGGACGAGAACCTGACATCACTAAACCAGCAAACTTTCAAGTTTCGTCCGAATCCGGGAGCGCCACAGGTATTGGACCAAACCTTGAACTGATCATGGCGAAGCCATCGTTGATGTTGTACCAATCATGAGCACCGTTGGTTCTCGTCTGTCAAGCCCTTTACCGAAAAATTTGTAGACGGACGTTGAAGGGCTCGAGTACCTGAATGGTTCTGTGAGGGCCTTCATCGGCTGGGCCGTTCTGAACGGCGTGAAGCAATTCAGTTCCTGGGCTAGACCTGGCTACGGCCTAAACTTACGAGGCCCAGGTGTTTGTACGACAGTACATGCCGTGCATACAGGGTGTCGATGATGATGCCTGGTGCAACAGCAGAACTACCAACTGATGTAGGAGAACGCGAGACCACGATGCTTTTCTCAAGTTGCATGGGCTGGTAGTTATGGGACCCATACAGTCTTTTTGTACATCAAGTTAGGTGGTCCTCCCAACGCCCGCATATCCTTTGACTTGTGATGGCCTCTAGAGACATTATCGAAATGATCGTCTCGACTGGAATGCGGGAGCCCAATAGCGTCGCTCGTTCCTGATACCATGATCGCCTAACTTCTCTAAGAATTGTGGAACATTCCGAAACGTTTTATTAGACTTGTCAAACTGGCACGTTTGTGGGACCAAAGTTCCGTTGACTACACAGGTTGTTGCTTGGGACGACGGTACCTTTTACAGCCATTGAGCATTGAGATATCCTTGATGGACATGAGGTAAACTAGGTAAATTTGCGTAGAGGTACGCAAGAAACTTATCTTCTCACAGCAGTAGGCGTCCATAAACATGTGATAGGTGGCATCGTGTTGTAAGAGGGGGACTATTAGGGCTCCCCATTGAAACATCGAGAACTTCAGAAGGAGAACCAGCTTCGATTGCAACCAGCCAACACGCGGGTAACATGGCCTGTTTTCTTATGGAACAAGGCAAGCATACCGAACCTGATGCTGAGCTGGAACAGCACTTATCCCAGTATTGACAAAGCCAGCCGATGATGAGAGCAGATACTCCCGTGACGTAATACTCCTCAAAGATGCTCAACTCATGTATATGCACACACACAAATTGGCCCTGTATGTGAGGTTATTGATGGCCGCTTGAATATGCCAAAATTGTATAACCTACATTGCACTGTTATAGAGTTGCTAGTGATGTTGTTCATCGAAGATAAAACCACCGAGCTACTGGGTTCGATTAACATAGGATCTATCTATATAAAACCGACATAAAGGCCATGAGTATATCCATGAGAGGAGAGCCAGAATGTTTGAATTAATCTCATATTCCCTATGCCGCATGATGCAAAAAGAGGTTTGACATGCGCTTCAACGAAGCTCTTAGGTATGCGTTGCAAAGCCATACTCTGCCTGTTGAGTTCAAAGCATATTTGTTGACGCTGGCAAAATACGAGTCTAGAAAAGAACACCTCCAGATATACAAGAACAAGTAGGAGAGGCCAATGCATATGTTAATGATAAGGAATATGACAGCCGGCATATCACGGGCCCCTTTATCTCTACAAGCAGTAGTTTGGATACCATCAAATGCTGACTTGAGGATGAGGTTCTAGTGTTCCCAGTTCAACCCAGAATCCACCTATAAAGGAGCGTTATCTCAAAAGCATTGAGCAAGTGAACATCGCCAACATCAGTCTTACACGCCGAGGTGACCTAGTGGGACAAACAAGAGTAAAATAGACGCACTCATGCGTACTTCTCATTTGAGAAGACCACGCGGAGCAGTATGTCTACTGAGGCAGTGATGCCCGAGGTGGTTAATCAAGTATAAATCAGATCTATCGAAACGCACTCTCTTGATCTCTTGATATCTGTTACCCCGTGACCATCACTCACGCCTAGCGATATGGATGGAAAGTCATGACCGACCAATCACACGCTACACCACGGTAAGAACATATATGCAGAGAATACATTACTAATAACAATAACCATAACTATACATGTACATTATCTTCCTAAATACGTAACAGGCTTTCAGTATGCGCTACCGCCCCTTTCATGATGAGCTTAAAATGGCAAACCGGATCCCAGAAATACTCCCTCGCCATCATATAGAACATGTAAATAAAGCACAAACTTATGATACAATACAAGATTTCAGAATCGTCTCTTTCAAGAACTGCTAGTGATGCTATATCAACCGGCAACAGCTCGGCCGACAGCACCAGCAATCTCGCCGAACAGAATGCCCTTGAACACGTTCTCGCCCATGGTCTGAGTCCAGGCGCCAGCCTCCTTGAGACGAGCCTTCCAGGCCTCCTTCTGCTCCTCACCCAGCTCCTCCCAAGTCTTGCCCGGGCCATGGACGGATGGCTCGTGGACATCAAGCTTGAGCTCTGGGGCCTGGCCGTCTTCACCGGCAGTTGCAGGAGGCACATCACCCTCGTAAACAACCAGAGTTTCACCAGCGGCAGTCTTGGCGATATCGCGACCTGCAAGTTTGGCAAGAAATTCGTCGGCTAAGAAGGCGGCGGGTGGGTGGTCGGGGCTGCGCAGACTGCCATGCCATGATGGAAATATCTTCTGCACACCAAGAACTGGGCGAGATCCGCCATAGAGCTCGAGAACAGTCTGCGCAACGAGGGCCATGATAAGCGCGAAGATGGCCATTGTGATGCCAAGACCACGAGAGGAAACACCGCGGGACTTCATAGCTGTGACGTAGCGAACAGGACGAGGAGGTCCCTTCGGATTGCGGGGAGACTTATCGACGTGCTTCGCAAGGGGAATGCTGTGGACAGCGACCGTCTTCTGGAGAGATGTGCTGGCGAGTTTGATGTACTGTTGGCGAAGGTTGTTCTTGGGTGTCTGAAAGTGAGAGAATGCCACTCCAGTAATATTGTCTGTTCCATGGACTTCCTTGAGAGTGTGTAGGTGCCACAATTTAGCAAGCAACTCAACAGTGCCGCCTGTTGTGTGTTCTAGTGTATAGAGCGAAACGGATGAATCATGGCCTGCAACGGCAATGATGAACTGTGTATTGCCGAGGGAGTTCAGAGGAGATGCTGGAGGTGACAGGTTCGCAATAGCAAGAGCGGTTGCAGAAATCTTCCTTGGTATCCTAGCATTGATAGAAAGGCGTGCGTCTGGCTGGCCTTCCTTGGGTAATCTCAACGCCTGTATCACAACTCCGCTTCGCTTGGGTAAATTGGACGCAGCGACGAGGAAGTGAGGGCTTAGATAACGAATTGCTCGGAAGGCAGGTCGTTCGCCATGGTCGTCTGGCATAACGTATACCCGCTGTGGTTCGCTGGTCTCCTTGGCGCTGACCTTGACAAGATATAGTTCGTACTTGTAGCAGTATGCAACCTGAAACTCATTCTCTGCTGTTTGCACAATATCCAAATCCTCGGCCTCCTTGTCTAGTTTCAGAACACTTCGTAGTTTGGCTGTAGCACCCGCGGCGTCGAAGATAGCCAGCTGGGGCTCCTTGCCCATCGCTGTAGCTGCAGCACCAGTCGTTCCCGCAATGCGCAATAGTCGCTGATATGTATCAAGGTCGGGATTTTCGAAGAGAGAGGTACGCGCGACCTCTGAGATGTTGGCATCGGGTGTCTTAGCCCCAACGGCAGTGCGCAGCTTCGAAGGGTCGACGCTTAGGATTCGGAGGTGTTCATTCTTGCCCTTTGCGATGCTATCTGGGCTGGAGTTGACGCCGGCGTAGAGATATGTGGTCTTTCCCTTGTGAGGGCCGACTGCCAGGGACATAACGCTGTCTTCATCGCGTGAAAGGTTGATCTCTCCAGCGGTTCGGAGCTCTGTTTGAGAAACACTTTCGAGGACAGTCTGCGCATCTCGTTAGCCAGTTACTATGTGCAAGTCATTACCTGTAGACCTCGACTTACAATTTTGTTTCCAACACCAGAGCGACCAGCACCACCTCCACCACCTACGACTACTCGGGTTGAGTCCTCAGGGTCAAAGTCGACGGCGTAGAGAGGGTAATCGAGCTCAATACTCGAGCGAGGGAATGGTGGGGCCATGGTGGCGATGAGGCAATGCCTCTCTTGTGATATTTAGGGATTTGCGGAGAGAGGGGTTGTCTTCAACGGAGCCAAATTCGCAATGCGCCTGACAGAGATTGACGTGATGTTGATCGCGGGGTGTTTAGTGTTGAGGTGACGCTCGAGGCCAGATGTCGAGCTCGGAGCTTCCTGGTTGGCCAGGACAGGTCCCAGCCACACGTGGCGGCCACATGGTGTGGCTTGACTTATACAACCTTGGCGCTCATTTTCAGATCAAAGAATTTGAATTAACCGGGGGTTTTAATTGATGTGACTATAAATTAAAGCTAAAGGGACGGCATTAACGTCTTGATCAGGTACCTGTATAAGTATTAGGAAGTGGCTGATCCCTGTTAGCTCTTGACGGCGTCGAATACTGATAAACATGCCTCCGTAGGCGAGGTTTGATATTCACTGAGCATAAAGTGAGCACGACTCAGTCATGATGTCCTCCGAGAGATTGATAGTGGCTGTGGTATGATTTGAGTAGCTAGCTCATGATTTAGTTGTGTTATACTCCCATGACTTTGAAATGTGCATTTTGGCTAATCGTTTAACATCTTGTCAAAGCTATATCGGGTTATTTCGTATGGATCGAAATACTATTGAAACTTTGTTATGTGGCTTCAGCCTTTCACTACTCAACCTCATCGTAGGGTATAATATTGATTGGACGCAATATAACAATTTGGAAGGTACGCTTGTTGCAAAGATGAATTGCGCGAGAAGATACAGCGCTATTGACATACTGTAAGCCGGGGACCTGTGAAAATAAGATGAACAACTCCAAGGCGTACATCTATAAACCAAAAGAACCATGGCACAGCAATCAGCAAGACATGACATGGGAACCTTGAAGTTCATGTCCGCAGATCATGCATGTCACAGTGGCAATGAGTACAATTTGATTTTACGAGAATGATACCGTTCCCTATCCAGTGGCGAGAAAGCCGGATGCCAAAAAGTCCTCATTATAGAAGGTGATTCAGTTTGAGTTCCCGTTTTCAGACACGGTCAATGGGAATAAGCATCACGACGAGGCATAAATCCAGGGCAGTCCCTCGATTGGCTGATCACAATGACTCGGAACATTCAGCATGCGGCGTCAAGTAAACAACCATCCCATTTCGCTTTACCCCTTGTGCCAGACCAGATGAGGAACAAGCAGGTTACTCTTAGAAAGGAATCTCCGCATATTCTCTGATTTGGCTGCTTCATTAGCGTTGTTCTCGCAGCCACAGCTTCAGTGTCAGTTGACTGCGGCTAGCTGCAAGCCTTCCTTGCGTTGTGCATGTAAGTGACAAGTCAGCGACGGACCGTAGATTGTGAGGCAGAGAAGAAGAAAGAAGGAAGATAAGAATGGAAAAGAAAAAGCAATACGAATACATATGTAAGCAATCTTTGCATACGAGGCCTCCCTTTGTGATTAAGTGATGAAGTATTGGTGTCATCGGGCAACCAGAATCCTGTATGGCCTGGGGACTAAGGGGCACCTGGACTATAGCGTACAGTGCGGGCCGAGATGGTGTTGGTGTTAATGACTGCCAGGATGATGCTGGGAATACAGGCAGGAAATCAGATTCTCGTTCAGCTAAAGCAGATGACATGATCCGATAACGCGGGATAGCGCGATCACAGTGTGGGGGCCGGGTATGACAAGATGATAATACCACGGGATTACGTACCTAAAAGTATGTTGATGAAGATCAACTCTATCACAGATTATCGAGTATCAGACACAGAATCGAGATTACAGTAGGATCCTACCTTGGGTATGTATCGGGCACTGAGTGATACCTAATCCAAATAAGTACTGTAGGTGCCCAATTGTATACGTCCCTTGCTCTCTCTCATCTCACTACGACAATCTTGTAAAAGTGCGACTAATAACAACCCCTGCCTGAAGAAGTGTGATCTAATGTGAATCACCACCCATCTCCATGCACATAATATGACAGGATAGGAAACTAATGTGCCTTAGCCGCTAGCCGCCCAATGCCAAAAAAGTCAAAACCTTTTTTACTCGTTGCACCCCTGGCCAAGAGCCGAGATTGGAGGATGTGACGACAGCAGACCACACACACTGTAACACGGCCAGAGGCAAGAAAAACCAAGCACATGCATCTGCTAAAGCTAATATGGGTGTAAGCACACGCATGCTGTACCGTATGTATATGCACGTAGTGTAGCTGCATATCCTGTATGTACTGCAACACCCCTGCCCCTGGGAACATTCCCGTTGGTTTAACTGCCGCTAACTTCGGAGCATGCAACAACCGTCACAGACAGCACCAACGCCATACGTTTGCATGAGGTGGCTTTGGCCGTTGTCCACTGCCCAAGGTAAGGCGAGTCAGAGAGGGGGGGAGGGAGACAACAAAAGAGACCATCAAGTGTTTCGGACACGTCACTTGTGTATCCCAGCAGAAGAAATCTCTTACGTAGTATCCGTATGACAATATCACGGTCATTCTCACTCACATATGTTGTTGTCTCTCTCTGTTCTCCATCTCGATACCTGGCTGCAACCTACTTGTAACAACCGTAGCATCTCGACTGGTCGTAAAGTCATTCTCACAGGCACCAGATACCAAGTTGTAATTAAGTGCAAGAAATACATCCTGCACAAACGCTTATTTCTAGTGTTTCTCACTCTATCCTGTACTATACTATGTAACTCAAGAGCTTTTCGATCCATAGAAAGATCCGGGGTATCAGGTAACACTCACCAAAGCACTCTCCCACAACAAAGGAAAGCCAAAGAGCCGAGAGAACTCCCGCCTAATCCCAAACAACTTCCCGCTATATAAATATTGGATACAAAGCTAAATTCACAATTCCAATCTGGTATCAAATGACTTGCTAACAACAAAACAACCAAAACAATAGCTAACCATTCATAAAACACAAAGGAAAGAACAAAATGACAATGGGTCTTGGTCGATACTCGCACCTATGCCATTACTGAAGACATTGGTTTGAGCTGCAAGTCCCAAATAACTGTAATTCAAGGTATCCCTCTGCCGCGCGCTTTTGTAAAGCGCAGCTGCCTGTACTTGTTGATCGAGTATACCATCGCCTTCGAGACGATGTACTGTTTGAGGAGCAAAGGCCCCAGGGGTATCCGGTCTCAGAAGAGCCCAGCCTCATCACCCAGCTCAAGACGATTAGAGTCTGAAGCAAGTAGAAAGGAGTAAAAAAAAGACAGAAACCCTCGGCCTGGATAGATAACCTCAATAGTCCAATCCAGTCCGTCCCATGTCCCAAGAAGAAACACGGAACGACAAAGGTGAAAACATGTCCATGGTACAAAGATACATGCTTACACAAACACAACCGTCATGAGCACTCCGTGTATGCAAACAATGCTCAACTCGGACAACAGAAAACACGTAATCAGAACGGAGAACAAGGAAACAAGATAACACAAGACAACATTACAAGTTGCGATAAATTCGTCGGTTGCCCAACAGATGCGTCTTCCAAAAGTCCCACCCGCGAGTCACCAAAACCATGCCAAAAACCTGAACCACTCCGATATTATATAATAGATGAGAACAATGGGTCTCCATAACTGTAATGCGTAACCAAACGCTTGCAAATCTCAAATCCCATCGCATTAAGCCCTGCGGTGAGTGTCCCTTGTTGCCCACCCAGTCTCAGGAACTCGAGGCTGAACGGGAACCCACTGACCAGTTCGCGGATCCTGCTCTTGAACACCTGGCCCGGGGGGTGGGCCAGTAGGAGGTCGACCTTCCATTACTCTCAGCGGCGGTAGCCTCTCACCGCTAGCTGAGGATGCCGCAGATGATGGCCGTGATGGCCCTCCATAACCTGACATGGGCATCGGAGGTAGCCCACTGGGAGATGCACTCGGGTGGCCGCTCGCAGGGGATCCGTATGGTGGTAGCGAATATTCAGGGTGGTCATCGGTTCGACGGCGTTGGGCTGGTCTTTCGTTCGCTAGTACATCTCCATAACTCATAGACCCAGAGGGCCCTGATGCTAACGACCCGGTCTCTGCATAAGAATTGCTTGTCGAAATAGTAGGACTAGGAGGTCCGGCAGCAAGGCCACTTATTGATGGCGTTTGTGCGACAATGTCTCGTAAACGGTTACGGTCTTCACGGTAGAAGTCCCGTTGTTGAATCAACTCCTCAATCCTTATTTCCATGAGGCGCCTTTCATCCCGGAGCTCTTGTAGTTGTTTTGAATTCTCCTCCTGCATGATCTTCTTCTTCCTCCTATGCCTTGTTGAAGCCACTGCATTTCGCTGTCTCTTCTCGTCTGCTTTCTTAGACGCCTGCGAAAAGTCCATATGAACAGGGATAGGTGCCTCGCTCCCCGGAAGTGCCAATAACGCTTGCTGTCCCTCAACGCCAAAAAGAGAACCCCCCATCCCATGTCTTCGCAGTGTTTCTGACCACGGCGAGGCGGACTCGCTTGGGGGCCCTGGACTCGGGAACGGCCGGCCAGCCTGCATGTTAGGAGAATATGAAGTCTGAGAGTGTACCAGAGGCGGTTGCGTGCGGCCCGGCGCATGGCTAGGGGGGAAAGTGGAGAGAGGAGCTTGTGTTCCAGGAGAAGCAATCGGCGGCTGTGAATGCAACCTACCATGATCCGACATCGCTGAGGGAGGACCAGTGGGTGCTCCAGTTAAAGGATGTAGATGGGGATATTGAGTTCTGGTGTCTTCCGGCGTTATGTCCTCGAACGGTCGCTTAGTAGATGAAAAGCCATGTAAAGACTGTCGCCCATCAGATTCACGAGATGGTACATGACTAACACTTATGGCTCGGGGATGTTGTGTCGGGCTGGCTTTTGGTCTTGCACTATTTACGGTAGGAAATGGGAAAGCCGTCGGGGAATTGCGTCCTGATGAAGGCCCTCCGATAGGTGTCATCGGCCCCAATGGCGTACCTGGAAGAGAAATTGACGCAGGTTGGGCTGGTGGGAAAGCTCGTGCGACAGCAAAAGATCCAGAGATTGAGCCAACTGTCTGGCCTGGTGTCGCGGATTCAGATGGACGAGCTGCTGGAGGAAGATGACCATTACCCCCTGAAGCCAGTAGTCGTGGCTCCATAGGGTTGAGTATGTTATGGACACCAAGGGTCTTTTGGGGGACCTGCTGTAATCTTTCCTCGCCATTTGTATAGGGAACGTTGCTCACATCTTGGCGCAGATCGCGGTCACCGAGCTGTCTGTGTCGAACTGAGGAAGGCGAGACTTGGTCATCTCCTAAGGGGGACCTCGAAGAACGACGTGACGCATGTTGAGATGCTGGCCCAGTATGCGACATTGAGACCAGACCGCCTGTGCACACCTGGCCACGAGGGCCGGCACATTGACCCTCCCCGAGCCTGCCTAAAGAAGGTAGTTTATTGTCCTGGCTGGCAGCCGGTTTCGATAGAGTAAAGTCTCTAGAAGGCCAGGTTGGTGTCGATGGTGTCCGTGGAGAGTTAGGCGATGCGCCGGTCGAATCTGTTGCGGCAGATCCGGGTCTGCTCTGAGATGGTTGTGCCTGCGACCACAGGCTTGTCGATTGAATCGCCAGATTGGATGATTTGTTGTTGCGGACGGGATGGGAAGATAACCCAAACAGTCCTCTCTTGAAGCAATACTAAGGCAGACTCTTCAGAGCTTCAAAGGGGAAGCAAGTGAGTCGTAATGCTATAAGAGTTCTACGGATCCTCTTATAACCAACACTCTTGCGCAAGCCGAGTTAAAACAGGGGAATTGGTACTGAGGAATAGAAAACCAATACGTCACCCGGGTTGTAATCAGCAACAAGTCCTGACCATGAACCGCACAACGCGATGTCGGAACTTTGGCTTGATTCAAGGGAAGGCAACTTAGGTCACTCGCAAATAGATTGCAGGTGAAGATGAACCACGCAAGTGTGGTTGCCGAAAGCCAGTACTGGGGGCAGGGATATCTCTCAATGTACAGGCCTGCCAGCAAATCATACACCTCAAAGACAACTTCCCGTTCTGAATGGCCGATGCTGTGTGGCTATGGATGGAGCCAAGGTCTCAAGCAATCCTCTCGCCTTGCAATTCCAATTATTGGCTCTGCTGTACTGTACTTGGTCGCCCACGTCACCTCTTCTGGAGAGGATCTTACAGCCGCTTGAGATGAAATGCGAAGAACTTGAACAGATACAGACGGTAGTTTCGTGGCTTAAACAACGAAGAACAAGCCTTGCCGGTGGATGGGAAGACTGTTGGCGAGCTGTATAGCCAGGTATCGTAAGGCTGTGAGAATGAAAAAAGAGAAAAGAGTAACGAAGATGAAGGAAGAACAGAGCTGTGTCAGGCACAGGGAAGCTCTAGTGATGTAAGATGTCTGTTCGGCACCAGCAAGAGAAAACATCTAGGTACGAGAAGCGAGTCTGTCCTAGGATGGGGCTATTGTAATCCAGGGCCACACTGTGTGGTATTCTTTATTTGCTCTGGTACGAACCATGTAAGCCTTGAGCTGGTCCTGGTACGGCGACAAGCCCTTATCAAGCATCAGAACTGGCCCGGGCATCCAAAGTAGAAGTCCCGCAATGACCACGGTCAACACATTAGCGAAAGAAGCCGTGCTTAGCTTCTGAGACTAAGCTGGGGTTCAGAGTTAGGGCCCAACAGTGGCCAAGCTAGCCAAGCTCTCATGAGATGAAATGGTGCTAATGCCGGGGAGCGTTTTGACCAGGGGGGGTCATGAAGACTAAGAGTAGTGTGTACGTACCAAGACTCCACGACATCAGGTCCTCAGCAAGGCTTAGAAGACTGGGGGGCCTAAAGACGGGGAGCTGCCGGTAGCTTTGCCGTCATGTCATTTTTTTTTTATCCAATCCTTCGTTCTCTCTGTCAGGGTAGTCGGTGTGGTCTACAAGCGAATTGAGCTCAATACAAGCTTTCTCGGACCTTAATATTTGCGACTGGCGATATATGGAAGGGTATAGATGTGCCAATAGCTGTTGATATCGCTACTGCAGGACTCAATGGTCACAGAACCGAAGCATACGAGGCCACCAAGGCTGGGAAAACAGGCAGGCCTCAGTCGAAAAATTCTGGATGCTTCGCATCATCCCAAGGCAAAGGCAGCTAAACTGAACTCGCTGGACACCGCCATCAGTCTACGGATAGTTAGCTCAGAAACTGGCTGGCGGGCTAGCAACCCAAGCATCCGGAGACCAAGGGAAGCTAGAGCGGTCAACGGGAATGCCATGTGTACGTATCCGCAGTATGTGCGGTAGCCGTGGGCACGGTTGTGGTTGTGATGTTCCGATCAGAGCACCGCATCGATCCGTGCAAGATCAACTGCGGCCCGTCTATACCCAAGCGCCATCAGCACATTCTATACGTATCTTGCTTCCTCAGTTTCCGATAAAGACATATATGTATATATATACAGGCCAGGAGACACAGCGGACATCAAGTGAATGACAGAAGGGCAAGGTCTCATTGTCAGTCCTCGTGGGCGACTAGCCAATGTACGAAGTGGACCATGGACCTGCTGTAAGTCAGTCTGAAGAAGAGATTCTTGGCCAAGATAAAGTCGCAGTACGTAGACGCGGTAGCAGTAACGCGTCTTGTGTAAATCCAAAAAGCAACACTGGGCATGAGGTTGCAAAGCAGAAGAGAAAAGAGACGACAAGGACGAGCCCACTTGTCCAGATACCGCTATGCTAGCCAAGATTCAGTACATACTTACAGTACAGTACGGGAATAGGTCTGCATGGGAGAGCTGAGAATCAGATGGGACAAAGAAACAAAAGATCGTCGTTGCGCCCCGTGTCCGTGGTTTTGGGTGGTGCGGACCTTAGTCTAACTGACCCTGGCTAGTCGTTGCAAGGTCTTGGTTCCTTCAGCGGTTGATTGCGTTCTAATTAACTGGTGTTACATTAGTTGATATGTTTTCTTTTTTTTTTTTTCTTCTTCTTTTTTTCTTTCTCATGTCCCAAAGCCAGAGTTCGCAAAAATGCAAACTGTAGATTATCCACGGAGTTCGAACTGATGTGGGCAAGCTTCGCAGGCCTCGAATGGGATGCGGATGTTGCAAGCTCGCATACACAGTAGATCATTGTCGTTCATGATGACATGGCATTGCATATAGGGTCGCCCACCAAAACCCAAACCGGAATAATAGAGAGCCATGAATCCGCACAAGACAGCAGTCACTTGCATTGTCTTGCCCTGAGATGTGTGACTGAGACATAAAAGAGACGTTGGAAGCCAAGGTAGGGCAGGGCTGCAGATGGAGGCAAGGCCGTATGTATTCTTAAAGACACCCTCTGAGGTGAAAGAAGAGAAGTCAACTCAGTTGGATAATTTGCCGTTCCATGTTGATAATGACGATGGTATCAAAAGCGAAAATAGGTACTCATCTACCGAAGAATCAATCAACAACTGATGTGAGATTCCATTGGCAGGAAAAGCAAATGGTCAATCACTTGAGCTTGGTCAAGGGAAGGAAGGAACCCGTTACGGTAGGCAGCTCGTCTATAGCCGCTGTCTACTAAATTGGCAGTCACGCAAGAGCTGTCGTTACCTTAGGTAGTGCAGGCATCAATGAAATGAGAAGAGCAGGCACGTTCGTGCCGTAATTAGCAATTCCCCTCAACATCACCCACATCAATATCTATCTACATACTCCATGCACTCAATCATGGAAAACCCTTTCCGAGCATCTCAATCATTATCCCCAGCCAACGTCGACTCCAACTTCAACTCTTCTAACTCAAACTTGCACACATCTCACGCCACGACATGCCATGTCGCACAAATTCTTGCGCGGAAAGGCGGAAAGCCCCTGAACTATTGTGACTGCCCATTTCTATGATGAACACTCCGACACGGTGTTGTTGGCATCGCCAAGACTGATCCCAATACGCATTTCACGTCTTGACAGAGAGTCTACGGTCCTTTTCCTCTCCGGGACTTCATTTATAGGATGCCTCGAAGACTGCGCTCATAATGCCATGAGTGCTTTCACTTCCACCCCCATCATGGCAGAGGCCATGCGAAGTTCTTGATGTTTGTTGATCGTTCCGTTCTCACGATATTCTTCCTCAGAAACCCCTGGAGCGTTGATATACGGTACATTGGCCGAGAGGTGGGTGTGGGTGCAACGAGGGGCCCTCGACGCACTGGCAATGCGCACAACGACAGCATTCTTAACGGGTCACGGTGAATTGCATAGCCAAGGGGGCTCTACCGGGGAAGGGGTCCTGGTCCAGGGCTGCAAGGCCCGCCGGCGTGCAGATGCAACCATCCATGACAGTTGTCTCTAATGGAAAGGACCAATCTGCATTGAGTGGATGTCGGAGCTCTTACTGGCACAGGCGCGCGTACCGGGGCAATGGTTGGAGTCTAGCAAGCTTTCACGATCAGGCGCGGCATTACGTACCTATCGATAATGTCACGCGCAGGACGCGTGGATTAGATCGTGCCGCAGTAACGAATGCTAGGTTATCACTACCAGTCACCCACGGGCTTAAGCCAGACTCTTTCAGCGCTGCCGCGGCACAATTAAGAATGCCTAGTTATCCCCTCGCCTACAAGTACAAGACCACCAAATGAAGCACTAGCGTGCACCACTCCATTGACTAGTCATAAAAATGGACAAAAAGCAAACAATCAGAGATATTGATATGGCTTTATGTACCTAGCTGATCTTAGATTGGCATACCTCGCACAGATGCGCGCGGCCCAGGGGTGGTGTGACGTCGCTGTGATTGTGCCCATGGTGATTTATTTCAGACTCCCCAGGAAATGAATCCGCCGCAAAAGCGAAATGAGGTGGACTCAACGTCAATACTGTTGGACGAAGGTTGACTTGAAACGCTGTCACATCAAGTAACAAGTTCTATTCAGCGGCACGTTGCGGCGTTGAGAGGCACGGGACGGGGCGTGTTTAGTGTTTGGCATCGTGTGAATGCCGCTGGGCCAAGGCGCCCTGATCAAAGCCGAAGTCTCTGGTTCAAGTCTTGCTACATCAGCTTGATCCTTCAGCCTAGCTATTGAAAATTGCTTATACTAACTATTCTGGCATGGTTCCTGTTTTCCTTCATTTTCATGGCCATAGCTACGCACCACACGACTCGCGACACTATAACAACTTCAAATTTGATTATGGTGTCGATAATGGTGGGGGTGGGATATCGTTGAAAGGATAGCCGAAAGCCTTGAATATTAACAAGACGCAATAATTAAAAAGTTTATGAGGTGGCGGTCTCATCAGTGCGGGGGTAGGATTATTGGTGAAATCCCATCACCTCCTCCGATCATTGTGTAATTATACACAGATACAGATGAAGTTCGACATTCAGATTACAGACATCTGCGTGGCTGTCACCCTCAACATCAACCTGCAGGACTCACCCAAGCAGTGCCTTGGCTACTTGGCCAGCAGAGCGCACAAGGACGACTGAAGCTGCGAGGCTGAGGAGAAAGCATGAAACAAGTCAAGTGTGTCGCCAGTATCAGGATCAGCCCCTTCCCTTGATGCTCATGGGCTTCTACAATCAGCCCCGAAACGCATGTTTGTCAATTACTATGTCAGACATCCCATGTTAACGCCCTCCCCATTCTTACACCGGCCCGTCCCTAGTAATTACTTTAGTTGTCTTTGGTTCGGTCCTCTGCGCGTATGATATGGCTTCCGCCCATCTCCAAAAGCTAATGATGGTATCCCAGGTTTATTTCATGAAGTTGCCGCCATTTACGTTGCCCTCCTCACCCCTGCCTTGGAGCGATGGCCAACCTTTTTGTCCTCTCAAGCTATCACCTCGTTAAAGTCCAACGACATCATAACCCATGCTGAGACGCTGCAGACGTGGCCTTATTCCCCGAAACTCTATACCGCTTCGTGCCTGTGCTGAGGAGGGCGGAGGGTGCAGAGGAGATCAATGTTCTGGCCCTTCAGCCTCGACAACTATCCCCGGCCTAGCAGCGGCGATCGTGGGCCCACGACGCCTCCCGTGACCACGAGCGGTCAGGGAAAGCAGCCAGGGGTCAAAGAGCCACGCAAAACGTTTCTAGCTAATCAACGAACATCTGTAGCTATGGCATGCATTGCATCTGCAGCTAATTTGCCCTGCCCTGTCGTGCGTTGCGTCTTGTCGCGGCCCAGGATGCGCTGGCAGCGTGGTATTTCTTGGAGTTTACCCACACGACCCTAACAACTGAAGACCAAGCAGGTCGAGGTGTCATATAACCGAGGCCAAATAGTTCACAGTAAGCTGTATAGCTTGGGCCTGGTTCATGCAGAAGCCCACTCTTGCATCTACGACATGCAGCAGCACAGCATCGATGCACCACTGACCAACGACTGCACACACTGCATAGCTAGTGAATGCGGGTAACGATGTTGGTAGGCATCTGTCAGCCAACGGTGCCGCGTCCGCTTCACTCCTTTTTACTGCTGCAGCATCTTTGCTACTTCAAAGCAGGGCGGTGTGAGTGTGTGTCTCGCTTGCATACATTGGACCGGCCGACAGATGCGTGAGAACTGCAGGTTGAGCTGTACTTGATGCGTTGTCCTTTGACGTTCCAGTTGCTCGCCATGAGGGTGGTGTTGCTGCCCGATGACGACCTGATGGTTCCGCGGCCGGAGGGAAGATCTGGCGAGCCCTTGAAAGCGTTCTTGGGTTTTAACTCACGATGCTTCGCGAATGTCTGTTTTCTGTTCGAATCGGGTGAATTGATCGTTGACCACGTCAGTACGTTGTTGGCGTGCATATGTGAGGATGCGACGAAGTTTTCACCTGGAGTAGAAGGCTTTCATTGGTCATGCTCGCTTACTATTCTTACCAAGCTACCTATTCTGATGAGAGAAGTCATCCATCGGATTAGAATGCAGATGAGTTTCGGTATTCGTCCTGGGAAAGGTTCGAGTATGACTGTGTTGCGGTATTGAAGAGCGTGGGGGTTGGCCATAACGATCTTGATCTTGCCCCACGTGCAACTCGAAGACGAACAACACCAGAGATTCAAAGCCCGCAGTAAAATGAGTCTTGAAAAAGTAAACAGTCGATGCGATGGTTGGTTTCACCATCGTACTGAGTAGTTATCGTTCTTCTGTCCAGCGATGAGCGCGGCAATTTAAACAAGCTGCCGCCCTCGAGAATCCGCGTCTAATACCTACACATGTCAAGTACCTATGCATTCTGCGGCCGTTGTTGAGACCCGACACGCACAGCCGCAAGCGCGCACCGCGATTGTGCACAATTGAATCGAGTTCTGCTGCCCAATTACGTCTCTTGCGCGACACCATACGTCCCGACAGTCTGGGTCGCGGCTTTCACCAAGCAAGATCGACTGTTACAGCGTGTTGGTCAGACAACGCCACAACAAGCCAACATTTGGTCGGACCACCTGAGTGGCCGAGTCCATATTCGACCTGGGGGGCTTCCATATTGCCCATCTCAGTGACACCCAGATGCACTACGGCCCTGCCAGAGACTGAAAAGTGGAATTCCACTGCAGTCAGAACCAAGATCCATACTTTGCTAAACGCAATCGATGTAGGCCGTCTGAATATGGCAATTTGAAGGAAATAAAGACCGGATCTGAGGCCCGGCAGGCCCGGAGTTGGCTTCGGAGCACACTCAACCATGTCCGTGCCGAACCGGATGAGTGGCCTTTCATTGGATTTATCCATAATCGAAGCGTCGGAATAATCTGTTTTCTCTTTTGAGTTCCTTCACTTCCAACTTGTTTCTTACTCCTTCTGATTTCGGTACTGCCCGCATATGCTTTATAGCCCTTTATATCAAAACACATTACGAGAGCTCCCCACTCTCAACTTCGCTTGCTCTGGCCCGCTCGATTTCCCCTCATACATCGTAGAGCATCATCCTGACCTCAACCCCGCCCGCTACTGCCCATTACTGATTGGTATATAGCCTTATTTTCAAGTCATTTTTGCCGAAAAAAAAACTAACAGGATATCAGACTCATACAGAATCTATTGACAATGAGTGCCAATATTCAGCAATGGACGGTTGAGAAGCCTTGGCTTGAGACACACTGTCTGTTGGGTGAAGGACCTTTCTATGAGGAATCAACGGGCAATCTGCGCTTTGTCGATATCCGCAATAAGAGGTTACATTATGTGAAGATGGCTGAAGGCCCTTCGTCTCTAAAAACCATTCAACTGGACGTGTGCCCTACTGTCACAGCAAACATTGCTGGGGTTGATCCCCAGGAACGCATCGCCATTGGTGTCAAGTATGGGCTGGCTGTTCTCGATGTCAAGAAGGAGACATACGAACTTATTCAGCCTTTCGAACAACCCGCTAATGAGCGTTTGCGAAGTAACGATGGCGGCGTGGATCCTCTTGGTCGATTCTGGCTGGGTACAATGACAGACTTTGGACTCGGTCCCTTTAAGCCTGAAGGTAACCCTACCCTGCCCAAAGCAAAACGGTGCACCAACACCAGGACCCTGTCTATTTACTCTACGTTGCATCTCTTGTTCTTCAAGTCTGACATGTTGGATCTAGGAGCGGTCTATCTAATGGACGCCAAGTCACGAGAGGTCAAGCTACCTAATATGACAATTCCCAACACACCAGGTTGGTCTCCTGATGGAAAGACACTATATGTGACACACTCAAATGCCAGAGAGATTTATGCCTTTGACTTCGATACCGAGTCTGGGGAAATTTCTAACAAGCGCGTTTTCTACAACCATGATGGTTCAGGCGAGCCCGACGGCTTCCGTGTAGATGTAGACGGGTTCCTTTGGCAAGCTGTATATGGAGAAGGTCGTGTCATTAGAATCGACCCCAACACAGCCAAGATTGTTGGAGAGGTCAAAGTGCCGACCAACAACACCACTTGTGTGCACTTTGTCGGTACTGAGCTTGTCATAACAACTGCCGAGGACGACGAGGGCGAGGGATCAAGCCGCGAGAACGGTGGTCATGTGTTCAAGGTGGACGTCGGAATCCGGGGATTGAGGCTCAACGATTTCAAGCTATAGAACTCGATCTTGACAGCGACAAGTGCTGACAGGCATCGAATCGTTTGTTACAGCTCATTCCCGACTATAGACGCAGAGACAGAGCAACGAAAGCACAGACCTTGGCAATGCCTGAGGAAGTTTGGATCAAAGCGCACTAAAAGTCCCTGAGGCTTTGACAATCATACGTACCCCATCCAAGTTGATTATTTGCTAGCGCCCGGATCTCATGGACATGTTCTATCCTCGCTTCTGTTTTTCTATCGTTGTGATTCAAGCTCTGGACCTACTCGGAACTTGGAACCCGGACCCGGACGGACCATGACCCTGGCGCTTGGGTTGTTCCATGATATCCGTATTCCTGGACAACCTTGTTTGCTTGCTCGTTGGGATGCTACACAGTGCTTATGAACCGTGGCTCTCGCCAATGTTTGCCTACATATGATCCATGGAGCACATCCGGGGGTCTTGTGATGTTTGCGAACCCAATATTATTTTCTCTTCCTCTCTCTTTCTGACTATTGAACGCCGCACGATGGATGGAGTGTCGTGAGACACGGAGCTGCTTAGCTCTCTCAACTGCCGGATCCAAGGTCCACTAACTCCCACAAGTGTATTGTTTACCGAGTAACACTTCCAGGGCATGACTCGCGTGTAGTTCTCCCTTACACCGCTGTCGCCCTCGACACCTTGACCGCTTTCACTCACATTGTGAAGCTCTGCGCGGTCGGAACTTTTTTCATGTCTGTTGCGTTGTTACGTGCATAAGAGAAGTATATGTGATGGCCAGGTGTATAGCAAGCATGGGACCCCCTGGCAAAGGATGCAGATGCAGTTTGGAATTCGATGCTGGCAGCTGTGTCTTTGACGGCTGCATATGTACTACAAGTTCTCCTGCACATAGCGAGCACGCATTGCATGAGGTTGGGTTTTTCGCTAACAACACGCAAGGAAAGACAATGAAGGGGTTTCACCGACAACTCAGCTCCTGTCTGTCTCTCTCTCACCGCTTCAAATGAAGCATTCACTGATGGCGGCACTGGAACTGATGTAAGAATCTAATGTGAGAACACACACTTGTTCCCCAGCAGACGCCCTCCGTCTTGATATAATGGTTCGTTTCGCTCGCACATGACGAAATCCGCTTCATCCCTACTCCAAAGTGAGATCATACTGCTTTTTTGACATCTCGTGTATCCTTCTAGTTGGTCAAACAGGCAACATCCTATCTCCAAACATCCTCGCCAAAACGCAGCACAGGTCGATCCTGTTCTAGGTTACACCCTGCTCTCGCCTCACTCACAACACAACAGTCACATTCCAAATCCTGTCTCTGTTACATAGGGGTCTATCACGTCAAAAACCAAAAGGTCGATTTACCCTGGTTTCAACACCCCAGCCCTACCTATGTATACAAAAAAAAAGTCAGAAGAACACCAGCAACCCCTGTCACCGCTTCTCAGAACCTAGAGGATTTTTGCTCCGGGCCACCCCCCTGGCACATCTTCTCAGCATCAGAACCTGGCAAACCGGGGAAGAGGGGAGGCTGCAGTAGGGCCCGGGGCTTAGACCGGGAAGCTGTGGAATCGTCCCTGTTGGCTGACTGCTATTGACAGCTAGAGTTTCGCTACGGTTGCTGACGTTGGACTGTAACGCCGTTGAGGTTGAAAGATGGAGCAGAAGGATGTTGTTATCCGCCGATAGCGTCCTTAACTCGATGTCAGTGCGCTGTCATGGCTTTTGACATACGAACGAACTGCTCTCATGTGCTCGAGTCACGATGTGATTGTGAAGAAGCCTCAAGACCAATGAAGACCAATGATTCCAACTTTGTAGGTCAATGTGTACCAATACTGAAGTTAATAACAAATAAACTATCAAAAAAGCAATACTCTCTCCGTCCGGTCCGGTCTATACTGACCATTCTAACCTTCCTACGCTTGCGAACCTCTGCTCTATCGCTGCCTCATGTGTTCCTGTAGACCATCTTTCAAGTCTGTATTGATCACCAAGTCATCCTTGCCTCTAAAATGCATCACTACTGTGAGGCCCTCAATGTAAACATCGCCATTAGGGTTTAAGCACACGCCCTGAGTCTGTTTCGCTGGCGACGGGCGACCTGATTCGAGCCCAAGTTCGTCAACTTGGCTCTTGAGGTCCATGTAGCGTGCTCGCTAAGCACACATGTGGTTGTAAGGCATCACAGGTCTAGGGTCATAGATCAATGTTGACATTTCAGAGTCGTTGCGAGATCGATCCCCTGTTATGCTCAGGAGTCTCGTACTCTTTGGCTCCTCTACTGCTATCTCTTGTGGCTGTGGACTTTTGGCCAGTAATTCCTCGACACTCTTGCGAGCGAGGGAATGCTCAATGTCTGTTACCTTGAGCCGAGGCATGGGTGACTCAAACGCAGCACTCAATTCATTCTCAGTCTTGTTATGTGACTCATCTTCAACGAAGATCTGAAAACCACCCTCTGTTTGCTTAGGTGATGATGACTGAGTAGGATTGCAGTTGAAGCAACTATCCTTCCTGTCTTTTTCAGGTAGTGGCGTACGATGATTTACACTGCTGAGTTCACGCCTCCAGTTCTCGACATGGGAAGGGGTTAGTTGCTGACTTCGTGGCTGTTCTGAAGACCTATCGACCTTCCTTAACTGCGTCCTCTATGACGAGATACCGGTAGCCTCGGCTTTCGGTCTTTCAGAGTCATTGTTGATACGTGGAGTTGGTTTGGGCAACATTTTCCCCCCAGGAACGGGTTCATCGAGTTTGCCAATCCTTTTCCCGGAGTTGGGATCAGTATCATGGCCTTTGTCTGACAAGGACTTGTTTTGAGCTGGTGGCGCAATCCTTTCATTTGCCTCTGGTGAGGTGTTGAGGCCTTTCTTCGGTCCCTTGGACTGAGAGACGGACTTTTCACTAGCTATTTGTGAATTCAATGTTCTCGTGTGGTCTCTCGGCGCGTCATGGGTCTTGTTATTGTTGATAGGATACTTTATCCAATGGGCATCCTTGGGTTGGGTATCGTCATGGGGTTCATGAGACTTTGGGCTCGGATGCCGATCCCCCTTATGATAACCGGTAAGATTAGGTGGCTGTGGCTCAATCTCGTCAGGCACTGCCGGCTCTTCGTTCAGATTGTGTTCGATAGTGTCTTTTGCTACTGTGACAGTCTCGTCTCGACTCAAGGAGTGATCAATGCCATATTGACTCTGTACCCTCAACCTGTAGCCGTCCGCCCGCATGCGCCCGTCTTGCCCATTCGTGAGTTTCTCATCCGTAGAAGACTCGAGAGTCTGCACACCAGCTGATAAATGCTCTATGATATGCTGTGAGTGATGGAGATCTTGTCCATGATGATAGAGTTGGTCAATTTTCATCTGTAACTTGCTTCGGGATGGTGAATCCCTCAGTGACCGTGTGTGCTTCTTCTCTTTAGGGTTATGTTCATCTGTATCAATCACATCCAAATCATTACCTTCGGCCACTTGTGCTCCTGGACTACGCCGGGTCGCACAACCAATGCTATGCCGCGTTGGATGGTGACCATCATGTGTAGCTCTACAACCAGGGTTGGGGCATTGTTCCTCTATGTGAGAAACGCGGGGCGAGCTGGACTTGAGACGATTAGGTACACAGTCTGAGGGCCTGGGTTTACGTTCCACTTGCACTGATCTCGTCGTGATTTCAGGTTCTGGGGCTTCTTTCTTCATTCCCCTGTCTGCCACAAAAAAGGGGTTGTTCTTCACTGAGCTAGAGATCTCTGTTGGTGCCGCAATCGTCTTCTTCCGAGTGGGCTTCAAGGTGTTGTGATCAGTTTTCGGTCTTTGGCGAGATTGCGTCTTGGTTTTAAAGGATGTCCTTGGTGTATCTGGCTCTGATGCGAACCTTGATAGCTTACGACGATAAGCAGTATCGACTGTAGTCCGTGTAGTATGACTGCGTTCGCTTTCGGGGTATTCACTTTGGGTTGGTAGCTCAGGTATCTTGTCTATGAAAGAGTGTTCTTGATACTGTATTGAACTGTTGAGGACCCTGTGACCAAGGGGTTGTCCAGGGGTCTCTCCCGTACACTTCATACAAGAATCGTGGCCGCAGTGCGAGCAATACCGTTCGAAAGCGAGAGGGTTACCGCACGAGTGACAGATCTGCGAGAACATCGATTTTGTTTGTTTGATTTGATCTGGCGTGCCAGCGTCGCCATCCGAGAACCATCCCGCGGGTCTAGAGATTCCATACTGCTCAAGGATGTCCATCGCATCTTGGCATTTCTCTGTGGAGCTTGCAGTACGAGAGCGGTTTGTCGAGTCAAGGTATGAGGACATGAAAGATTCTGAAGGAAGCATGTCTGTACTAGCTGAGTATCGAAGAGCCTGGCTCGGTCGATTCGAGGTAGTTCGTCCATAGCTCGTCCTAGGCCGGAAGCCAGGAACATTTGGTTTCGTTGATGCATTTCTTCCCCCGGAGCCCCTGACAGCACTGAACCTTGGATTGTCTTTCTGCGATAGAGTTGAGGATATCTGTCTCGGGAGTGTATCTCTCGATGTGCGGCTCTTGTTACCACTGGCCACTCCTGGGCCCTAACCGATCGTGGTGCTTCTACTCGGTCGCTCAGAAGTGTCAGAAGGCCGCCCACTCGCGGTTTGCGTTTCACTAAGTGTTTGGAGCTGGCGAACACGATCACCGACGACTCCCGGAGGGATCATATCGTGATGTTGAGTTTAGGGATGGTATGCTATTCAAGAGATTGGCTAATCGTAACAGAAGCCATGCGACACTGCTACGAAGCAGGAAGACGGCGACCGACGATAGCCCAGAAGTTCGAGTAGTCGATAAAGAGTAATAATACGCGATGTGCAGAAAGGGGTGGCATGTTGTAGTTAGGAGTCACAAATCAGGAGCGTGAGGTTAATGGCAGGGAGAGAAAAGTCCATCCTACCTCACAATTGCAGGTGTGGAAGTTGTGGAATACAGCGCTGTGTCAACCATTGCATTCATTGCCTATCAACGTCACTGAAAGATAGAGGGTCAATGAGGAAGGAGTCACTGAGCAGAGGAATAAAGGTGAAATTTAGGAGGAGCACAACCAGAACTGGTATCAATTGTCACAGCTTTTCGTGCTAAATATGGGTAGAATATTGATGTACAAGGGCCTCCGTCACAACAAACTCGCTGTACACTTATTTCACGTGCGCAGACAGGGTCTCGAGAACCTGTTCCCTCGTCAGTAAACTCAATTGCAAGTGTATATCGTCTGAAACCCACCTCCAGCTCGATCTTGGCCTCAGCAATATCCTGCTCGCTTCCGCTGCCGTTGGCAACCTTCTGGGCCTCAGCGATCTGGGCTCGGATGGCCTCGGCGCTGAAGTCCTCAAGGGGGTATCCCTCAACAGCGTTGATGCTGAGGACGGAGTTCGGCTGAACGGTAGCGAATCCACCAGAGACTAAGACAATAATTCCATCAGCGATTTGTCGACCTCGGGCAATTGGATCTTGGATCTGGATCTATAACTAATGACGTACGGAAGAACTGCTTGGAGCCAGCGGACTCCTCGACAACCTCAACCAGACCAGGCTTCAGCTGCTCAATGGAAGGAACGTGGTTGGCGAGGACACCCATCTCTCCAGACTCGGCGGGGATGTTGACCTGGACGACATCCTGGGACTTGTAGATAGACTGCGGTGCGGCAATTAGCTCCCATGCATCAATCAATTGGCGACGGTGCCATCATCGTAAGGGTCCAATTGCAATCGTATTCGTCGATCCGGGTATCGCGCGGGCGGTGTCATACCTGGTGAGGGAGGGCAAGGCTCAGCTTGATCTGCGATAACGGTCAGTCGGGTTCGGTACGCAAAACCCAGTCGTAGCCGGGGCACGGGGTTCGCTGAATCTTGCCTTGTCGGGGACGGCCTCGGCGTAGGTTCTTCGCTGGAGAGGGACTCGGATAGCGGAGGGGCGAGCTCGGAGAGCCGCACGGGCAACGCGGAAGGAGTTCATGATGGGCTGAGCTGGTGGATGAGGTTGTTGCTTGGGTGAGCTCAAATGAGGCCGCTGGCACGAATCTTTGCCGGAGCAGCAATTCGCGATTCGGCTAGCGGGAAAATCCGATCCCCATGGATGGGCACGTGCTAGGTCACATGACCTCCTTTGTCCTTACAACCGACCCATGAGAGTCCTCCGACAGAGAACAGTTACACACTCTCTATAAATTCTACGTGAAGCACAGTTGTCTTACCAGAAGATTTCTACTCAGATATGATGTTCCTGTTGCTTGTTATACTAATATATATATTACATGACATCGATAAAGTGCCGGTACCTAAATGCCCCTAACTAACACCAACGGCTTCAACAAGCCGAACCCCAACATTAATCGATGAATAATACCTTTTGCTTAAAAGATTCCAGCATCTGGCAAATTTGACTGTACTCCGGCTTGTCCTTATAAGCAGAGATCAACTTATCAACATGGCTTTCGCTGACAATCCTTGCCTTTGAGCTTTCCAGCAAAATCTTCAACAAAGCAAAATGTCCTTTTTCTGCTGCTTTACAGGCCTCCTGAAGTGGACTATCCGCTGGACCATCAAAGTCTAGCCGTGACCCAAAGTCTAGCAACAATTCGATGGGCTCTGCATGTTCTAAAATTTCGCTGTCGCCTGGGCTAAAAGGCTCCCAGATATGCCGGAACACTCCTGACAGAAACGCTTGACGATTACCATTCGTCTTGCCCTCGAATTCTACATCTCTGATGATGACGTGCGCACTCGGGTCTGCTCCCGCATCAAGGAGTATCTTCATGTTATTGAGGCTGTACTCGCGCATTGCTGCCAACAAGAGCGGAGTACAATCTGTGCCGACAAGAATATCTGGGGATCGTATACCTATGGCTTTTTCGATTTTGTCGTCCTCATTGAACCGGGGATCGAAAACAGGCGAATCAGTGTAAGTATCGACTTCAATGCCTCTCTCGATGAGCCTCTCGATTAGTTCGCTCTTTACGTCGTCGCGGTCAGAATGTTTCAAGATGATATGCAGCAAACTGTTGTTGTACTTGAAACGCTTCGAAACCATGGGATCTGCACCATGGTCGAGCAGAAACAGAGCGACACTCCAATATCCGCTACAGATGGCTTGATGGAAGGCCATCAACCCAGTCGCAGATTACTGGTCAAGCGGGACGCCTGCTTGAAGCACGGTCTCGATCAGATCGAGGACTGGGAACTCTTTTTCATACCCGCCACAGAGGTAGTGCAGGACAGTCCGGCCATCGTGATCGGCCTCGGTTATCTCAACGCCCGGTTGTTCGAGAAGCAAATCCATTATCCTCTTTGCACTTAGCTGATGATTCGATGCTGCCAGATGGAGAGGTGTCTGCCCAGTTATACCTCGAGCTTTGGGGTCAACATCTTGACGTTGAAGTAAGAGCGCCACAACTTCGTATTCTGCTATCAAGCAAGCGTGGTGTAAAGGGGTGAGTCCATCTTAATCGTGCCCTCCCGCGTTGACCTCTTGTCTGGCTAGTAATCGTTTGATGATGTCGAGGCTTTCTTCTCTATACCCAGGTTCGTCAAAAGTATCACTATCATCGTCTTCGTCTTCATCATCGTCGTTATTGTCATCATCATTGTATATCATAACCAAACTTGGATGGTACTTTTTATCACGACTTCTGACAGCCCAGTGTAGAGGAGTGTTCCCTGTTGAATCAGGGGATGCTACATCAAGACCGTTTTGCTCTAAGAGGACATTCACGATCTGTAGTTCCCCACGCGCGGTAGCAATGTGGAGGGCACTGGGTTTTCCTGCGTCAGTCCTGCGAGCATTGGTTTCTTCGCATTGGAGGAGCAGTTCAACAAGTGGTAAACTTCTCACGCCAACGGCCACCTGTAAGGGAGTGAAACCGTTCCTGTCAGGTGTACCAGGATTAACTTATTGACGCTTGAGCAGTAACTTAACAATATCCACTCGTTTGTACTGGATCGCCCAGAAGAGAGGAGTTTGACCATCAGAATCAGGCGCAGAGGCAACCATGTCAGACCTCTCAAGCAGACGGTTCACAAGCTCAGGCTCGTTCCACTTGAGAGCGTACCGTAATGCATCAGCAGCATGTCTTGATCCGGGCAGTTTAACGAGCAAGTCAATGATTTCCCTATCATTAACATCGTGAGGATCAACATGATCCAAAGCAGATGTTCCCTGAAATGTCCAATATGCTCCTAGCTTCTGGACAAGTATTTTCTCAGCTCCTTCAAAGCCACTATGTCGGATGGCCATGTGAAGGGCATAAGGCCTTACAGGCTCGATATCGCTCCAGCAATCGCAGACTCCTCTGGCTGGCACATGGGGATCCACGCCAATCTCAGCGAGGTACTCGACGATATCACGATGTCCCTGCTTGATGGCGTAGTGCAAAGGTGTTGCTCTTTCTTCAGGCCTCATCGTCCCAGTCCCGCTTAGATTCGCGCCATTCTCATGTGCTTTCTTGAGGATATCTATTCTTCCCTCTCGAGCTGCCCAGCAATAGCTTGCTGCACGAAGTCGAGGGTTGACGATATCATAGAAGTGGTGATTTGTTTGGGCCAGAGCCAATTGAGTTTTTGCAAAGATGTTCTCATCAAATGCCTCTTCTATGACGAGGTCTGCAATGTTGTAGATTGCCTCAATCGGGAGGGTTTCCATCGACGCCATGGCGCGTTTCGTTCTGTGTGACTGAGCTCAGGCTCGAAGGTGTCAATGGTACCAATGATGTACTGCTCAGATTCTGGTGATCTTGATCATGGTCGTGACTTGATGCTCAAGGGAGTCTAGTTGGTGAGGGGGAACCTGATCGTAGGTGCAAGCTTTAGTTGAATGTGGCTTAAGCCTTGGAGAGGTAAAGATATTGGTGTAACCTCTAGTAGATCCAGCACAACAGATAAGTAATCCATAAACACAAACTCCAGTATAGTTAATTAAGGTCTTTTTGGTGCAATCAAAGGCTATATCAAGTGCAATTCCTATACTTTCTTGTTCGGGGGATCGATTCCTATATTACAATACTTTAGATGCTGTAGAGTCCATCATGTGTGTATGATCAATACAGCAGATTGGAAACTACTGGTGGAGAATCGACAATAAGAAGCAACCGATCGTTGAGTGAATAGCCTCTCGCCTGTTATGTTCTAGACATCTTTCAATGTTGTGCATCAGTGTTAGCTCGTTCTCTTAGGCATGCTGTATCTCATGGTGAAGGTGCTAACATGAGATTGTCCAAGACTGCCATGCACACAACCACCATACTAACATGTTCACTCGTGTCGGCGCCTCACTCCAAGCCGTCTTCTCCTAGTGAACTTTATCTCACTGTAGGCAAGAGTTAGCACTAACGACGATATCCGAAGCCGCATTTTGACGGAAGTTGCTTGAGGCCTTTGCCTCTTAACATTGGTGGTGTTATGCTTTGAAGGACACACTCAATCTCACGACCACCTAAGTTATGTGAATCAGCTAGTACCTATGGTGATGCTGGAATTGTGCCTGGGACATTTCAATCTCATTCCTTTTCATTGTGGCTCGCTCTGTGACTATGAAGTTGCTGCTCGAGGGCAAAGGCACCGTGAATTCCAGTCTCAGGTTCACATGCGAGACGTCAGTATCTGGCTTAATGATATTATACACTGAATTATCAGAGCATGAGTTTTTCTATGCATATACTCTTTGGTTTTTCTGTAGTGAAAAATACAGGAACATTAAGCTTCTTTTCATTTGAGATAAGTTTAAGGATAGTATCATAGTTGTATTTATTTACTGGGTTGAAAGATATTTCATGTATTTGTTCCCATTTAAGCCCCTACGATACCTTCTTGGAGCAACAGAGTCAGCTGTGTCTGACCCTGTTTAGAAGTTGTACCTTGAGACTCTGGAGAATAAGCACAGCTTTCATGTGATACGAATATGGACCCTGAACAACCCAACTGTTCATGAGTCTCACGTAAGACAAAAGAGATCTATCATAAGGGCCTTATGAGATGATTCAATTGATTGTGACATTAGTCGACGGTGCACAAATCATCCAACTCCGTGAATGGCCTTTCATGTGTGATGTGGGTTACCCTGTATCAAAGAATCATCCCTTAGATTCTGTTGATTTCATCTACTGGACAACCCCTCAAATCCCCCCCGTCCATGACGACAAGATGTCGAAACGACCATAACTTTAATCCAGATATTTCCGTCTGGAAAGTACAACCGAGCCGGATATGGTTCGGAGGAACCGGGTTCTCCCTCTCAAACATCATCACCAAAGCAAAAGCCACATAAACAGGAAAAATCTGGACTCGCTGACTCGGCACTCAAACGCGTACTGTACAATTGCCGATCACCTGAGCTGTCATGACCTCACACGACACAGAAACAAGTCGGCCAGGTAACTTTCCCGCTTTCTTGTGCCTGCTTTCATCCAACCCATCAAATGCGCTGGAACACGCCATTCGTACCCCATGGACTTTCGGGCCTTCGAGAGTCCGTTGGCAGTTGAAGATCCCGGGACCCGTGAGGCCCGAGATCTTCCATGTACAACTCTGCGGAGTGAGAAGTGAAACTCTGAGAGTTCCCTTTGCCACGAAATACACGTAGCTTTTGGGCATCGTCTTGACAACAGGAGTGGCTCATGGCGTCACGGATCTTCACTTTTCATCATCAACCTGGCGCAGCATAAACAAGTTCAGCTGTGCTTATCTCACCTTTCTGCGTAATTCCTTCTTGGCAATACACTTCAGCCCATATACAAACAGTACTGTATTGTTACAGCATGTTACTGTACAGTACCTGCAGTGGAATTAACGTTTCTCAAATCCAGCCCCTGCCAAGACATTCTGAGCAGTGAATTGCATCACAGTTTCAGCCATTTTGACAGGGAAATCTCGGAGGAACCAGGGAGACAAAGTGTGCAAAGCCAAAACCTGAACCTTCGAGCTGGTGTGGGACTCAACAACAGTTACAGAGCTCAAAGAAGAAGGCTGAAAGCTGAAAAAAGTGATGAGGTCTCCACTGACGAGACCGTAATTCGCGGCCAGACTGTGGCTGATTCTCATTCTTGGTGAGAAATTGCGATTGACTTTCATTAAGCATTTTACGAGCTCTACCTCGACGGACTGTCGGTGAGTGGAGGAAGCCTTGGGAAGGTATCGTAAAGTACTCAAGCCAATTCTCATCGCGACACTAGCGGTCCGAGAACGAAGAGGAGAGTGAAAAAAAGATTCAAGCTTGAAGCTGTGGTCTAGAAAAGTCTGGATGGGAAGCAAATTTTCAGGAACCCACAATGGCTTCATCCTCGAGCAGGGAGAGCAAGGAAGTTTCCGGCGCACAAGTAATGAATGACCGTTAGACTTTTCAAAAGTAATTTCTGTCGGTATTCAGCCTTGTCAGTCGCTGCATCGAGAGGTTGAAAATGCTCAGGCCCTCTTCGGAGAAAATCAATCTCTTGGCAAAGATCTAGGAGGGCATGTCAAGACAATTCCCGTCCCTGATCGGCAACTTGACCACAGAAGCAGAGATTTGAACCGGCAACAAGACCGGGACCGTCATCGTCATAGAGGGTGCATCTTGCATGACGAAGAATGCTTGTTTCTCAGTCTATAGATGTGGCTTCTCCCAAGGGCTGAATCATGGGCACCCATATCCTGCGGTTGTATCAACATCAAGCCATCTCACGGGCGGTCGGCTCTTCTCAGGATGAAAGGAACCGGCTAGGGAGAGCGGCAAGGGAAAATGAGATGAGAGTTCACCTCCTCAGACTCCATCGAATGCTGTACAACCCATCATGCAGCAGTCCACACCTCCTTTGCCAAAAAACCGCGCAACTGTCCTCTCTTTTTTCGGCGTAAAAACAATGCGATGATGGGTCCTCTGAGTCGGGCCAGTCCAGTGGTATAACCGGCCGAGACCTGGGTCTGTTTGACGATGCAGCGAGATGGAGCATTGCGGCATGTGGGTCGACATGCGAGGTGCGGGTAAGGACTTACACGGTGGTGACATTGTTTTGATGAGCATGAGTTGAAGGTATCTACCGTAGATAAATGTACCTGCATCCTCTTCAGCATTCAACAGTGTCGCAATGTGATACTTTTGAGATTCATGTGCCCGGTCTCCAAACCAGCTAGATCAAAGTCTATGTATGTTGGATGCACTCAATTTCGAGAAGTGTATCGAAACAACTTCTCAGGATATCCTGTTAATGGCTATCCCATATACTACTTAGCGGTATGCTGAGCAACTTGAATGCACAGAGCTGACTCCATTGTTGCCATGATGGCGGTCATCTCGTGATCATTATCCTCTTTGTAGCTTTGATTTTACTCGATGTTTACTTGTTCGTGATCCCAGCCGCAATTTCAACAACGTAAAGAAATAGCATGTTCACCGCCGGAGTCTCGCGATGTCAGAGCCCTGTTTAAAGAGTGGGTGGGCTGCGGGTGAAGGACACTGGACAGTCAACTTCAGAAAGGCTATCTAGGCTGCATGAGCGAGAGCAGAAGACACCCTTTCAAACACCTTAAGCACAACAGAGTAACATGCGAATTTAACAGCTACGCGCTGATACCGCGTCGACTGTCATATTGTTTTAAGATGCGGGGTTTGACTTCACAACGCGGGGTTAGTGCCCAGCAGGACGGGTCAACGTGACGAGGAGCGTCAATGTTCAAGGAAGCCAGTGAGTGAGAGTGAGCCAGCCTGCCAGTCTTGACCAATGTGCTGTTGTATGTACGATACTACGCGTACCAATTGACATAGCCGCCAGTAGAGAACTGATATCAAATCAGACAGGTCCGTTATCGCAAAGACCGAGACCCCGAATGTCATTCCTTGGTTGCTCAAGCAAGTTCAAGGGGGGGTTGCACTGCCTGCATGCAGCTCCAACTCACGGGAAGAGACCGAGGCAATTGGCGATCAGTAAACAGCGCCAGATAGGATTGGACAGTTTCAAACACCTTCCATGATCGTCGCAGTATTAAATGAAGTACTGCGAGTCACGAGGAGCACGGATATCGCGCAGCTCAGGTCGAACAAAGGACCTTTCAGTCGTTTCATCTATAAACTTGTGAAATAGGAGAAAGAGACGATTGTTTCTGTTTGCTATATTAGTCAGTTTCAGGGTCCTTTGTAATAAATCTGAGAGATGATCTTTGAGGATCTGAAAGGATTCTTGACTCGGATTTCATGCGCCCATTGATTCTGCGGGCACATGGAAAGGCTAGCTATCAGTGAGACACGTCCATGTCCATGTCGATGTCCATTCATCCATGTCCATGCCAAACTGTCGTCATCGGGAGATTTCTGGCTTGCATTGCATGCATTTCTGTATGCAAGTGGGCCAGATGTGGGAGAGCTCACGAGCCTGGTTGTAAGAGAAGGGTTCAATTGGTGGATGGACAAAGGAGTTGCTGTTGATGCAGATTGGAGAGACAACATGACACCTAAGACGGTTACTGCGTGCGTCCCTGAAGCAAGGGTAGATCGCAGACGAAGACGCAGACGGCAGCTTAGCTTGCGAGTGCGGAAATGGCACCAGTAGAAAGGCAGTCTGCCATGAACGGAACAGGTGATTGTGGGGAAGTTGAAGAGCGACGAGGCGAGCATCTGGATCAGTTGTTGCTCTGCTGTGCTCTGTACCCCCACGGCTTGGGGTTAGCCAAGAGTAGAAACGTGTAATATTCAGTGCAACAAAGCCTGATTGAGAAGGCAAAGAAAGAAGGCGACGAAAGGCAACTTGTGTTGCTGTTCTTTGTGCATTGTTACTGACAAAGGGCGTGAGATAGACCAGACGAGGCTTTGTCGACGCCTGTAACAGACCAAACCTCCAGCCAAAAGATCAACAAAGCGGCCTGTGGCGCATCTTGCGCATCAACCCTTCTTGCATAGGCTAGCTGCTGAGTGGTCCCTTGCGCGGGGTGACTGCGTACTGAAACGAGCAAGCTGTGTGTCAAGTCATTGTCTATCATCTGAGGATTTGGTTGGCAAAGTGACTGATTGTCAGTCACAAGCCATCCAAATGACCAATACAACATGACAGCGACATCAACATCAACAGCTATTGCTGTGCTGTGCTATGCTGGCAGCGATTTACAGATACACCGCCTCGAATATGAAAGCGGCTGGTGTTTGCTTAGTACGGCCAAAACCACGCTTCGTAACTGGTGGGAAGGTTTACAAGCGACGATTCCATTGTGGGCCTGCCGAGGGTGAATGATGAATCAACGGTCAAGAATTCTGTGGCGGTTTGCTTCTGGAAAAGAAGATGCAGAACTTTAATGTGCTGTACCGTACCGTACCGTATTTGCGGATGATTATGCGAGCATGAGGCTTGGAGGAGGGCAGTGCAAGTAGCGCCCTCTGTCATCTTCACACGGTATACGAAGCAGCGAGTCGTGACCCTGAAACTGCCCGGCAACCCTCAGGCCTCTCAGAGTCAGGATAGAGTCAGGACGGTGTGACACACAGTAGATCAGGGAACAACGTGGATCTACGCTCTATCTCAGTTTGGCCGTCGCTGACAGGCGCCACCACTGGTCAATTGAGAAGACTCTGACTGGACAAATCTGACTGTGGCCTCGGAGGGATGTGTCTATTGTAGAGAAAAGGGAGAAATGCACTGGGCTGAGCGAGTCGAGAGCGGTCTGCGTACCGAAATTGAGACCTCGGAATGCGTAAATGCTCGCCTCAAGATTGGATCTGTAATTTTGAACCGGAATGGATCCTATACGGCTGCTCTATTTCTCGGCGCTGTGGAAAAGCGGACTCAATTCGGAGCGTCAGCAGCGGAGCAAGACACATACAGGGCATCATTTTTTATTTTTTCGCGGCTAGGGGAGACAAGAAAACTTGCTACTCGGTACCTCTATCCTAAGCCACAAAAAAGACTTAGGTAAGCCTAGTATATCTTAGCAGGCCTTTAGACCAGTTTATTTTGGCACCCTGGTTTAATGTCAGAAGTTTTCTTACTCCCTTGAGGTGCTGGCAGCGACAAGACAGTCAGCAGGAAAAAAAAAGCCATGGAACGATCTAGGCATCGAAAGGCCTAGCCCAGGAGGACGCGAAAAAAGGGCGCAAAAATATGCCGTGAACCAGGAATTCATCTTCCTCAGAAGGTTAAAGGCTGGGGCTTACTCGAAACTTGGCTTCCATCAGTCATTTCAAGTCAGTCAGTCAGTCAGTCAGTCATGTCCACTCACACCTCAGCATCAATTGGTGATAGCGTATTACCTGAAGCCCTGCCCTGAGCCCTTAGCACAAGGCGCCCTGTGAAATGTAACAAGCCAGTCAGCCAGTCCAGTCAATTCCTCTGCTTCTGACCCGTGGTAGTAAAATTTCTTTGGCACTGGGGGGGCACAAAGGTCAACAGGACTCCATTTTTTACCCGCTCCTGGCACGGCACATCGCCCATCATCCTCTTAATTTAGGGTATCTTAGGGAACGGCCCCCCCTAAATTTCATCCCGTTCCTTGTCGTCGTTGGCCCCAACCTGAAAGTGACCTCCGCCCACTGTCGGCCGGTACCTTTTTTCGCTCGCGTCTTCCTTGTAGCGTCAGGTATTCCCCCAATTTTCGTTCATTTCCACCTGCATTTTCCATTCTCGTTGCTTCGCGCCGATTAACAAGGCTTACCTTATTAATAAATCAAAGACGGGACCCGAGGCCACCCTCTCTCTCTTTTTCTTTACTGCCTCAAATAATTACCTCGCCCTTCTCCTGCCCTTTCTTTGTTTTGTTTTGTTCTGTTCAGTGTTTTTAGTTGTTTCCTCTAAAACAATCTACAAAGCATCCCTCCACCCATTATCCCCCCCCCTTGTCCCTGTCGAGCAACTTTGTCTCAGACCTTGATCTGTACTGTACTGTACATAGAGTTACACTACAAAACGGTGCCGTACTCGTGCCCGCCCTCGGAGAACGTCATATGCACCAGTCTCCACGCGCAAAAAACAGAACAGCGGCTCTCGCACTCACACACCCATAACAATCCATACACCCACCTACGCAGCACAGCACAGACGCCACCCTGAATTGAGATTGGGGAAATCCTGCAACTTGGGAATCAGCCGCCTTTTCTACTCCTCTTCTAGCTTCTACTCAAAAGCCCAGTCCGGCCCGGCCCTGCATTGCATCTCACTTCTGCCATCGACCCATATCAAAGCACCCTCACGCACAAAGCAACCACCCCAACCAACAACCTACTCTACTCTATAGCAGTTGACGATGTTTGTCTTGCTGTTATAGCACCACTGTCCTCAGGGACACTTTTAACGCCTCCTTCGACGCTGCTATTGCCCAGGCAATAACACAACCGCAACGTCTTGCACCCCAACTACTATACGACACATACAACTGCACGCCTTCTCGACTACTTCAACGACTATTATCCTAATCTCCTGATCACGAATCGAACTTCCTGTTTGGATCCTTCAGCTCAACCCCCACACTTACACCCCAAAGTCGAAGCACTCTATCTACCAATATGACTACCAACAACCCAGACACCCTATGGGTGGCTCACGGTTCAGAAGAGCTCGAGGAGGCCGACGAGCCGCCTGAGATAACCCTCAAGAAGCAGCAGTTTACTGCCAACGATTTCCAGCGAACTACCATTCGACCTCCTACTGAAAAGTCCTCTCTGTTGACCAAGGCCATCAATGGAAACTCAGACGACGACCTCTACACTCCCCAGGCTATCTCACGATCCATGGCCAACACCCAGCGACGTCGCTCCCTTGTTAGCAACATTAGCCTCGCTTCGACCGCCGACCTCACGAGCGATACTGGTTTTACTAGCCCTTCGAGACCGAGCACACCAAGCCCTCCTCTCCCTGAAATGGCCATGCTGCGCTTGCACGATGGACGTGCTGCCGAGCCTACGCATGTTTCTTTGCTAGGTGCTGCTGTCAGGCTACAGCAGGGCAAGACTGAGGAGCCTCGCAAGCGAAGCATTCAGTTTGCATGTGGTGGCAAGCCCGTGGTCCAAGAACAACCCCCTCGATCCCAACCTATGGTCAAAGCGCCTTCTGCTCAGGAAGCTCCTCGCAAGTCATGCATCAAGTTTGCATGCCCAGCTCGACCCGCCTCTACTCAGAACACTCCTCCCCGGCACACCGAGAACTGCGCCAAGAAGGACGTCACACCAAAGGCCGAATCTCCCTCAACCCCCAGGCGAACTTCAGCCCTGGCGTTTGCCGCACCTCGCCAGGTCACACCTCGCCGACACTCCATGTCGCGTCCTAAATTTCTCCGCGCCAACTCCTCTGACCTTGCCACAGACGGCTCACAGTTCCACGAGTTTGCTAGTGGTATCACCCGAGAGGACGATTGGATCCGACGTGATAGCAATGCTGTTGCAACTAAACTGACAATCAATGACACTCTGACCAAGGAGAACAACATTCGACGTCTGGCTACCGAGGCAGAGGAAGAGGCGCAAGAGGAAGAAGACGAGCTCGAGGACGAGGAGGATGCTGACGTTGACGACGAGGATGATGTGGACGAGGATGAAGATGAGGATGAGGACGACGAACTCGATGTTGAGCTCGACGAGGATGAAGAGGACGACGAGGAGGACGATGACGACTCTGATGGCTATCACACCGATGAAGAGACTGGATTCGCCGACTCCGATGAGGATGATGAGGACGATGACATGCGTCTCTGGACTCCTGGAGCCAAATCTGTGGTTCATATCGGATCGGGCGCTACTCTCATGCGCCGCCCTTCCCTTCACGAGTTACAGTCTGACTCTTCTATCACTACCGTGGATAACCAGCGTGCCAACCGTCGCTCAAAGCGCGTCAGATATGCCGAGGAGGCTCCTGATCTTCCCGACAGCACTGACTTTGTCTGCGGTACATTGGATGAGGACCGTCCTCTCGAGGAAGCTTACCTTTCATGCCTCGCAGCTCGACGAAATGAGAAGCTTCGCGTCATTCCTCAGGACATCGACCCCAGTTTCCCTGCCTCTGAGCCTGAGGAGGAAAACGAGGGCGAGATCTTCAACCCTGTTCATCACTCAAGTGACGAGGATGATGAGTTCTTCCAGGGCAAAATGGAGGATCTTCATCATGAGCGTGACCGTCCTCGTCGCCGTCGCAAGAGCGAGCATGCCTCTCCCAAGCGATTCCGCTCTCCTCCTCCCAAGCGTCATCACTCACCCCCTCCCAAGGTCCGAGGCCGATCACCCAAGCCTCTGTTTGACCGTCAATCCCCTCGAAAGGCCAAGTCCCCAGCTCCTATGCGCAAGCCCATCACTACTCCTCTTGGATCTCCTCGCTGCGGCCAAGTCAACTTCAACCTGGCTGGTCGCCCTGGGCTCACTCACACCAAGTCTCTTCCACGTGGTGGTGCTATGTGCCACCAGCGAAAGCAGGCCCGACACAAGGTCAAATACGACAACGATACCCACATCCGTGGCGCTATCGATATCGTCAAGGGTCTGGAGAGTAAGCGTCAGCGACGCAAGGAGAAGTTCCACCAAAAGTACTGCAACCGCGCTCGACGTGGCCAGATCCCCGAGCGCAAGCCTGTTCCCGGACGCGGCACGGAACGCATGAGGGAACTCGGCCTTCTTATGGCTGGCAAGAAGGACCAGACCAACTACGTCCTTTCCATCTAAGCATGCTTTCAATTTAGACTGCGAGACACGTTACGACGAAGATGATACATCTTACACGATTTAACTTGATGACTCAAATGTCCTTTCTTACACCTTCTCGGCTAGGTCTCCGAGATTGTTTTACTGTATATACTGATAATGGACCCTGGATGCTCGCAATGTTCGAGATTTCCTGTACATATTTTTTCTCTTTTTTCTTTGTCATACTGCATAAAGCGGCCGGACAACGCTCGCTACTGGCGGAAAGGAGCTTATTTTGAACTGCTTGGATACCCGATACAGCATTTGGTATTACTGGGTTACATGCTCGGCGTTGGATGAGAGGCTATCATGACATAAATGCATTTAGCGGAATATCAATCACGACAATGATTCTCTGCCATATATTGTTCGCTTTCTGTGATATAAAGTAATTAGATGGATGAAACTACACGCAGTTATTCAATTGGACTGGTAAGTGTTGTAAGTCTCGTTGACCATTGGGGTGGTCTTCAACTGGTCACTTTAGTGTAAGTGAGTCCTAGAGATGGGCTTCGATTCACCACAATTTGGCAATGGAACTGTGAATGCTCTTATAGTAAAGGACAAGTTGACATAATTCTTATACGTTCCTAGATATACAAATTTTAGCCACGGTTCTTGCTCCATTTGCCTTGTGCCAGCTGACCTGCAGCTCGGAATTTCGATGGACGGAACTGTACGGCGTGACATGCACGATGATATGTGCCTTACAATTCAGGCACCACTTCAGCGTCCCTTTCTTGCCAGCTTTTGGTTCAAGGCAACGCCTCCTAACAATCCACCACCAGCTACATTCCACGACGCCAACGATAACGACGACTCTTTTTCTCCAGTGCAAGATAATAACACCACACTTTTTATTTCAACCTAATACTCAACTTTAATACACACACACAACATGTGGATTGTCAACTGGTGTATGTATTCACTTACGATTAAACAACTGGTAACTTGAATGGGCTGACACGTGCTGCGTATAGTCTATGATGTGCTGTCCTCCTTGGGACTGCTCAACAAGCACGCAAAGCTGCTCTTCTTGGGTCTCGACAATGCCGGAAAGACTACTCTGCTTCACATGCTGAAGGTGCGTCGACACAATGCTGTTGGATTGTTGGAAGGATGGTTGTCAGCTGGGATACTTGTTACCAGCGGTGGCGGTTTTGGGGATATATGACTAACGATGGATTTACAGAACGACCGTGTCGCTATCCTCCAGCCCACTCTTCACCCCAGTAAGATTCTCCTTGAAAGCATCAGCGATTCGTTTATACTGAGATATCGCAGCATCTGAGGAGCTTGCCATTGGCAACGTTCGATTCACCACCTTCGATCTCGGCGGTCACCAGCAGGGTACGCAAATACACCACCCATTCAACCCCGCAAATGTATCTAACAGCGTTTTATAGCACGACGTATCTGGCGCGACTACTTCCCCGAGGTCAACGGCGTTGTCTTCCTTGTCGACGCCAAGGACCACGAGCGATTCGGTGAAGCCAAGGCCGAGCTCGACGCCCTCCTGTCCATGGAGGAGCTCTCCAAGGTTCCCTTTGTCATTCTCGGCAACAAGATCGACCATCCCGATGCTATCTCTGAGGACGAGATGCGACACCAGCTCGGCCTTTACCAGACAACCGGCAAGGGCAAGGTCCCTCTCGAGGGTATTCGACCTATCGAGCTCTTCATGTGCTCAGTGGTTATGCGACAAGGCTACGGCGAAGGTATACGCTGGTTGTCGCAGTACGTATAAAGGAGTAGGGAAGATGAGATGAGATTGGAAGAAGTGAGGCAGTGAGCTAGAGAGGTATACCTAACATCGAGTCCTTTTGGGGAGAGGTAGAGAGGACAAGTGATTTCCAGTGTTTATGAGACTCAGAATTCTCCCTTAGGCGAACATTGGTCCTGCAATTCTACTACATTTACTTGCTACAAAATCTAACCGAGCCTCATGTTGGGAATGCTCCTGAAGATGGAAAAATCAGACCCCTGGTGTTTATGTGCTAGGGTGCTTACAGGGGGCGGCTGGAAGCTCATGAACGGCATTATTGTGCCCAGGCATCGTCGGGACACATATCATGATGCATGATGCGGCTAGTTTAACCGTAGCTAAAAGAGAAGGTGGCAAGAATTAGAGAGAGATTATGCGTATTACATCTCATGATTAGCGCTCGTGGGCTCATTCTGTCGCTGTCGGTGGTGATACCAGGTGTTCGATAGAGGCCTCGGTTCGCCAAGATGGACTGGTATGGATCCCCAAAATATGTACCTCTGTACCGTTTCCCCAACGGAATCTACGTCATGTTACTAGAATCATCACAAGGCAACCCAACAGAGCTTCGCATCATAGTAATCAATTTCTCCCTTAACCCACTGCAACATCTCACGATTCCAAGAAATCTGACTTATTTCTCTCTTCTGTCAGCAATGGGTTAGAGATTACAGCGTAAAATCGATCGCAATGTCGTCCTCGTCGTATTCCTCACTACTGCCTCGTGATCCAGTCTATGGATTTCCACCGGAATCTTTCGACCCCTCCCTTCTTCCTGACGTCGACACTGAATTCGTCAATGCGCAAGACTTGGAGGCCTTTGAGAAGGCGCTCCAGGCTCCTGATCCGCTTCAGAGTCCGACCGATGAAAACGGCGCTCGGTCGCCACGCAGCCCGAGTTCCTTCAGTGTGACAAAGAGGCCTTCGCAGGTCGAGTCTGGCCTTGCGGATGATGTCGCTGCTGTCGCCGCCGCCGCAGACGCGGCGTCTGGAGATCTTCCTGTTCCCCCGACACCGAGTCAAGGGACCTTTATCACAGCGCAGAACGATTGGGCGCCTGTTAACGAGAAGATCTATAGCCGTCGCCGTGGTTCGAAGCGAAGCAAGAGAAAGCGCAGGGGTGGAAAAGGGGCTGTTGAAGGTCTTCTAGGGACCCGCACCAAGGACGAGACCCGAGAGGGATATCTATACCAACTTTCAAAGTGGCCTTTGCTTTTCTTCGTGTTTGCATGGCTGGGTGGACTTGCCGTTGCCTATCTCTCGACAAGACTATACATCTGGGTGTACGAGCATTTCTTCACATGGCGCGGCCAGCGAGAAAGACTCCGAAGAAATTTGCGAAATGCCTCGAAGTATGAGGACTGGGTAAGTGCCGCAAAGGAGCTCGATAACTACCTTGGTCGACAAACATGGAGGGAAGAGAACGATTTCGCATACTACGATTCCAAGACTGTTCGAAGAGTTTGGGAGCAGATGAAGAAGACACGACTGCGCGCTGAAGAGCAAGAAAGCAAGGGCGAGAAGGGTGATGGAGGTAAAGCGGTGGATGAGCTGAAGACCTTGATCGAAGCTTGCGTCAAGAATAATTTTGTTGGCGTTGAGAACGCGAGGTTGTACAGCCAAACGTACTACGGAACCAAGAATCTGGTACAAAATTTCCTCGATGAAGGTGAGTCCCCAATGTCCCAGCTAGACACGAAGATTCTAACCAGAAGCAGAGGAGAAGTGCATCAAATTTCTGATAAACACCAAGCAGCTCGAAATGGAGCAGAAGCGAGTTCTATTCAAACACGTCTATGCGAACTACGGAAGAACAGCTCTCTGTCTCTCCGGTGGCGCAGCCTTTGCCTACTATCACATTGGTGTTGTCCGAGCTTTGCTCGATGCGGATCTGCTACCAGATGTCATTACTGGCACCAGTGGTGGTGCTTTAGTAGCTGCTTTGGTGGCCACTCGAACGAATGATGAGCTTAAGCAACTTCTTGTGCCAGCACTTTCTGAGCGAATCAACGCCTGCCGCGAACCCTTTACAGTCTGGATTCCTCGATGGTGGAAGACTGGAGCTCGATTTGACTCCGTTGACTGGGCGCGACGATGCGGCTGGTGGACACATGGCTCCTTGACATTCCGAGAAGCTTATGAACGAACAGGTCGCATTCTCAATGTTACCTGTGTGCCAGCTGACCCCCATTCGCCGACGATTCTTTGCAACTACCTCACAAGCCCCGATTGTGTTATCTGGTCGGCGGTATTGGCATCGGCCGCTGTACCCGGAATTATTAACCCTGTCGTTCTCATGATGAAGACTCGAGACGGTTCTCTAGAGCCGTACTCTTTTGGCCACAAGTGGAAGGATGGCAGTTTGCGAACGGATATTCCCATCAAGGCCTTGAACACACACTTCAACGTCAACTTTACAATTGTCAGCCAAGTCAACCCACATATCAACCTTTTCTTTTTCTCTTCTCGGGGCTCAGTTGGTCACCCAGTCACACATCGCAAGGGGCGTGGATGGCGAGGCGGCTACCTGATGTCTGCGTTTGAGCACTATCTCAAACTGGACATGAATAAGTGGCTCAAGTTTATCCGCCATGCCGAGTTGTTGCCCCGGCCTCTTGGTCAAGACTGGAGTCAGCTTTGGCTTCAACAATTCAGCGGCACTATTACGATTTGGCCAAAGTCGAGAATTTCAGACTTCTGGCGTATTCTGTCGGACCCTGATCCCCATCGGCTATCCCGTATGATTCACGAAGGAAAGCAAAGTGCTTTCCCCAAGCTCAAGTTTATTGAGAACAGACTCAAGATTGAGCGACTGGTTGAACGCGGACGCTCTGATTCAAGACCATGGGTGCGTAGGGGCAGCATTCAAACTATTCTCAGCGAAGAGGACATCAGAAACATTCTGGCGGAGGAGATGGGCAATGGTGCAACTACAGAGGACGAGACCGATGTGGAAGATCTCAGTGGTCTTGGTCTTGGTATGACTACCCTCGACGATAACACTCTTTACGAGGAGCCCGAAGAGAAGAGTGACTCGGAGGGTAGCAGTTGATCTGAGTATCGTGTCAGATGGATGGAAGTGGATATAATACGAGCAGCATGTCTCTAGCTTAGTAGCATAGTTCTATGGTTGCTTTATAAGTTTGGGTTTGAAAATTGGATTTGGATTGGGATTGGGAGGAACAAGTATATCATTATAAGCGTCTTTAATAGACATCAAGCGTTTCATTTGTCAAATTACGGCCAGTTGGTCTCGTTCCTATTTAAGCAATAGAATTCGCTTGCTCCGTTCTGAGTCGGTAACTTTGAAGCATAAGGTACCTTAGTCGGGCTCGAAATAGAGTTGGGGTTGGCGCTAGAAGGTCATAGATTGCAGGGCTGAGTGTACTAAGAAACAGTGGCTGTCCTTTCTAAAATTGTTCCTCTGTGCTGGAACTGAGAACACGGTGGCGCGTACGGCAAGGAGCCATTCAGTGCAGGCGGCAAGTGGGGAGTGACAGATAATCCGATCACCGGCAGCCGTCAACCCGCCCGCTTCCTACTCCAGACGAAGGTCGACCATGGGAAATGCGCTGCGTGGCCGTAACTAAACGACAACACCAGCACTTTTCTTTAACTTTACCTTCTCACCCAACAAGCACAATATTATCTGCCAGTAAAATACACTCTTTTGGGGCAGAGAACTTGTTCTTCATTTTGTAAAGAGATATCTCTTTATTTTATTAGAGCGCTTTTGTGTGTCTTTGTTTCTATCTTCTATACATTGATCGCCTTGAGTTGTGGGCTACGTTTCCCCTCGAGCTTGCTTTGAGAGTAGCCCTGGGGCTCTCTTCAAACCGTCAAGATGAGTTCCGACTACTCTTATGACGAGCAGGTAAGAACGGCATTGTCTCTATGCTTCGACACCAGCTAACTCGAATTAATAGGGCCAATTCTTCCCCTTCTTTATCCTGACTCTCACCGGCATCGTCACTGTTCCCCTTACCTACACACTCCTTCGCCCGAACCGCGACCAAGATGCGCTTGCGCCACGGATCAAGACCAACTACAAGTCAGAGCATGCGGCTACTGTCGAGTCGCTCAAGTCAGCACAGAAGCGTAGCCAATGGAGGGTCAAGCGGGTTATCTTTGTGATAATCGGCTGGGCCCTCATGGCTGGCATGGCCTACCTGATTATGGTCACCCAGCGAACTGTCCCCAAGCTTTGGAACCCTTACGATATTCTAGGTATCTCAGAGGTAAGCTTCGCGACGGCTATTTCGTGCTGAAATGACATTGCTGACACAATCGCTGCTAGTCTCTCAATGAGAAGCAAATCAAGTCGCACTACAAGCGACTCTCCCTCAAGTTCCATCCCGATAAGGTTCGACCTGACCCAGCCAAGAACGAGACTGTTGAATCCCTCAACGACTTCTACGTCGAACTCACCAAGGCCTATCAAGCGCTCACCGACGAAGACGTGCGCAACAACTACATCCAATATGGCCACCCCGATGGAAAACAGAGCTTTAGCATGGGAATTGCTCTTCCTCAGTTTATGGTCTCCGATGGTAACGGCAAGTATGTCGTTCTTCTGTACACTATGCTTCTTGGAGTTCTTCTGCCCTGGCTCGTTGGATCATGGTGGTATGGCACCAAGAGAATGTCCAAGGAAGGTGTCCTGATGGAGAGCGCCAACAACCTGTTCCGACAATACGACGACGAAATCGAGGAGGGCGGCATCATCACTGCTCTCAGCGCTGGCAAGGAGTTCGAGGAGATTCTGAAGGGCGACAAGGGCGAATCTGGTCTTTCCAAGATCGAGTCCCGAATTACAGCTGAAAGCGAGGTCGGGCCCACTGCTTCTGGCATGTCGCTCAAGGACAAGGAGGCTCTCGAGGATCTTGACAACGGCGTTCGACGAAAGGCCCTCGCCCTTCTCTGGGCTTACCTTGGCCGTGTTGAGCTCGACGACCCTGCTCTGACCAAGGCCAAGTTCCAGGTTGGCCCTATCGCCCGCGCCCTCAACCAGTCCTTCAACGCTATCACTCTCGCCTACGGAAACATTGGTCCTATTGCCAACTCGTTCTACACCAGCCAGAACCTGATCCAAGCTGTTGCACCCCACGCCTCTCCTCTTCTCCAGCTTCCCCACATCACTCCCGAGATCGCTCGTGCTATCGAAGGTGACTCCAAGACACACATGCCTGTCCACCGATTTATGGATCGACCAGACGCACAGCGCAGACAGCTTGCTGTTGGAAAGGGCCTCCTGACTGAGGAGCAATACCAGACCGCGATTGGTGTCGCTAAGCAGATTCCCTTCTTCCGTGTATCTAGGGCTTTCTTCAAGGTTACTGGAGAGCGCTTTATTATCCCTTCGTCACTGGTTTCTCTTGTCATCAAGGGCCGCTTCATTCCTCCTGGTACTGAGAACATTCCTCCTGTCAACGAGCTGGATCTCGAGGACATTGACCCGGCTGAGGACGATATCGAGGCTATCAACGGACGCAAGAAGAAGACTATCAAGGGCCCTGACGGCAAGCTTATTCCTATCGAGGAGGAGTCAATCCTGCCCCCTCTGACACACGCACCTTACTATGCCCGTGATCACTCTCCTCAATGGCACGCTTTCCTTAGCGACTCTAAGCAAGGCAAGATGGCTGTTCCTCCTTTCCACTTCGCCAAGTTTGATCAGCCTATTATCGATGATGAGGGCAAGCCTACTTTCAACATGCAGACTCTCAAGGCTCAATTCGCCGCACCTCCTCAAGCTGGTCACTACACCTTTGTTTTGCACGTTATCTGCGACTCCTATGTCGGCTTCGATACCAAGATGGAAGTTACATTGGTTGTCGAGGAAGCAAGCAAGGCAGCGGAGATGCAAGCCGAGGACGAGATCAGTGAGCCTGAAGAGGGTAAGTCTCAATTGCAAAACAAATCATTGAATGTTCCTGCTAACAACTTCTCAGATTCTCTCGCTGGACAGATGCACGTTCTCAAGACTGGTCAGACTCCCAAGACCCGTAGAAGGGATTCTGACGACTCTGAGGATGAGAGTGGAACAGATGAGGAGGAGGATGACACCAGCGCAACAAATACCGATACTGAGGACGAGTCATAACGGCCTACCAGTCTCTCTTTGTGGATATAAAAAAGTACTGTAATCACTAAATCATGAGCGAAACCCCTCTTAGGAGCATGATGTGTGTATACGGAAGCGACATCATCCTTGTGTATGTATGTATTAGGAAGGGAGGGAGTCTGGAGGAAGATGACAAACACTTTAAAGCTTGGGCATTTGTTTCTCTATCTAGAAACAAGTTGGGAGTTTAGGGGTTTCTTTAAGGCACACACTCAGTATATAACTCTTTCTTGTTGTGCTTATTCTCATTCAACTTCGAATTATTTCCACAGCCGGCTTGTTTCGTTCAAGCACCAAGACACCTTTTCCAGTTTCCATCTCAGCCTCCAGTGAGCAAAAAGCCCGTATTGGACCAACCATCATATAATATAACAAGCGCCTGAATTAACATTCTCTTTCCCCTTTGAAACAGTGCCCGTGAGGCAACGTTCTTGTTTCCATACATTATGCACGCCTATTGTATCGCTTCTTCCAGATTCTCTCAGGACCTTTCGGGATATAGACTATACGTAGTATAAGGTTCCAAAGACGTAGGACCAGCTTTCGTCTTGCTTGTGCATATCTTTGGAACAGTGAGGTCGCTTCTTAACATACTCTTACACCACAGACTTCGACACCCTTGCCCTCAATATGAGCGGGACGACCAAAGTACAGGATCGACAATTCACGGATGAACAAGGCATCGGTATCACTCCAGACGTCGAGGCCCATGTTTTCCACAGCGTGGCTATCTACGCGGATAGCATCGGCATCGTCAGGTTCGAGGTCAGAGTCTGATGGGCGAAGTGGTGCTCTTTCGCCCGAAGCTTGCGACAGGCCCTCGTCATCATCATCATGGTCAGTATATGGCTCGTCTTGGCTGTCAGCTAGATCAGCTAACACTGATAGTATTTGTGTGGTGAGACGGTGGAAATAAGCGATGATAGCAAGCTCAAACCGGGCTTCGCCAGAACCATCAGGGGCACGATTGCTGGCATTGAGAGACCCAAGTGAGTCTGATAATTGTCCAGAGCGAGAACCTGGTCGTGGCATAGTCATAGAGGGTCCAAAATCGGCGAGCAGGGAAGCATCATGAGCTGCCTCGTCTTGCTGTTCCTGACGCAATTGTTCACCAGCGCTGGCCCACCACATGTAACCATTGTAGGCAAAAGCTGCCCATGTCAGGGGTTCGACGACCTTTTCCACTGCGTCGTCTCGTGGGTCACGAACTATATGACTCGACTGGGTAGAAAATCTACGCGCAGAGCGCTCCTCTTCAGGAGACTCTGGGACCGCGCTAGGGACCTGGCTCGCAGCTGCAAGACGGGCAAGGCCGTTCTTTAGAGTGGTAAAACGACGAAGATCTCGCTGGGTCGCCTTGATAGGCTGTCCGCGAGGGCATTCGACCACGGGCCAGACTCGCTCTGTAGCATTAGAGGAGTAGTCGGGAGGCAAAGTGACGAGCATATCCCATAGTGTGTCCTTCATAGCGAGAATGCTGTCGGTGGTGCACGCAATCCAACCAGAGCCTGATTCGTCATCTATCACATCTTCATCATTGCGGGGCCTCTTAGAGGCCTCAAAGTCGTCCATGAGGAAAGGTATATCATGAACACCAATAGAGAAAAGCGGTCTTAGACGCTGCGTTGAAGCTGATCCTGGAAGTATATCTGTGACAGATAGAGGAATATTGGAAAGAACAGAGAGGTTGTATACTAGGAATATTAATAAAAAGCTACTAGCTGAAGGGATATGGCATACCAAAATCACAAACTTCATGGACTGGTGCATGACATGATATTAGAATACGCTTCCGCAGTAAAGCAGCGCGATGTATAGGAAAGATGAGCGGACCAAACTTGTCCAGAAGGCTAGTCAAACTCCAGGCAGGGTGATATGGTGAGAGCTTGTTGCCAGGCGGTATTAGAGAGGCACCGTCGGAAGCTGATCGGTTGCGGCTGTGGGTTTTGCGGGGGAAAGGTGATGAGTTGAGAGACGGAGAGCTCACGGGTGTCTCTCCTGAGAGTCGACGATTGCCATTTCCAGACTTTTCGCGATTGGCAAGCCAATATTCCTCGAGTATGCTTGTGTTTTTGCGATCCTCGGCCAGTTTCCTGTTCAACACGTCAGCCAAGTCCATTGCGCATTGGGTAGATTGCGTACGCAGCCATCTCCTTCAGTCCTTCAGCATGCCTCCAAGCGCGCCCCAAACGACCATAGCTCAGGGGAACTAGAACTCCGACGGCAAACATTCTCGCGTTTCGTGCCTCCTCCTCATCGCAGGGCATGTTAACAAAGGCACTGAGTCCGGCATGGGCGCTGTCGTGAACGAAGTAGATGAGATCTTCGGAGACTGTGTGTAACCCGGAAGGAAGAGATTTGTATTCGACAAGACCTTCGAGGTCGATACCAGGAGCATTTTGTTTCCAGAGAATTGTATATCCGGCCTTGACGTCGAAGTGGATGAGGAAGAGAGCATCGATAGGAGGACGATCGAGAGGTTGGTTCGAAGGCATGCGGACGGAAAGAGACGGTTGTCCTCGGCGGGAGGAAGCCATGGCGATTGATTATCGGGATGCGCGCATCATATGCCGGCTGGGTGCTTGCAAAGGCGCAGGCAGACTGCGCTTAAATTGAGTTTAAGAGGGGAGAACAGAGCCAAGAGAGGAGATAGGCGAGCCAGCAAGCAAGCAAGCAAGTGACAGGCGAATTGAAGCGAGTTTCGAAAGTCGAGCCAGAGATTGTTACGGCTTGGACGGGGCTGTAATAGAGTAGCCGAGGCAGAAATGAGAAGCCAGCAAATGTTGCAATGGGATGAAAGATTCCAAGGAGAACGAAAGAATGAATGGTGATGATAGATCGTGGTGGAGTTGAGTTTGGGTCTGGCTTACAGCGGTTACATTAGGTGCCTATCTACCTGAACTAGCTCGACACCTTAGCTCCAGGTAGCTATCGCAACCCGGTAGAGTATCCGATAGGGCCCACGTGATACAGGCATGACAATGCTGAGTATGTTCAAGTTGATTTGCATCTTTAGTATAAGACTCTACATTGACAGGATACATAACTGTACTATTATAGAAAGAAAGCGTTTTCTGTAAGTTTCATGTCTCAGACTCAGATGGTACTGTACTACACGGAAGGAAGCCAATAAGAGTGTGGTCGGACAATCCCGTGATCAAAGCCAAGAGACAGCTATTTTGTGTTTCTATGTAATGGATCTATTTTGCATTGCTAGAGTGACCGCTTGAAACCGAGAGGAGGTGTTACTTGACCATTAACCGTGGAACAAGTATTCGAATGAACAAGTCTGGTTGTTCGAGGCTGCCACATACTCTACATGGAGCTGACATATTGCTCCCTGTAGTTCAATTCTATCAAGTACGCCAGAGGTTCAAACACTTCAGAGCACTTGAAAAGACAACTATAGCTAAAAAGTTGACTCTTCTTAAAGTAGAGATATTGTGAAGACAGTGATGCAACGTTGAAATGACTCTAGGCTGACTGAGAGCAACAATCAACTTGTTCCTGTACTCGACTGGATCACTCCAATCGGTATAGAACATGGCCTCGGAGTTTCAGGGACGCGAGGCTCTGAGAGCCCACCAAGTTCATCTTAAAAAATATCATAGTATATGCTCCAACCTATTGAATATTTTTGTCACATAGGATCGGAGTCTTTAGAGGATATCATACGATATCTAAGATGAACTTTGGTACTTTACGGCATCATCTGAACCTCAATAGTAGATATGCTAGGTGTTATATATGGCAGTGTTCGATACAATACAATTCGAATCAACTGTCAAGGCATAAAGAAGAGAAGAGGAGAGAAGAGTTCTACAAGGTGTTTTCATTCCATCATTTAATTCTTTGCATGGTGTGAGTTATGGACATACCCATCCCCAACTATTGTTGTCCCAACCGGATATAATATAGCACCAAACAAACCGCTGAGTCAGGCGGGATCCATGTCATGTCATCTGTTCCTCATCCTCGGTGCCGACTTTCACAAGCCATAAAAACGAACACCCTGTACCTGCCTGTGACATCACCCAACCAATGACAACCTCCCAATCAAAGACGTTCCCGTCCCGTGTCAACGGCTGTTGTAGAGCATGGAACTAACTAATCAACAACTCAGTTGCTCCTTAGAAGTGAATGTGATCTGACTATGTCTGTACATTAATCCCTCATCCTCTAAGGTATATAGTATACTTTCTTGACTGACTGAATTAGTGACTTATTCAGTGTCTGGTCCAAGACATGGAAAGAGAAAGAAAAAAAAGACCCCGCCATCCATCGCTAGAATTGACACTTTTATTGAACCCACTCAACAAACCAACCCCCGCCAAACCCATACAATCCACCAGATCCATCCAATATCCATATCCATATCCACATCCATCCATAACCCAGCTGACCTCCTCCTACTTTGTAGTCTTTAACCTATAAACTCTACTTCTCCTCTGCTGGTGTCTCACTTTGTCTCATCACCTGTCTTTCCCTCCCTCCCTTCCTCCTCCTCAACCAAAGAGCAGAATCCGTCGTCGCCCATCATGTCCATCTCCAATATCCTCCTCTACTTCCTCCTCGGCTACGCCGCCCTCACAATCTTCTTCTACGCCATGTCCCTCGTCGTTCCAAAAGCCGCCTTCGCCGCCCGCGGTCTCGCTTCCTACATCTCTCTCCTCGCCGTCGCAGCCTACGGAGTCCTCGCCTCCATCTTCCTCACCATCGTCGGGAAGCAGCAGATCGCGCAATGGGCTGTCGGCCGCTGTTTTCACCACGTTATGCGCTACACCACTGGCGTTGAGTTCGTCGTTGAGGACCCCGATAATGTCCTCGGTACTACGCGCCCGGCTATCTTTATCGGAAACCACCAGACAGAACTCGATGTTCTCATGCTCGGAATCGTGTTTCCCAAGTACTGCAGTGTTACTGCTAAGGCTTCGCTGAAGAAGGTGCCTTTCCTCGGCTGGTTCATGTCGTTGAGCGGTTCCATTTTTATCGATCGCAAGAACAGCAAGGATGCCCGCGAGGCTATGAAGGGCGCTGCTAGTGAGATTCAGTCCAAGCGACAGAGTGTCTACATGTTCCCCGAGGGCACTCGAAGTTACGCCAAGGAGCCCATGCTGTTGCCTTTCAAGAAGGGTGCTTTCCACCTTGCTGTCCAGGCCGGTGTGCCCATTGTGCCCTGCGTTGTCGCAAACTATAGCCATATCATGCACCCCAAGACTCTCACCTTCAAATCTGGAAAGATCCCCGTCAAGGGTGCGTATAACTACTCTGTTCACCTGCCCAAATATCTAACTGTGTGTAGTTCTCAAGCCGATTCCCACCAAGAACTTGACCGCCGCCGACGTCGACGAGCTTACCCGCACAACGCGCGAACTCATGCTCAACGAACTCGTCACTCTCACAGCAAAGGCCCGCGGCCAGCCCATGGCTGTGCCCACTTCACTTGACTCAACAACTGGCAAGAGCTCAGCCGTCGACACAAATGGCTCGGCGCATTGAGCACACCTTATCAAACAAAAAGAAATTATTGAGGGGGAGGAGGAGGAGCAGGAGGGAGAAGACTGGGTAGGATAGGGATAAGGAGTTTGCCATACGGGGAGTCACGTCGGATGCAAAGACTTGAGGCAGCCTTTTGATACCCCCATAGACGCATGCATGAGGCGGCTTGTGCTCGTTAGGTTTACGGGCTTGAGCTCAGCCCAACTGTTTTTTGTTTAACTGTTTCTGCTTTTCGTTACTGGAGCTTGCTTGCTGGCGGGTTTGCGCTTGTTTGTTTTACCTAGGTTCATAAGGCGGGCTCACAAGATGTTTTCAGAATTTAGTCGCATGACGGAATGAATAGACGTATATACATTACATATGCGGATGTCGATCGCTTCCCCCTAGTGTCACGGGAATTCACATGCATACAGATCTGTATGTAACTTGCACACTTTTCGTGTTTCATTCGGTATCGTCTATCATCATCTACACGCCAAAACCGGAGGATCAGAAACGAGATTCAACGCCAGGCCCGACCTGCCTTATATCTCGCCATGCTCCGAGACCGACCAATTACAAGGAAATATCGCTACACTAAAAACCACACAAGAAATCGATGAAGCCCAGCTTTTGTATATAGCAAATGCGCCGACAAGCTTACTCTCTAAGCGCTTGCAGTGCTTGCGTTAGTGATACGACCCTCAGACTTCGGCCCCGTCTCGGTGTTCCCATAGCAGCCGAGCTAGTATGTGTTGCTGTAGGGCTCAAGTCATCTCGCCAGAAACGGAAGACACGCTTCAGATCCCGAGGAATACCTTCCAATACGACTGTTGAGATGGGTACAAAAGGGCGGTCCTCCATGCCCGCGGCAAGGATGGCATATTCTTGAGCAAAGTCGAGAGCGTTGCGGAAAGACGAGTATTGCGACTGAGCACGGGCGCCAACAATGATGTACATCTCAAAAAATGCGTCAAGAACATATATGTGCTCGGGAGAGAGGTCATGCTGGTTGAAGGGAGCGATCTCAAAAACCTGGTGCTTATTAGTACGTTGACAGCTTGAGCCAATGTGAATCAACATACCTGTTGCCGTGTGTCTGCATCCGAGCAGAAGAGTCTGCTGCAGTACTTGGCATAGTTGGGCTTAAGTCTCCAATGATCAGCCGAGTGAGGCTTTGATCCGCTTTCAAAAAGTTTCCAAAAAGACTCAGACTCATCGCCATCGTCGGCCTCGATTAATTCTCCAGTGAGTGTAAGCTCAATTGCGATGAGCTTCGCCGCACTCAGCTCTGTTACATCGCATCCTCGTCCCTTCCAGATATAGGCCTTACCCTGACTGGTGAGAATATAGACGAATCCTGCGCAGAGACTCGATGGGCTGAAATCACACTCATCGAAAGCGACCTGGCCCTGATAGCGCCGGCCGCAGAGCATGTTGGGTGCCAATGAGTCGTACTTGTTGCTTGAGCCGCGTCTAATCAGGACAACTCCACCAAGAGCTTGCAAGAACTCCGTTGTCTCCTTGCCTTGCTGCATCTTGACAAGCTTACCGCCCAATGCCTTGGCTTCCTTCTGGACGAAAAGAAGAGCATCGTCAGCAGCCGACTCAGGAACCTGGTCACCAACCCAGAAATAGATCTCCAGGCGCTTCCAGCCAGCCTCATTTGTGAAGCTGTGGGGAGCAATGTACATCTCTCGCTCAAACAATGTGCGCTCGTTGTGAGCCGAAACAGGTGTCTTCTTGCCCTCTGCAGATATTTGGAACACCTGGAAGCTGAGACTCTGGATCTTCAGGGGGCCCGTTGGTGGTCGGTTTGCAAGAAGCTCTGCAGCATCTACCTTGTACTCAGACCTTGAAGGCTTTGGCCCAAAGAAGTCTGTCAATAGACTAGCAACATCGCTGCCCTGGCTGGGGGTCTTTGGTGGTGCGGTTGAAGCTGTTTGCTGAGGCTTGGGGGTCTGCGGGGCTTGAGGAGTCTGGGGTTCCTTAGTAGGGGGTGTTGGCAAGGGACGGGTAGCCGCTCGAGATGGAGTCTTGTTGATTTGTAGAGGAGAAGATCGTCCGGGGTCAGGAAGGGGGCGAGGAGAAGCTCTTGGTGGTGTCTGTACTCCTGAGGCCTCTGTTCTGTCCCACGAGGGCTTCGCTGCCAGAGGTGGGGGTTGAGCAGCACCGCCAAACATGGCCCTCGCATTCTTTACAGAGACAACGGGGTCACTATCAACCTTTGTTGGGGATGAGGGCTCAGGCTCAGGCAGTGGCCTTTGGAACATCTTAACAGGAGACCGAGAGCCTGTTCGCTGATGCGTCAGACGGATTGGCTCCTTGGCAGGTTCTGACGTGCCGTTTGATGATGGGCGGTCCATGAATCGAGACATGCGGTTGTTGTCAAGTTTCTTAGGTGAGCCAGGCTGTGAAGCGGCATCACCAGTCTTCTGGATCCTCAGTGGTGAGGGATAATCACTTGGGAGGAATTCACTCTTGGGAGTCTGTCTGGAAGAGAACGAGGATGCTTGCTCATCACGAGTCTGGAATCGTCGAGGTTCATCCTCTTGAGGCTTGATAGGCGTGGGTTTTGTGGGTGTAGGCTTTCCTCGTATGGCAGCCTTGGCAGCAACTTGTTGTTGAATTGAAAGGGGGGCAGTAGTTGATTCCTCCACCTTCTGGGGAGGTGTCTGTTCTGCTGGCTTCTCCTTGACAAGTTCAACGGGTTTCGGTGAAGCAGGCTCGGGCTTTTCTTGGGCAGGTTTTGGTTCAGCTGCTGATGCTGCAGAGGCGGCTTTAGGGGCAGCTGAAGTCGGGGCCTTTCTTCTGGGGCCTCGTGCTCGACCCTTAGTCATATGTGTCAGCTGCGGGCCCGGAGCAGAAGGTTCTGTAACTGTTTCGGTGGAAGCTCCCTTTGAATCAGACTCGTCTGAGGATTTTCCCCCGTTGGCAGCCATGGGTGGCGGTCCTCGTGCAAGCATACCGGCGAGGGCTGGGTTGAACCGTCCAGCGAGCTTACCTCCTACACGCCCTTGTAGTCTAGCAGGTGAGCTCGTTTCTTTGTGCAGGCCTGGCAAGGCCCGCGGTTCCTCCGGCTTCGCGCTAGATTCGGTAACTACTCGCTTTAGACCCTCGTCAGCGGGTTCTGGGGCGGATTCAGGAGCGGGCTTGGGCGAAGAAGGGGTCTGGCTGGGTATCCTCTTGGGGCCTGGTGTCGGCTTGGGCGAACTTGGCTTACTCGGTGTGGGTGGTGACTTTAGTTCAGCCATGGACTTTCTCTTCGCCATCTCAGCCCTTCTGGCAAGGCCCTCTGGCAGTGGCGAATCGTTCGTGGGAGTATTGCTCCTTGAGATGCCCTTACCCTCGACCTGAGCTTTCTTAAAGTCATCCTTCTTCTTCAGAATAGCCTCCTTGAATTCATCCACTCTCTCCGTCTTCTTTGGACCACCTGTCTGGCTGAGGGAAGCTTTGCCCTTAAGAATGTTATCTTTCAGCTCATCAGGAGCCACATAGTTCTGTGTCTTGGTTCTGCGAAGAGTCCCGAAGACGTTCTTGAATTCAGGTTCTTGGGTCTTTGGCGCTTCTGACCCTGTTGGCCGATGCCTCAATGAGCTGCGGAAATCCTTCTTTGGGGGTGTCTCAGGCTTAGGTTTGGGCACAGGCGCAAATGGTTTTACTTCTCTGGGGCTCATGACCGGCTCATCCTTGGCAGGTCCCGATGCCTTCTTCTCCTCTTCGGTGAGTTCAGGGTCCGGGACTGGCTCAGGATCAGTAACATGTTCGGCTTCAACCTTGGCAGCCTTGTCCTCAGTTGGAGTTCCAGGCTCGAGCTTAGGGGCACTCTTAGAAATGCTCAAACCGGCACCGTGGTTGTAGGGTCGGTTACCACCGGGGGGAGGAGAGTAGATACCGCCAAGGCCAGTGGTGTTGATCTTTGTAGCGGTTCCCATAGGCGTAGACCTCATAAGTCCTCCGATACTAACTTGGTGCTTATGAGAAATAGACCCTGGGCGAGGCCGTGTTGTTCCTTCAGCGCCGGGAACACCTCCCTTGTTCTTGTTCAGCTCTGCCATCCAAGCTGGCTGCGATGAACTCGATTTGTGGTGAGTCTTAGGTGACTCAGGTGGCTTATTCAAAGCACTCTCAAGCCAACTTGACTTTGTAGGACTCCACCTTCGAGGATCCATAGTCTTGGAAGGGCTGGTAGGAATTGGTGCTCCCTCCATGGCAGTCTCAATTGTAGGGGCTTTTGGTGTAACCTCGTTATCAGACTCTCCATGGCGAGATGTTGGCCGGCTCGAGTTTGGCGTTGTTGATTCAGGTCGCCCCTTGCTCTGGGGTCGCGCATTTGCAGATAGACCGCCGCCTTGGTTCGACTGGATCGAATTGGCGCGGTTCAGACCAGGAGGGCTCGTAACGCTCCATCGCTTAACACTATCCGACCTCTTCATCATGGCACTCTGAACAAATCCGCCCATACCCTTGGTGGGCGAGTTGGATCGCGAGTTGGATCGAGTAGGAGATACACGCCCTGACATGCTTCCGAAGCGGTCTCCCACAGACTTATCCTCACCGGCGTCAAAGGCTGGGGGATTCAGCGTTGGAGGACTTGCTAAACTCATCTTAGTAGGAGTAGCAGGTTCCTTAGTAGGCTCCTTGACGGGCTCCTCAGCCGGTGGGCTTGGTTTTGGTTGTTCAGTTGTCATGCCTGGTAATTGCGCCTTGACAGAAGCCATGTCCAAACGATCAGTATCCTCGACTTGGTTCTTTCGGTAAGCAGCTGAGTTAGCCCCACGGTCAGCTGTTTGGCGAAACCATGAAGGGTCTTTGGATCCGAGGGCATGAGCAATCTGGTCCTTCGAGAAAGTCTGCTCAGTGGCTGAAGCTGGAGCTGGGGAAGACTCCTGCGACCCAATGAACGACCGCTGGGTCGCATTTTGGGTTGCGAGCATGCTCAACGGGCGGGCAGAGCCGCTGCGGGAGTTAGGTCGCCGCTGCCATGATAATGTAGAGTAACGGGCGGGTGTAGTCGCGGGTTTGGTATCGACATCAACAGGAGACTCATTCTCCTTGGTCGGAGAGGAGCTGACATCCATTGGAGCTTCGGGCTTTGCTTCAGGCTCAGATGATGGCGAGGCGGCGTCGTCCTTGGACAAACCGGGGGAGTCGAGCCTCAATGCCTCGGATAGGTGAACGCTACGACGACTCGAACGTGGTGAGGGAGTGTTTGCAGGGGAGGACTTTTGTGGTGAGATTGATCGTGCACGTTCTGTCAGTGGTGATTGTGGTTAGCAAGAGGACACCATCGGTGATTATGTGATTTCAGCATCAATGCATCCCAAAGCCAAGACAAAACCATGAGTAAGCCAGTAAAATAAGAATACAATAACGGAAAGTAAACAACGGGTGTACGACGGAGGATGTTGCCCTGGAAATTGGAAGAGGGAACGCCATCAGTGCAAGCAACAAAGCCTCTCGGGCGGGAGTCAAGCTGCAAGCAACACTAGACGCCCAAGCTCTCATTTTTCTCTGTTTTTTTGTTCTTTTCTCACCTTCACGACGAGCTTGTCTCTCTCGCTTGGCAGCCAAGTATTCTTCAAGCTCACGAGCTCTCGTTTCGTCTTCTTCGATCTGTTGACCACGCAGGCGCTCGACCTGCTCGAGAAATTGGGAGACTTCGTCGGACATGGCTCTGGGGCCTTTGGGACATGACACGGAAGGGGGTGGATGTTTTAGAAGAAAGACGGCGCGGCGTGGGCCCTTGGCTTTTTTGGATAGCACAGTAAGCGCGGGCAGGAAAATACACAATGCAATCCTACGCACAAGGTTGCAGCAGGTGTTATAGACTGTTTCTGCTATCTCCCAAGAGCCTAACGTAGCCTTGAGATGTGGTGCTGATGGGAAGTTGATAATGGGTCACTCGACTGGGATGGGATCATGTCTGTTAGCTGCAGTGGAAATTTCACTTGGCGCTTCTGCGACCTTATTGGTTCATGACCGTCCCCAGGTGTGTCTGTCTCTAAAACCCGCTATGAGAGGGGGCCGCTGTAGCGCCCATGCAACCCGAAGTCTCAGGGGCAATCGCTCCCGCTCGCTAGGGAGGGACTGCTTGACAGATTCCGGCGCAAATGCGGCCATCAACGGACGGGATTGTCTTTAATCTTGGTGCATATCAGAGCTCGATCTCATGCAAATTATGCATGAACCTCGTCTCATCACTTGCATGATGCAGAATCGGAACGATGAAGATTCAATTGATATCATAGGCAACCTAGCTCAGCCTCACTCAACTCACATGTTTGTGTTCCATGCGCTATAAACAAAAGACCAATACAAAACGTCATCCTTTGTTTACTTTCAACTTTTCCCCACGGGCGATCCACTACAATAACAAACCCAAACCATGGCTTGAATCCGTTAAACCTTGTCACATCTTGGTTCGTGTACGAAGTGAGCAGTACGTATCTTGCTCTTCTTATGCCTCAGACCACGCAAGCAGGTTATCTCAGATTTCTCGATCGACAATACGACCTTGTAAGGTTAGCACAAGCTGCACGCGGCACTTGTTGATGCTCTCCCGCTCCCCTGCGCTTCGCTAGATGAGGCCTGTACAGATTGCGTGCTGTAGAGTTTTGCGGGACGTTTTACGTTGCCCGGCGTAACGAGTTTATTATATCGGGTTTCAACGTTTTAGCTAGCTGACTTTCTTATGCATATCCGCGCTATACGGCTGGTTGCTTCCAAGTCTCGCGGCTATCCACACCTTGTGGTTTGTTTGTTGCTTTTGCAAAAGGACATCCTGTTGTGAGGCCAACAGGAACTATTTGGTTGAGCCAGTCTCGTTTAGTAGAGGAACAGTCGCTTCTTTGCATCCTCCACCACCCACGATAGTCCTTCTTCAAGGTTGGTTCCAGTCATGGCACTGCATGGCAGGATGTGCCATCGATGTGTCCGTATCGATTCCAGTTGTAATTCCTAAGTATCATGGTGAGCTTGATCATATTAACATGGCATGGCGTGACGTGAACATACTGAGAGAATCTCTTCTTCCGTCATACATCCCTCAACATCTGTTTTGTTGGCAAAAACAAGCAGACTTGCCCCTGCAAGACGCTGTACCACTTGTCAGTGACTATGCGACCGTTGCCGTGTCATAGCACGCACCTCTTCTAAGAGTAAACCTTGAAGCTCGTCTCTGCAGTCTTGAATGCGTAAACGGTCTGTTGCGTCAACAACCCAGATCAAAGCATCTGTCTTTTCAAAATAGTTTCTCCAGTATGAGCGCAACGTTTTCTGCCCACCCACGTCCCCTGAGGGTGTCAGCTCATCTCATAGAGTCGGCATATTGAGGTCACACACAGATGTTTAATTTGTACCTGTAAGGCCTGTCAGCGGTGTTATATGACGAATGAAGTCCTTCTTACCCCTCGTAGTCAATTGTCTTGATGATGAAACCTAATGTTGGGCTTACGGTGTTGACATCCTCTCCCATAACCTTCTTGACGATTGTGGTCTTTCCAGCATTATCCAGTCCGCTATGAAGAGTTAGTCAAAATCCTTAATGGAGCAGGTCGTGGTCAAATACTCACAGCATCAGGATTCGCATTTCTTTGTCCTTGAGCCGGGCTTTTCGCAGGATTGACAACATTTTGATTCACGAGTCGTGTATTGAATTAACTCGATAGTAGGACAAGCAAAGCACTCCAACTTAGTTCTTAGGCAGTTATGTCGGTTATTTGGCCTTTAAAGGATTTCTTACTTCATCACCGAACTATGAAGGTCGTTGAATTCAGTTGCCTGCGGCTCTCATGGCTCCACGTGATTGGTGCTCGCTTGATCAGTTTCACCCCCTCCAACTTCACCACTCTCGTATGCTATGCCTCAACCGCCACTATTTAAGGGATAATCTACATAATCTGACGCCCATGAACATTGTAAATACTATCGACGTCCTGTATTTACATACGCTGCTTTACATGTCAATACACTCGAACTTGGCCCAAACATTCCCTGCCACGCAATTACCATCACGATAGACACCCAAAACTCAATAGCCATGGCTCTAGTACATCAATGTTTCTCTTACTCCACAATTTCTGAAGCTGGGCGTGCCTCATGTTCCCATACAACTAGGTCTTTCCAGACGCCTGGATGGTTTCCATGCTTAACAGCTTCCTTGAAATTCGCAACCTTCGCAAAATCGTACTTCTCGAGCAGACGTGTCGTCCACTCAATGCGAGAATCGCCCTCGCCATCAAAGAATGTTTCCAAGTACAGCTTGCTGTACTTTCGTTCATTGTGTGCAGGAATTTCTTCGTACGTCTTTCGGGGCTCCGAGCAATCCCAGGTGTAGTCCACAAGACTACGATGGTATATAGACGTGGACAACAAAATTCTGTCCAGCAGTGCCGACCCGACGAGCATTCGGCGATGCTCTGGGTCAACGATGAGCTTGATCTGCCCAGAAAATCTGGCTCCCTGGCATGCATGGCCTAGAAAATCCTGTCGAGAATCATCGACAAAGGCAAAGCCAAGGATGGTTGGGATCTCTGACGCTCCGTGGGATTTCATATATCCAAGGAGCTTCTGATAACGCTTTTCGTCGGCCTTAGACCATCCAGAACGGTTGGCTATCTCGCAATGAGATTCAATCGCCACAATGAAAGGGCGACGGTTCGACGTGCAAGCGTTGTACAGTTCTGCAATATGTGCACAGTTAACTTTGGGTAGGTAGACCTGCGAACCTTCTCGCTGCATCTCATTATTGATGATGTTTGCGATGCCCTGGAAGTCCTCAGGCTGGACGGGCCGAAGAGTGCAATCTGCATCAGGCCACTTGTCTTCCTCGTGCGTCATGTTCGCATACTTCTGTTCCTCTTTTTTACGCTCAATCTCCTCCTTCTTAGTTTTGCGCAAATCCAGCTCGCGGGCGATATAGCCTTCAGAATTGGTCACCGCGCGGCGCCAGTTGTGCCTGGCCTGGGTGTCTTTCTGAATCTTGATGTATCGCGGTGGAGGGATTAGCTTGCCAGTTGCAGGATTGATATCACAATCATCCACCCGAGGGTGACGGCTTTCGGTAAGGTTAAAGATGGGATAGCTTTCTTGCTGTGTCTCCCACTTCTCCACGGCTGTCAATGAATTCGGATTGACCTGGACCAGGGCCATATCGTCATCGTTGTCATGATCATATGGTCGAGGAGTATTCCATGCGGCCATTTCATCTGAAGACAGTGGAACAGCACTCAGCGCCATGGATGCGGTGCTGAAGGATCGCTGTCGGAGAACGAGGGCGGTTGAAGTGGCAGCAGCTTGGATGATATGCAAGGGTGCTGGCAAGGGAGCACCTGCAAATTCCGACGAGTTGTTACCGATCGACTGCTCCTTAGGTGAGCTCCAAGTGCCCACGGAGCTATGTTCAAAGTCATCTGTCCCTTCCGAATCAACGATCTCAGGTGTTTGGTGAGAGGGAGCGCGAACAACTTCCTGCACAGGCGTTTGATACTGAGCAGGAGGAGAATGCACGACATCTTTGGAAGGCCTTCGATGCGGAGGAATACGAACCGCCTCGGTCGCACTGCCTTGGAGAGGAAGAGGAGAGCGAAGTCCCTTCTGCCTATTCCAATAGCCCTGTTGGATAGGAGTGCAATCTACATTACTCGATGTCCCTTGCGACCCGAGGAATCGCTGCTTAACGGCGCCCGCAGGCAGGAGCTGCTGATTTGGGGTTTGAATCCCAACGAGTTTTCCCATGCCTTGGATGCGCTGCAGCGAGTTATTGACGTTTGGCGAAGGCGTGCTGCCTCCACCATCCCGGCTGCTGGGGGCCCACGACATGGCTTACAGCGTCGACTTTTCTTTGTTTAGTTCTTGCGGATGAAGGGGGGGATGTAGCAAATGAGAACGAACCTGTATAAAGGCGGCACAAGCGGGTGTACTACTATAAACACGGCGATATGTAGAAACGGCGGTGCAAACAGCGGTGCGAAGGATGGTGACGGGACAACAGAGCTCGAAAAGCGATATGAAAGAAACAATATGAAGGTAGAGTAGAGTGAAAGAATGCCCACGCTCTTCTCGGCCAGGCGAGTAAATATTGGGGTTTAGTTGTGGCGAAGAAGAGGAGAAACTCGAGCTTTTGTTTGTTACGATTGAGAGGGGAGATGAAGGCGACTGTCCTAAGGTTAGGTAAGGTAAGGTACTGTGTGAAGAAGAGAAGCACGCGGTCAGGTCCTGCCTAGCAACGAGACTTGGGAAAAGAACGAGAGGCCACTGCCACTTGTCAACAGTGGCAGATTTCTAGTACTGAAAATAGGGTACAAGGCGAGTCCGAATACGGTGATATATCAAGGGCTACTTCAGGCCAGGGACGGGATATTAGAGCAAACCATAGCTAAGTGCATATCACCATCGGGATCAACAGCATCTTCTGTGGTCCAAGTCGAATTGGTTCCGTTACTGCAGGGGTTCGGGTGTGACAAGTCAACAATCAAGATGTGAATAATGTATCAACGAGCGAATCTAATAAACAAAGGAATTATATTTGCAGAGCTCTGCCATGTGTATCCTATATGTTTGTTTCCCAGGGTATATCCAAACTAACAACAACACATCAACCCCAGACTCCATGGAAAGCATCAACTCCATCTACTCCTCATCACTATCTTCCCTCAGTCGTCGTCTATCCTCCCGCAACTGATCCCACAGACTCTTCTTGGGCTGGCTCTGAGTCGACATACGTGATGACCGAAGGCCCGTCTGACCGCCTAATGAACCCACGTTCTCTTGTGAGTGTCTAAACCCAGGATGCGAAGAGTAAACGCTCGACGCTGCAATTGATGGAGCGACCGAAGTTCGTTGCTTTCCACCCCGTGGTGGCCGAGGAGTTGATGGCTCCCCATCTTCAGACGAGAGACCCGTCTTGAATCCGTATTTCCGACAGAAATCTATATGTGCTTGGTATTCGGCGTATGTAGTAGACTCTCGACCGCTTCCATTGGTCGGCTCCACAGTGTCTTGACGAGGAGGTGAACCGCCTGCAGCACTTGCTTGGAGCGAAAATACCGAGACAGGCACCCACTCAGTTTCCGCAGGGCTATTACCGGCAGTGGTATCAGGGGGGCTTGGTCCTCTGCTGAAGCTAAGAGGAGGTGGCACGGCACTTGGGTTACTGTAGACAGATGATGTTTCCATCTGTTCATCTGGCACGATGCTTGCTCTCTTGTTCTGCTCAGGCGCAAAGTCCCTCTGCAATCGATCACCGAGAGACATGTTCCTGACACTCTCTGCATAGTCGCTGAAGGCGGGATGCACATCGTCCTCAAAGAGTTGTCTTCGTTCGTTGGCCGTAAGTCCTCGCTGTTGCATCTGACAATCCATCCATAGCGACGCTTGGTAGTCCACGTCTTCATCCATCCAATTTTGCTCGTCCCCTTGGAACTGAGCACTCGACTGACTAGATCTTGATTCTGGACGAAGAAATGTGCGTCTGTCCTCCTGGCTGTGGATGCTGTAGCTTGGTCGAGACGACTGTTCATGAGATGATTGCCGAGTACGAGCACGGCCGCGCCTACCGTCTTCTTCATACGCTCTCGATGGATGGTTATTACCTGATCGATATGAAGATCGAGATATTTGAGATCCCGGGCGTTCCTCTCTCAGGCAGTTGATGGTGTTGATCAGATTGCTCAGTTCTTTGCTGATCTCAGCACTTCCAGTGTAAATGGCCCTACGACTATCAGCATGCTGGTGTGATATCCAAGACTCAATAAGTCGGAGAAGTCTTGGATCTCTACCACCTCGGTCGATGTGGCGATCCCGTCGCGTAGTCAATGTCGCTCGCAGATCACTCAGCACCTGAGGTCTACCACCAATGACCGACATGATGCAAGCTTCGCACTTGCTTTTGACTACGAGGTTTGTGGGCGAAACACGTTCGTAGCCAAAGGTGGCATTGAAAGCTTTACGACCGATCCAAAGTCCAGTCACGGCATCGATGCGATCCAGCCATGCGATAACAGCACTGGGATAAGCGATACGCTGTCGCCAAGTGCGCAGAGTTTGGATACGTTCAGTGCATTCGACGATGATCAAGAGCATAAGTCGCCGGATCAACTTAGGGTCAAGACCATGATGGGCTGGGCACAGACATGCTGTTGGCGAACCGTCAGCACCAAGTGTGTAAGACAGACTTTCAAGTTTGGCAGAGAGACGGGCCAAGAGTTTGGTGGAACGGCGGTTTGATTTGTCGAGTTTAGCTACACGAGCTTGCTGGTCTAGCAACCAGTCTTTATCCGGCACAGCTATGTTGACTCCTGGATCCATCCACAACAGGTCCGTGAGTTGGTCAAGCTGATGGGTTGATATATCAGGTAGTGGGATATACCCGATCTCCTCATCGGGGTCGTGGTATGTACGATGAGGTGCCATTTTGAGCGCTATGAGATTTGTTCTTGGTAGAAGACAAGAACTTCAACACAAGGCTGCTGCATTAATTTGTTTGATAGATTTGTTCAAATAGAAGCAAAATCTCCATAAACCTGCTCCGTGAAAACCGTAGATCTTGGTTGTTTGCTTCCTTCACTGGCACCATATGCCTTATATAAAAGATCTTGCATGGTGAACACAGACAGTGACTCGAGGGCAACGTCAATGTGTTCCATGGTCGCGACGCACGTCCTCGGTGTGAACAATGCGGTAACCAATTCTTCAACAAAATAGAATATCAGTGGAATGGATCTGCTGTTCTCTGTGTGAATGGCTTTGTGCGAACAAGTTACCGATATGGACTATCTCCTCCGAACAAAGTATTAGATGAGGCTGAAATCTTTGCTATGTTGTTCTGCACACCTACCTATGGCATCCCAAGATCAATCGTGGAGAAGAGCCAAGGTGTGAAGGCAACCCAGAGAAGCCACAGGCTACCAGCAAACATAGTGCTATGGATGAATAGGTGAATCCGCTAGTCGTTCGATCGTGTTGAAACAAGGTTCTCGTGGAACATTTGTCCGATTTTTATTTCTTCTGACAAAGGGAACGAGATGAACAGTTAAGTTGTTCACATACTGCTGGAGCCATATTGGGCTCATCAACGCTGTCCATCGAAAATGCACCAGTCCCTCCAGTCGTAGCGTTGCGTAACAAACCAACTGCCAGAGATAACTCCTAGTAAACAGAACGGGCGACGAAATACGATGGCTGTGGCACTAGAATACAAGAGCAAAATTGAATCGGCATCAAACATTCCTCTCCTTGCGTCGATACCTATCCTTCAATGCAACGCCTTGGAAAACCAGAACTCCGTAATCATGCTCATATGTCGTTAGTGGGGTATCAGACTTTGGTCATCAACTTCGGACATATCCATGTCTCTGAGCCTGTTGTTCCATGCGTATCCGCTCCATGCGGATCTTAGCCGCCTCGGTGCCGTCGTCAGGTTGGGCCATCTCCTTAAGCCAAGGGTGCTGCAAGGCTTGCTTTGCAGTAATACGATGGGCAGGGTCGTAGACGAATATCTTCTTTAGCAGATCGACAAAGTTCTTGAGGAAAGTGTTGTTTCCGGGAATAATTTGCTGCCACCTGTTAGCACGAGCAATGTCAAGCCATGCAAAAGGGTGCTTACATCGAGGTGCTTCATCGCCTTCACAAAGCGACGGGAGCCGCGAGTTGTATCTGGCGTAGGATAGTCAAGTTTGAGTCTCTTGAAATATCTGAAAAGTGTCAGCATGTAAACCAGGGAACATTTCACGAGGAGACTGACTTCGAGGCGGCATTACCACCACTTCTTGAAGACATCTTGTTGACAGCCTGGACAAGATGGCTATCGATTCTTGATCCGACGACAGCCTCCATCATGGCCAGGTGTTCCAAGTTATCATGAGTCTGGAAGAGAGCATCACCCGTGAAGAACTCGACAAGGATGCATCCTATGCTCCAGATGTCACAAGGGAACGACCATCCAAGTCCAAGGATGATTTCTGGGGCACGGTAATGGCGTGTTGAAACCACGGAGGAGTGATACTCGTCTTGGAATGTGGCAGAGCCAAAGTCAATGAGCCGAATCTCTGTATCCAGTAGAACACGCCGCTGTGTAGCTTGACGGCTGATAGTCGAAGAGGAAGAAGGGATCTTGCGGTTATATGTAAAGGTCTGATAGGCATGATTACAGAGCAAGATGTTCTCGGGCTTGAGGTCGGTATGGATCAAGTTGAGGTCGTGCAGAACTAAGTCAAATTAATACACTGCCAAGCAAGACTGTTCGTTCGTCCAACTTACAAGCAACACTGGTGAAGAGTTGTCGGGCAAAACTCTGAATCTGACTGTTGGGAAAAGGAACGAATCCATTGCCCTTGAGGAAATCGAAAACACTCTGATCAAGCAAATCCATGACGATACAAATGTGGCCGCGATAGTCGAAACAGTCTCGTAGATGGATGCATCGGTTACGGTTCTCTGCATCGTTTCGTTTGAGGGTTTCGAGAACGCGAAGTTCTATCCGTGAGGCATCTCTGTATTTCTGAACTGATCGAATGATCTTGACCGCCACGGCCTTGTTACGTTTTCGATCGTGGGCTTCAACGACCTTGCCGAAGGTTCCCTGACCCAGTAGGCGGACAATCTGGTCTGTGGACTTTATTAGATAAGTCTAAAGAGAGAGCATGATGGACTTACACTTTTCTGTGAGTTCAGCATCAGGAACGACAATGTAATGGCCATCGTCATCATCAACCTTGACGTTTTTGTTGTAATGTCGCTACGGATTCGTTAATAATCTCATCTCAACCTGTTCAGTAATGTGGAGTCAAAACTCACGTCGTGGATAACTTGTACGTTAACCTCAGACGCCTTCTTGGGAGGGAAAGGTGGAGGCTTGTATGTGAAGAAGTCCCCGAGGCCATCTACATCGCGACGTTTGGCTTCGTTAGCCACCTGTTGACGGGTGCGCTTTCGCTTAAGGGGGGCCAGTCCCTCCTCGTACTGGCCGTTGGATGAAAGTGATGTCGGGGCGGTGGTGTTAAGTGCCGAATTGGTGCGGTCACTGCTAGAATTGGACGAGCCCGCTGGTGTTGACACCTGCAAAGGGGTGCTGTGTTGTGATTCGAGGTATTTGATGTGATAACCCGAAGCCTGGACAGTGCCAGACTCGTCTTCTCGTCTCCTCTTCTTAGCCACCTGACTGCTCGTGTTGTCGCTGGGCGCAGCAGCAGTGCCATTCGTAATTTTCCGGCTAGTGTTTGCTTCAGGCTCGGGTGTGTCGTCAATGACGATGATTTCCTTTGGCAGGCCATTCTTGTAGAAGGTGCCCCAGTCGGGCTCTCTGGAGCGTCTACGCTTTCTCGAGGGTTGCTCAGCGCGAGTAGCAGGGGCACGCTCCGTCATGCTTCCTGCAGAGTATGCCGCGTCGTGTCGCGGGCTGGGTTCCTGAGCGTGGTGTGCAGAGCGAGAATTGGAGTTGGTCAAACTTATTCCATTCGAACCCGATGAAGAGTATCCCAAAGGCGAGAGCTGGTACGGCGGCGGCAGAATGGCACTGTGGGAAGGCGACACGGCCGAAGAGACCGGAGGTGGTAGGATATTCTGATTCGATACAGTAGAGCGAAAATTGGCGCTGGGGTTCGGCTGATAGGTCTGATGATGCGTGTGCGAATGGGCATAGGAGGGCTGGTAATGGTGAGGATTGTAGTGTGGAAGCGTAGCCGTCGCTGTAGTTGGTGTTGACATGATGGGGAAAGCCAAAGCCACCCAAGGGCTTTAGAGGCGGCAGTAGCGATCACGAAAAACAAAAACGAGAGATGTGCAGTTTCGCTGTATCGGACGGTACAGGCGACCGATCAAATCGTCGCGTCGATTCGTATGTGTAGGCCTTCTTGAAGTTCATGTATGTACGATGGAGGAATCGTGAGTGAAGAGGAGAAGGACACAACCGATGAGCGAAGAGAGGCGAGATGGAACGGGACTGGGGAAGGACCCGGGGGGCGCACCTCCTAGTTTGGTGAATGGTTTTGGTGGTGAGGGTGGTGGATAGGTGTGCCCAGACGGGACAGAGAGAGCAAGAGCGAAGGAGGGAAAAAAGCGCTCGCCCAGTGAAGGCCAGCGACCTAGGTACAGTGGCCTCAGCGTGTGAGTTAGGGGTTAAGGTTACGAAGGGGCACTGTAGCAGGAGCCCAGTCCACTTATGTTCAGCTTATCGCAGGTCACGTCTCGTTGGGTTAGAATATTCTTGCTTTTCTCTCAAGAACTGAGACTAATGTGTGGGGATGAATGGGCGAGGCGAGGGTCATAGCCAAAAGGAAAGCAGTGGAGTGACTTGAAGAGTCCATCCAAGCCCGGTTGAAGGCGTCACGGGCATCCCATTTGTCTTGGAAAAAGCGTTGGCCAAAGTTACGGGTGGCCGGGGCAGATTTGAGGGGATCCATTCTGGGTGACGTTGGTCAGATAGAGATTTGCTTGTGAGTACATTTCCTACAGGCGGTGACGTCTAGTGGTAGCATGTATTTTTGGCGTCATCCTCAACACCTCAGTCCCCATCAAGGAGTGGGTGGATTTGTCACTCATGGATGCTGTGTTGTGCTCTGTCTCCTCTCCTCCTCTCCTCTCGGGTTACGATCTTGGGGTCAAGAAGAAGAGGCGGAATTCCAGTGGAACTGGGCAGGAAATACAGAGGTACTTTTATCATACTGTGGCGGCGTCCCGATTCGGCTCTCCAGGCCCAGGGCCCCTCAGTCGGAAAACCAGGGTCCATCACTTACAGGGCTTGAGTGGAAAGGGTTGTTTTGGGGAAGATGCCCGGCCAAGTGAGGCAAAGTGCTAAACGCCTGTGCCTGTCAGTGAGTGACAATAAAGCTCGGATACTTGATTCATCACTTCCATTTGGCTCAAATTCTCGAGGTAACCGAAAGGCCACAAATTAGGGCCTTGGGTAATAAGAGAAAGACTTAGGTAAAGTGTGAAAAACTTAGAATGATATTTTAATCCTTTATTACAGCATTCTCTGCCAAGGCCCGAGGCTTGCTCCCGAGGTTGAGGCTGCGGAATTATAACTTCAGCCGGAAGAATAACGAGTAATATCCAATCTTGACTTCGAAAGGGTATCCCGTCATTGAAAACAAATACAAATACAGAGTACTCTCTGCCTATATCACCTGAGATGAAATTCGTTGCAATGTCGCTAGATTATCCTCGGCTGTCTTGCTTATTAGGCAATCTGAAAGAAATCTTTCCAAACAGATGTGAGAAAGGGCAGGGACCATCGTGCGAACAGAAACATTGGATGCCACGAAAATCAGTCCAGATGACGATATGAGGCGTTCAGATCTCGGTACTTCAATAAACATTACATACAAACCAGTTGATCCCTTGATCGCTTCAGTCGTTCAGGTAGATCCTCATCATTGCTTGATGTGCCTTATCATTGGCTTTTCGTGTCATGATGGCAGGTGTGAGGATGACCTGAGAGGCTGGAAAGAGGGCCCGTTCTGTGACGGATGCTTTAGGTACAACCAATATGAGACCCACAAAGTACTGATGTCGTATCGCACGAATGATTCTGGTCTTGGTCTAAACGCCTCGGTACCTCCAAGGTTTCATGATGGAAGTACACAACGCTCCCTCCTGACACTCAGACTGTGTTCCGAAGAAGAAAAATTGGTTGTGCCTGGACCAACACTGGGACTTTTCATCGTCATCATTCGTTTGAGATTGTACAGAGTTTGCTGAGAAACAAAACTTGATTCTGTTCATCCATCCATGGCCTTCAAAATCATCAATTACTTCTTCTTATCTTGACGATTTGATGGGGACGAGCAGTTAATAACATATCGGATATACGTCATGAGAGATCCATTCACAGGGCAGCCATAAACGCGACCCTACTGCACAGAAACACACACAGAACCCACACCCTACGGAGCACACCAAACAGTATCCATACAGTACCTATCACTTAACCTAAAGGTGGTTGTCCATGAACAATCACACCTGTATCTGTTCATACAACTCCTTCGTGCAGGTATTTGGGATATGACTGCTCGATGCCGGAAAATAACCCTTTTACAAGCAAGTCAGGGACAATTGCAAATACGGTTCGGTTTACCCGTTGGTACCTCTGTACCGCTTGAAAGAGAGTTCAACTTTAATCGTCTGGAAGGGTCTAGCACTCTACCTAGGTACTTCCACTCTCTGCGCACCTAAAGAGCATCAGATCTGGTACGCATTTCGCCCCAGGGCAGGGTGACGCTGGCGGTGGGCCTTTTGGCCAACCCAAGACCCTCCAGCAACCCCGTGCCTTTTCTGGTGCATGTTGAAGTGATCGCTCTTTGCTGACACTTGTTGATGATGGAAAGAATGTCTGAAGCCAAGGTTGTGGGTGTGGTAGATTCATTACATGACAAACAGTGCTCTATGTGTCACTGTAGCCCCCCTATTTCACCTTCAGCTTGGCTGTATGTCTGCTATGGTTCTGAAAATCCAATTGTCCGTCGTCTGAGCCCTTGAAGACCCCGGACAAGGCACCCCACACTTGCAGAGAGGGGATGCCACCAATTCTGTCTCGAATCGTTCCGGGCATGCAGCCGTTACAGTTCCAGAGCCTCTCTGCACCACACTCCAGCATGACCACCAGTGATCAGTGGACAGTGGACACCGTCCGAACTTTTGCTGACCCGATGTCTTGGGCTGATGAGAGGTTCAGTCAGCTCACGGCCTCCGACATCATTCGTCGCAGCCAGCCGCATATTGAGAGGAGCCTGAAGGAGCTGATACAATAAACAGCAGCGTTAAAATTGATCATGTCGCTTCCCGAGTCTTGTTCTGAGGAACCACGAGCATACTCACAACCTTGGCTGGACTTGGTTACTGAACAATGTGTTCGAGAACTTGTTCGTACCATTTCACACAGGTGCACACACTCGTCCACTCTTGCGGCACATGCCCGTCTCCCGCCTCGGCCATGGATCCCTCCTATCCGCCAGTCACTATTCCCCGGCTCTCAGAATGTTTGACATGGTCCCTCCAATTACAGATTCGAACATATGGAGGCCAACAACCCCAAATGCATTCTTTCCGAGGACTTTGTTGACCTTGGTGGGCTGCCAACGACTCTCTGTACTGTGAGAATGAACAGTATCTCAGGTATCTTCTCTCTCTTTACTGCGTTATCTCTATGAGCGGACAGTGTGCATCTATGTCTTGAATCAACCATGACAACTCTGGCGGAGGGCGTTCCTTACTTCTCTCAGCCCAAGGACACCCCACTGTGCGCCACGAACGTGATTGGGGTTCTCAATTTACGGTTTCCTGTTGGCTGGGTCTCATTTCCTTACTGACGGCGATACGTCTATTATGAGGGCATCAAACTTCGCATCCTCTCATCACGGCCATGATTCCGTTGCTATTCATAGGTAGGTGGTCCTTGCCGAACTGAGACGCTACGGTACTTGACAAAATCCTCCTCATCAAATTAGTATTAGGCACCCCCGTTTCATCAAACCCAGAAGACAACGAACGGGACGAGCTTTCGACTCGGCGTTTCCTGCTTCGCCTTGTGTTAACAGTCTCAGCAGTGGTCACTTCTGCCCCATCCAAGGCCACTGCTACTCCGTATTGCCAACCAAGACGCCCCACCAAGAATCGTCACCAACTTCCATGGCCATGTCACTTTGAATTGTCCTTATCTAGACACTTCACGAATATTCCTGTGGAGACTATCTCACGTATGTATGAGTCTGTTCCTGTAAAACACGAAAGCACAGAGAAACTACCCCTCTCTCTTTTGGTTATCACAAGATATGTAGTCCTGCCATTTGCTTGGTTACATTCCTTCAACAGGCGCGACGCGTCGGCTCAGCATCTAGCCTGGGCTAGCCTTGTCGATCCCGGTGGCGATGGTTTGACTGTTGGGCCAGGTCTCGCCGAAATGTGCAATCACTAGACTTCCAAGGCTCTTCTCCCGCTTTGATGATATTGGCTTGATGAACTTGACAACGATGCTTTGTTGGCTGTGGTTTAATGGAATCGGGTTGTCTTATTCGACTGTGAAAGGTACAGGGCCACCTTGCGCTGCCGACTTTACCCTTACAACCAACCGTAGACTTCAACAGCTGTCCATTTTCATCACAAGGTTAACATACGTCGTGAGATCTAGGACAACAACTGTATAAGTCACAATATATTGCACTGTTTAAGGGGTGTTGCGTGAGTTCATTCGTCTAATATCTAATGATACAGTCAAGTCTAGCTCTATTGGCTAAATCGAGCAACTTTTGGCCCTGAAAAGCTCTTGTACTTGCGTTCCTGCATAACATTTCAGACCTGGCACGCTCTCAAAGTAGCAAAGAATCTCTATCTATCCTATAAACGCCGTCTTTGCGGTTCTCGTTGTCTCTCATATTTTCAAACCAACCAAGAGACATACTTTTTAACCCTTTTGTTCCTCCGTGCGTGTTTGAGGCAATTCTAGTTTGTTAGCCAGTGACATGTTGCTTCCTCAACAAGATCTGAAGGAAGCCTCTCGACTGCTGTTCAGACAGCATGATAGCACGGTAGCTTGAGCAAGATGTGCAATCGTTCTCACGATCATCATGCTAAAGGGGTTTTGTTTGATGCAACAGAGGCCGATTACAGGCCACGGTTGAAAACAACCTTGCCATTCTTTCCTCCCTTGCCATGGAACTCAGGCTCGAGTGACTCAGCGCTCACTTCTTGTTGCTGTGGGAAGACAGCCAGAGCGAAAGGAAGGACGGCAAAGGAGGTAAGAGCGATCAAGCTCAAGTTGATGCCCAGGGGAATACCCTTGACGAGGGCTGGTCGTGAGCGCACCCACTCCTTCTGCATGAGGTTCTTGTACCAAGCTTGCCTGCTCTCGATATGGTACAAGACCATAGGGGGTAGAACCATGATAGGAGACGCTGTGAAGACTCGGCTGGCTGCGGTTTGATACACAGCGAGCTTGGCAGCAGATTGAGACTTGCCCAGCGAGGGGACGTCCCGTTCTGACTTACCTTCGGCGATGAGCTTCTGCTTGTCATCATCCGAAAGCACAGGTCGAACATCGATGCCCTTGACGATCTCGTCCCGGCGCATGAGGTAGGTGTTAAGGCCAGCAGCTGTAGCAACGGCAGCGAAGGGAATCAGTCGACCGAGAATTTGGCGGGTGGAGGGTGTGACCTTAAGTCGAGGCACAATGGCGTTAAGACCAAGAGCGACAGAGCAAGAAGCTCCCACTGCAGAGAGGTATGACTTGATCATGACTTCGGTCGACATGGGGGAGGACTTGTTGCCATTGGCAGTGTTGAATGCGACATTCAGGGACTGGTTGAAGACTTGCCATCCAACAATACCGACTGTACCCATGCCAGGTTGAAGCATACCGGCGGTCACGACGAGGTTGGTCAGAACATAGCAAGACATTCGGAAGGGAAAGAAGACGGGCTCGCCGGTGTCTGTTGCACAGTATCTCGTCAGCTGGTGTCACGATTGCACTCTGCCAGGGCCATATATACCAGGGTGCAGCGTAGAGTCAACAACCTTCTTCGCATGCCACAAAGATGGTGACATGTGCTCGATATTTCCCGTCTTGTAATCCGTCACCAGCTTCTTGGCCGCCTCGAGTCCGGTCGCGCCCGCGAACAGGGTCCTAGAGAATGCACCAGCATGGTCAGCTCATGATACTTGAAGTCGGAGGTTCAGAGTTTCAGCAATTAGACTCACGTAGGGTCTGTGATGCCCACTGTATGGCGCACCCGTCCCATATATGTTTCAAGGTCATACTGGGAAGCGGGAAGCTCCCGCGCGCCAGGAAGCGAGGCCGACATGTTCTATGTGTAGATACGGGACGGATTCTTTGTCGGATTCGAGATAACGAAGGTATTCGCTCGCGAGCAAGAGGGCGGCAGGAGGGGGAAACAAACAAAGCTTTACCTGACCTGAAGTAAAGTAAGGCGAGGCAAAGGTAATAAATTAATTGACCGCTAGAGGGGTTCTTGTGGACTAGAAATGCCCGAATGACCACTTCGTGGGACAAAAAAATCCGGTGGAGGGGGGTTGCTCTGAACAAACGCGACGATAAGCTAACGTAGCCGCAGGTGAGTCCCGCTTTCGGAGCCGGCACATGGCTTAATTTACGTACATGCAGCCCCGGTCCGGGCTATAAATCGTGGGGTTACGCATAAGCAGAATCGGGACGAGTCCCGAGTAGACATGAGCATCTCTAGAATTAATTCAGAATTTCTGGTGGAATTCACTTCGAGATAGACACAACTTGAAGATCAGAAGAAGTATTCAGGGTCCATCTACTCCGTATATCGGGCCGGTCCCTTATCGGAGCAACGATATCAGTCACCAAAGAGATACCAAAAACCTAAGCAGTAGATCAACAAGCCGCGATTGGCGGGTTGATATCCCGAGTCCCCAACTCTGAGTACCGGATCTGCAAAAAGTACAATGCCGACGAGTGCCAGTTGGCAAAAGATATATTCCAGCAAGTAATCGACCACGCCAGGATTCGAACCTGGAATCTCTAGAGAGTTCGGAAGCTGGAGACCGAAATCTAGCGCCTTAGCCATTAGGCCACGCGGCCGGAACCTTTAAATTCCGATGAAGAGTTCGTCTGCTATTCTCTCTCAAGATTGGCAAGTTGGCTGCTAAGATCATTGTCGTTGATGTCTGAATGGTAGGAATGTCTTGGATACGTTGTTAATATATGAGAGTTTTGAGTTCCTTGTGGGCTAAAAGATTGTTTCGAGGGTGGAGTTACGGTGACGCTGAATCTCCTGTGTTCAATCGCATATGCGGCCACCCTACAGAAGATACCTCGACATGGATAGAATGTATAATTGGTTCTCAATCTACATCTGGTGAGCTTCTAATTCGTAAAGTTATTATTGTACCCTTAGAGCTTGTGTTGACGGCTATGAATAATTCAAGTCATGTTCCTATGGGAGAAACTCGCATCTATTCTATTCCTAAGGCTCTGTAGACTTGAACAGTAGTCATCAACAGGTCATATATAGCGATACAACTCTATGCTTTTACTATCATACAAGTCTATTCATACCATGGACTTTATTTGTCACCCGCATCTGCCATGAGCATAGCAATCGCAGGCTGGAAAGCAGCCGCCTTCTTGAAATCTCCCAGCTTAACACTCATGAGATCAAGAGCCATGAGCGCCTCACCAGCCCGACCTCTCTCGTCTCTCTTCAACGAATCAGCCTTGACATAGCGTTGCGAGAAGTGCGTGAGCAGCGTCCTTCGAGCCTTCATCTTGCGCGCAATCTCTAGTGCCTCGCCCATCGTAGAGTGGCCCTTCTTCTTAGCGTGAGACAACATGTCATCGTCGAACGTGCACTCGTGAACAAGTAGGTGGGCACCTTCGCACTCCTGTGCAAACTCGTCTGAGGGACGGCAGTCACCTGAGTATGCGATGCGGAGACCGGATGTGAGCTCGAGTTCTGTTCCGTAGGAGAGCCAGCAGTGAGGAACTGGAATGCGCTTGATAGCACGGAGCCCGAAGTCGCCGTTTTTGATCACAAAGCGACCGTTGTTGAGCTTATCGGGCTTGGTGCTATTGCAATTGGGGAAATGTAGTCTGTGGAAACCAATATCCTCGACTTGAGAGACCTCTTCCAGGAGCGCCTTGTATCTTGATACACAAGATACAGCTAACTTGGCATTGGTGTCTTCAATGGTGTGTTCGTACCAAGCTTTGATCAAATTGGGAGTACCAAGGTGATGATCAGCGTGAAGATGGCTGATGACAATGCACCTGAGATCTCGGAGGATATTTCCAGTTTCCTCCTCTCCAAAGAGACGTCGGATTTGACCCAAAGTGCCCTCACCAACATCGAGAAGATAGTTTCCAATACCAGGCACCCGAATCAGTGTTGACGAAACATTGCGATATTTGCCTGGGATTGAAGAGCCAGTTCCAAGGGGGATGATTTCAGCATCGCGGCTGGGAATATCTTGTTCATCCTCTTCCAATTTTCGCAGAAACTCAGGATCAGATGTCTCTTCACGAGCCTTTCGTGCTAATTCGAGAATCTCATCACTGACAGACTGAGCTGCCTCTCCGAGAGCAGGAAACGGGGCAATCTCGCCTTCGCCAAATTTGAGTCGGGGCATGAGCGAAATTTTGTTTCCTATCCGGCCAGACTCAACTTGTGATCCATTTGGCATGGCTCCCTTGATATCGTTATCGTACTTGAGGAGAGTGAATCTCTCAGGGTCGATCCTCCGTAGCTTGGTCTGTAACTGCCCAGGTCCAGCCAGAGAGATCATATTGGGGCAGGTGTCTTGAGCACAAAAGAAATGCTTCATCGTGGGGTGCTCATCCACAAACTTCTGAATTCTAGCATCGTCTGCTATTCCAGGGCCGAGAATCCAGTACACGATAGCCACATGAGACATCAATTCAGAATTAGACCATTCAGGTCGCTCCATGAAAGAGTTGATAAGATCGCGAGACTCGATATCAGCGAGGATAAATCCTTGACCAGGCTGAGTCTCGCCAAGGACCTGCTCAGGAGTTACAGTGACGCCATCTTTTGTCACTATAGTGCTCCCCGCAGTCAAATGCCTGAAGTCAGTGACATGTACCCCAAGCTCCTTGGCCTTCTGAGGGTTGAATTTCCCGCGACGATCGAGGCATTTGACGATATAGCACATAGAGCTTTGGCTGTAGATTGTTGGGGGCAGTCGTCGATGTGTCACGTTGATGATATCCGCGCTGCGATCAATTTGAGCCTCCTTCTCGGGGAACACCCAAACAGTTTGATCCGGTTCTGTCAGTTCTGACCCATCGCCAGGTCTCGGGCCCTTGTACAGTTTTATTTCGCCTTCTTGGCGTGTAAAGACCGTATCCCTGGGCTTGACCTCGCTCAGCTTGACGGGGATGAGCATACCGTTGCCTTTGAGTTTTCCATTGAACATGACCTTCTCAACAAGAGTGGACGCATATTCAGGGTCCGAAAGTGGTGACCATTCTTTGAACTGTGGTTTCTTTTGGTCTCCAACGATGGCGCTTGACCTGCGACGCTTCTTTGGGCTGCTAGAGCGATCTCGTTGAATCGGAATCTTCCATACACGAAGCACGTCGTCTTTCCAGTCGGGTTCTATGCTCTCGATTTTCTCAAGCCGAGGGTTTTCTCTATGCTCATGCGTGCGCACGGAAATCGGCTGTCGTAAGATGACGGGACGGCATGCGGCCAAAGTGTGGTTCAGATTCTCGCCACCGTGGATGTGAATGGTTTCAAAAGCAGCCTGCTTCGTCAACTTCTGACCCTTGCTCTTCCTTTCCTCATTCATCACTGCAGTTTGTTCTCTGCTAGCTTCTAGTGCGCCACCAACCGTGAGAACATAGCCGAACAGACCTCCTACCAACTCCCATGAAACACTGCCGCTGAGAAAGACCTGTTCCGTTGCTCCCATTCCTAGTCTCCTGCTCTGGAAAGCGCGCTGAGTCCCTTCTTCGGGTCGGCCAAACAAATATGCCCGTCTCTCACTGTGGACAAAGAGACAAGTGCCAGGAGTGTCCACAGTGGGCGCAGAAGCGATCTCAACTGAAGTCGCCATTGGAATACCAGCAGAATAATCGCTCACTTTTGGTTTTACGATAGATTCTGAGAACAGGCGAGGTTTCCTGAAAGCTCGAGACTTTACTTTTGGGTTTGAACTGTTCCAGGCTCGTCTATAGAAATAGAGTCCAGGTGAGGTTGATGGTGGGGGGCGTTGAGATAAAAAGGTTGGTAGTAATGGAAGGCTACAAGAATTGAATAAATGTGAGAGGCGTCGAGTGCCCCATGTTTGCATGAGAGAGTTTTAAAGAGTTGAGAGGGAAATCGGCGTGATACAAAAATGTATCATCTGCCTATGTCATAATCGATACGATATTTTCTGCTTGAAACAATCAACTTTTTTCTTCTAGATTTAGACGCGGCGAATGACTCCTCTTTCCGCGTTCCGCTAGCTCGCGCTGTCACATGAAATGGTTATAGTGGTTGCATTATGTAAGATAACTACCCTACACTTAGAACAACACAACCTTCGAACCTATCACTACCTACCTATAGATCAGGCTATGGTCCTGAAAATACATATGGTTGGCATGATAGCGTTCTATGTATATATTATTATTGGAGTCAGGATGCCTTCGTTCTTATCTCGTTCTTAAACATGTAGCTGAGATCCGGTCATTGATATTGAGTTCTGATGTCAGCTCAGAATACCACTCATCGGACACCAAGCGGGAGGACTATTGGCGTTGACGGCCAATGATAATTGATCACAAGGGTCTTGATGATAGTCCAAAGTTAGTAATTGGTTAACTTGCGAGCAATTCCGACGATGTCGCAGTATTGGCTTCGTCGCCGTTGAAGGAGGAGATCTGAGAGCAATAATCATTCCCCTAATACCTTAACGTACATCAAAGAAGTAATCTCCTCTTACCAAAGTAACCACCACTTACAAGATCATATATGTCTTATTCCGTATTTCCGAAACTAGTAGTCTTCCTTCGAATCATAGTCAAGAATCAAGGCTCAATACCTGACTCGATATGTACTCAATCAATGACCTCACCCAAAGCCAATACCAGTGGAGAAAAAGACAATCCACTTGCTTTATCACGCATTACAAACGATCTTAGCAACATTACCAATTAACTACCATAGAAAAGATACCCCGGAATCAACATCTAACCCCGAGCCCCTCCGAATATCCCCATACTTTTATTTTAACCCAAGTCAGGTCCCCCATGCGTCGCATCATTAAACCGCTCACAACTCACTCATCACGACTATTTTCAACCTCTCGATTCATCATGGGAGACGCAATCCTCAAGCGCAACCCTCACCCGGATTTTAAGAAGGTCGAGGCTTCGAGACCTGAGCTGGATGCCAAGTCTCAGTTTCGCTACACCAAGACTGTTGATGCGGATTGGACTTTTGGTGAGGGTGCGAATAAGTTGGGCAAGGATGATGGTGATAAGAAACATGTCGCCATAGATCCTCATGAGGAGGGTCGCCCTGCGGGGTTCAATTACAAGCTTCTCATCTCTGCTATTGTACCGCGTCCTATCGCTTTCGTGAGCAGTCAAGCTCCCGACGGTACAAAGAAGAACCTCGCCCCGTTCAGTTACTTCAACATGATGGGCCACGACCCGCCCATGTTTGTTGTTGGTTTCGCATCTGGACTCGCCAATGCGAAGGACACACTTCGCAACGTCTCCGAATCCGGCGAGTGTGTTATCAACATCATCTCAGAGCACTTCATCGAAGCCGCAAACTCAGCTAGCGTCAACGCCCCTGCTGATGTATCTGAGTGGGATATCTCGGGCCTGACACCCAAGTACGACTGCGAGACCGTCAAGTGTGCTCGTGTGGGCGAGGCTATTGTTAGCATTGAGTGCAAGCTCGATATGCTCAAGGAGTTCGACAGTAAGGCACGACCTGGAAACAAGTCTGGGTGTATGGCCGTTTTCGAGGGAACTCGTTTCTGGGTTCGAGAGGATGCGTTGAACGAGGATAAGAATATGGTTGATCCTGGTGTGTTGAAGCCAGTCAGCCGATTAGGAGGAATCACATATGCCAGGGTTACTGAGGCGTTCGAGATCCCAAGAACAGATTTTGATAAGGACGTCGGTGGCCAAGAGGGAGCTGAAAAGATACAAAAGCAAAAGAACTAGGTCAGACGTGGTATATATTCATTCATGACCAAACACCAAATATATAGACTAAACAAGCCCGCAAACAGGGCTTAATAACAAAATGGCCATCATGCAATACAGTTCCCCAGGAGTGATACATGCCCACCTTTCATTCCCTGAGTTATACTCATAAACCAAATCGTCGCCTCATATAAGCAAAATGTATAACAAACTTAAACCCAAACGGTAGCACAAGCCCACAGAGCTTATAGCCAGGTGCTATAGAACAAAAGAAATCATATATGGCCAAATGCCAGAGAGAACGGAAAATTTCAACGCCGGTAAATGAAGTGCTCAGAGATAGATGCTCTGACCAGAATGAGAGATGATGAATTCGCATCCCAAGGGTGACTCAGTTTCGCTCTCAAAATTGTGCAGTTGTTTCAGAATAGTGTTTCCAACATTAGGACCATCATCCAGTCGATCCTTGACATGGATGATGACAACCTTGAGACCTTCGAGGGGCCGTTTTTTCCTGGGCACAGATGTGAAGGAATCAGATGGGTTGAGCGTCAACTCAACCGTCGGCGAAGTGAGGTGCGGTGTAGGAGGTGTTTCAATACCAGGGTGAACGTAATCCGGTGTCGAAGCCTTGATGGTCCTGGGAGACACGGGGTCTTCAGAGGTGAGATTCGCGATAGAAGGGTTTCGTCGTGGAGTCTCGTCAGTCGTGCTGCCCATGCGCTTGCGCTTCTTAGGTTCGGAATAATGCGACTTGCGTTCGACTTCGACCTCATGCGCCAGTGCGCGCAGCTCCTCAATGACATAGCGGGGCTTTAGGTGCCCGTACAGACGATCCTCTGCCTGCGACTCATCGTAGCTGCACTCGATGAAGATAGCCTTGAGGTTACCAGAGGCGATCTTTGGCGCAGCTTGTTGCCAGATATGCAGATTCCGCGGGCTTAGCGATATGCTATCAGGCTCAACGTCCCCGAAAATGAGGACTTCACGATGGGTGGTGGGGTCCTGGATGAAGTAGGCGCTTGAGTTGTAGACGCAAATTTGCTCCTGCTCCAATGTAGTCGTTACAGGGCTGAAGCTGTTTTGGGGGATCATGAGTGACCCTCGATGTAGGGATATAGATCCCGGGTAGTAAGATGCTGAGCGCGCGATGGGACCTTGTGGCATGGATGCATCATGGCTGCTGAAGCGAGTAGATGCACTTGATGTTGAGCCCCGGTGACTATGCTTCTCGAGACAATGCCCATGGCTTACGCTCCAAACCTTGATAAGGAGTCCGTCTGCAACTTCGATGTAACCCCTACTTTCACCGTCGCCGAGTGTCGGACTGCCACCTTCAACCAATCTCATATAAGTCACCAGCCCAGCTCCGTTGTTCTCATCACTTAGGTTTGGCCATATCACATTGTTGAAAATGTGATTCTTGAAAGCTTGGATTGTGCTTGGTAGAGCAGCCAGTTTCTTCGGCCTTGTGCCCGGGAAGCCAGCAGTATTGACTACAAAGCCCGAGATGTGATCAAGATGAGGATGAGTGATGAGATATGTGTCGACGAGAGAGCGCGTGATGTGAGATGCGTTAGCAGAAGGTGAAGAGTAAGGCAGCTCAAGACCTGCAAAGGGGCCAATGGTAAGTGTGAAGGGAGGAGGCGGTGGTGGAGAAGGTATCGATTCTTCCATGATACGTGTGATAGCAGAGAGATGGACGCCAGCATCGACGGCGATGATAGAGCCACGATGCCATTTTTGAGCGACAGAACGGACTAGAAAAGCAGTGGTGTTTGATTCTTGAGGACCACCCCCTGAGCCCTGTAATTGACGTTAGTTAGAGTTCAACTTTTGTTCATATGAGTGAGTGAGTACGTGGAACACGGCAGTGAGAAGCCGAAATGTGAAATAGAGTATGAGGATGCGGCAAGACAAACGCCACCACGAATCACGATATGATCCGACGTGTTTTGTTTATGGCCCTCATGCACCAAAACCGTTCTTATACCACGGGTGAACCTCAGTGGGTATTGGTTTTTGGAGATGTAACGGTGCACATGTAAACAAACGAGGGATGGGGATAGGCTGTTAACCGTTGATGATACGTACCAATACAATCACCTGCAAAGCAGGCTCGACTTCGGCTCCCATGATTTGCTTTTGGGCGAGTAGAAAGAAAGTAGAGAAAAAATATAAACGAGAGAGGGAGGGAGAGAATTGAGTGATGACGGTTGACTCAACTCGGCCGATTTGATGCCTGCCCTGGGATCTGGGATGTGGATGTGGAGGTGGAGGGGCCCTGGAGAGGTCGCAGTGGAGGGAGACGGGATGAGATGGAGATGCTTGGAGATGGTATGGTTTAGCTGGTTGCCCCACTAAAAGCCCTGTAAGGTACCGCCTGAAAGATTCAAGCTGCAAAGTAAAAACGGTGGACCTGTTCCTGTTGCGCGCCGTCTCCGTCACTGGCTTTGGAGGTTATAGTCACTAGGTAGTAAAATAAGTTAGGACACTACAAATTCCGGAATAAGAGATGGATTTAGTTGATCCACGAACCTGAAGCTGTTTAACTTGCAGTAGTTGATTCGAGAATTAACCACTGATAGCTCTTTAATATTCTCCGATAGATAAGGGATGCAACCCTTGTTTTTGCCTGCTCTGGTATGGAATGTGTGATGCAAATACCGACAGCTCAGGCGAGCTTTTGGAGGGACCCGAAAAATAATGAAGGGGAAAAAGGTATGGCACACGTGATTGGATTTATCGTTGTGCCGTAGAACGTTATCCTCTCAATGCCGTGTGCTACCAAGGCTGATACAGTATGTATGCACTGGACCGGATGTGCTGATATAGCTTCGCTCTCGCCGAATATCGCTTGTCGATAGACTGAACTTGACCACGTTGATCCTTGCTCTGATCCCGCTTGGCAGGGTATGGCGATGCAGAGCGATATTTATGATTCTGCCACTTGTAGAACTGAACAAAGAAGGTGAAGAACATGTCTTTAAAGACAAGAGACATGAGCTTCAAATATAGCACACGACTTATTGTTCTCGCACTCGCCGAAACGCAACTCTCCTCTCTTGGCGTGTCACCCTCTCAAGTCCCGTTATCCCTCCCCCCCCAAAAGAGGAATATCGAACAACTCACAGCTCAGATGCCGGCTCAGCTACAAGGCCGCAGATCTGTCCTAGCAGCCCTCAACCTTGTTTAGCTTGTAAGCCTGCATCGGCGTTCCCGTGCCCCCCCGACCCTTCTCAACGGGTCGTTCCCCCACCAGATGGGGACAACGTCACTGCTAAAACGGGCGAGCTGAGCTTGGGGGAGCTCGAGGTTCTTTGTTGAAGCTTGGGCCCTTTTTGCCTGATCAGATAGACGATTGATTGTCCTTGACTTGACTTGGTTTGGCTTGGATTTCTTTGAAGATCGGGGCTGGACCTTGAGCTGAGCCGTGCGTTCTGTCGCCTATAGCTTGTGGCTTGAAAGAGAAACCCCACGATCTTGGTGTCGTTATTGTTGAAGAAACAAAGAGACTCGATCTAATACTCGAACCATTCACAAAGACATGAGCCTTTAATACAAAGGGTAGTGTTCTATATAGAGCCTTTTGTAATGGTGATCAAAGTTCTCTTTCTAAACAACTGATCTTTCGACCAAGACTAATTCTCTCAATTTCTTCATGATGACTTGACTTCACTCACTGTAACGCATAGCTCGCTCATTCATTCGCGTATACAATCTGATTCTCTAATACTAAAACAGGAAGGTAATCATAAACTCCAAACTCCGGACTGAATACTAAGCCAAGTCTAATGCACTGATTGCTATGCTATGCTGCTATCCTGAACCATGTGAAATGGGGTATTGAAAAAACACGATATATCCCATGGCTCCAGAGATTTTGATCCATATCCTTTAAACCCAATCAAAAACTCCATATTCTGTGCAGTCCTCTGACCAGCAGGGATATCGTACTATTACATCTACTCCATGACTCTAGCAACTTTCGATAGTCCTTGATCATGGCCACCTGCTGCCTCTCAAGGCGTCTTCTTAGCGCTCACTCTGCTGCTTCTCCTCAAAGGTGAGCCCTGAACTTCCTCGCCAGCGCGATCAGACGCCTCTCGAGGAGATTTGTCCTTTGCTAGCGGGGCGACTGGCGAGCCGAAAAGACTGTCGTCGCCCCACGAAGCAGTTCTCTGGCCCTTTGGTGTAGAGGGCACAGCCAGGGATTCTTTCTTAGGACTCTCGGTAGTGGCCGTAGGCAACAGTGAGCCAGAGGCTTGCAACTTTGCTGGGAAAGTGGCAGCCTTGGTCTCGGTCTGAATAGACTCACGAATGTTACCAGCCGAGAAGCGGGGGCTTCGTCGTGGTGGCGAGACGGGCTGATCTTGGCGACCAGTCTCTGCGTTGGAACTCGGTTGCACAACATTCTCCTGCTCCAGAAGATCGCTGGGGGATAGAATATCACTGAATGATACTCTTCGTTCTCCTGCGGTAGGCTGAGGCCACTTTGAGCTGTCCTCGAGCTTGACTGGCTGCTCCTCCTTCTTCGCCTTGGGCATGAATCCGTTATATTCAAACTCATAGTTATTGGCAACGGAAACACTCGACAGCATATCGCTGAAGTTCTTTGTCGAACCATTTGGTGTCAGTTCAGCAGACTTTCGTGTAGGAAGAAGTCCATTGGAGGTCGTCGGAGTAAGTAACTGCTCCGGCTCAGGGGCAGCAGCACGAGACTGCTTCGACGCCCTCTTCTTCCTGGAAGCAGTGTCGCGCGCGGCCCAGAAGTCGAGGCGGCCCATGTGGACGTCAATGGTTTTCAACTCGCTTTCTGGTCTATCCTTGTTGCGACCACCACGGCTCCTATGACGAGCACCGACTTGGTGATCCAGATGGTGCTTAACAAGGGCGTAGGAGAGAGAGTCCTCGTAGTTCGCATACGGAGCTTGCGGTGCTTGACCTGCACGCTTTTTAAACCAAGGCCTGATAGTATCCACAACGATCCTTGTGTCAGAATCCCGAGTGATAGCCATTTTGTTCGATTTTTCCTTGACAAGCTTCTCGTCATCGCGATCATCTGGTACCATCTTCCCATTTGCCATCACCTCTACGGGGTCGATGCACTGCTCGAAGCACCAAAGGTGCATAACACCAGCCATCTTGAAAGGATCTTTCTGACCACAGGAGGTATGGTGATAAAATTCGTCGAACGCCACGCGGCACCAGCCAGGTCGAATCGTGTGGTTTGTATCAGGGCAGTTCGAGTACCGACAGATAGTGTCGGCATCGATAGTTCGTTCTGTGCACTGTGCTGGATTTTGTTGGATCCACAGCTTTGGATTTCGAGGACAGTTGTAGATATAGTCCTTCAAGTCCTCGGCCGAGAATAGAATCTTTTTCTCCCACTGTCCTGTGGACAAGTACAAGAATTCAAATCCTCTGCGTGAGACCCAGTCCAGTTCCGGGAAGCGGAACATCCCATACATCTTGATTCCAATCTCAGGATCCTTCTCCTTTCCACGTTTAGTCCTGAAGCTTCGTCCCTTCCTATAAGGCTTCTTCAAGGGAACTTCCACGTCCGAGTCCTCGTCAAATACAGCGTTCCGCTTGCGCTTAGGAGGTGTCTGCAACCAAGCTGGCCGTCCATCTGGTTCTTGGCATGGTACTTGCTGAATTCTTTGTTGAGGTGGTCGACGATTCTGGGGAGCTGCCTGCGAAAAGCATGAGCCAAGGTGAGGGTCCTGACGACAATCCGCGCATTTGTTTACTTGGATTATGTTGTGCATAGACTGAGCTTTGATTGCGGCTGGAGGTTGAAGCGGATACTGTGCCATACCCTGAGTGCCGTAGATCCCTTGGATACCATTTTCCGGGTAATGATAACTCGGTTGATAGGAGTTGTAGACGGGATAATTGGGCTGAATATGCCTGTTTCGGGTTAGCTGGTGCTTCTTACAAGTCTTACAAGGGGATAGTACGCACAGGTTTGCTTGTCCATGAGTGCCAAAGAGTGGCAACTGAACATTTGCTGCGAGATCCACGCTTTGGGAACCTCTAAGGGAGGCCGCATGTCCCACAGCAGGCATGTTGGGTTGTGCCATAGCTTGATGAACTGGTCGGGGCTGCTGCGCCAGAGATGGCTTTGGCACGGGAACTGGGTCCTGTAGCTGATGAGGCTTTGGAGCTCCCAAGTTTTTGGGCATATCCAACGGGGAGTTCAGGTCGTATGGGGCAGGAGTGTCAACGGTCGACAGATGTTTAGGATCAACTGGAAGCTGAGCATCTTCTGTGACTGTACTTGGAGCCATGTCTTGGGATGCTTCGAAGCCGAACTGGTTAATAAAATCTTCGGATGACAATGGGTATGAAAAGTCTTCAAAACCGTACCCATCGCCCATACCATTCAAAAGCTGTTGGTTGATATCTGATATGGTGTTGCCCATATACTCTGGGGCAGAACTGTACAAATTGTCCATCTAGAAACAATGTCCCGAGACTTGCCGAGTTCTGCTGGGGTTCTATGGTGTCTATTCAGATTTTGTTCGAACTAGCGAGGTGGTATCGAGATGCGTTGTTGCCAGAACTGAGGAGCTGTTCAAGATGTGCGAAAGAGCGTTCAGGAGCAGATAATTGCTTGGGTGAGGACAAAAAATGAACTAAGAAAAGGAGCCTGTGGCATCCTTTATATTACTACGAGATAGTTTAGATACAGTAAGAGCTGGAATAGCACATTGTCTTCGTTCAGGGCTTTGTTCAATACGAAAGAACGAGACCCCGAACATGAGTAAATCGTAAAAGATGGGCGGCTGTTAGTTGAACAAGGACATCTCCTCACTATAGGAGAGGGTGTGTTCAACCGTTCAACCGTCTTTGTCTGAAAGAGACCCGACTTTGAGCCCCGAACTAAAAAAGAACAAACCGGCAGAGTCGAAGCTTCGAAGCCAGACTCCATTTTGGTTTCTATGTTCTATCACTCTTAGATCCTGACGCCTTGTTAGTACTGGGACTCTGAAAGAGAACAAGTGTCAAAGAGAATTAGAAGCGGGTTGATCAGATTAAAAACATGTTTTTCTACACAAGTGTTCAGAACAGGTCTGTGTTATGTGTGTCTCATCATATAGAAATAGAAATGCGATGAAAGAAACAGAGAGTAGACATACCTGATGATTAAGTCATTGACGAAACTCGGCGCGAAAGGAAATGCTGTTGTGGTGAGCAAAATGGGTAATTTATGTGCGATTTGGCAAGTGTTGAGATTCATGAGATTCATGTCAGTCAAATTGACTTAGATGACACATGACTTCATGGTGTCTAGAGAATATCTCAGAATGGTCTAAGAGGCCTGAAGTTCGCTGCAATCGAGTTGTTGTTGTTGAAGTGTAAGGCATGTCAAATGGATGGGGTAGTAAAATGGAAGGAAATTTTGAGATCGTGATGAAGAGGGAAGAGGTGCAAATGTGGATCCGGAGATTCGGACAAGTGACATCCGATGTTCGAACAGCTTACCCTACATCTGAGCTCTGCGGGATCTGAGTATCGTAAAATGAGAATGGGCATATCGTATTTGCACGGCTGTTGGTGTCGTGGTGCTCTCAGGGAAAGAAGATCCCATCTCGCCGTTTCTGGGCTTTGCTTTGGCCTTGATGCGACACGGTTTATCAAGAGCCAACTCAGGTTTCTTAAAATAGAATGCTCCATACAAAAAGCAACAGCTACTAGGTGTGGCCAAGAGAATGACATATCTAACGGCGCGCATTTCCCAAAAGATATTAGATTTACTTATACGACACTGACTAAAGCACCGAGCCTGCCGAATACCATGATTGCGACCCTGTTGAGAAGAAGAGCTTCAGTTCAAGGATATTTATCTTGCTTTCCTGCAGCCAATGTCACGCTAAAACAGTGACCAGCCACTAAATTTAGCGGCCAACCTATGCTTGAAGCTGCAAGAGAGGAGGGGCAGCGGGAGGATAAACCCGCAAGGGACCATATTCTCAGCTAAAAAAAACTGGCTAGAATGGTGATACAGGCAAAACAGTCCAGGGGCACCCCGCCCTTTGATCCAACGGGCCTGGTCAGAGAACCAATAAGAGCAATCTCTTGCCCGCCCTCCAAGGCTTGAGTTGAGACTACGTCACGAGACTCTGCTATCCCGTCGGGTCCCTTCAACTGGACGGACTGGCACTGGACCTGTGAGACTCAGGTCCGTGGCTAACCTCGAATAAACCCACCAAACTTCATCCTTACAGCGGCCACATCGCCCGACACCGCCATCATGGCTGAAGTCAATCCAGAGCTTCAAGAACGCCTTGAAGAGTTGGATCGCGAGCTTGAGGTATGCAAATTGCCACTTCATTGTTCACCAAATTCCTACCTTTGTACCAATTATTGAGCTGGGCGCTTCGACACGCCATTGGAGCTGGTTTCAAGGTCATTTATTGCTGTCGCATGCGATCAAAAACCATCCCATTGATATATCATGGCTAACTTTGAGTTCTCTGTAGGAAGGTGATATTACACAGAAGGGGCAAGTGACTCTGCGACTCAGGCATTAGCCTTTACCGTTCAAACTAACGCGCCTAAAGCTACCAGAAGCGACGAACTCAGCTCTTCTCTCAATTCCTCGGTTCACCTCCGCCTCAAGTTGCTGCTCTCGCCGAACCTCAGTCTGGCCTACGCATACACTCTCCCGATGATTCGGCCCATCCCTCAGGCGATGGTCACCGTGCCGCTGCATATGCCTCTCTCGGTGCCAGCAGCGGCCCGATCCCCGACACACCAGACTCACCTATATACCGACCACATTCTGGCTATGCCCCGTCTTCAGAATCACCGAGACCTCCAGAGCAGGCCCCGGCCTCGCTTTTGCGACCGGGAGGTCCCATGGCTGCGGGATCAACGGCTGCCCACCGAGACTCCCTCTTCTTCTCTCCCTCGCACGTCGTTGAGCCTGAAACCCGAACAGGTACCATGAGATCGGGGGACTATGCTTTCAGACCAGAGCAGCAAGGCGCATACCCTGATCAGCAGTATCAACAGCAACAACAGTATCAACAACCACCGCAGCAGCAACCTGATGGACGAACCACCACGCTACTCGATTCGCAAGGATACTTCTCGGACTTCGCGGGACAGCAGCATTATGATCAGGGCCAAACTGTCGAGTATGGAGGACCTCAGCAGCGATACTCTTCCAGCGATGCCTTTTCTCCTACTGCCGCCATGGCGCCGCCAATGCTCACAACTAACGATCTCCCGCCTCCCGAGGCCCTCGAATACCAACTACCACTAGACCCCCGCGAGGTACCCTTCGCTATTCAAGATCCTCATGATGATTCAACGCCAATGTCAAAGTTCGATAACATCGCAGCTGTGCTTCGACATAGAGGCCGAACGATCGCTAAGAAACCAGCGTATTGGGTGTTGGACAGTAAGGGCAAGGAGATTGCATCAATTACGTGGGACAAGCTGGCGTCCAGAGCCGAGAAGGTGGCACAAGTTATCAGAGACAAGAGCTCTTTATACCGTGGCGATCGAGTTGCACTTATCTATCGCGATTCTGAAGTCATTGACTTTGCAATTGCCTTGTTGGGATGCTTCATCGCTGGAGTTGTTGCTGTGCCCATCAACGACTTGCAGGACTACCAACGCTTGAACCATATTCTTACCACAACACAAGCCCATCTGGCCCTTACCACCGACAACAACCTCAAGGCCTTTCAGCGAGATATCACAACTCAAAAGTTGACATGGCCAAAGGGTGTCGAATGGTGGAAGACGAACGAGTTCGGCAGTTATCACCCTAAGAAGAAAGATGACGTCCCGCCCTTGGTCGTTCCCGACTTGGCTTATATCGAGTTCTCGAGAGCACCAACCGGAGATTTGAGAGGTGTTGTTCTCAGCCACCGAACCATCATGCATCAAATGGCTTGTCTTAGCGCCATTATCTCTACAATTCCAGGCAATGGGCCAGGGGATACCTTCAATCCGTCTCTGCGGGATAAGAACGGCCGACTGATTGGTGGTGGCGCAAGTAGCGAAATCTTGGTCTCATACCTTGACCCTCGTCAGGGCATTGGCATGATTCTGAGCGTGCTGCTGACGGTGTATGGTGGCCATACTACTGTTTGGTTCGACAACAAAGCCGTCGATGTTCCTGGACTCTACGCCCATCTCCTCACAAAATACAAATCGACCATCATGATCGCAGATTACCCTGGCCTGAAACGAGCCGCTTACAATTACCAGCAAGAGCCATTGATAACCCGAAATTTCAAGAAGGGAATGGAACCAAACTTCCAGATGATCAAACTCTGTTTGATCGATACTCTGACCGTAGATAGCCAGTTTCACGAAGTCCTCGCCGATCGATGGCTACGACCATTAAGAAACCCTCGTGCTCGCGAGGTTGTTGCTCCTATGCTCTGTCTCCCTGAGCATGGAGGTATGGTTATTAGTGTGCGTGACTGGTTGGGAGGAGAAGAACGCATGGGCTGTCCTTTGAAGCTCGATTTAGAAGACGAAACAGATTCAGATGGCGAAGAGAAAGAAGAAACCGAGAAGCCTACAGTTTCCAATGGCTTCGGCAGCCTTCTGAGTGGTGGAGGCACGACCACAACGGAAGAAAGAGCAAAAAATGAGCTTGGAGAAGTTCTTCTGGACCGCGAGGCTCTAAAAACGAATGAAGTTGTGGTTGTGGCCATTGGAAACGAGGCCCGTAAGAGGGTGACGGAGGATCCAAGATTGGTTCGAGTTGGTGCCTTTGGATATCCTATACCAGATGCCACACTCTCTGTGGTCGATCCTGAAACAGGTTTACTGGCTTCACCCCACTCTGTGGGTGAGATCTGGGTAGACTCTCCCTCCCTATCTGGTGGTTTCTGGGCACAGCCAAAGAACACCGAGCTCATTTTCCACGCCCGCCCTTACAAGTTCGACCCAGGCGACCCAACGCCCCAGCCTGTGGAGCCCGAGTTCCTTCGAACGGGCCTGTTGGGTACCGTTATTGAGGGTAAAATCTTTGTTCTAGGCCTATACGAGGACCGCATTCGACAAAAGGTTGAGTGGGTTGAGCATGGGCACGAACTGGCCGAATACCGCTATTTCTTTGTCCAACACATCGTTGTGAGCATCGTCAAGAATGTTCCAAAGATCTACGACTGTTCAGCATTTGACGTCTTTGTCAATGATGAACACCTACCAGTTGTGGTATTGGAATCAGCAGCCGCCTCAACGGCGCCGTTGACCTCTGGAGGGCCTCCACGACAACCGGATACTGCCCTCCTGGAGTCGTTGGCCGAGCGTTGTATGGAGGTTCTCATGACAGAGCATCATCTTAGACTGTACTGCGTTATGATCACAGCACCGAATACGTTGCCACGTGTTGTCAAGAATGGACGGCGCGAAATTGGAAACATGCTCTGTCGCCGAGAATTTGATCTTGGCAACCTTCCCTGCGTGCACGTCAAGTTTGGCGTGGAACATGCAGTTCTTAACCTTCCTATTGGCGTGGACCCCATGGGTGGTATCTGGTCACCACTGGCCTCAGATTCGCGAGCCGAGTTTTTGTTGCCAGCAGACAAGCAATACTCGGGTGTTGATAGAAGAGAAGTGGTCATTGACGACCGAACATCCACTCCCCTGAACAACTTCTCCTGCATCTCTGACCTTGTTCAATGGCGTGTAGCCCGCCAGCCAGAAGAATTGGCTTACTGCACAATTGACGGCAGAGGCCGAGAAGGTAAGGGTGTTACATGGAAGAAGTTTGATACCAAAGTCGCCTCCGTTGCTATGTATCTGAAGAACAAGGTCAAGGTGAGGCCTGGAGACCATATCATCCTTATGTATACGCATTCAGAGGAGTTTGTCTTTGCAATCCATGCTTGTATCTGCTTGGGCGCAATTATTATCCCCATTGCGCCCCTTGACCAGAACCGACTGAATGAGGATGTTCCTGCTTTCCTTCACATCGTGGCAGACTACAATGTCAAGGCTGTGTTGGTCAACTCTGAGGTGGACCATCTCATCAAGGTCAAACCTGTGGCCAGCCATATCAAGCAATCAGCGCAGGTTCTGAAGATTACCAGTCCTGCGATCTACAACACAACCAAGCCACCGAAGCAGAGCAGTGGATTACGAGATCTGAGATTCACTATTGACCCAGCCTGGATTCGACCGGGCTATCCTGTTATTGTTTGGACATACTGGACCCCTGACCAACGACGTATTTCAGTTCAGCTTGGCCATGATACAATCATGGGCATGTGCAAGGTCCAGAAGGAAACCTGCCAAATGACCAGTTCAAGACCTGTGCTCGGATGTGTACGAAGCTCGACTGGTCTCGGTTTCATCCATACAGCCTTGATGGGCATTTACATCGGAACGCCCACCTATCTCTTATCGCCAGTGGAATTTGCAGCCAATCCCATGTCTCTCTTTGTCACATTGTCCAGATATAAGATTAAGGATACTTATGCGACACCGCAGATGCTTGACCATGCCATGGCTGCTATGCAAGCCAAGGGTTTCACGCTGCACGAACTCAAGAATATGATGATCACTGCGGAGAGCCGACCAAGAGTTGATGTCTTCCAAAAGGTCAGGCTTCACTTTGCTGGAGCTGGTCTGGACAGAACCGCTATCAACACCGTGTATTCGCACGTCCTGAACCCCATGGTTGCATCACGATCTTACATGTGCATTGAGCCTATCGAACTGTGGCTTGATACACAAGCCCTTCGTCGTGGCTTGGTTATTCCCGTGGACCCTGAATCAGATCCTCTTGCCTTGCTGGTACAGGACAGTGGTATGGTTCCTGTGTCGACACAAATCGCCATCATCAACCCTGAGAGCAGAGTCCACTGTCTCGATGGTGAGTATGGTGAGATCTGGGTTGACTCTGAAGCCTGTGTCAAGTCCTTCTACGGTTCCAAGGATGCTTTCGATGCTGAGCGCTTTGACGGCCGAGCTGTTGATGGAGACCCGAACATTCAGTACATCAGAACAGGTGACTTGGGATTCCTTCACAATGTTAGCCGACCCATTGGCCCCAACGGCGCTCTGGTGGATATGCAGGTTCTGTTTGTTCTTGGAAATATTGGTGAGACTTTCGAGATCAACGGTCTGAGCCATTTCCCGATGGATATCGAAAACTCTGTGGAGCGATGCCACAGAAATATTGTGCAGAATGGCTGGTAAGTTAAAAAGCTCTCAAAAATGAATAAACCTGCTAACAAGAACACAGTGCCGTATTCCAAGCTGGCGGTTTGGTGGTCGTTCTTGTTGAAGTCAACCGCAAGCCGTACTTGGCATCGATTGTTCCTGTCATCGTCAATGCCATACTGAACGAGCATCAGATCATTGTTGATATTGTCGCATTTGTTAACAAGGGAGACTTCCCAAGATCTCGACTAGGAGAGAAGCAGCGCGGCAAGATTCTTGGTGGCTGGGTCAGCCGGAAGCTTAGAACCCTCGCACAGTTCTCCATCCGCGATACGGATGCTGAATCCACTGCGGGCGACGTTATGGACCAGGCTAGAGCATCCATGGTCAGCGTACGAAGCGGAGGCGGTGCAGCACCAGGATCTTCCAGCTTGAGAAATGTCGAGCCAGCTCCTCAAATCTTGGAGCAGGAGGAATATGACCAGGCAACTCCTCGTCATGAGTATGAGCCAACACAGACGATGCTCTCTGAGCTTCCCGATGGCCAAGAGACGCCAACAGGGTTCCAGCACGCACAGTTTGAGCACCCACCTCAATCTGCAGGCTCTGGACCACCGACACAGCTGAATCTTTCTCACCAACCTGACCAAGGATTCGACATCCCTGACTTTTCACGGTATAGTGATGCCGAGCACAAGCAGGGCCCCGTTCACAGACGTCCTGTTCCTGGGCACGCACCACCTCCTGAGCCCATCCCGGGGAGCGGTCAAGCGCCGCCCCAGATTCGGCTACCAGGCGTGGACGGACGTGAAGAGGTGAGCTTTTGGCAGCAGCAGAACAAGGGAGAAAAGAGCGAGGAGGACTGGACAGCTGAAGCCATCATGCATATGAATCTGGCAGGTGATATGAACCCTCGATGATAATTACGACATACAACGTGATGAAGCGGAGTTGGAGTTGGGATTCATCTAGAAACGAATATAGCAGACAATTGGGCTCATTGGCCTATGGCCATCATCTATTTGCTTTCACAAGAAAACCTTCCAGTCTAGATATCTAGAGTGTCTACTACTTGATTTGAAATTTTGCAAGTAGCGAGAAGCATTACATGCATAAGCGGCTAGAGTCTTATGGCCAGCAATAGCTACGTAGATGCAATCGGATTTATCTGTCCAAGTGTTGAGTGGCAAAACACATGGGAAAGAAACACAGGCACTTGAGCAAAAATGAATCCTTGTACAGCACAAGAACAAAAGATAAACCAATCGACGCAGGCCTGATTCGAACAGACGCCTCCGAAGAGAATAGATTTCTAGTCTATCGCATTAGACCACTCTGCCACTGCGCCTTAGCTGATTGGATAGTGATCGTCGTCCCTAATTCTCATTGTGGATGCTTCCCTACTGTTGTGGATATCCCAATCCCATTTCCCATCTATGTTAATGCTAGTATAGTATACAACAGTATAAGTTGAATCGAGAATAAAAAATGCTTGGTATATAGAGTCGAGTCGCTATTGTCTCATCCTTCTCTTTCTCTCCATATCTGCGAGGGCTCGTTTGACTATTCCCTCTGCTTCTGCAATGACATCGTTTCCTCGTCGCCATGTATACAAGGCTACACCTAGCCCGTCTAACTGCTCGTGTGCTCGTGCTAATCTTCTTCTCCATAGTTCTAATTTCTTGTTTACTGCTTGTGGACCCAGTGTTGGCGAGCCTGCTGTTGATGTGTTGCCGTCTGATCGATACCCTGATCCTGCTGAACCAAATGACGGAGGGGGGTTTGATGATGGTGGTGGGAGCGGATCGTAGTCCACGTCTAGATTGGCCATGTTCTGAGTCGGCCGTGGTGGAAGACGTGGATTTTGGTTGGACTCGGTGATGCTTGAGGGTGTACCGCGTCGTCGTGGCGGAGGTGGCGGAGGACGATCCCCTGAATTAGAGCGTGCTGGGATTTTGAAACCGCCATTGCTGCTACCAGAGCTCTGCTGCGAGGAATTGTGAATCTGCTTCAGAGGATGAGGCACTGATGGTTCTCGAACCTGCACCGCTGGTCTTCTAGGCGGAGGTGGTGGAGGTGTCTCATCAGAATTCTGCCTGCTGAGACCCTTGTTCAGCTCAGTGATCGACTTGGCACTCCTCAACGCAACTGGTTTTGCCGGTCTGGGCGGAGGTGGCTTACGTCCGCCAAGTAGATCAGTCGTACTGGCACTCTTGGAGTTGGCATTGGCACTGGCATTTCGAACTTGAGAGAGAGCCGCATTACGATCGATCTTGGTCTCACCTGGCTCGTCTGAGAAGTCGATCAGAGTTCCCATAGTCGGGCCTGTGGGTGGTTTGCTTTCTCCCCGATATCCACTTGGCCCCAGGTTCTGGTATGAAGGGTTTCTTGAGACATTCCTTGAAGCGTTGCTAGAGGTAGCTGGCGTCCTCGGTCGGCTAAAATCATATCCCGAGTTGGAGTTGAAGAATGCTGTCTCCTCTGGTGTTGTGACATCTCGAATGAAGACAGCAAGAATCCGTCCTGGGTTCGCGAGGGCAAGCTCCGTGTAAACCTCCAAATCAGCTTCTCCACTGTCTCCCACAAGAATAAACATTCTCTCAGGGAAATCTCGTAATAGGCGAGTAAGTGTAGATCGCTTTCTTTCTGCCACTGGCTCAAAGATGCCCTGCAACATGCCGCTGTATTGCTTTAGATGAAGAGATCCTGGTGGTAGGCCGTGCATCTTGAAGAAACTGGCTAGGACTGGGAAAAGTTGCCACGGACTGTTTGAACAGTAATGAATGCTGACGCCCATGTCGGCCATGCGATTATACCACTCCTTAACACCTTCGACAGAGAGCTCACCTAGATCTCGGATGAACGTGTTGCGGAAGATCTCTTTGGCACCCGCAGAAATATTGGACTTCTTGACTGTATCGTCAATGTCGCTAATAAGACTGACTCCATATGGTTCAATGACTTTGATCTCTTGGATAGCTGACAGATCCTCATCCGCCAGAACTCTAACATGAGTTGGGATAAAGTCGAGAGCAGCACGAATGACGAAATGACCCGCATCGTTGGTCATGACGGTCTTTGATTGAGACTTCTCGCTGTTGTAAAAGAAGAAAGTGACTGGTAGGGCAACAGAAGGATTTGTCATGAAAGGGGCAATTCGAGCCATGAGATTGGCATTAGCCAGAATGAGATCACTCTCGCTCATCTCGCTGGCAGTGGTATTCGATGTCATAGTTTTGGCTGGCATCGTTGGACTGGAAGGGGCAGAATCTGGAGATTGGTTACCCTGGCGAGAAGGATAGTAAAAGCTGTCCGTAAGAGGGTCGTCGTTATCAGGCGTTTTCTCACTAAAGCCTCCCTGGTATGCAACCTGCTTCTCTCGCTGCCCTACTCTTTCAATGCGCCGAGCTTCAGAGTTGATCTTCTCCTGCTCTTTTTGCTCTTCGTGTATTTGATGATGTGTACGTGGAAGTCCAGTCTCTGGATTATATGTTTGGTCTGCCCTGGGCGCAGGGATACCACTGAGCTGCCGCGCCAGACCGATGAGAACTCTGTTTCTCCTCGTCATCGGACCACTGTGAGGCGTATAGATCCAGCCTCGGACGTCAACGTCAACAATTGCCCTTTCATCTTCATTGCGCTCCCACTCTTGCCGCCAAAAGCCTTCGTCTCTGATGCTTCCATGTGGCGCATCCGAGTCGTGCATCGCCATCTCGCCCCAATCACGTTTGGTATGTTGTTTCGCATACGACGGAAACAGCACCATTTGGCAGTCACCCTTTACTGTGATTGCAACATCTGGAAATGCGCCGGGGATGTGTATCCGCCCGTGGTTCTCATGTCCTGAAGCCGCAGGCCCTGCCCTGGTCTGGGCATATGATTCCTTGATCTCGGTCACTGCGGCTTGGCCGCTTCTGTACAGATTTCCTGCCATCGCTGCCAAGCGCTTCCTCCTATATCCCCTCTCGCCATCACCAGGGCTCGTAGCCCGGTTAGAGCCATATCCCATCATGATTCCTGCTGTCTGGGGCGTTTTATGCGCCACTGAACCCTTGGATCGGGTCCTTGCATGCTTGACAGGGCGATTCGCTTGCGATCCTAGCCAGAGCTGTCTACCTTGCCGCTTCACGATATCCAAAATGCGCGATTGATCCGCGCGCCTCCGTTGGCGCTCAAGAATGTATCGGTAAACTCGGGACTGGAACCTGTGCTTGAGGAGCGGAAGAGTGTTGAGGTGGAAATTGAGTAGTCGTTCACGGTATCGGTCTCTCACGGCGCGAGGGAACAGGAAGCGCGCGAGGCTCTGCTTGTGACGCGGATGAGGGCGATAGGGGCCGAAGAATCTGAACGGCGCCAGCTTGTCGACTTTTTATACGAATTGGACTATACTGGAGTCAGACGAGGCTCTCTCGGGATTGCGATGGCGGCTGACAAGTTGGGGTATTTATTGGAGGTAGGGACAGATCTCAGGCGGCTGAGTCTTCTGATGGGGGGTTGCTCAGCCTGACACTGGCACTGGCAGGGCTGTCAGTTAACGACGGAGATGATGACTGTAGCACATGATTTGGACGAGTTTCAGTGTATTTGAAGATGGTTTGCTGCTCTCAGATACCGAGACACAGAGGAGAGACAGTGTAGCTCGTGACCCTAGTCTAGTCTAGACCTGGCAAGGTCTAGTAAGCTCAGTTGCAGTTCTTTTGTGCCGATCAAACCTTACGTCATCAGCCATGACCATTTAATGGAACCTGCAGCTATAGGTACGTACCTGGTGGCAGTGGTAACAGGTAGAGGCCGGCCTCCCGTGATAAAATCGGAGGTATCCATAATATACCGAGATCCAGTTTTGACCCCCGAGAATTGAGGTAGATACCGGCCGGTCTTCTTGAGGCCGATGCCGTTGATCGGTGTTAACTTGACTTCATTATCGGGCTAATCGTAGCGGATGATTTACTGTGGATATCAGGATATTGTTTCTGGGTGCCCGTATTGAAAGAATACTCTCTCACAAGTCTCAGTCTTTGGACTAGTTGACTAAACTGTTTCTTACAGAACACTCACTCAGCTTGGAAACCACTTCCAATGGATTCACTCTTCAACCTATGGATTTCCTATCATTACCTAGATACCAATAATCAGGTATATCTTCAATAGTGACAAGGATAACTCTTCTCCAGTCCTCACTAGTAAACTTTCAATGGGGTCCTCCTCCGACTCCGGATTCGGATAACAGCGGGCAATCAAGGTACAAGCAAAAAAACAAGCAGAGCTGCAGAGCAATTGTATCATCTCGCAAGGGAATGCCCCTCCAAAAATGTCAATTACCTTGTCTTCCACTCGCTGTAACCTCCCACCTCAGGGCGCGCCTCCAAATCAAATCTACTGTAACTCCGTACTACCCCGCCTCCGCTACCGTGACTCAAACTTTTTGACTTTGACTGACTCAATCTTTTTTTTTGACGTCTCATTCTCTGAAACTATTTGTATTCGTGCTTCTTCCCTCTTGTTCCCTATATTTCGACAGACACACTCTTCTTTGGAATTGAGATCAAGTTGCTCTTCAACGTCCCATTGCCAAGATGACTATGTAAGTTGCGATATCGGCCTTTCAGACATGCCATGATACTAACTTTTTTTCCTTCACAGGCTCAAGGAACCCTGGAAGAAATACAAGCCGTTTAAGGTGAGTTTTGTTTTCTATCAACCTCAGGTGACCTTATAATTAACGTGCTTAGGCTCCTAAACTGCCAAATCGAACATGGCCCGACAAGACCATCGAAAAGGCCCCTCGATGGCTTTCGTACGTCACCAATTGACACTCATGAGATACCTAAATAATACTAATTCCCTTCAAGAAGCTGTCTGCGCGATGGCAACCAGAGTCTGCCCGATCCCATGGTACGTTCTCCCCATTCACGCGCCCAATTGCGACACGACACTGACCTGCCATGATAGAACGGTGAGGAGAAGTGGCGATACTTCAAGATGCTCTGCGATCTAGGCTACAAGGAGATTGAGGTCTCTTTCCCTTCTGCCTCCCAAACCGACTTCGACTTCACCCAGCGCCTGATTCAGACCCCAGGCGCTGTCCCCGACGATGTCTTCCTACAAGTCCTCTCCCCCTGCCGACCCGACCTCATTCGCAGAACTGTCGAGTCTGTCCGCGGTGCCAAGAACGCCATCATTCACATCTACCTTGCTACAAGCGCATGCTTCCGTCAAGTAGTCTTCGGCTACACTGAGGAGCAGACCCTGGAGCTTGCTGTAGAGTGCACCAAGCTCGTCAGATCTCTGACAAAGGATAACCCCGAGGCCTCGGGCACCAACTGGCAATTCGAGTTCTCTCCTGAGTGCTTCTCAGACACGGACCCTGACTATGCCGTGAGAGTCTGCCAGGCTGTCAAAGCTGCTTGGGGACCTGACGCGACCAAGGGCGACCAGATTATCCTGAACCTCCCCGCCACAGTAGAACTGGCGACACCCAACATCTACGCCGACCTGATCGAATACTTTTGCAACAACATTGGCGACAGACAGGATGTTTGTATCTCTCTGCATCCCCACAACGACCGTGGATGCAGTATTGCTGCTGCTGAGCTTGCTCAAATGGCTGGTGCTGACCGAGTAGAGGGCTGTCTGTTTGGTAACGGCGAGCGAACTGGAAACGTCGATCTCGTCACTCTGGCCCTCAACCTGTACACACAAGGTGTCAGCCCTAATATCGACTTTTCCGACCTGAACTCAGTTATCGACATGGTCGAGTCCTGCACCAAGATCCCCGTGCACCAACGTGCTCCTTACGGTGGCAGCCTGGTTTGCGCTGCTTTCTCTGGCAGCCATCAAGATGCCATCAAGAAGGGATTCCAGGACCGCAAGGCCAAGGGTCTGGGCCACGAGGACCCCTGGAACGGCATGCCCTATCTGCCTCTGGACCCCCGAGATATCGGCCGCAACTACGAGGCCATCATCCGTGTCAACTCTCAGTCTGGAAAGGGAGGAAGCGCCTTCATCGTACACACCAAGCTCCAGCTTGATCTCCCCCGTGGTCTCCAAGTCGCCTTTTCCAAGGTTGTCCAGAAGAAGAGCGAGGAGGTCGGACGCGAGCTGCTGGCCAATGAGATCACCTCTCTGTTCGAGAACACATACTTCCTCAACGACAACCCTCATTTCAGCCTGGTAGACTACAGCATCACCCCTGACCGATCGCGATCTCCTGCCCCCGCCGCCCACGGCAGGACCCAAGACACCAAGGACTTTATCCGTATCTTTGAGGGTGTCCTTCTGGTAAATGGCAAGGAGCTCAAGCTGCGTGGCCGTGGTAACGGTCCTATTTCCAGCATGGTTTCTGCCCTCAAGGAGCTTAACATCGAGTTCGATGTCAATGACTACAAGGAGCACGCCATTGGCGAGGGACGCGGTGTCAAGGCTGCCTCATACATCGAGTGCAAGCCCGTTGGTAGCAAGCAGTCAGTATGGGGTGTTGGTATCCACGAGGATGTGGTACAGAGTTCTCTGATTGCTCTCCTGAGCGCAGCTAGCAACGTAAGTCTCTAACAACTTCTTTCAGTAGAATCAACACTAATAACATGTGCAGTTCGTCACCAGCAGACCCGCCAGCCCCGTTCAGAAGACCACTGCCGCTCCTGCTCCCCAAGAGACCCCTAGTGTGGTGTCTATTCTGGAAGAGAAGGCAAATGGCATGTAAAGCGAATGAAAACGAGAAAAGGAATAGAAAAAGAAAATTGAAAAGGGGGCCTGCCTCTCGATTTGCCGCGAACCGCTTGGCATGTTTGTACAGTTAGTTCATTGTGTTCATATGAATGAGGGGGCGCGGGTGCTGAAAAGCTTTGTCATCTTGAGGAGTTAGTAAAAAATTGAAGATAAGTGACTTGATCAAAGATTCGATATCATCGTGAAAGAGGGCATTTGCATCATGTGTCTTTTCCTGGTTTCTTCCATATTCTCTTGTGACCCCTGCACCGTACTACATCGTCATATGTCTTCGATTCAATCGTGCTTGATGATCTCAAAAGACTTCTCAAACGTCGTTAAGCTGTTGAATGACGGTGGCTCATGTCACATTACAACAAAAGCCCAGTGGTGTCTCAAATGGCTATCGAGAATCTTTACCCATCGTGCTAAGGGGGCTGAAACAAGTGACGATGCCCTCCACTTCCTGAACACAACTGTCACCATAGACAGCCAAATTCAGAGGCAGTGGACCGATGCAATGAACTGAATACCCTCTACGTTCAATAGTAGAGTTGTCAGTTTGGTCCGGTAGATCAAGATTCTCATCCGCCACCATATCTAAACGGCCGAAAGTGATCAACGCTTCTTTACAGTTATTAGTAGCTGATCCAGAACCTGTCTCAAAAACTCATCAGCTGAACAAAAAGATTCCAAGCAAGCCTATCAAGACAAGAGAGGCTTGGTTGACCGCTGAATAGTGATGGAAATGTCGATCTCACCGTAACAGGGTTTAGGTTTAAGACCTGGATCTACGAGACAGGAGCTTATTCAAGCCATTGGAATGCCAATCGGTGATTAAGAAGTTAAAGGATAACGGCCTCAAGAGACTCTAGTTGCTCAGTATTGAGACAAACTGACATCGATACTGTTCATCGAGTTGATCGAGTTTATGGTGCGTATAGTCCGAGACGGCTGAAAAGAAAGGCTCACCCCTTTGATGTGCACACATACTCAGCTTGACGCAAGGAGAAATAACACCGATACAATTTCTCTTGGCTGATCACACAGAGGCTTTGAGTCGTCATTTAAATGCATTTTCTTCCTCGTCGATTAACTAGATACGTTGAAGCTATGGCTTGAAGGCTACCTATAGGTCTCCTGCGGAGTTTCAGCTCGATTCGGATGAACAGCACCCGTTAAATAATGCGGTTAATGAGTGAGAAGTACTTTTGAAGTTACTACAGCTGAGAGATCAGAGTAACTTGGAGTGACCAAGTAGGTATGTAAACACGCAGTACAACTCTTGGTCTAGGCCAAGTCGATATGCACTACCAAGACACGAACTCCGCCCGACTCTACGCAATAATAGTAAGACGTATTATAAATGAATATCATATACATGTTGCTGAAGCTCAAGCTACGTAGATTGGATGAATTATGAGCGCCAGACCTCAAGCTTCGGGTCATTACCGAATAGGGACTATGTCTGCGCTGCATGGGCCTACAGTTCACAGGTTATGCAGTCTTCAAAAGGGATGTCGCCTATCCGTATATTCTTTACGGATCTTCAGATGTGGCATATGCAGCCAACATGTATGTATGAAACCTGCAAATCCTATCTCATCTCGATCTCGCCCATCTATCGATCACAAGACGAAGCCTGAACACCCTCAAACAAGTCTCCGAAATCTTACTGCTCGGATCTGACTTTTAACAGATCTGTTGGAGTGAGAGAATTGTCTCAGAAATGATCAAGATGTTGTAAGTCAGAATTTCCATCCGTGGCCTAGAACACACTGCGCCGTGAAGCTGCAGTTGTTCTGGTCCAGATCTGTGATGCAACATATTCCCTAAGCAGTGAATACACCGCGAACATGGCTTATACGTGAGACAATGGATAATTCCGGAATATATTCCGTTGTCAAATAACGGCAAAGTGACAGTTGTCTAAGACACACAGGTAACCCACACAACGACTCGGAAGCCGACTGGCTCTTCAACCCTGCTTTTACAGCTGGCATCAAGGTGTTCATCACATATCTCGAGCTGCATAGGTAATCACAATCTAAATATCCGATTTGCGATCTTGTGCAGCGCCAAGATTACATAGATGCTTCAAGTTTCGAGACCATGGAGGATCGTTATTAGCTAAGTGGCTGGAAGAGCATGACTTAACATCTTTGCTCCGAGACACCAAGCGGAGAGTTGAGGTTTTCGATCGAGGCGACTGAACTTATGTTTAGAATCGAAGTGTTGATTTGAGAAACCACGAGTTCAGTCTAAGCTGATTTTCTACATATAGACACTAATTCCGGGAGACAAACACGGCACGCCTTGAACTAACCCCAGGAACTAAGATAGTACCGGAGTACTTTTGTAATAGGCTTTCCCAAACTCAGACATTCAAGTCTAAGTCACCTTGTCTGCCGCTCGATCACACAACGCCCGACTATCACCGTTGTCTCAAGCATGGGGAAATCCCTCCCCTCCCAATGGCCGTCTCCCAACAAGCTCAAAAGAACCAAGACAAGATCGACCGTTCCAGACGTCAAATTGTCTCTCACCAATATGCGTGTTTCTTTCGAAAGGGTAGTACCGCATGCAAATCCCCCTCCCCTGGATAAGCGCCCCCTCGTAACGGCCCGGCGGCAACGGCGTGGTCCGAGACTGCACTAGGTCTAGTCCTCGAAGGAAACTGTCAAAGTTAACTCTGAGGCGTTGGAATGGGGTCCAGTCTAGAGCTGTGATGTGTGTCTGGGCTTTGGAATGTTGCTCGGGAGGGTTGCCCAAAACCTGTTAGCTTGGACTCGATAAGCTGTGGATGTTGGTTGTTGAGATCGAGGTGGCGAGTTGTACGATGACTTCTGGACCTGGTGTTGAAGTGAAGTCTATATAACTTGCTTGGTCTGGCGCATGGAAACATCACCATTACCATCACTTCACTCACAACTCATCATCTCATCATAAACTCAAGACTTGCCTTGATCACTTCAACTACCACAATCAACATGAAGTTCTTCAGCCTCCTCACTCTTGCTTCCTTCGCCACGGCCTCTCCTTTCCGCCGGCAACAAACTGTCACAGGAACCATCAAGTCTTCAGTTGACACTCTATCTGGCTCCTCCGTGGTAACTCTCAACGAGATCAGTAAGCCACTTCTTTAAAACACTTCAACCTGAACCATATTAACATACCATTGCAGATGATAATGTTATTCTTATCAAGAACAACGTAGATGCCCAAGTCATCGCACAAATCCAAGCCGACCTCAAGGCCAATTACGAAGTCATCGCCCAAGGCTTGGCCAATTCCACAACCAGGATTGTCAGCGTCACTACAGGAGCAGCTGGTGGTGTTGCTTTCCAAGCCATTGGTCTCACCAACCAACAGATCGTTACACTCACTGCCTCTATCCTCGTTGTTATCGACATCGTTGAGAACATCGGTGCCACGGTCTCCGTCACAGTCACAGACTTGACTCCCGCTCTGCGAGCTACGTTCCAGTCTGAGATCAATGCTGTCAAGACTGCCTTGAACCCCTTTATTAGCCCTGTTCTCCTCTTCGCAGCTGCTGTGCGAGCTGCGAATGTTGGCGGCGGTGCTACTATCACTGGCCTCGACAATGCCATTGTCAACCTCATCAGAGTCCAGAGCGAGCTTGTGGCATCCATCGGTATCTCTCCCCTTAATCTCTAAGTTTGGGCCCGGTTTTACGAATGAAGTTATGAGGACTTTCTTTTACAAATGATGAAGCGATATCTAGCGTGCTTCTTATGACAAAAGCAATGGTGCTAGCGGTATAGCGAGCGATTACACACTCCTTGATACTTAATATAGTAATTTTCTTTGTGAACCTTCTTGACCACTGACTTGTGATAATTTGTAATGTACGACCCTGAAAAGTGCAAGTGTTGGACGGATTCGTCAATCACTTAGCGTCACGTAAACGTCAGATTGCCGATCAGGGTTGCATAGATCAACAGGCACGTCTAATCCTTTCAAACCTTATTGCAACATTCCTCACAAAGCGCCGAATCAGGTTAGATACTCCTCGAAACAGAAAGACGAAGACGGGTTATGTATGGTCATGGATATAATTAACCTGAATCTACCTATACATCGCTGCCAATAAACTCCTCTAAACTTTTAGCTCATCTCCTCTTACCACCGGCTCTTCCCTTTCCCTTGGGTTTGCTAGGAGCCGCGTCTTTTCCTCCCTCCTTAGTCGCCCGGCCCTTGGCCCTTGATTTGGCCTGTTCCTTATGTCGGGCCTTCATATCAGCCTCTGACGACTTGCCCTTTCTCCACTCTCCGCCACCCTCGGCACGTAGTTGCTTTGCGTCAAGGCGTTTCTTATCCTTGTTGCTTAGCTTGCCCGTCTTCTTCTTCATCGCCTCTCTCATGCCGTTAAGCTCATCTTTGCCGGCTTGCTTGGACTGCTTCTTGTCGTGTTCAGACTCGAACCATGTTCGCCTAGGTCGTCCCTTGATCTCAGCCTCATGCTGGATGAGGTTCTCGCCCTTCTTGACTTGCATCTCGACATGGGCGAGCTGCTTCTCTTCCTTTTCTTCTTGCATGATCTCCTCGATTTCATCATCCATCTCGTCGATCTGTGCTTGAAGAGCGTCAACCTCTGCAGCCTCAATCTGTCGGCTGACAATCTTGGCACCTTGGGCCTTGCCAGCCTTCACAGCAGCCTTGACGACCTTGCGGTCTGTCTCAGAAGCTAATGTCAAAGCAGTACCCTTGCGACCAGCACGAGCTGTTCGACCAACTCTGTGGACGTAGATTTCTAATGACTGAGGCGCTTCGTAGTTGATGACGGTATCGACGCCTTTGATATCAAGACCACGGGAAGCAAGATCGGTGGCTAATAAGTACGCCACCTTGCCGTCTCGGAAGTCCTCAACACTTGAGATACGCTAAACAGGGTCAGTGATGGTCATAGCTGTAAATCGGAATAAGACTAACCTGTGTTTGGTTCATGCTACCGTGAAGCTCAGCGCATGAGAGACCGAGTAAGCCAAAGATAATTCGAGCTCGATGAGCTTCCTTCTTTTGTCGGAAGAAGATAATAACTCGCTCCTTGTAGAGGTTCTTGCAAACATGTGCCAGGTAACCCATTCGCTTCTCCTCTCGGCCAGGGCGCAGGCGAACGAATTCTTGCACCAGTGTAGTAACAGTCTTCTTCTGAGAATCCACCATAACCCTAGCAGGTTTGTTAAGGCCGATCTTAATAAGACGGTCGACAGTCGATGTCATGGTAGCGGAGAAGAGCATAGTTTGTCGTGACTTGGGGAGTGTTGTGAGAATTTCGTTAAGTTCGTCGGCAAAACCGTCCTCAAGCATACGATCAGCTTCATCAAGGACCATAATCTCAACAGTGTCAACGCTGAAGCTGGCAGAGTTTCGCATGTGATCAATGAAACGACCAGGAGTAGCAATAATAACATCTGGGCGCAACTTCAGCTCAACCTCCTGGGCCTTGAGACTCAGACCACCGACAGCAAGGGTGAACTTGATATCAGTGAAGGCAGCAAGCTTTGTGGCTACAGCGTGACATTGGATAGCCAATTCACGAGTAGGAGTAAGAACAACGACACGGGTGGTGGGAATCTTCTTGGGTCGATATAGCAAACGCTCCAGAATAGGAACGATAAAGGCACCAGTCTTTCCGGAACCAGTGACAGCACCACCGACAAGATCTTTACCCATAAGCGCAATAGGAATTGACTTGGCCTGAATGGGCGTAGGCTTGGAGAATCCTACTGTAGCAAGACCACGGAGAATTGGACGTGACAGAGACATGGCCTGGAAAGACGAGGCACTCTTCTTGCCAGATGCCTCCTCTTCCTCCGGGGCGAAGAAAGCCTTTCGCTTCGCTTCCTCCTCGGCGTCCTCCTCATCGTCGCTATCGTCGGAAGCATCGTCATCTGGGTGTCCTGTGGGAGTAGCGACAGAGTCGTTGTCCGATGCAGCATCATCATCGTCTTCCACGTCCTCATCCTCATCCTCATCCTTGTCTTCAGCTCCAGATTCATCCTCATCATCTTCGTTCTTCTCGTCACCGGATTCCTCAACATCAGAAGCAACGTTCATACCGAATGCGTCGTCTGCGAGAACCTCGTCATCATCGTCATCCAGATCAACGTCCATGGCCTCGTTCTCTTCAGCATCGGCAGTCTCTTCGGGGTCAGATTTGCCAAGCTTCTTTTCGCGACGCCTTCGAATAATCTCATCCAGATCAACACCCTTCTTTTCAACAGCCATACCCTTCTTTGCGCCGTCAAAACCCCATCCCTCGAATTCTACTGTGCCAAGGTCGGCAGTTTCCTCAGCGCCAAACTCGAATTCGGAGTCCATGGCACCATCGTCGTCATCATTGAATCCCCAAATGCCCTCTACGCCATTCTCCTCCTCGTCATCTTCAGGACTGGCTGCACGCTTTGACTTCTTTGACTTTTTGCTGGTCTTGGCCTTCTTCTTGGGAGGTTCCGCGGTCACTTCCTCCTCCTCGACAGGAATATCGTCGTTGTCGTCAATTGTAAAGATGAAATCGTCTTGCGCGGGTTTTCGCTTCTGCGAGGGCGCCATCTTATCGGATTAAAAGGCACTCGTACAGCTCTTCTATCAAGATTTGCAGACGCGACAGAAGCATTGGGGCACCTTTCGCAGTAAATCTCGAACTTTTTTTTCTGCCGCTTCTCGAAATTTTGGCGGTGAGAGCTTGCAACTTTACCAAGCGATGGGCGGTTCAACACGTGACTTCACTGGCAGGAGCAAGCTTTAGGGGACGTAGCGGGGGGTAGGAGGGGTTCTAGCGTTGCGGTACGTGGCGGTACCTTCTGTACCAAACACAATCAGCAATAACACAGCAGATGCGCTGGTCCCTCTGGGTACCCCCCACCAACGGCCGGTTGGTTGATTGGGCGACAGGCTACCCATGAACAACTTCGTGGAATCAGCGCGAAGACGGTTGCTTTTAATTTCTCCCCAACTTAACCCGACGAACGCAATCTCCTTAGCTTCCCTTTTGCGCCTTCGTTCAGTTTGTTTTCTTTTCTCGACTCGATATCCTCTAGAAACGAACGCTTTTCGCCCTTCTCCTACGTCGCTTGTTTGCGCTCTCACGATTCCGAATAATAAATCACACCCTACAACAATCAGTTCAAAATGGGCGAGTCGAGGTTGGTGATGCCTTCTGGAGCTGTTCACAAGACAGCTACCTCCAAATATTGTTTACATACTAATGCATAACATTACAGACAAGAGCTTGTTGCATGGCTTAACAGCCTGCTTCAGCTTAACATCACCAAGGTTGAGCAATGCGGTACTGGGTGAGTCCATCCATCTTTTGTTTGCCCCGCCCCCTCGTCACGGATCGCTGCGTCTTGTTGCACCATGCCATGATCGAAGCAAGGGATTATAAACAACACCAAACAACCCCGCGATCGCTATCACGACCACTTTCAGGAAGCCTCACATGTCATTCGTGATCTATACAACCACCACACGAGCACACATCATCATCTTCATCATGACACTTTCTAACACCGCCTTTCTAGTGCTGCCCTCTGCCAGGTTTTTGACAGTATCTACATGGACGTTCCCATGTCCAAGGTCAAGTTCAATGTGAACTCTGAATACTTGTATATTCAAAATTTCAAGGTCTTGCAAAGTCAGTCATTTCTTTTACACTTTTGCCAACGAACAACATGCTGACGTGTCTTCAGACACCTTTACCAAGCACCAGATTGACAAGCCTATTCCTGTCTCCGCACTTATCAAGTGCAAGATGCAGGACAACCTCGAGTTTCTCCAGTGGACAAAGCGATTTTGGGATCTTAACTTCCCCGACCACGAGTACGATGCCGTTGCCCGCCGAAAAGGTGGCTCAATGCCTCCCGCTGCCGCCGCACCCCGACCTGCTGCTAGCACTGGCGCCGCTCGCCGTGTGGGTAGCGGTACCCCCAGTGGTGGACCCCGAGTTGCAAAGGCCGCTGGACCCGCTACCGCAGCTCTTCAGCAAGAAAATGCCACATTGAAGGAGACTGTCACAGGCCTGGAGAGGGAGCGAGATTTCTACTTCAGCAAGTTGCGGGATATTGAGCTACTTGTCCAACAGGCTGTTGATGAGGACCCGGAGCTGGAGAAACAAGAGGATGGCCTCGTAAAGCAGATCCAAACTATCCTTTACTCAACGGAGGAAGGATTCGAGATTCCTGCTGAGGGCGAGGGTCTCGATGACCAAGAGACCTTTTAAACTTGTTGATGGCATCGAAGGCTGGAAGATGTACTTAACGCGACCACGATTTGGGCTGGGGTGACACACTGGTTTCTCTGGCACGAGTTAAACAGGGCATGGATATGGAGTTGTGACCCAAAACCTTTGGGGAGGGAGTTCGCTGAGCTGATGGAGGACAAGATTTGGCTCTAGAAGCGAAGGTTGTCTCTGTACTTGTTCTGGGGCTCGCATAGAGTACTCGAGAATGAGGGTAAAAATTGATCTTGTTGGACACTCGAGCTTGTGTCGCTGTGTTTCGAGTAACGTTATGGCCAGCAAATGGGAGCGGGACGGGCCGAGACCATGGAAGTCAAAGTCAAACTTGGGAAGTATAGAAACAAGCACGGCTGAGTTGACTTGTTAGAGTAATGTGATGACTTTGTACATAAACTGTCGAGATACCCAAAGTATACATTGTTTGGGCTGGAGTGTGATACAAATGATATTCAAGCTGACAGCCTGTGGGATAATATGCTACTAATACACTCTGAGAGCCAGGCGAACAATTGTCCCCAAGAGTTCTGCCAAATTCCAGATTGTCAGAGTTATAGGGTCGATTTACAGAATTAGAAGAATACGCTCAAGCACAGGAGACTGTGGCCTATTATCAAGCCAGACCCGTTATGTATGTCAACAGAACCTTGGGATTCTGCGATAAATGCTGGGTATTCCTGTAAGGCTATGATATGAATGAAATCAGTCCCTCCACTTGTACAAGATCCAAATTGTCTTTGCTCCTCCAAGTTTTGCTATCACTGATGCAAGACTCTCGGATATTACCAAGACCATTCGATCTTGAGGTATGTTGGTTGATATAGTTTCACGGTCTATATTGAAGAACGGATTCGAGAGAATGTAGGTGCGATCAAAGCCTCTTTTGGCTGTTCTATCAAGGCCACCAAAGAGGTAGCATCATATATGAGATGTAATTTGCAGCCTGGCAACAATGGCGCTTGATGCCTGAAGCGATTTTGACATGAAACTATGAAGTGCTTGTTCAAGTCAAATGTTTCGTAGTCAGAAATTCTTTCATGTCACCTATGATCAGGTATCGAACATCAACATGATGGCATTTTAAAGATAAGTGCATGATTCAAGATCATGCTTGGGGTCTTATGTATGATGGTGCTGTATCAGTCGATTATGGGAGGACTTGCTTAATGTCAAGTTACATTATCAACCAGTTTAGTGATGTCGGAATTCAGGTAGTTACAATTACAAAAGAGGCGTATATCGTTCGACTAATACTAATTGAAGCAGATTATGGTAGTAATAGCTCATGGATTTCAGCCATGGCCGCTCAAGTAAAACATTCTTTGACTTACACAACCAACATATTTGCTGGCGAATTTGTGATTATCAGGAATATCTATGCTCTTTGCTCCAGCTGTAGACATGACTCACATGCCTCAGCCATGGGAAGCTCCGAAGCCAGAGGTACCTTGAAATTCATCATCATTATGAAAATAAACGACTGACGGGTATCAGAGAGTATTGGCGCGTAGATAGTGGTTATTTAAATTATGTTCCAATACCAATTTGATAAACCACAGGTGTAAAGTGACACTCTGCCAAGTTTGGAGCATACACAACTCTTTGGACAAAAGACCACGTGTAATAAGATCAGAGCTAAATCTTCTTCATCAATGCTATCACCATGATAGGTCATCATGAGTTCTCACATGACTTTGTTCACATTGCATTGTGAGGCTCAAAGGCCTTTACTTCAAATGTGGATCACTCTGCCAACAGGTCGCATGCGCAACCAATTGTAGTTTAGTGTCGCCAATTGCCGAGCACCGTGACCTTCACCGACGGTCAGCCACCAGCACTAAAACACAGCCTGGACATGCATAATAAGCTGTACGAATACGTCAGGCAGCTTCTTTTGATAGACGCCATGACCATGACGCATTTATCGTCTTTCATGTCTTAATTTACACAATCAACATTCGCCGTTCAACCACGTAACAGGCGAACATCAATATCATTTTCTTTCATACTTTTCATCTGAATCGAGAACCAGTCTATAGTACCGATTATCATCACTACAACCAAGCTTCAATCAATATGGCACCGCCGCCAGAAATCGCCATTCCTTCAACGAGCGTTTCCGACGAAGGCTCCAAGAAACCTTACACACTCTACAATATCACACTTCGACTCCCTCTGCGATCCTTTGTCGTTCAAAAGCGGTACTCAGACTTCGATGCTCTCCACCAGGCTCTGACGCAACAAGTTGGCGCTCCGCCACCAGAACCTCTACCAGCGAAACACTGGCTGAAGTCGACTGTCAACTCAGTCGAATTGACCCGAGACCGCCAGGTAGGACTCGAGAAATATCTACGAGCGATTGCGGAATCGCCCGATCGACGATGGCGTGATACATCAGCTTGGAGAGCCTTCCTGAACCTGCCAAGCTCGAGCACAACCAACTCGGCGATATCAGCGGGCGGCATGATTAAGAATGCGGTCGCTGGTGCTGCTGATCCGGGAACATGGCTGGATATTCATCGAGACTTGAAGCAGAATCTTCACGAGGCTAGACAATGCCTGTCGCGGCGAGATGCTGCTGTTGATAATGGCAATTCAACGGCCGCCGCGGAAGCGGGCGCAGCGGCCAAAAGGGTTCTCGTCCGAAGTGGAACGTTGATCGCAACACTTGCGGATGGACTACGAAAGATACAAGAGTCAAAACGACTGGGCGAGGGTGAGCTGCGGCGTCGCCGGGATCTGGTTTCCCAAGCCCGCATGGAACGCGAGGGCTTAGATAAGCTCTCCAACAGTATGCCCAATTCCACATCAGCTTCAGGAAGAGGCGGCTTAAGTCAAGGCCAGGCCTCAGCAACCGACAAAGCTGGACTACTGAAGGGAGGTCGTCCTGCTGGTCGTGTTCTAGGTGCTCCTCTACCAGAGACTGATAAGACACGGGAATTGGGTAACGAAGGAGTACTGCAGCTGCAAAAGGAGGAGATGCAAAACCAAGATCTTGCTGTTGAACAGCTTACTGCAGTCATTCGACGACAAAGAGAGATGGGCGAGCGAATCCATGAAGAGGTCGAAGATCAGATTCGTCTACTAGATGAACTGGACCAGGACACCGATCGCACAGGGGCTAAACTGAAGGTCGCGAACAACCGGATCAAGAAGATGTGACAGCTACCTCTCTTGCTACTGGTAAAGCTGGTTCTATTTGTGGTACGAGTCGCCGTTTGGTGGCTTTGGATTCTAAGGGTATTATCTAATGGGCTGTCATGGGTTGCAGACATTGCGACATTCCTGGTACAGAATCGATGGGGAAGCGTTTGATATGGGCATGCAAGGCGTCTTGTGTGGCTTTGGATTTAATTGAATTGTTTGTTGGGTGCTTTATACACTGAACTGGTGTTTGTAAAGTAAAGTAATAATAGATTGACAGGCAATGAAGGCTGAATGCATCACCGTTGAGAGCACATGGAAGTTTACGCAGCATTTGAAGTGAAACCTTGTTCCTTGTCTCAGGCAGATTATGTTGAGTTAATGTCACTAGGACCCTTTCTCCACAGACAGCCGTGTGTCTCATCCTTGAAGCGCGGATTTGGCTCAATCTCAAAGCCATTGTTTCTCATCACGCCTCGTGGTTTCTGGTAGTAGTCAACTACATCACATCGCAGTATCACCGTCACAATAGAAACAAAAAACACAAAACCTGCTTCGTAAACAGATGATGCGACTCGACGGATTATCAGAATGGACAAGTCAAGCTCTCCCTGGCGCGCCGGACCGTTCCACGTTGCATGAGGATGGGCCTGGGTTGGGTTGCAGATGGTACCACAGAGGTACATTGAGGTGACTTAAGTCTGTCACTTCAGCCCACCAAAACGAACAAGGTGACAACCTTCGAGCGATTTGAGTGTTGTCTGCAGCTTTACCAAATTAGCATCACATGAGAGGCATAAGTAAACAAATACCGTATTGTTATCAGCTTTCTTTTTTTTTTGTTGCTTCAGCATGAATTGGTTCAATCTGAGATCTGGCTTCAGGCTCAGACACGCAGCGGAATAACTGAGACTTAGACCGTCCCGCCCATCCTTTAGGCTCAAATCTTTAGTGGCGTAGCTACGTCACTAGCCGACGTCGTCAAGAACTTAGCGCGTTTTTCTTTTCTTTTTTCCTGGGTTCAACAGTGTTGTATTTTGCTGATCTCTGGTTGCCAGGCAACGGCGAAATAAACGTGGTCAACTGAACGCTTTCGAGTCAGTCACCAATTGGTTGCACAAAAGGACTCGAATTGAACGAATTACAAGTCATGATTGGAGCCACGCAGTGAATAATGCATGTTCTCGTAAAATTGATTACTTGCTTTCAGAAGTGGCTGGGAAATTATGTTTGAAGATACAGAGAGAAAGGAAAAAAAAAAAGAGGTGGGTGGTGGTGGATAGAGGGCCTCAGCGGTGAGGCGATGAACGGACATCCACTCCTCTTTTGCTTGGCAATGCGGAAGCTGCGGACATTTCACAATGCATTGTGTCTCTTTCACAAATCATGGAAAGAAATAATGCACTGGTAAGCACTGAGACCTTCCGTAACAACGAATTTAGGCTTTGAAGAAGCAAACCCTCTGGGTTGCATCCAAGCGGCATGACGTCGGCAATTGGTCTCCTCCAAGAGAGTTTGCCGGCTTCAGGGACGAAACTCTAGACTTTTTTTTACTACCACGGGAATCGGGGAAGTGGAAGTATATTTGTTGACTTTTCTACTTCCACGAGAACAAGCACCGGATCCGTGGCATTGGTGCCGTAGTATCCGTACCCCGTTGTACAATCTCTATGTAACCGTGGGCAGGCAGTCGGCAAAAAAAAAAAAAAAAAAAAAAAGAAAACAAGAGGAGGCCGCGACATCGCATCTAAGCCGCAACAAGGGTATCGTGAGGCCTAGACCACGGATGCGGATATCAGTTACCTCAGCATTCAGAGCGGTGAAAATGCCGACATTGCTAGCTTGAAGTCTCTTTGCTGTGTTTTGTCGGTGACGACGTGCAAACTTTGCACATGTGGGTTGACAGGCGGTATCGAAGCTTGGACTTTTTACCCACGAGCTGTGGAACTGGGATCAAGTGTCTTGTTGCCGATGCGGGAGATATCACGGATGTTGCTCGACGACAGATATCTGCTTTGAGGCGGGGGATGCACACGAGATCCTGCAGTGGTTTTTTGGTCAAAACATTGAGGCAAAACACGCGTACATGCTGTGGGAAGAAAGCTGCACTGCTGCAGGACAAGAGAGCGATATCAATTGCAGCCCAATCGTTTCAAATCGTAGAGCTTGGATGCCTATCACGATACTGTTGCTGATGAGATCGACAGGCGGGGGCAATCCCATTTGCTGCAGCGTGGATTGGCCACGGAGTTACGAAGGAGCCAGATATCTTCAACTTCCCCTCTTTCTTGATCCTGGGCTCTCGCTTGTTCTACGTTCAAGCTCTGTTCTGTTCGTGCCTTTGATCCACAGGGTCCAGTCAATGCTTCTCGTAAATGCAAGCCACACGAGTTGCACAAAGAACTGTGCGAAGGAATAACCTTGAGAATAGAAGATGTTGAGAAGTTGACAAGCAGGGGAGACCCAGCTTTGAATAGTGTCATGTTCTGAGGGGAAATGAAGACGACGAACGCTGGGGGCTAAAAGGCCGCTCGACCGTTGGACCAGTGGAAGTAACGGAAATGACCATTGAAAAAGCATATCCAAAGTTCATGGATCGCAGGTATACCTCTCAACTCCTGTAAGGAATACCTCTCGGCTATCGACCTTCGATATATGTAAATCGGATATTGAGATCCTTTCACCCTGGGGAAGAAGCGAGATATCATGAGATTCCTCAAGGTCAAACAAAGACAGAACCTGGCCGTTTTGCCCATCAACATGGAGTTGAACTGACACATCAAACTCATCTCATTCAACTGTCCACTCAGCCTAGTTCAAACATCGTACCACGAACAAGTGGCCTCGCCAAATTGCGTGGACACAAAAGCCGCCTTTCGAGTCGTTGAAAACCGCGGCATTGGATCCTGGTTCCTAGTCTCTCTCAACTGATAGGTTGAGACATCTTTCTCGTTTCTGATACTATCCACCAGTCAAAAACCACGAGTGAGTGACGATGTCCAGGAAGTGGGGCTGATGAAGGCGTGCACCGCTGGCGGGGTGAAGTTTAGCGCGGCTGGGCTAGCATTCAAGCGTCCCGTGGCCCTGGACTAACTGCAGAAGGCGCTGAAAGTACCTGCGATGTACTCACGTACCTCCAGGCCCATCACCCGTCCCGCCCGGGGCCACAGCGAACCTTCCCCAAAGTGGAAGTAAACAATTGGGGAGGTGGCTCCTCATGGTGCTTCCTTGTTCTCCTTCTTGTTCGCTGCCTCGACCTTGTCTTCTCTGCCTCCGCCTCCGCTCTCCATCTTCATCTCCACCAACGACCGCCGAGCCATTTTTCTCCTGTATCTTCCTCCTTTCCTCGTAACTCTTAACATCCTGGTTTTTTCTTTCCTCCTCTCGCTTGTGCGTCCCTGACCTGACCGACTCGCCGTTCAAACCTTCAGCACCTGCACAAAGTTGGAGCAAGTAGGGCATTGTCATTTTGTATCACAAGCGGTCGCTTCTGTTTCGTTGCTCTTTGTCCGATACTTTTTGCAACGTCTCTTTTTGTGCTCAGGATCCTCGAGTAGATCCAATCCCCTGTACTCCCCATTTTGTCTTGCGTGAGTCCTGTCTTGTCCAACCTCGTTTCCTTTTGCCGTAACCTAGCCCCAGCCACTCGGGAACGGAAGTTTTTGTCGACTCAATCCTCACTTCTCAACTTCAGTGGCTTTGAGAGGTTGCTGTTCATTGTGCCAAAACATGTGGATGGCATTAGCTGACCCGCTCGTAGTTCCAATCACACTAAATAGCCTTAATGGCTTCCTCGACACTCCCCTAAACAATCGATTTCGTCTGCGTTTGCGACTCCAAAAACTCCATAGTCCGAGGAGCCAATATTAAAACACAACCTACTCGAGCTGACAGTCGAGAATGAGCGGTCCCCCTCCGCCGCCTCCGCCTCATGGCGGAGTGCCAAAGGGTTCTGGCTTGCCTCCGGGAAAATATGACATTTTTGTTATTCCCGAGCACTCCTCTGGAGGCGGATTCTTGTACCTACCATCCATGCAACCAAATGTGAATAGTTTCGCAGCTGGATTCGCTTCAGCTCTGATCCTCGTGGTCCTTGGCCAGACTTTGGCGCCTGCTTTCCGTACGTGGTGGGAAGGCTTCCATGGATTAGGAAACATGGCAATGGCAATGCTGGTTGTGGGTGTTGGCTTCGGTGCATGGGCACTTGGTCGTTTCCAAAATCAGGACAAGGGGTTTCCAGGTAGTGGTGGTGGTTTCAGCGGTCCAGGAAATTCTGGCCGTGATAGCCAAGGCGGATGGAGTTCGGGCTTCCGTTCAGCAAACGCCGGAGCGCCTCCTCCCCCTCCCCCTCATGGCACTCCTCCTCCACCACCTCCTCATCATGATACACCCCCAAGGCCACCGCCTCATGATGGTCCCAAGACATCTTGGCATAGCTCGCCGCATTCAGAACGTCCTCCTCCTCCTCCTCCTCCACAGCCGGAGCCTCAACCAACTTCGCGAGATGAACCCGAGCCACCTCCTCGACCACCTCCCCAGGCTCGACCTCCCCAACCACAGACGCCTCCTGAAACGCCACCCCCGAAACCGAAATCGAAGCAGTCCAAATCCAAGCCAAAAGACCCTCCAAGAGATCCTCCAAGAGAGCCGTCACCACCACCAAAGCCTCGCGCTGAGACTCCCCCTCCTCCACCAAAGCCCAAGGCCAAACCAGAACCTAAACCAGAGCCAGAGCCAGAGCCCGAGCCGGCTCCTGCGCCCAAAGCTGAAAAGTCTGAGCGTGAAAAGCAAAAGGGTTCATGGGAAAAGGCCCGCGAGGAAATGAGGAAGAAGGAAGAGGAGCGTAAAATCAGGGAAGCCGAGCAAAAACGACGTGAGGAGGCTGCAAAGAGACTTGCTGAGCTGAGGGCGAAGGATGCCAAGGAACGACAAGAAAGAGAGAAGGAGAGGCAGCGCAAGGAGCAAGAGGCCCGTGATAAGAAGGAGCGCCTCGAAGCTGAGCAGCGAGCCAAAGAACTTGCCATCAAGCTCGAGGAAGAGCGAAAAGAACGGGAACGCCTGGAGAAGGAAGCCAAGGAAGCCCGTGAGCGAGAAGCACAGCGAGAAAAGGAGGCTCGCGAGCTTGAGGAGAAGAAGAAAAAGGAAGCTGAAGAGCGCGAAGCAAGACGAAAGAAGTTTGCCGCTGAACGAGAGGCTTTGAGGAGGAAGGAAGCTGAAGAAGCTAAGCGACGAGAAGAAGAGAAGAAACAAAAGGAGCTTGAGAAACAGCGAGAGCAGGAGAGATTAGAGAAGGAGAAGGCTGAGAAGGAGAGGATCGAGAGGGAAAAGGCCGAGAAAGAAAAGGCTGAAAAGGAACAGGCTGAAAGAGAAAGAGCTGCAAGGGAAACTGCAGATCGACAACGCATGAGTTATGCCTACTCAGGTGTTGGCGAAAAGATCAGCATGTGGCCTAACGGACGCCCACCAGCTGCACCCAAGTCTACAACCTCTTCTGCTTCCAAGCCTCCTCCAAGCGCCGCTTCTTCTCAACGAAAGCCTGGCCCTGCTCCCTCTGCCACCAAGTCCAACGTCTCTGGCGTCAGCACGGAGAACTCGTATCGACCCTACGACAAGCCCAAGCAGCAACCGAAGCGTAGGGGCTCTGTGTCTTCACTTGGTTCTGAATCGTCGTGGGCTGCATCGCAGACTACTGGTCGAACAACGCCGCCTCCTTCGACACGTGCTGGTCCCTATTCAACCAAGGATCCTGACAAGATTGTCATTTCAGGTGTTTACCTTTTCATGAACCAATTCTCCAAGACGCCCGCTAGCCAACTTATCTCGGGTGTGGGAACTGTAACCGACGGACTCATCCTCCGTGTGACAACCGAAGGCCTTTTTATCGATGATGACGTCCGAAATGTACCACAGCGGGAATGGGACGTCAAAACTTGGACGCTGAAACAAGTAGAGGTATGGTGCCCCCCGCATTGCTTGAAATCGCCTGCTGCTTCTTCCCCCGCCCCTGGTACCAAACCGAACCCTTTGCTTTACAAAATGGCCTCGTCTCGAGCACGCGATCGTGGAGCAACTCAACCTCTCGTAGGTGAAGAAGCCGACGTTTACCTGACCGAGATGCTGCGCGCATGCAAAACTTGTTGTCGTCTTGGTTTATGCAATCGTACATTTCGAGATACTAACATTACGTCTTCGACTGGCCAGACTGGAGAGTGGAAATCCAAAGGCCTTCACCTATTACGGGCCACGAACCGAGAGGGAAAACGATACCTGTTCGTTATCGACGAGTCGGAGAGCTGGAAGGTATCTACCGGGCTCCAGCGTCTTCGAAAGAGCCCTCTTGCCCAGCAGCTTGCTGTCAGCGGCATGGCAGCTTCGGACGCTCGAGGAACCCTCGAGATGCTGGGCTGGGCCTAATAAGACCTTTGCGGAGTACATACTCGCTTCGGTACATAACTTTTGGGTTAGACGGTACCAATACAGAAGGAAGAAGGATAGAGGTGTAGAAAGTGGTGGACAGTGCAAGGATTTATGGCGAGCCAGGAAAACCAGCGGTTACCTGGGTGAAAACGATGGAGTGCAGCATTTGTGGCGACATGGTTGTTGGAATGTCAGTGAATTGCATAGCAAGACAGGAGTACGGGGCAATGCGGATCTGGGTTTGACTGACTGGGCTGGCCAACTCTGCGCGTGCGTCTGCTTGAGATCAGCCCAGGCGTTTATGTTTTGTTGCGAGCATTCTGATTCTGTTCATCATACCCCTTTGGCATCTTTGAAAAATTGGATCAAGGATAGACTTTACGATGAAAGACATGACCATAATAAAAGGATTTTAATTTCTCAATTCTCAAGTTGCATGTCAACCAGTACCAAATGTTGTGTCTATAGGGTAATCTCTCTCTATATAATATTCAATTTTAATTGCAACAGAATTGATAGAAGTACTGTTTAGAGTAAGTGCCATTACTATATATGGATAAGGTCGTTTCAATTCAAGATTGATTGTATATTGATATTATTTACCGTTGTGTGGAAATCGTTGTACTACTCTGTTCTTTCAGTCTCTGGAATGCCACGTAATTAACACCGCTTGATGCCCCAAACAAAAACAACATAGTATCTCTCGATCTCGTCACAAGCAACAAATAACAATTGTTGATATTCTAGCTCTTTATAGGAAAGCAATATTTCAAATCCATTTATGTTATGTGCAATTTGGAGGAGATGATGGGGATGCTACTTGTAGGACGTTGGCCGATGGTGTGCCAAGTAAGTCATGTGATGCGACCTTTGTCATGCCTGTTCATAGGTACCTCAGTGAACAACATAACATCACGCTGAGTCTCATTGAGATCCTTCATAACGTAAGAATCAAAGTCTTGAAACAAAATGGAGACAATTTACATCGTCTTCGGCCTTTTGGCTCTCTTCATGATTGCTCAGGTAAGTAATTCTACTAAGTCAATCCAACCCCCAAAACTCACTCACCTTCAGGCTGTATTCGCGGATCGTTCACCCATCCCCGAGACATCCGGCAAAGTCTACAAGATCTCCGCCCCCTCGGAGCTCGAATCAGTCCTCGCATCAAACACGCACGTCGTAGTAGATTTCTACGCAGACTGGTGTCCACCCTGCCGCGCCATTGCGCCTGTATTCTCAAACCTAGCAGACGCCCACGCCTCAGAGGGACAACTTGCTTTTGCCAAGGTCAACACTGATCATGTGAAGGATGTTGCGGCAAAGTATGGAATTAGTGCTATGCCGACCTTTGTTTTCTTTGAGAATGGCGTTGCGAAGGGTGTGCAGGTTGAGGGGGTGAAGAGCAGGGCTGTTGCGTTTACGAAGGATGGGAGGGTTGATAGGATTAGGGGCGCGGATCGGGGTGCGCTTGAGGCTGTTGTTAAGGCTTTGGCTAGTGAAAAGTGATGGGATTGAGGGATTGAGAAGGGGTGTAGGTCAAGATGTTGAAGGTCACATGAGGAAACCAGCTCAAGTAAGGCATTAAGAATGAAGCATCACACTACTGTGTACTTTGCTACAAACTACGATCGAGACTCTCGGAAAACATTATGAACAGGCAAGCTCATGTTAAACAAGGGGAGTTCAATAGGCTCCCTCGGAGAGTAAGAAAACGTCTGATGTTCAGCTGCTGTGATAAAATAAACCAGTCTCAAGGACTGTATAATTTATGTCAGATTTACCTAGATCCTTGCTTCGTTTAGAACAGAGGGCGTAAGTTTTCTCCCCCCCTTAGGCCCCTGCCCGGTCTTCACTTAAAGGTTGCCATTTCTCCTAGCCTCTCACTTCATAGTAACAACAATCTTCTTTGCCGATACACCAGCATCAAGAGTGTTCAGAGCAGACTGAAGACTCCCGAGTCCATGACCAACAACCTCTGCCTCAGGTGCCGGCACAAAACTTCCACTTGCCAACGCCTCCGAGATGTAATCATTAAAGATCCACGAAGCAAGGTCTTTATCAGTCGCCAGAGGAACGACAAACTTGGTCTCGACACCATCAGGGACTGGGAATCGCGGTACCATGGTAAGAGGGACAAGCTTGCAATTGTCTGGTGAGCTCAGGGCTACAGCTGCACAAGTTTGCACGATTGAAGGATAGACTGAGATGTTCAAGCCGCCGTTGGCTATGGCTCCGGCCACGACCTTTCCTTTGACTGCGGTGAGGAGATCTTCTTTGATGGTTGGAGAGTTGTAGTCGAGGGTCTGGCTGGCCCCAAGTTTCTTGAGATAGTCAAAGTTCTTGGGTGAGGCGGTAGTTATGACCTCGAAACCAGCTGCTTTTGCAAGTTGGATGATGTTACAGCCGACACTGGTAGATCCACCCCAGATGAGAATGACTTTCCCATTGGCTCTAGTCTCTGTAGTAGGGAGGTCAAGCGCAAGGTAGCCAGGATGGAACAAAGTCTTGACAGCAACACTCAAGCAAAGCGGAAGCACAGCTGCTTCAGCAAAACCAATGCTATCTGGGAGTTTGGCACAGAGGTACTCTTTGACAGGAACATATTCCTGAAAAGTACCCATGTTGTATCCAGTCACACGGTCGCCGACCTTGTACTTGGTAATACCAGAGCCAACAGCTGTGATACGTCCCGCGACATCACAGCCGAGAATAGCTGGGAATTTGAGCCATGGGAAGATGGAGGGTCCAAGTCTCTGCTGAGCTGAGTCGACAGGATTGAGAGCTACTGCGTGGTTCTCGATGATGATCTCGTCATCTTTGGGCTCTGGGAATGGTGCTGGTTTCCCCTCGAGAGGTGCCTTTTCAGCGACGAGATATGCAGCGTTGTTTGTAGCCATGATGGGTTTGAGAGATAATTGTTTGATGGGAACTCCATTGATGACTATAAACCACAGAAATCCTCTTCTTTTATATTATATCTTCAAACTTGGACTGTGAATACTAAAACTGTTGCTGAATGAGCTTATGACGATGGTGTATTTAGGTTTACATGAGTGAATACGAGACGAGGTTAGCGCAGGATGGATGAATGTACGACATCGGATATAAGTTGCCCAAAATCCGTAGACACCGCCAAGACCACATACATTTGACAGATGCAGGTACTCATGCAACAAGATTCAGCTCTAGGTAGACTATCGGTAATAATGGAGATAGCGATGTTTCTGTGCGGCATTGGCTTGCAGAAGATCTCTGTGCCTCAGAGACCCTTTGACATTGTTACGTTAGCCAATCACAGCTTCGATGCATTGATAGTGAGACATGAGTCTATGGAAAAGGAGACATCTGCCGCAAAGGATGAACTTTAAACACCTTTAGAAACGCTGTTGATCATGGTGAGTTCAGTCACTGACGCTCTATCGCAAATGAGACAAAACAAACGAGATTGGCTTGGGAGGTTTGGTCCCTCACCAATGAGCGACTACAAGCTTCTCGAGGATGCTCAATAATCACATGAGTATTACTTGGAAACAAAATTCTTAATAAAATATTGTGAGTCCCGTTTGTCAAAGAAAGTACAACTTGGCCGAGACCTTCACAGAGTTTGGTTCTACGGAGATAATTTGGTAGTTCTTCAGTGGAGGTTGTCAGAACAGCAGATAGTGCTTCAAAGCCTGCAGAACGACCTTCATTATATCCAAATATAAAGATACGCGATAGATTTACAAAATGTCCCGTCTTGATATCTCACTGTTCGGTTGGCTTCGGTTCGGTCGACGCTCTCGGATCGGCCCCACGTCTCTCCTCCGTTGAAGAGCTCCGGCCGAACTGTTCCGGATGACAAGACAGTATGATATCGGCGCTGTCAATCATATAAGACAATTTGATAGAAAACCACCGCAAGATAGATTAATTAACGAAATGGTGGATCCGCAGGACCAATTCTCACGATGACCTGTCCTTTCAGCAACCCGAGAAACCTTTTCGACGACCTCGCCACAGCCCGAGAAACACCAAGTATAGAATACAGCGAGAAACTCGGAGGCTATGTGATCTCTCGATACGACGACATAGTCTCAGTTTTAGACAACCCCGGTGTTTTCAGTTCAAGGCCCACTGTTCCCGATTTCCCTCCACAAGTCAAGCAAATCTTCGCAAATAAGGTCCCAGAAAGGGGGACTCTGCTCGCGTATGACAATCCTGACCATGATAGGCTGAGAAAGAGCGTAGCTTCATTCTTTGTGCCTAGAAGACTAGAGCGTTTTGAACCATTGTTGCGAGCCACAGCCCATGATCTGATAGATGGGTTTGTGGAAAAGGGTTGTGTCGATATCAAGAGCAACTTTGCACTCACGCTACCTTTGCGGACTATAGTTATTGTTGCTGGCCTTGAACCATCGCGATGGCAATGGATTGGAAGATGTCTCGCGCTGTTCGGTGGGATTACACAAACAAATGAGGAGTCGAGTATCGAGCAACGAGTTCAGGATGTATTGGATCTCCACGAATATGTCGCCGAAGTCATCGCAGAGCGCAAAACAGACCGAAGAGATGATCTGATCAGCCATATCTGGAATGAGCGAGATGCTGGAGTCGTGGAGATGACAGACTATGAGCATCTGAGCATGATTCCAGGACTTCTCTTAGCTGGACACGAAACAACCACCAACCTTCTCTCAATGGGGATATCGCATCTACTACACCACGGCCTATGGAACGCCGCCACGGAAGATAAAGAGGCTAGAAGGACTGCGATTGAAGAACTTCTTCGCTACGAGTCAGCCATCACAGGAATGGAACGCCTCGTTAAGGAAGAATCAAAGATCGGAGATCATATTGTCCAGCCTGGCCAGAAACTCTTTGTTGCATATAACTCTGGAAGTCGAGACAGCACAAAATTTGGCAACCCGGATAAAATTGACTTCAAAAGACAACATAAACACCAGCACCTTGGGTTTGGACGCGGTATTCATGCCTGTCTTGGTGCACCTTTTGCACGGCTTCTTTTACGAACCGAGCTTGCCGTGCTGAAAGAGAGACTACCAAACATGAGGCTCGAGACACCATATGAAGAAATTCAGTACTGCAGGGTTCATTCTGGTCGTGGGCCAGAAAGAGTTGAGATTGCATGGGATGTACCGTCTCTGGATGAGAAGCGCGTCAATGTTGGCCAAGCCACCGTCAACTCCGCGCTTCGGTCCTCTGCCAAGACGGAAGATTTGGAGATGGTCGTTGAAAATGTCGAAAATGTTACAGAGAGGATAGTTACCCTGACTCTACGTCCCAAAGACGGTGGGAAGGTACCAAAATGGTCTCCTGGATCGCACGTCGACGTCCAAGCTGGTACTATTGGCTATCGTCAATATTCCATCAGTTCAAAACCCTCTGACGACCAGCACATAAAAATAGCGGTACTTCGAGAGAATGACACTGGGGCTTCGAATTGGATCCACCAGAATGCTATCAAAGGGAGTCAGATGTTAATTCGGGGACCACGCAACCACTTCAGTCTCGAGTTTGGGTCCCGCAAGACCATCTTCGTTGCGGGTGGTATTGGAATTACTCCAATCATTCCGATGGCTGAGGCTGCGAAGCAAGCTGGCGTTGACTACTCCATTTTGTATCTCGGCCGATCGAAGAACAACCTTGCATTTGTGAACGGGTTGACAGAAGAGCATGGTGATCACTTCAAGCTTTGGGTCAGCCAAGACCAAGACGGTAAAAGATTTGACCTGAAATCCTTCCTAAAACAAGAAGATGTCAGCGATCTGCGCGTATACTGTTGCGGTCCAGAAGGCCTCCTCACAGGTGTCGAAGAAGCCCTGGCAGACGCACCACCAGGAGTTTTAAGGCTCGAACGCTTCGCTGCACATAATAATGGAAACACGAAACCAAATACTTCATTCAATGTAGTATTGGCCCGAAGCAACAAGGTTCTGCGAGTACCGGAAGACAAATCGGTTCTGGAGGTAATCAACGAAGCGGGCGCTGGAGTGCTGTCGACCTGTAGTACTGGAGTGTGTGGAACTTGTGAAGTGAGGGTTCTTGATGGTCTAGTCGATCATAGAGATGTAGTCTTAACGCATTCTGAAAAGGCGGAGGGGAAGAGTATGATGCCGTGCGTTTCAAGGTGTCTGGGGAAGAAGTTGACGTTAGATCTTTGGTGAAGACGGTTTCTGGGTAATGAAATTCTTGGTAATAAAGAGGACACGCAGTAACGCATGGAGATGGATAAGATTAAAATGTCACCAAGATTGAACAAAGGAGTGAGTGAGTCCAAGGCCCCCAAGCGCACGAAAGATGTGTACTAGTGACGATTCATCGAAAAGATGGTGACAGAGAGATTGCACGTCAGTCGGCGATGAAAAGTCTCCAAGGCTCAAACAACAGGAGTCGCCGTCGTGCAGGCCCTTTGTGCCATTATCGGTGAGATTTTATGGTCGTGCAGACAGTTTTTGGTCACACAAGAGCACAAAACGGGTTGTTCATAGCATCTCAATTTAGGCTCATTAGTTTTTCATAGAGCTATAGTCCATATTCGATTGTGCAAGCCCAAGTCTCCACACATATCAAGTCCTTAGTCAGTGGTGGTAGTACCCTTTCGAGCCTCCCTCTCAGCAACATATGCACGCCACTTCGGGTTCCAGATACAGACAGGAATGCCCAGCAAGAAGATACCACCAAACAATCCAGCCAAGACACCAAAGGCCCATTTATACCCGTGCTCCTCAATCATAGGAGTCAATCCATAGGTAACACCAAAAGAGATGATGTTCTTGGTGCCGACGACAGTGACGAGCGCAGGACCAGGATGCTTGGGAGCAGCCTCAGAAGCAAATGTTGTCGAGATGATGATGACAGCTGTGAATGAGTACTGGAAGATGGTCCAGCCGAGATACGGTCCCCACCACGTTGCACCACCGCCAGCTGTGAAGCCATAGAGGAGAAGCATGCCCACGCCGACAACAGCTGGAGGAGCCATGGTGATGAGGTGATGCTCAGGTTGGTGAATACCGCGGTTTCGACGAGCCATCCAGAGAACGAAGGGATTGGCGAGGAATGTGCAGTAGAGCATGCCCAGAACAGCTCCAACGACTCCGCCAACGTTGATCAAACCGATGTCCTTAGCTTCCCAGTGATAATACTGCATGAGAACTTGGTTGTATGTCAAGGACATGCCAACACCACAGCCAAGAGCGATCGAGGATGTGAGGACCGCGTATAAGATACCGGGTGATGAGAACGACGCGAGCATGTACTTCCAGCTCAGCAGAATGACACGCAACGGCTGAGAAGATGGCTTAGACCAAGGTCGGAGACGCTCAACGTATGCCTTGCGCTCAATATCCTGAGCAGGGTTTCCGGCATTAGGCGGCGTCAATCCCGATCGAGACATCTCCTCCAGATAGGCCTGAGCCTCAGAATCAGGGATGACCTTTGTGACTCCAAACTCATCAGTGATGACAAGCTGGCCATCAAGCGAGGCAGCAGGACGAGTAAACTGTGTCTCAAAGCCAAGCAAGAAAGCAATGATCAAACCGACCCCAACAGTGATGGTGAATACCCAGTAGTACCACCTCCAGCCGAGGTCAGCGTTGATGTATGACGATGCCAGGTTGAGAGAGGATGAAATAGCGTTTTGAACCATCCAGTAGAGACCGAAGATGAAGGCTCGTTCGTGGAGGAATGTCACTTCTGTGAGCATGAGAGGGAGAAGAGACTCGGAAGCGCCTGTTGCGATACCCTGAAGGATGCGTGAGACGAGATGGCCGTAGTAGCTGTTTTGAGTGGCTGCTGCGATGCTGGCGGCGAGAAGAACGACCACGGAGATGAGGAAGATGGGTCGACGGCCGTAAGCAAGCGACAGAGGCAGAATGATGTAGTTTCCTGACCTTGTTAGTGCCACAATAACAGAAAATATTCCAAGAACATACCAAGTCCAATAAACAAGGTCGGTAATGTAATGAGTAACACAACCTGATCCGAACTAAAGCCCTTGGGAATATACATCTCAAAGAAGACGTTCAAGATAGCTCCCAGACCCGAAGCAACTGAGAGTCCCATAACCGAGAACCAACAGCAACAAAAGACCAAGCCGTATTTCTCCCACGGTTTAAAATTTAAAGGATCATTAGGATCCGACGACGGCACGGGAATCTTTCGAATCTCGCCCTGCCTGTTAACAAGAAGAGCGTTTCCTTCAATGTGACCGCCATCGTGGGCTGTGTGTGCCTTTTTCTCGTCTTCGATGTGGTCTGCTGAAGCGATGGTTGCGAGATCTGGGAAATCTGACTTCTCGGCCATTCTGAAGTTGAAGTCGGTGCTGAGACTGGTTTAGAGGCCAAGATTGAGGCTCATTGAGGCTCTTTATGAAGTGGGAGGTTAAAGGGCTTGGCTAGTGTTTCTTACTAAATAAGTCCGTTGATCAGGGGTGTCTAGATGAGTCGTTCCCCCACACTCCCGTTCCGGGGAATCGGTTCGGAAACATATTTTTCGGTTCCTGAGCCGCGTTAGCGTGGGGTTTAAATACAGCATCACTTCATCGACGTGCGCGGTCCTGGTTCTTTGGCTATTAGATAGATTGTAACACACTCATCAAATTGCAACAAACTGGACTTGTTCCGGCTAGCATTCGATGCCCTTAACTCACTTCCTAACTGTCTTGAACCAAGAGTTGAGGTTGTGGACCGAGTGTGGCATCAGTTATGCCATCATAACTGGAACAGAATGATTATAGTCTTGGTTAGCAATCTATAGTTAACACGATCAAGATCTATGCTGTGAAGTTTATTTCCGGCGAATAAACTCAATTGCAGATTTTCGTATAAAACGAACCGAAGTCCGTTGGCAATAAATCCCTGTCCGTTGGTCGAGCCGACTCCTCCACATCCCCGATCTCACCCCGCATCCCCCATATTGCCCCGGATTTCAGTTTGTCAACATCTCAGCTAATGAAAACACCATCAAAGAGGCCCAATTATCTTTGCCCAAAGCTCAAACAACAGCAGTATACACGTGAATGCAGCCAGAGCTTCCGTGACTACTCTGCTGAGAGGCCAATCTTCGCCACGGCTATCGACGCGTCCGAGCATAGGCAAGCCAGTGACAAAGAATATCATGTATCCAAAAGTTCCTACTTTCATCATGCGATCTCTCTTGTCATAGAGAAATACTTCGGAGAGAAGAGGGCTTGCCATGAAGAATGTTTCGCCGAACGCAACGACGTATGAGAGAGCCAGCACCACAAAGATTCGTCCAATACATCCAGGTTGTAATCGACGAATAATCTTCCGCTCTGCAAACGACAAGAAAGTGAAGTAACTCATAAAGTATGCATGCGTGAGCGGATACAAGAACAAAGGAACTTCTCCGCCCGTTCTACCAGCAACAGCAGAGCTGAAATTCAATTTGTTGTTGAACATGTATCGCATGCCCATAAGATCGAAGAAGTAGTGAGAGATGAAGTATGATCCCATGAAGACTATGATCGATACCCATAGGTTGAGCTTCACCCAGTATCTGCGGTACCATGGACGACCACTGGGCTTTGATAAGAGTGCTGGAAGAAGTATCGAGGGCAAGGCAGCAGTGATAGAGAAGAGCATATAATCAACGTCGTTCCAGCTGTTAATTATGCCACTCAACATCACAAATGCCACGGCGGTGACCCAGAAGGGGCTTTGAGCTAGTATCAAACCCTCCGTCCATCTTTTGTCGGCTTCGAGATATTGAGCAGAGATTTGCTTCTTCTTTTTAGGAGATTTTGCCATGACTTGCTTACTATTTTGCATGTCTTTGATTTTCGCTTGAGGTGCAGAAGTATTATAAGAGCCGAGTTGAAGTTGAGAGAATGTCAGCTTTGGATTTAACCGCCAACTCTCGCTGAGCCAATCCGAAGGACTGTTTTTACCCGATATGACCTTACAGTCAGTGCCCAGGCTCGTCTGCTCACATGCCACGCTAATAACGTTATCGAGCACACCAACGCCATGAAGTTATTCCCATTGCTATTTGGCCATTCTGGTGAAGTTTAGTCTTGAAGGTTGACATGTTACATTTGCTTCAAGCTCATGTAACGTTATGTAATACCCATTGTTTCGACCAGGATCTATCGTCTTATATGATGACAAATCCGCCCAACAACACTTCATCCACACAATATATCGTTTCTCGATAACATAATGTTACTCATCAAATAAGGCTTTCAATTCTCTGCTTCTACTATGACCCCTTCCAACGGAATACCAGATACGTACATCACCCGATGGAACACTCACTCGACCCCTATCAATAGCAGGAGTCCCAGCTCTTCAACACGAACAAGAAAATACAACACTTCTTGTGACGGGTGTCGAAAGTCTCGCGTTAAATGCTCAGGAGGCGTTCCTTGCCGTCGGTGTGCGACTTCATCTATTTCATCAACATGTGTCTACAGCCTTTCTCAGCGTCGAGGGAAGAAAAGAGCATGCACAAACAATGTATCATCAGCATCGAACGAGTTCCCGTCATTAGAGATCACACCATCAGATTTTGACATAGGAGCATTCAGTCTGGAGATTTCATCAACCTCGATCGAGTCTCAAAACATAGACCCAGCCGTGAGTAGCCTGCAAGATTTAGCCGAGACCTGTTCCTGATAGAGATAGCTGTTTAATGACGTACTAGGGTTTGAGCAAACCCTTACAGACCAAGATGCAGGAGCCATCTCAGGAACTTCAGGCACTGCAAACTCTCCGTCCCTGACTGAGATTGTGAACGCTCTGGACTCTCCGCCTCCATCCTTTTGTCTCAAGCCCAAAGCAAAGTGTCCCAAAGCATGTTATGCCGACATACACGACATGAGCGGCAGCGTGGATGCTATAACGCAAAGTCCCGGGCAGACGCCACTCGATGAGATACTATCATTATTCCAGCGCATTTTCCACAAATCTGCACAATATCTCGCATGTCAGAATTGCGATACAGGCTGTCTTCGTCATATCAACCTCGTGATGCTTCATCAGCGACAAGTCAACCTTCTTTCCGAACTTGCTGAAGACCCAGGGGACTATCTCAGGAATTACTTGACACAAACTACCCTTGGAAGCTTTCAGACCTCAAAACCGGATGACATTGCGATAAAGCAGTTGATGGTTAGACATGCGACGAGAGATGTTAGAATCTCCGTGGACGCTGATCATAAAAGCGCGACAGGGTTTCAAGAGAGGTATATAGCGGGTACATTGGATTTGAGTGATACGGGCAAGCTTAATGTGAAGTGGCTGGTGGAGGTGTCGGAGAATCTTAGGAGGACGCTTGAATATGTAAGAGTTCTGCTAGAGAAGGATGATTGGGCCACGAAGCTCCTACATTCATAACACCTGGAAAAAGACAGGCAGGGGCTTGATATGCATTCATGTCATTCTTTGGTAATAGTTGGGCTAACCCAAGCGAATTCAGTCAGGGGAAAACCTTCGGGCAACGACCCCTTGTTCTACCAATTCTATGAGTACACTAATCAAAAGACATCTTGGACACCAAAATATCAGAAAGCCTCAAGAGACATTACTAATCAAACTGTACATCGTACTTCTTGCGCAGAGTCTCGCCATAGCGCCAAAACAGAAGAGGTGCGATCGATACTACGATGGCAATGAATCCAAGAAGTGAGTTTCCCTAATAGTTGTCAGTATCAAATGAGGTATATTCATGGCGAACTCACCCATCCATAACCAAGAGCAGAATACAGCGGTAGGCCAGCAATAGGGAGGCATCCGCCGACTATACTACGTATAACACTTGTCGCAGCCAGAGCGCTAGCCGCATAGGTTGTGAAGGCATCGATCATATATATCTGAGTGGGAAGCTACTATATGTCAGTCGTAAGTATAGGTCACGGTGAGACTACAGCTTACAAAAGAGAAGATCAAACCAGCACCAGAGAATCCCGTGAAGATTATAGGAACTATCCAGTGGACCTTATACTCTGCTGTCCAGCCATATACGAACAGCCCAATGGGGAGAAGCGGAATTCCAAGGACGATGGGAAGCAATCGATATCTGAAACACTTAGTGACGTTCGTTGTTTTCGAAGACATACTCACTCAGGCTTAGACTCTCCGTCTTTCTTGGTAAGATGGTCTTGAAGCCAGTCACTCAGCCAGGAGAGAACCACCAATGCAACGATACAGCCTACTCCTACTCCAAGGAAAGCAAGCCCAAGAACATCAATCTTAAACCCGTACTGCTCAGGAAAGATCGTTGAGAACGTGGTAAAGAGAAGATATAGGTAGCCATATATCAGTGCGAGATATAGAGAGAGACCAGTGACGATAGGACTACGGATCAACATTCTCATCGGCCTCATTAGCGCTCGAAATAGTACTTGTCCGACTTTCGGTGCTTCTTTATTAGGAGTCGGGTCGTCTGTGCCCTTGGCTCGTTTTCGCTGGATCGTGGGGTGGTGGGATTCGGTGAGGAAGAGAAATGTCGCGATCGTCATGAATCCCTTCTAAATGCAGAAACATTAGCACTGATTATGGGACATAAAATCGTACTCACAAATATGGCCATGATCCAGAACACCCATCTCCATCCGAGGTCCTTCGCAACGAAGCCACCTATTACAGGTCTATTGGACGGGTCAGTACCTCAATGTTCGGTAAGGAGAGTAAACTTACCCAATGACAGGACCTAAGAAGTAACCAGTGAAGAATATCGACATCACAAAACCTCTTTTCGACAGTTCAATCTGATCAGCAATACTTCCACCCCCGATATTCATAGGGCCAGCACCAAAGCTCCCAGCAATAAACCGAAAGACAATAAACGTTGCAATGTTCGGTGCAAGGGCACTGCCGATCGAAAAGCCAAGGGTGACAACATTAGAGATATTAAGAAGCAATCGACGACCGTAAAGTTCCGAAAGCGGTGACAGAAGTACAGGACCGAACGCGAAGCCTAGAACAAAGATTGATACGACGAGAGATGTCACGGGTGGTCGAGTTTCGTGGAAGTCTTCTTTCAGGAGAGGAACGCCTGGGACGATGACGGATGATTCCAAAGGACTAATATGAAACCGTGAGATGATAAGGATTTTTGATGTTGGAGAGGACTTACGTGATAAAACCCAAGATAGACACAATTCCCAAGTTCAATGATTTCCTCCACAGACTCCAATTTTGAGGATTATCAGGGTCTCGTTCCCAGGGGATCGGGAAGCCTGGTTGTTGCTTTTCAGCGTCTGATTCGGTCGACATTCTTTTGTACAAGAGGGAACTCAGACAAAAGACAGCAATACTGGCATCCTATATAATTTTAATCATTCCTCTCTATATAGTAAATAGAGCCGTCGCGTTTTGTACGAATTTCTAGACAAATCGAAATGTTGCCAAGCAAATCGTAGTTCGCTTTACGAAAATTGCCCGATTAGGAAATCCTGCCACCTCGCTCAGCGACGACCGGCTGAGTTTTTGCGGCTCATTCGGAGTTTAATAAGCTTGTCCAAACGCCAAAATGAGCTTTAGCCAGGGGAAATTAACTGCATATGTCATTCTTGACTTTCAATGTCGGGGAATATCACGATTTAACGTTGACGGTCGGAGATTATGTAACACTCCAACCTTGCTCAGCGATGCTGAGCCCATAATGGTATAAGTGGCTGAATAACACCGAACGAGCTCAATCGTCGAGATATACTATATAAAGCCTTTCACAGTGTACATACATGAAATCGTAACTTCAAACAAGACAGCAAAACACCACATAGCCTTTCATTCATATGTCAAACACCACAATGTCGGGAATTTATACCCAAGTTCAGCTCAGCGACGGAGTTAAACTCAATGTCTGCCTCCTCGGAGCTGAGAACAAGTCGAAGCCCTTGATAATCTCTCTTCATGGCGCTCCGGGGCTCTCGTCACACACCGGCATAAAAGAGGACTTCAAGTTTCTTGCAGACAGGTTCCGTGTTCTCGTGTATGATCTTCGAGGCAGTGGAGGCAGTGAGGTCAAGGGCCCTTTCACCGATGAGCAGTGGGTCTCGGATCTTGAAGAGCTCAGGTAAGTGACCGTTGAGCGTTTACCTCAAGAATCGTGGTTAACAGTCTTTACAGGGCTTGGGCGGGAGACGAAAAGTTTATCCTTGCTGGAGGATCGTACGGTGGCTTCCTTGCGCTGAACTACGCCCTCAACTACCCAAACCGTCTCCTGGCCTTGATCCTTCGTAACACCTGGACATGTGGCCCCCAGGGAACACACCGCGCACTGGCAAATATCCTCCTATCCCACCGCATTAATCCTGATCCCATGCGCCAAGTAAGACTCTGGACCGGCAACGTACGAGGCCAAGAAGACGCAGGACAAGGCATGGCCGAGATTGTCACCATCTACACCCCCGAGAGTAACCCGGCGCCTGAATCATTTGAAGGTGCAAGTACCGAACTTCGTTGGGAGGTTCACAACGCTGCGTTTTCGTGGTCACAGCCTCGTTTTGATGTGAGGTCCAGGTTGATTGAGATCAACGTTCCGACCTTGGTGGTTGTTGGAAGGCTTGACATTATTTGCCCCATTGAAGAGTCTGAGATGATCTGGAGGCATATCAAGGGTAGTGAGCTTGTTGTCTTTGAGAAGTCAGCTCATAATCCTGCTACTGATGAGCCAGAGAAGTATCGAGAGGTTCTCTCGGACTTCCTTGTAAGGCTTAAGTGTTGACTGTGTTGGTAGATCCGATATGTTGATGTTTTTGAGCTTGGAATTGCCATGGACATCAAATTTAGTATTTGTCTTTTGAACAATATAGACCCATGAACTATTAGTTCTGTCGAGACCGAGATCGATCTCCAGCGACGGAGATGGCATCTCACCTCTCGTATTATATCTATATTTTAGTAAAACTGAAGCACGTAGTATCGCTAGCTCTGCTTTGAATGGACAGCAAAACTGTCTTCCCAGCTGTACGGGTAGCCCGATGAAGCCTGGCACCAATTTTCGTCCGCCTTCGGTTGTAGTCACACATATACCTTCAATCGATGACAACTACTCAGCCGTCGAGATTCTACAGTAGATCTGCTTGAAGATGTGCAGCCCAATACTACTTGTCTTGTGTACCAATGCCTCGACTTGCAGCCTTTCAGCGCTATTTTTACTAACGCGCTCCATTCGAAGACCCCATCTTTTCATTACACTATGTCGACAAGCCAATTTCATCGATGCATAATGCAAGAGTATACAGCAAACTTCCACCCCCAGAATATCCATATTTCCTAGTGGTTTGGCAGAGTGTTGCGGTCACTGGCGGGTTGTGGGAGAGGTGATGCATATCTGTACGATAGGGGCTATCGGCATCAATCTACTACTTCAAGTCAACATTAGGTCAATCAACAGTAGGGCATGCTCGCAAAATCTTGTAGCTGGCAATGTTTATTATATTGTTAGCATTATTTGTATGTGCTAAGCTGGTGCCCGCCCCTCGCAACCTATAGACAACCACCAATAACTCATTCGTCCTCATCCTCATCATCACGCCAGAGTGGCTGAGGGAATACATCGCCATGCTTTAGAAACTCTCCGCATTTTTGTTGGATCGATCTCCTGGCTGAGTTGTGTATCGAGTTGGGTGAATGCTCCATCGTTTCCCGGTAAGAGTACATATCTGGCACTGTGGACGCTTCCGGAAAGTCAAGAACCCCTGAGAACTTGTTCAACGACTTCATGAGCCATTCTTCATCAAGACTCAAGTCGTATGTAGAGATTTATCTTATTCTAGCCTCCTTCACATGCTTTCCAAGTTCCGGATTCTCAGAAAGAGTCCTACAGAATAAGAACTCTGCTTTTGGATGAGTTTAGAAGTAGCCAAAATGATGATGCAGTACCTTCTGTGCGATATATCCCCATCTCTTGCAGATGAAGGAGAGATTGAAGATCGTCTGGCGACGTTCTTTGGCCGCAGGAGGAGGTGCTATCTCGCCTGTACAGCCTACGTCCGGCCAATCTTTATAAAGCTTTTGACAATGACATATGCTCTCGCAGATGAGAAATATAATCTCCCGTTGGAGGTTCTGTATCTGCATGTTGTTTGAACGATTGCTTTGCAATATATGATAATTGGCGGTTTTGTGAGTTTTAAGAGCTTGAGTCGAGCGAGGTTGTACCCGGGAGGAAATCGGGGCCTTTTATAGTCCAAAGATGAGCTGAATGACTGGAAGGTGCGAATAATTTCTCACAGCCAGCTACTATTTCTCATTCAAGGCTCTTCTCTTGTATCACTGTAATAGTGACCGCATTATCAGCATGTGCTGATTGTCGTCAGGAAGCACAGTCGGAGTGTGCCTCCTCTAGGAACTAGCAGTCAACCGATTGCCAGCGGTTTGTTTAGGTTGTGACTATCTTTTTTAAGCATTCTCAAATAAACTTGGTAGCATACTAGCTTTATTAAAAAGACCTACTCCATTTACAGGTTGGTAGGCTACCATCCGTTTGCTAAGTAATAACATCAATGACTCCTCTCTAAGTCTCACACTTGACAAATGACAATCAGGCGATTCGAGAGCAATTTATTTGTCTTTTATGAGGCTGAGCTGTTGTTGAAAGCTTTCATGGTATACTAATCCTACACGATATGTGCCACAGAGCCCTCCAAGGCTCCTTAAACCACCTCAGTATCAGAAGTCATAGACCAAGCTCACGTTTATCTCTCCCCTCTCAAGAAACAGAGCGCATTTCTGTCTTAATTTCTCACAAGAAGGATCCTCCGAGAGTACCGGCGGGTCTGGTGTCCCTTCCGGAGGAAAGCTTAGATGAACATTTATCTGGACAGTTTTCAGTATTTGATCCTCAGGGCTTTCGGGACAATTGGATAGAATGTATGTAGCGACTGAGGTAGATAGCCCCTTCATGTCTTCACGTTCAATTTCGAATGTTATGGTTGAGATTGCAGGGTGGAATACAGCTACCCAAGCCTGTTCATGTAGCATTAACTCGTTTTCTGTTCTCTCACAGATGGGTTCTGTTGCGATACGTAGCCGAGTAACATTTTCAAGGATTCTTGCCGCTGTAAAATGGCGTGCTTTTTATTGCGTCAGTACTGTCGCTTCTGTCAAAGTATCCTTCTTTTTGGTAAAGATTTCACAAATATCTTGAGCTGTGGCTGGGTTTGGTTCTTCTGTATGTCTTCGCATGTAGCTGGAAACTTTAAGGGGCCCCGTGGCAGACACCAAAAGTTGCAGTACTTTCCGGCCCAAACACACGTCTTTCAGATGAAGAGTAGGTATATTGTTGAGCTGTAAAGGACTCTTCATCGTTTGGCGAGTTGGGTTTCCAACTATCAGGATCTCAAAACCCTTGAATATTTGACAACAATCCACCACCAGCTGTATCTGAGAGATCGACTGGATCAGACAGAGGATGAGCGTCCTGATAGTGGGGCCCTTCTAACATGGTAACCTTGATGACATTACGAGGAAAAGTATTCAGATGACTGCTGGATGGTTTCTTGAATTGCTGCATCAGATGGTCGAGATTTTGAGTATCCATTTGAAGATCTTCGATACTTGGTACTTGAAGCAAGATGATTGGTATAATAAACGCTGACCACGCTCCGATGCTCAAAGTTGAAGGGCGTCGGGGGGAGGTTTAGAATGTCCGAGAATTTGTCTAAGGACTTGAGTAGCCAAAGCATCATCCTCCTGGTCGAGATCCCAATCCAGCTGAGGAACGTACTTCAGGTAAATCCGCTTGACAAAGCGACCTAGTTCTGGCTTTTCTCAAATGGTCCTGCAAAATCTGATATCGCTTCTCTCAGGAAGCCATTAGGATGGTAGAGCACTCGCTGTGCTATATTACTCCATCTTTTGCAGAGTGAACAAAGGTTTGAAAGCGTAATTTGTCTGCTCTTGCAATCGGGTGAGTCGATATGTCGGAACGTGGCATATGTTCTCGTGTCTATATAACAGTGTAGACAAAGGTCTTCACAAATTAGGTATATGAGCTCGGCAGGCAAGTCCTAGAGGTTCCTGTCGTTTGTTTTACAATGATGGGATATAAGATAGTGTCGGTGAGATGGATGATTTGTTTGACAAGATTGAGCTAGGAGAACTTGGTTGGGAGAAATTTCCGGCCTTTTATAGTCCAGGGATGAGGTGATTCACTGGAGATGCGAACAATCTGTCACAGGCGTGTATGCTGTTCTGATTCAAGGCTCGGTCTTATGCTACCAAGAAGGTACGCAGTGGATGCTTAGGGCATCTATCGGTCCTCGGTCAGTAAGCTTATTTACCATGGGCCACTACTGTGTCCAACAATTAGTCACCAAATGTCAGATTCGCCATTCAGCGAACTTGGGGGTTAGTGAATATGTACTCAGAATTTTGCTACCTCATTGCCGCTCCAGGAAGGTGATACAATGCTATAGTGTCACATCAATCTCTTTCTTAATCAGGGTCTGGTTTTGTTGACATTATCAAGTGAACAACATCTATCGTAAACATTGCCTGGAACGTCTGTGACCTTGTCTACTGATGCCTCCTGATCTGATAGTACTGAGATTCCCTTGCAATGTAGCACTGACGGTAGCTTGTAACAAACTGCAACTCCGAATCTTGGCACTCTGGACTTCGACCACATAGCTGACCCCTGTGTAGATACAGTTTTGTGTGTGCGTTTTTGTGTTGTATGCAGAGTTTCGGACCTAAGCTAGATGTCAGAACATTTCAGGGCATTGTCATAAATGCTCAACAAGCCATCTTGGACAAAAGCTTTTGCTAAACGCAAAGTTCCTGCTGGACTTACCCAGGTCTTTTGTTGCTTGTGATTGAGGGCTTGAGCTTTCCTACTTCTGTTTGTAAAGCTATAGTTCAACAAGTGGTACTGGTCCTTGGATATATTGATGGATGGGTAAGATCAGTCTGGATAATTATGAAGAAGGGGGACCTTGGGAGGACTCGCGACGAGACTTTAGAGGCTGGAAAAAACAAGCTTTGATATAAGATTAAATGTTGTTGATCTGGGTCTGCATGTGATTTTTTTTGAAACACTACCTATGTGACAAATTTTGTTCTTCGGCTCATAACTGTAGCATTTGATGTTATCCCCTGATTTGCCGATTACTGTTTGACTTTGCAAAATATCTGTCTCAGAGCACTGATGTGGCTTGTAAGAACTTTTTTACCCCTGGATCCATTCAGCTTGGGGGAACTCAAAAATCAAAATTGAGGATGTCTCGCCGCTGGGTCCACCGAACATGTATGTAAATAATTGAGGGAATTAATTTTGAGTATGTAAATACTTGCTGTTGAGAGCCTGGCATATGCTCTTACAATCAACGATGTTGAATATCTGAGAAACAGTAACAATCCCTATACGCCCGTGTAAAGCAAACGCCCATCCTTCCAAAAACACATCTATCCAGCTCATTTACAGTCTGGTCATCCTAGGGTATCACAACTTTTCACCTCCTGTCAAAAACATCCCGAACCTCAACAACGCCATCCATCCTTCCAAGGACCAGAACCTTAGCATCCTCATCAAAAGCCCCAGACATAACCATCTCCTCCGTAGCCTCATCGTACATAATCGTTCCCGTCGCAACATCCATTATGTCGAACCCATCTTCAGTTCTGCAGAGCATGTATCGGCAGTCGGGTGAGATCGCAAGGGGCCATCCCTCAACAGGGCGCACTGCGTTGAGGTTATAAGACGTCAAGTCGTTGGCAGAGGGGATCCAGATGTGAACGTTTGTTCCCCAGACTGAAACGATGCGTCGACCATCGGGGCTGACTGCTAGAGCGCGGGGGTTGCTTGAGCCGTCGATCTCGAGACGGCGAATTGTCTTGCAAGTCTTGGTGTTGGTGATGCGCAGCGTTCCGTCGCGTGAGATGGTGACGAGGCTCTGGTCGGGGAGGAAAGCAGCGTGAGTAACTGCGTCGATGTGGCTCAGAACCTTTCCGACTCGGACTCCGTTCTTCACATCCCAAACTCCAATGCGATTCCTCGCTTCACCGACTGCGATGAGTCTCCCATCACGGCTCCAAGCAATTGGCTCACCCTTAGCCTCCTTGAGTTCGCAAGCCGTCTTTCCACTAACATAGTCCCTCAGGAAGACAGTGCTAGAGTGGTGAAAGTCGAAGCCTCCTGTAAACTGAACGGTCCAGTCCCTAATAGTCGCCAACTTCGAGCCATTGGGTGAGAAGACAGCGCGTGAGCCACTTGTCTTGGAGTAGCCGCTCTGAGTCTTGATGTCAAAGACGTCGATCCAGGATTGAGAGGTTTGCGCAGCTGTGTAGATTGCGAAGACAGCTGAGGTTGAAGGGGAGATGCCTACTGAGGCGATCTCTGCCTTGCTACAGGAGCGGCTGAAGCGACGTGTGATGTCCATGAGTGATGTTTGGACTCTGGCACCTGAAGTCTGAGATCTTGATGGTGAAGATGAAGGAGATGCAGATGATTGTCCCCTGTGGTGTCGTTAGTCGTGAGCTCGAGGCTGAAAGGGGCTGGACTTACATGATGATGATGATGATGGACAGTCAATAGAGAGTGTAGAAATGTGGAGAAGGTACTAAAAGTTTTGTGAAAAATATTGATATGATTGTATTGTTTGTAGTATTGTTTTGTAGAGTGTAGTTTGAAGGTATCGCCAACTTCCAAAAAACCGGCGATCACCTTGATCTTTAAACAAACCGCGAAGCCCACCACGATGACTCCTCCCTGCATCTAAACACACCGAATCTTACAGATTGCTAATCACATCCCTCGATTTGGCGAGACTCAAAAGCGACTGCTAACAAAAGGCGTTAGAAAATTTCACATTATTCTCAGCATGTAGTGAAAAAGGCTGAAGACATACAGCGGTAGGGGTGAGTCACTAGTAACACCCGCCGGTCTCCGCTGGAGATACGCGGAGGAGAATTCGGCGTGGCAGAATTAGGGATAGCGCTGATGACATGGGTGCCGGCGTCGTTATTTTTGGACGTGAAGAGGGAATTGGAGGTTGTAAGAATGAGACTCAGCGGGTTCATGATAGCCCGCATCTTGGCATTGCATGCAATGACTCTGAAGATCAATTACTCTTACTAACAGCTAATCACTCCAATTGCCCGCTTGCAGCTCATCTTCACAGCTCTTGATCTTCATTGTGATGTGAAAAGGTGAGATGGAGACCCCCACAACCCCATGAGTTGCGATGCGGGGAGTATAAGTGAAAATGGTCTAGCCTTCTGAACCAAACACTCCAAAACCAGACTGCGCGATGGTCCATTAGAAAGCAGAAATGGAATCATTGATTATGAAATCATTGCTTTGTAAATACTCGCTATTCAGCTCATGAGCTAAAGTTACAATCGTGTCCGATCACGGAGACAGACAATGGATAGATTTCATCATATTCAATTCATCATTTCATTCAGGCATGATCACACTGATCATACCAGACTTATTCGTCATTTCGACCCATCAAGGTGTCTTTGATGCGCGCCAACAAGAGCATTCAGCTCCACCATTAACTCATTCATAACTCCCAATGCTACTCCCAACAAACTCCTTCTTTTTATTTTTGGCAATACCACTCGCTTAAGCACCGAATGCCTCCTCATAGTTGGTCATGCAAGATCGGTAGCGAACAGAGCTCGTCCTCAGAGCCTCCATAGCCTGCTGAAGACCCTCCTTGGAGATAGGAATCTCCTCAATCCACGACTTGATGCCCTTGTCAGCAGCGAGCTGCAACATCTCGAGCATCTCACGTCGGCTACCCAAGTGCGATGTTCCGATGTAGCAACCGTTGGTGATGAAGTCCTGGTTGCGGATGGAGATACCATCACCACCGGGAAGACCAACGGAGTTCCAGTGGCCGTGCACATCGAGAAGGCTCAGGTACTCACTGAGAGCGAATCCCTCGAAAGAAGTGGCGGTGTTGATGATGATGTCGAAGGACATCTTGTGGCCCTCGGTCCAGTCCTTCTCACCAGTGGCCAAGAAGCCATCGGCGCCCATCTTGCGGGCATCGGCCTCCTTGGCTCGTGAACGAGAGATGGCCCAGACTTCAGCGCCAAGGGCCTTGGCGAAGAGAACACCGTAGTGGCCAAGACCACCGATACCAACAATACCGACCTTCTTGCCGGGTCCGGCGCCGAGACGCTTCAGTGGGCTGTATACGGTGATACCGGCGCAGAGCATGGGAGCAGCTTGGGTGCTGGACAGGGCTTCGGGGATGGGGTAGACCCTACGAATTGTAAGTCAATGGGGTCGATTGGGTGGACAAGTGAACTCACCAGTACTCATGCACTCTGCTGTGAGAAGAATAACCACCCTGGGTCTTGAAACCAGTATCGAGGTAATCAGCGCCATAAGCGTCGATCTGGTGCTTACAGTAGGTCTCGTTGTCATTCTTGCACTGACGGCACTCAAGACACGACCAAACCTGGGCACCAGCACCGACACGGTCGCCGACCTTTGCGAGAGTGACCTTATCACCAACACGAAGAACCTTGCCAACAACCTCGTGGCCTACAGCGAGAGGATAAGGGCAACCGCCCCAGTCGCCGCTGATGGTGTGACGATCACTGGCGCAGACACCACAGCACTCGATCTTGATGTCGACATCGTACTCGCCAAAGGGACGGGGCTCAAACGAGTTCTTCTGGAAATCAGTCCAGTGCTCGGCGCTGGGGGACTGAAAGCCCTGGAACTTGTCGGGAACAGACATGATGATGATGAACGATACAAGGGTAGTGTGAGTATTGAGATGACGAGAAAGAGAGAGCAAAGCAATTGAGAACAAGTCAATTGGGGTTTCTCTTCCTTTATAAAGCTCATCTCATGACGACGAGCCGACCAAATACCCCCACTCGTCGAAACCACCTCAGAGCTCACCCCTCATCGCGTTGACTACTGTATCCGTTACGTGTGAGGGGCATTTTTTTCTACTACGACCCCTCCATCATGAAGGATCATCTGATTCGAGTAAGCGACGCGGTTTGGGGGGAGGAATTGAAGTGTCGCATTTCGAGATTGGGGGTTTCGGGACGCTATGCCCGAATTGCAGACAGGCGACATGCGATAGCCGATAGCCGATGTGGCCATGTCATTGGCTGAGGGGTCATCATGACTCTTGACATGAAGCTCGGATTATCGTGGGCCGGCGGAGTCTGAATTCCTCCACCAAGAATCGTGGGGGATGAGGTAGCATGAGAGGAGCTGCATTGGCGATCTGTGAGGAGTTGGCTCGCGATGTGTTTTATAGTTCCATTTGTCCTGATGGGGGTATCCTTTCATACGGCATCATATGTTCTAGACCTTGCTATATCATGTCTTGTCAAGGCGTAGTCAAGTTATATCCAAATCATTCCTCCTCATGACCACAAAATTCGGGTACTCCAAACCGAAATCTCGCATCCCCAAATACCGAACCTCGCTATAACCGTCCGAAAAGCTCACTGCTTCTTCCAATCCTTCTTCTTCAAAGCCCTCGACTCTCCCAGTCCAATACCCATCAAAAAGCTCAGTCTCATAGTCATCCCAAGATACACAAACGGCACATTCCCCCAATCACTAGCATTCCACGCCATGACATCCCAATAAATCCTCGGCCCAAGCTCACTCATCGAAAACAAGTGTCCCAGATCCGCAATAAGTAGTACAAGCAGGACCGTCCTCCAAACCCGCAAATCCGCTGTAGATCGCAGAACGAGCGCTTCGTTGAGCGCAAAGAAGAAGAACATATTGGCGAGCTGCGACATAGCTACAGATGTAGCCTTTGGTGTTTCTGCTGGTGCTGAAGATACGTGAAGGAGAGATAGGTAGGTGTCTTGGCGGAAGTGAGTGTAGAAAGCGCCGGTGAGGGCAGAGATGGGTTCAAGAATGAGGAAGAAGATGCGGTAGATGGGATGGATGCGGAAAGCCACTTGGGCAGACCTTGGAGTTGGAGTGGCCATGATGAAGGTGAGTTGATGCGATCACGGAAGGTGAATTGTGTCTCTGATATGTTGCTACGTGGTGATAATGAACAAGCTCTCAAAAACTTCAGTATGGATCCTTGACACGGGAAAAACTTGATCCACTGTCTTCCCCACGACAGCCCTGCAGCATTAAGCTTTGGAAGGGCTGCATCCTGAGACAAAGGTGAAGATTGCTGGAATTGAGATGCAATATTGGATATTTTAGCATGAGACCTACCGATCCCAACAATTTGCGACTTATAGCACTTGTCTTCGAAGGCCGTTCTTGAACCAGGGTGTTCCGTAGGGTAGCCATGACGTCCAGACTCAGGACACTTCGACCAAATTGTCGAGGTCTAGACCTTCAAGACTTAAAGCTTCAGGCTGAAGTCAATTCGAGCTTACAGAAATCCAGATCAACCCATATGGAGAATTTCCCAGCCGTGGCTGACTGGTTCCAAGGAACCGGTATCGGACTGTCCGGTTCACCAATTGTAAGCCAAACCCAAGTTCTTCTCAGCGACTTGTCGATCCCTTCCTCAACTCAGTCAGATTTTTCGTTCTACGGGTTTCAGGGACTGATGTACGCAAATCTTTTTGCAAACAGTTTCGGGCTGTGAACCGTCCACTCACAAAGGGGAAATGCTGTTACTGTTCGGAGTAACAAAACGGCAGAATAAGGGTCTTCAGCCCCTGTGGATGAGATCAGTCAGTGAGCCCAGCTAAATCCGGGGTTGCTTTGGGGGATTAGCTTGTTTGGGGTGTTGATCCAGACCCCTGGATGACCTGGGCGCATTGAGTGTTGCACTGCGTGGGTTCTCGAAGTAACGCTGTTGTTGTGGTGAATCAATGTTGCACAGCCATTGGCCGTTAGAGGTCTCGTCAATAGGGATTAACGGCCTTGATATGAAGGCCCAACATTGCTGCTACGTTATAATCACAGTTATTGCGGCATCGTTGCATCAGTCAGTGCCTGCAAATTTCTCTACTGAAAAGATTCAGCCCCGGAAATAAGAATACGGAAAGTTTGCATCGCCACTATTAAGTGTCTTTGGCCCCGTTTGGTAGGGTTGGCTGAGGAGTGGCTTGATGGAGGGGCGGCTAGCGACAGGTGCTACTGCTACCGTATTCAGGGGACCTCACCGCTACAGATTAAAAAAGCAAAGAGTTTTACGGAGTACCGTCATAATCTTTAGCCTCGTCAACAAGTAACTTCTTTCTTCAACTACGTTGTATGAGCTTGTTCAGACCGGACCGAGGAAGTGAATCGCGGGCTCCGAGAAAACTGGAACCATACGATCCACCTCCGCTCGATAAATCAAGAATCGTTGTCCTTCCCGCATTCCAAGACTCCTTCTGGGGCAGCGCTAGCTCACAAGTGCATGTCATCGTGTACTGTAGATGGCGTTAAGCATGACTTGGGACCAGTCGCCTTACATCACCGCCAAGGGTCGTTCAGTATCGTGACTCGGCCTATGGAGCACTAGCTTTTGTTAAGAGATACTTTTGATCTCTTCCCTTTTCTAGACGACACCCTCTCCTTCTTTTATTCCCCTGATCACCGTTCTTCTGACTCGTCTTGTTGTGCTGTGCTGTACAGTACATCCTGTGAAAACCTAATCAGGGACCCCCTGTTTTCCAGATCCCTTCAGTGGCAGTTCAGTTTGCCCTTTAAATTCAAGCCCCCCCTGTCTTCCGCCGACTTTACCGGGATTGCTAATCGCAACGGTTTTTTCTGAAGAAGCCTGCTCTTCCTCCCTCACATCCATCTTCCATTCCTTTTTTACTCCTTTTCTGTTGTTCTTTTCTGCTTTTCTGTTGGGATCAGCACAGAGCGTATAACGAGTACTAAAATACCCTCTGAAACCTCCGTCCTTTTTTTCTTTTTGAATTGTTTGCTTCGTGTACCGTTGCCACCCAACACCGAACGACCAACGACAGGAACGGGCCCAAATCAAGGTTCCGCGAAACTTAAAGAAGGCCTGAGACCGCCTCTGCGACCAGGCCATACCGACCGCCCGATCGTAAACAACAACGACAGAGGTCAAACCCTACGACGAGCGCATTCATTTAGCTCGTTGCTCCTCACTGCTCGACTATCCGGTCAACTCGACATTCCTTCACATTCATCGTCGTTCGATTATTTGCATTTCCAGCTCTGATAGTTCCAGCACAGCCCGCTTTGATACACGTTCCTTTCTCTAGTTCGACAGTTTTGCTACCACCTCGATTATGACCAAGCGCATTTTCCCCATCAACGACTGGGCTCCTGCTCAAGAGGTCATGATGGAATCTCCCTCCGAATCTTCGTCCTTGGGCGTCTCGACGCCTGCCCAGACCGCGAACACCACTCTCCGCCCTGAAGCAGTCGCCATGCACACAGCTGCCCCCCCTCGAAACCGCAGCATGAGCCTTTCTATGCCCTGGCGACGACCTAAATCATTTGCTTTTGGTCATGACCATTCTCATTCGCAGCATCTTTCTCGGCATTTTAACGATCTCGCTGTTGACGATACCGAAGACGAGTTCCACGAACTGAACAGCGCCCATCACGAGACCCAGCACCAACACCACTTCCACACTCCAGGTGCCAAGCAGATCAAAGGCATGTTTCGCCGCGCTTCACTCTCGATCAATCGAATGGTTCATCGACGACCTTCGATTGCTGAAGATGTCGAACAACCCGAAACTGGTAGACCTACTACTTCATACAACAATGCGCACTCGACTTGGAGCCGTCTTCGACAAGCAACTGTTCGTCGTTCACGATCAATCTATGGATTCGACCTGAAGCATGACCAAAACGCCTACAACTATGAGAACTCTTCACATCTCCCGATTCCCGGTTTCCGTGGCGAGCCACCCGTCATTCCCAGCAACTCTGGAGCTGCTGCTAAGGCCTCAGCTGCTATGCAGAATGAATACCTCGCCCGTCAAGGCCTCTATAACATGTGGTTGAATCCTAGCACCAACGACGAGAGCAACGATCGTGAGAGCGGAATCGGAATTACAGTGACACTTCCTGGAGTCGAGAGTGAGACTGAGATAGAGCAAAATGCTGCTATTAGCACGATCGACTTTATCTCCAGACTTCCTGCAGAGCTCGCTATTCATGTCCTCGCAAACCTCGACGCTTCAGCACTCACCAAGGCCAGCGTGGTTTGCAAGAACTGGAACAAGATAGTTAGTAACCAGCACATCTGGCGTGAGTCTTGTCTTCGCGAGACTACTGCCACTTATGCTACAAGTGAGCCCGTTGCGCCTGGAAGTGGTCTTGGAGTTCCTGCTATTTCACCGGCGAATGACTGGAAGGACATTTACCGTGTCAAGCAGGAGTTGAGCCAGCGATGGAAGACTGGCAAGGCCAGACCTGTCTACCTGAATGGACACAAGGATAGCATCTACTGCCTTCAGTTCGACGAGTAAGTTATTCGGTCCTTTTACAAGTGATTTACTAACCTGAGAAGGCACAAAATCATTACTGGTTCCCGCGACAAGACGATTCGGGTTTGGGATATGCATACCCTTGAATGCACCCTCATTATTGGACCACCCGAGGTCATCGCCGAACCCGACATGCTCATTGACGAGGATGGCAACCCTACTCATTTCGCTTCAGGATCCTCCGACAACGAGAGGTCAAACTTCTCTATGCCTCGCAGTACATCATTCCCTACACATCACATGGCCTCTATTCTGTGCCTGCAGTATGACGACGAGATCCTGGTCACTGGATCTTCCGACTCTACCTGCATCGTTTACGACGTACGCGCAGGATACCGTCCTATTCGCCGACTCCGACACCACACCGCAGCTGTTCTCGATCTTGCCTTTGACGACAAGCATATCGTCACATGCAGCAAGGACTTCAGCATCTGTGTCTGGGATCGCCACACCGGCGACTTGATCAAGCAGCTTCGGGGACACAGCGGACCTGTTAACGCAGTACAGATGCGGGGCAACACCATCGTGTCTTGTTCGGGAGATTTCCGCGTCAAGTTGTGGAACATTGAAACAGGCAAAAATATTCGTGAGTTCACGGGGCACACCAAGGGGCTTGCTTGCTCCCAATTCTCCGAAGATGGCCGATACATTGCATCTGCTGGTAACGACAAAGTTATCCGCATCTGGGATGCCAACACTGGCGAGTGTCTCCGTGAGATGCGCGCCCACGAGAACCTGGTTCGCAGTCTGCACATAGATAGTGTGAGCGGCCGACTGGTCTCTGGAAGCTACGACACCGACATCAAGGTGTGGGATATGGAGACTGGACACCAGCTGCTCGACTTTCCCAAGTGGCACGCAAGCTGGGTTTTGAGTGCGAAGAGTGATTACCGTCGCATTGTCAGCACAGGACAGGACCCCAAGATTTTGATAATGGATTTTGGTGCTGATGTTGATGGTATTGAGAATATCGAGAGTGCCAGGCCTCTTCGGATCGAGGGAGGGTTTATCTGAGCCCCGAGCATGCGACGGAACAATACGATTGGGCGGATACTAATATGCCAGACGAACACGATTGAACTGGCTTTACGACTTTATGACATGGAAGGGTTTGCTAGACTGATTTAAGATGTAAGGCAGCATTAGGGCATGTTGGATGGACATGGACATGGACATGGTGCATGCGTGCAACCTCACGGAGCACATTTGAGATCCGGCGATGGATCTGTCGCTCATGAGGATTACTCGCCAATAGCGTTGATGAGCGATCTGGATCACATAGACTGCGTCTGGAGTTTATGTAAACGAATTTACTTATTTACTGCTTTCGAGTCTTCGGGTCCTCGAGTCTCTGACATTGTGCTTCGTTTCACGACGAACGGTGAATTAATTTGTTTAAGTGGTTACAGGGTTCAAGGCCGGTGCGTGAAACAAGGGAGTCCGAGATCCACGGGAACGCGCATCGATATCGAAATGCGGGATGAAAAAAGGATGCGGAGTGAAACACATAGCGTGTGATGAATAAACGTAGATCATGTGAAGGGAATGGTTCAGAAACAGATTGCATGAACACGCACCCTGAATTAATATATTTCATGTCTGCATGTTCACAGTTCACCTGACTTTGATGGTCTATCCTGTGCTATATCGGGTAGGTGGTATAGATTTAGAGTAATTGTTGTACCACATGCAGGCAACCGTTGACCTTAAATGCGACTCTATTCTCAGATTGATGTGCATTGTGAGGTGGTGGATTGGGCTGGAATGCACTTCATGGCGTGGCGGGATGTGGGGAGAGGTGTTTTGAAACAGGGGACCACAAGGGGACTTGTTGGCTGTGATGGCTTCAAAGCCACCTTGATTCAATATTTGCGTAGATCAATGGCATTAATTCAATATCGATAGCTCCAAAACTTGCTTTTTAACACTTTCATGCTCGGTATTGACTCTGAATGGCTTCATAACCGCCACTATACAGCGAAAGCCAAGGAATAGATGAGACCCCTACTGTAAATCCCTTTAATTAGCATCACCTCACGTACCGGAGCCACCTCGGCCACAACGTGATCAAGCGCTTAACAGATGGTAGTCGCGCGCGTGTTGGAAGGGTCCTGCTAATAGCTGAGACAACGAGGGGGATTCTATGCCGTGGCGCAGAGAGAGTGGGAATGTCTTGTCTTGTAATTAAACGGACCATGGCGTAATGCTTCAGTGGGATAGGAATGTAGTTTCGTCTTGCATAGAGTTTTGGAGGAATGGTGGATGCATGGGTGAGTGGAAATTAGAGTATGCGAAGCTAAAAGTTATCGATACCACGTTACTGGTAGCCACGGGTTATCTTTGCAGCGAGAGGCCACCCGCCTCTTTCGGTGTTACTGTGAATCATGGTTATGAGATGTATGATCTGGTGGTTTGGACTTGTGATGGCTTCTTTAGTCTCTAGACAAGAGAATTGCCGCTGTCTAGATCATGCCCCGGCTCTTTTGATCCGGGAGATGTAGCGTGAGCCACCCGCTGGCTTGTCCGGGGTCGTCCAGTGAAACAGGGCGCTAGACCGATAGAGGTACTTTCCCTTTTTGTCGAGAGATCAAGGGTGTTCTCTTCGGTAACTGGACGAGCTTGTTCCCCTTTCCCGTCCTTTCTCTTCTCTGCATCATCGCCTCGACTTTCATCATCCTATACTCGTCAACCCATCCTTGACTTTTGTATCAAAATCTTTATCGTTTCATGTTTTGTTCTGGCCTGGTTGGCCTTGTTTGAAACGGTCCGTGATGCTACCATAGCCAATGACGATCGCTTTAGTCTGGTCTTTTTTTCCTACCCGCCCTTGTCTAGCTTCGGCCCCTTGGAAGAGTGAACAGACATTCAATGGACAACTCCACTCCAATGGCAGGTCCTCGGAGGCAAAGACGGCGGATGGCGTCCCAGGAAAGTTACCACGATGAGATCCCTGTTCCTGGTCAGGGCAATAATAAGGTAAGTCGAGTCAATAGTTCATGTCACATATAATCATCCCAACCGTGTATATCTATCCTTACCCTGTCTACTCTTCCCTTTCTTCGTTCCATTTCAAGTCAGTCGAAAGCTACCACACCACACCCTCCACCACGACAGTCAGTCTTTATCGTGTGAACACGCGATCGCGTGTGTCTCTCCTTGCCTCTCTTTTTTATTCATATTCCTGCTTGTCTGGAACAGCGTCATCTTGATCACCACCCTCTCTTTTATTTTGCCTGCTTTTAAAGAACAAGCCAGCGCCCGTCTCTCCCTCGAATAGCTTTGTTTCTTGGCTTAAGATTTTTGGTCTTATTTTCTTTGGCCTATCTACTTGGTAAGTTTCATCTGTGAACAAGCCTCAATATGCAAGCGGAACAGGGGACCAACAACACCTGCGAACCCTCATCTCAAGTGCCGCTTTCGAGCATTGCCGGCCGGATCATGTGAACAATTGATTCCTAGTGGTCTCAGCGCCTATAGATCCTGCTCTGCTGTACACCCTTTCGGTGCCACTGTCGAAAGCTGCCGAGATATATCATCACCTGCCTCACTTGGACTTTGACGGCTGTCGACAGTGTCAGGCTGCCAATTCGATTCAGATACTGCACCTCACTTTCGTTCTGCCAGTGCCATTGTTATTTTCTGCCTTATTTAGTCTCGTCTGTTCCTTCGTCCAACCTCTCTTTTCATCCTTTCTTCACCATTGTGCAGATCATTGTTCCCTTCCTTTGTTCACCTCGATCTAACACAAAACCCAACCCCAAACCTAGTTGATAGCTTTCTAGAGCTTAATACTGAGATCTCTTCTTTTCTCGCACATTACACTGCTTTCCCCAAAGTTACTTTTGCGCATGATTTTCTCCAATTTTCTCAGAACAAATATAAAAACACAGGCATACTGACTGCATCCTTCATAGCCATCCGCAACATCAACACACTCTCTAGAGCGATACTACACCTCTACACCCCAGAAACAACGATTTAGCTGGCTATTCATCGTCATCATGGGGCTTTCGACTATCGTCACGGCCTCCCTCTTGGCCATGCGCCTCTTCACCCTCCCAGCTTCGGCTGCTCCTCAGGCCATTGAGGTTGAGGTTGAGGTCGCTGCTCCCGCGGCCTCTGTGTCTACTGCCGCTCCGGCCTATCCTGCACCCCCCTCACCTGAGCCTGCCACTCCCGAGCCTCCTGCTTACTCGGCTGCCGCTGCTGCCGGTTCTTGGTGGTTGTCCGACATCAAGCGCCAGGGTGTCGTTGCCTATGGCTCTGCCGACTACAAGATCTTCCGCAACGTGAAGGACTACGGTGCCAAGGGTGATGGTAGCTCTGACGACACTGAGGCCATCAACGCCGCCTTCTCTGATGGCAACCGTTGTGGTAAGGGCTGTGACTCTTCTACTGTCACTCCCGCTCTCGTCTACTTCCCTGCTGGTACCTATGTCGTCTCCAAGCCTATTCTCCCCTACTACTACACCCACATGATCGGTGATGTCAACAACCTTCCTGTTCTCAAGCCAACTGCCAACTTTGAGGGCATGGCTGTCATTGACGTCGATCCCTACAACTCTGACGGCTCCAACTGGCACACCAACCAGAACAACTTCTTCCGACAGGTCCGCAACTTTAAGATTGATCTCACCGGTATGCCCAAAAGCTCCGGTACTGGTATCCACTGGCAAGTCGCCCAAGCTACCTCTCTTCAGAACATCGTCTTCCAGATGATTGAGGACCCTAGCGACGACAACAAACAGCAAGGTATCTTTATCGACAACGGCTCCGGTGGCTTCATGACCGACCTCACTTTCATCGGTGGTCGATATGGCGGTTTCTTTGGTAGTCAACAGTTCACCAGCCGAAACATGACTTTCCGCAACTGCAACACTGCCGTCTACATGAACTGGAACTGGTTGTGGACTCTCAACGGCCTCGACATCTCTGGCGCCAAGGTCGGCATTGACATGACTGCTGGCGGCAACGTTCAGAACGTCGGCTCTATTCTCCTTACTGACAGCAAGATTGCCAACACTGCAGTCGGTGTCCTGACCAACTACAATCCCGCCCAGCCCGATACCAACGGCACTCTTATCATCGACAACGTCGACATGTCCTCTGCTGTCCCTGTTGCCGTCAAGGGTGGTGGATCTAGTGCTACTATCCTCCCCGGCAACGCCAAGATTGCATCGTGGGTCCAAGGTCGTGCCTACACCGGCGGCAGTGGTAAAGCTATCCAGGCCACTCAGACTCCTGTCACCAAGCCCAAGGCTCTTCTCGATACCAAGGGTAACGTCGTCACCAAGAGCAAGCCTCAGTATAACAGTGTCCCCGCTGCCAACTTCATCTCCGTCAAGTCAAAGGGTGCCAAGGGTGATGGCAAGACTGATGATACTGCCGCCATTCAGGCTGTCTTCAACAGTGTCCAAGATGGTCAGATCGTTTACTTCGACCACGGCGCTTATGTCATTACCGATACTGTCAAGGTTCCCAAGAACATCAAGATTGTTGGCGAGGTCTGGCCTCTCATCATGGCTGGTGGTAACAAAAACTTCAAGGATCAAGCCAACCCCAAGCCCGTCTGGCAAGTCGGTCAAGCTGGTGATGTCGGCAACGTCGAAATCCAGGACCTCATGTTTGAGACTCTCGGACCCCAGCCCGGTGCCATCTTGATGGAGTTCAACGTCGCTGGTTCTACTCCCGGCTCCGCTGGTCTCTTTGATGTCCACTTCCGCGTCGGTGGCTCTGCCGGTACTCAACTCCAGTCTGACACCTGCAAGAAGACTCCCGACGTCAAGACCGAGCCCAAACCCGAATGCCTCGGCGCCTTCATGCTCTTCCACATGACCAAGCAGTCTAGCTGCTACCTCGAGAACACCTGGTTCTGGGTTGCCGACCACGAGCTCGACCTTAGCGATCACTCTCAGATCAACCTCTACAACGGCCGCGGAGTTCTGATTGAGAGCACCAAGGGTGCTTGGCTGTGGGGTACCGCTTCCGAGCACAGCGTTCTCTACAACTACCACCTTGAGAATGCCTCTAATGTCTACATGTCGCTCATCCAGACCGAGACTGCTTACATGCAGGGCAACCCTGACGCGACCGTCCCCTTCACCGTGAACAAGAAGTATTTCGACCCTGACTTCAAGGCCACCTGCACCGGTACCTCTGAGCGATGTGCCCGTACCTGGGGTCTCCGCGCTGTCAACTCCAAGGATGTCTTCATCTATGGAGGAGGCCTCTACAGCTTCTTCGACAACTACGACCAGGTCTGTGTCGGCCAGAACAACTGCCAGGACAACATGATCGACATTGAGAGCTCCCAGGTGCACCTTTACGGCATCAGCACCAAGGCCTCTGTTAACATGGTCAATGTTGATGGCAAGTCGGCGGTCCTCGACAAGGACAACCGCAACAACTTCTGCGCCGCCATCGCGCTCTTCTCATCTTAGGAAGATGAAGTCAACGCGCCACCTTATGGTGTGCCTCCTTACGCATGGCCAGCGCGAATACCCGAGCGACACGTGCTCATTGCTGATTATGTGCTTTAAACGTGCCTCTGATTTTCTTTCTCTTTCTTCTTTTTTCCATAGGGTCTTTTTGTTCCAGGATGGAACTGGAGTTTCGGATAATAAGCGATGAAAAAACGCTTTTGATAACTGCACCTTACCTTTGAGTAGACAGGGTAGCTGAATGAATCAAGTTGAGACAAGAAATGTGACCCCCAAATGTGACATTTTTGTGAGTGTGATATGCTGTGCTGTGATGTTATGACGTAAGGAAGGCAGATGTGATGTTTGACCGCGGGACGTTGTGGTCACAAGGCGGTTGGTGGACAGAGCCCAAGAACAAAGAGCAAACAACCACATAAAACAAGAGTAGACTAGAAAGAGCTTGAATAAAACGCAAGTCAATCTTGTATACAGAGTATGTTTTGCCTCTGTATGAGAAGGACTACGAAAAGGCAAAAAGATGCCGGTGGAAATCGAACCATCAAATCAGCAAAAGCGAAGCCGATTCCCGAAGGAGATGAGAGGCGGAGTGATGAAAGGAAGAGTCACACCACTCCGCCAAAGTTCAGTTGTTTTTAGCTACTTCGCTGAAAGAGAGAGCAATAGAATGAATTATCAAGGCTGATTCCATGTCTTGGAGGAAGATTAGCGTGGCACCGTGGCGTTGATGTTGCCTGGTGTTGGTGCAGGGGTTATGCTGATCCATGGCTGAACGACAAGCAAGGTTAATATGTACAGCCCAGCAGATTCAGGCACAGAGAACAAGACTATGTATAGTTAAAGAGAATAAGTAAATTATCAATTTCTTTTATCTATGCCTTGCTTAAAATTGAGAACATTGTAAAATCGAGAGGGGAAAGATGCTGCATGGATGTAAAAAAATAGAGGCTCAAGGGTAGCTAACATTCGAACTCATGACCAAAAAGCGAAGTCTCCCGAGGGAGAGGTTTCTTTGGAGATCCAACCGGAGTACAGTTGAGTTAAAGGTGTAGCTACTTCGCTGGGAGTACTGCATGTTGGTCTGGTCTATAAGGCTATAGTGTTGGCTGAACTAGGGTGTCTTGCAGCACATCTCTCCAAGCTGGAGCTTTTGCAAGTCAACGGGAAGCTTGCCTGACTGAGGGGATGTTATTACAAGAACATCAAAAAGGTATCTATATATTTAATATGTCATGTCTAAAAGTATTGTCTCTCAGGTCCAGAAAAGTCCAAAAGAAGTGGTCAGTATGGCCATCCATGTTCACATTGCGCCTCGAACTGCAGGACTCTAGACTGGCAAAAAGCGAAGGCTTAACATCCGGAGATGGTCAAGCAAGGTTGGTTCAGTTGAGCTATTGAGCACGTATTTCTCGCTACTTCGCTGGTAGCTGTTTGTTTGCTTTGGCATATAAGCAACTGTTCTTTGTCGCTGTTGTTGTTGGGTGGAGAGGTGGTGATTTGCTGCAGGGGTTGTTGGCGGGTGTGGGGTTCTGGAGCCGGCGTTGAGTCACCTCGCCGAGATGCATCTGTGAGGACCCCTGCAGTCAGGACTGTGTTGACTTGTCTGAAACTAATAAGGAGAGCGACGTCTCTGTTATTCAAGAGTAGCTGTGTCTTTCAGTAATTAATCTCAACTCCTCAGATACCTGGGTACTAGTCAAGGCGAGTAAGATTTCCTTCCGAGGTTTGTATTGGGACGAACGACTTGATTTGCTAAGCTATATAATGGCTATACAATGGCTATAACTTAATGAGTACTTCAGAATGCAAGTTGACGAGCAGATTAAAATGCAATGTGAAGTCTTATTTACTTCATGATCTTACGTGAACACTGAACAGTCACGTTAATAGTGAACGGTTGTTGTGGCATAAGGTTATGCTTAATTTGACCGCCTGCTGTACATTATTCATCGGCTAGATCTCCCGCGGGTGGTGCCACATGACTCCCCGACAGCTCTCATCTTCACATACTCATCGTATTACTTCAGCAAAATGTCGTGGACAAGGAAAAAGACAATAGGGCCTGCACCACCTCAACCTTCTTTCACGCCCAAGTTTCCAGAACTACATGAGGAAAAGCGGGCTTCTAATAATGGCCGGGGCACTGATGATGCTCTCACTGTGACCCGAATCCTTGAAGCAGCCGATATCCCATGCTGTATAGTCGGTACATGTGCTCTCATATTTTACGGAGCAGCCAGAGTGCGTCACGTATGTTTTTCGGTCACTCAAATATGGATGATTTCGTTGACGCCCAATAGCACTGGGAAATCTGTGTCCCGACACATTTCGTTGATAAAGCAGTAGCATTGTTACAGTCAGAACCTCATTCTGCCAGTTACCACCTCGCGGAACCCTGGGACACACCAAGCTCATCTCTATTGCATACTTGGCACCGGTTCAAACATAATGAAACCGACTTTTGCTTTGTCATTGTTCCCGACAGGGATGTCCATATTGTCTGCGAACCCTCCAACTTCACCCGCAGCCTTCGAGGACTACCGTATCCCAAACTGGACGTCTTTATACAGAGCTGTCTAGATACAGGCGATGAACTACAACTCTGTGATGTGATTGATGGTACAGACTTGCCAGAGGAATGGGGAGAAAAGAATCTTGAACTAGACGGTACCAACGACGTCGAATGGGCTAATGAAGCAAATAGGAGAAGTGATGAATACAAAGGCGGGAAGTATCCCAACTGGTCGCCTTTTGCATGCAATCGAAGAAGCAGAAGAGCTATGTGGCAGTCCTATGTACGAACAAAGAGGGATAGAATGGATTGGGCCAAGCCGAGCCATGTGTTTACTACCCAGTATCATATTATCGATACTCCAGATTCGTGGACTGTTCTCTCAGATGATTACTAGAAGCAAGGAAGACGAGAAACATGGCTGCACTTACCAGTTATACAGACAGCAGTAGGCCTTACGCGACGTTTTATGGACAGACCGATATTGCTAAGAAGTCCATTCGGTCTCGACTTTGACCTTGCACAAGCATAATCGGTACTCAAACTTTATCTCTTGTGTGTTTAAGCCCATCACCAATCGCCCACGTCCTTCACAATGTCTCAGCTAATCACTACCACCCTCACCACCATCCAGGCCAGTGTGTAATTTTCGCTGGAACCGGACTTGGGGAGCTCGAGGCCTTGATCCTAAAAGACAAAATACTGAGGTAAATTTAGTATAGCTTAGGTAACTTTGTAAGACTTTATAAAGATCCTTACATTCAGAAAAGAATGTTCGTGGACATTGCTCTCTCAAACCAGTCGTTTTGATGTAAGCATATATGCCGCGATATCTAGACTCGTCACTTAGCCATTGTTAAGAGAAGGGGCCCTCGAACTTATCACGCCTCACGTCGGAACAACTCAATGATCACAAGTGCCAATCATTGCCTTGACTTGCCAGGTCGAAGGAAGCTCCCGTACATAGATGAAAGGAAAGAAAGCGATTAGACTATTTGGATATAATTTCCCTATTCAGAAAAAATGGAAGGGACATCGGAGAGTAGAGTGAGCGTCTGTCGAAGAAGTGGCACCGAGAGTTTTGCAAGGTATTCTAGATTAAGAAGTGTGATAAGACGGTTCGCAAGGAGATAAAAGGGTCCTTCAACTAGAGTAGAAGATGAGATGGTAAAAAGCAGAGGGGCGCATGTCTTGCAGCTTGGACTCGAACCTGTGATACTAACGACAAAAAAAGCGAAGGCAGCGAGGCATTTGCTCCCCGCTGCGTTATACGTTTGCTTTGTATGTATTTCAGCTACTTCGCTGGCAGGAGTGTCTGAAATTGTAGTATATAAGCTTATGATCACTGTCCGTAAGGCTACGACTCTGGACTTACTGCTGGGGACACATGGGCAGGGGCTCGACAGAAGAAGTAAGGTATGTATGCTCTATCACGGCATAATGCACTCTCAAAACCCAAGTCCAGCCAATTCAAGACCTTTGTGCATTTGAGGTGCTTAAATCGAAACATTATCGTTGCATCACTTTGGTTGATCTAGTTGTTCACGACCAACAGGTGCTATATTCAGCCGCTTGTTCCGGTTGGCTCACACATCCTTCATCCCCTCAACACCTCGGTATCAGTCCACTACAGGCCAAAGTACTGGGAGATCTGCATGAACTTTCATCACATCATACATCTCTTGCACAATTCCCAGGAATACTGCACCCCCAAATCATTATTCAAAGGTATGGCAAGCCATTCATTATATCCTTGGGGCTCAGGATGATAACCACCGATAGATATGAGCCACAACGATACCGAAACCCCGGAATATCTTTTCCTGGAGATTCCTGTGAAGCAGGTTCTCGAGCAAGATGGGATACAAGTTGAGGAGCCTTGGGGGCGTTTATATATTAATGCCATTCATGAAGGAAGGTTTGGAGACGCGATATGGGCTCGCTATCATATGCTGGGCGATGTGGAGGATGGAAAGGTTGAAGGCGAGGATATGACCGTGGCTGAGAGTATCAAGCAAGACGCAATCGGATATAAGCAGCATGACCGGGAGGACTTCGACAAGGCTGTGTCATTCTACAAGGAGCATACGAACAGCGGTGATGGACACCCTGAGGTTCTTGAGATCATCTTTGGGGTTGATAGAGAGGATGTCAGTGGGATCAAACTCCCCCCCCCGTTGGTTAAATACTTGACGAAAACAACAGAGTCGTGCTGTCAGGGTGATTGTTCTCGAGTTAACGCTGAACTCAACCGCAGCTTGACTGACGCTACCAATTGAGAGTGTTGTACATCGTGATAGAACCTAGAAAATAAAAACAGAGTATACTGTAAGTGATAAAAAGAGGAAGCGCAAAAAGAAAGACAAAAATTAGAATGTGATGGCCATCACAGGACTCGAACATAGAGTCATAAACACTGTAGGAAACGAAGGGTGGATCCGGGATTCCGGACTCCCGCTACACCAAGTGATTCAGCTTGTGTTTCTTTTTAGCTACTTCGTTGAGTGTGATTGTTTTAATTTGGTATATAACGAAGCTTGCAGGCTGATGATGCTGGTTGCCTGGTCGAAAGGGATTGTTGCTGTCTGGGCGTGCAGGCAGCAGCCGAGGCGCAGCACAAGTGGCGACAAATGTCATTGGGTGGACAACTCAAGAGGCCTCGTTATAATTTGTTTTGAGAGCCTTGTTTACGCGGCTTCGCTTTCCTAAATGGTGAAGAGAAGGCCCGTGTTGAACTGATGGTTGACTCTGATATGGGCCGTCTGGTCATAGCCTAGGGGTTGGCTGTCCCCAGGCGGACAAGCACACGATCGCCAACATCACCACCTGACGACAACAACGTCACAGCTTACACCGCATAAACGTAGAAGATCATGGGAATGAAATGGTGTATTGAAGTGGTCTTGAATAAACTCCATATATCATCCATGGGCAAGTGTCTGTTCAGATGGGACAGCGAGCTAAACCCTGACTCAGACCAAGAGAATTCCTTTCTCGATGAACTACGAGCCTTGAACTGTTCAAGACTCAGAATTACAGTATCAGGGATGAAGAAAAGAGGTGGGTTTCGAACACAGACAAAAAGACAAGGAGTGGGTAGCGGGAGAGAGAGTTTTTAGGAGCGGATTTTAGGGTTCATAGGTTCTAGGACGTATGCCGCTACACCACTCCTTGTCGAAAGAGGTACATTAATTCTAATATTTAATACTCTACCCCGGCCGACTTGCGAGGTAGTTGCGTTCAAGTGAGCGAGCCTGCCACTTACACCACATCACGCAACTCACCAAACAATACCCCTGAGTTCACTTCATCATTATATAGAACCTGATTGTTAGCTTAGAAGACGAGCTCGGAGTTGGAAACAAGCCATAGCAAAAAGAAATGCCATATAAGAAATGATGGCAGCAAAGAGAAAAGGGGCAAGGAGTAAAGAACAAACAAGGAGAAAACAAAAGAGGAATAGGAGATGATCAAGTTCAACTCGAACTTGATTAAACTGGCAAAAGCGAAGAGTGGTACAGGGTCGGAGGGAAGGCCGGAGGGAGGATTTGCAGGCTCGGAGGATACCACTATACCACTCTTCACTGGGGGTATAGAGAGTGTTTTTGGCATATAAGGGTATGTGGTCAGGTCTCGGACACAAGACCCTGGTGCTGATAGGCTGTCATTCTAGGCGGGGCAAAGTTGCCTCTGCCTAGCTAACCTGTGGTCCTCCCCTCTTGCCGCCTTTTCTGGCTTGGCCTCATGCTGAATCTGTCTTGAAGGCTTCCACGTAAAGAGCCAAAGCTTGAACTGTCCTTCTTGATGCGTTCTCAAGTCACACCTGAGTCTCGACTTTGTCCAAACGAGGCCAAGCAGGTGTAGACCCTTTCTCGCAGTACACTTGCGGCGACCTTCCTTGAAGACTATAGACTCGACTGGCCAACAAGTAGAAGGACTGGCAAAAAGGAAAAGAACAGTGGGTACTGTTCAACTCAAGCAAAAAGCGAGGAGTGGTGGTCGTGGGAGAAGAGGGAATTGTAGGAGCGGACTAAAGAGTTTTTAGGTTCATAGGTTATAGGACGGATACCACTACACCACTCCTCGTTGAAGGATATGGATGTGATTTTGACATATAAGGGGTAGAGTCGGGAACTGGTGCTGTCCAGAGGGGCAAAAAAGAATGTCGCGGAAGACACACGAAGTCGCGACTCTGGCAAAAAACAAAGAGCGGGGCCTAGTGGGTTGAGAGAGTTTATAGGAGAGAATTTGAAGATTTCAGGTTAATAGGATGCGGATTCCCACTAGACCACACACTCTTTGTTACAGACCATATGTGTGGTTTTGGTATATAAGGGGTAGGTGGCCATGTCGTGTCAGATGGCGATCGTCGACGCAGCGCCCCTATCACTGGCAAGAGTGTCCTTATGTGGTGTATGATCATGTTCTGAATCGTGATGGTAAAAGGGGGATGCCATCGCTGAGGACGAGGCCTGTAGATAGGATCATCGTCAAGCACTGGTCTGCCAAGGGTGCGAAATCGAGGACCAAAAAGGGGCTCCTTGTAGGAGAGGATTCGAAGTCGGGAGCCCTGCCAAAAAGCGAGGAGTGGGCAGTGGGGTGAGAGGTTTTTTAGGTGCGGATTTGAGACTTTAGGTTTAGTAGGCAACGTATTCCCACTACACCACTCCTCGCTGATGGTAAACAGAGTAATTTTGGCATATAAGGGGTAGGTGGCTGGTGTCCGTCTTGTCATGTGTCCATCTATCCACACCATGTCGACAAGTGTGCCCATTGCTTGACGGATGTATCCATGTTGACAGCATTTCGGTTCGCGATGGATATTTTTGTTTAAGTGGATGAGAACCAAGGCGTGCGATGAATGTCCGAAATGTCATCGAAGGAAAAGTTCGAGTATGCCGTCGAATGGTAAAAAGGTGATGTCGATGTCAAGACGGAGGAATCGGTGTCGAAGGGAGAACTCGAAGTCGTGAACTTCGGCAAAAAGCAAGGAGCAGGCAGCAGGGTGAGAGAGGTTATAGGTGCGGAAGAGAGATTTTAGGTTAACAGGTTGCGTATTCCCACTACACCACTCCTTGCCAAGGGTAAACTGAGTGTTTTTGGTATAAAAGGGGTAGGCAGCAGAGACTGTGCCGCGTGCCTCCCCCATAAGTTCCACACAACGCCGCAACAAGCACGGGCGGGACTCACAGTAGGCAGAGCACTCACGACAGGTGCAGTACTAGAATGCTGTGCCCACGTTGCTTGAAGACACTCTGACCTGATCTCAACATTCTTCGACCATTTGGTAAGGTATGGCAGCATAGAGCCGAGCCCCTTTTCGGCAAAAATGAGAGGTGGACAATTTCAGGTCTGTTTTGCTGCCAGTATCCACAGGTTGTGTGCGTCGTAGTTTTGAGTCGTCACTTGGGATGTCGTGGAACAAAAAGAGGTTGAGCCTGTTGCTTGTTGAAGTAGTGTTCGAACTCGTGAACGGTAAAAATCGAAGAGCAGCCTAGTGGGTGAAGAATCTTAGGTGCGGAATGAGAGAAGGTTTATAGGTTCTAGGACGGATACCACTAGACCACTCTTCGACACGAGAAATAGAGTGGTTTTGGCATATAAGGGGTAGGTGTTGACTGTCCCCATCAGAGCCTCAATGCCCCTTCGTCAAACAAATCGATGGCATATGAAAGGACAGTCCGATCAAGTGTTGCCACAATCTAGCAAACTTTCGCACATGATTATGTCGCAAAAAGAACAACAAAAATGAGGAGTGGCCCGGCGGGAGGAGGATTCGCAGGTTCAGAGGTTCGGGACACTGATAGAACACTCTTCGGTGAAGGGTAGTGCGCGATTTTGACATTAGGGGGCTAGGTATCAACTATCCCCATCAGAGCCTCATGGCCCCTGTGTTAACAGAGCGATGACATCTAAAAGAAAGTCCAAGTCGATATCGCTGCAATCCGGGGATTGTCATCGTATCGGTGGGTCGTAAAAAGAATAGCATCAAGTACTCATTCGAACTCCTGAACAGCAAAACGAAGAGTGGCCCAGCGGGAGAGGGATTTTTAGGTGCGGATTTGTAGAGATTTTAGGTTCAAGATTCTAGGATCTAGGACGGATACCGCTAGACCACTCTTCGATGAAGGGTAGTGTGTGGTTTTGACATATAAGGGGTAGGGACGAGGGGCCGTACTGCCAGCGCCGCAGTGGCGATTGAGGCTCATCTGACCCAACTCCTCCAGGCACCCATCCACGAAGTGACCAAGCACTGGACAAGAACCAACACATTCCCTGGGCGTTCTCTTGTACACTGCCATAAGTGGAACCAGAACCCAATCTTTCCATCATCAACAATGTCTGGTCTTCGTATTACTCCATGACAGTTGGCATGGACTGACTGTCATACCCCTGAGCCGATATCTTCGTCACCCAAAATTATTGTTCTATTATTGACAAGCAAAAAAGGAATGGTCGTGTTGCGGTTGCTGTGTTTTTTGTATGATCCAGCAAAAACGAAGAGTGGTGCAGTGGGAGAAGGAATTGTAGGAGCGGAGTTTAGAGATTTTAGGTTATGGTCTTAGGATCTAGGACGGATACCACTACACCACTCTTCGGTGAAGGATATGATGTGATTTTGACATATAAGGTGAGGGGTGTCCAGTCGGTACCGATGCCTAAGGTGTAAGCCACCCTCAAGATGCAGAGCGTCTCAGCCGCCCGGGCCCACCCCTGAACAGGACCTGCCTGTGGGCGATGGATTCGGAACATGACCTGCATTTTGTAATGCCGTTGGTGTTTTCCGTCGTATGGGCATACATGAAGATCTCATTGTCCTGTCTCATGTCGACCACGAGTCCTTCTTGGTAAGGTGAGCAAAGCTGGTGTTGATCAGAAACAAATGGTACCGACTCCATATCACTATCGCTTGTTGCTGAGCATCGCTTGGCGGTATTGCTCGTTGGGGGGAGCAAAAAGAAAGGTCATCGTGCGGCCATGCTGAGATTGTGCCATCCAGCAAAAACGAAGAGTGGTACAGTGGGAGAAGGAGGAATTGTAGGAGCGGATTTTAGAGATTTTAGGTTTATGATCTTAGGATCTAGGACGGATACCACTGTACCACTCTTCGGTAAGGGTAAGAGAGTGATTTTGGTATATAAGCGGCAGATGCCCAAGTCCCGTTCCACGCCAGATCACCTAGAAAATCGACCAACAAATCGGACCGGGTTAGAAAGTATGTCTGTTGTCCAAATGAAAGTCGTCGATGTCGTGAGATGTCGTGAGATGTCGTATTCGTTTGTTTTTGTTCATCCCTGCGTTTGAACGCCCTGAAGCCTGGAAGGAAATGAGAAGAAAACGAGTCGAGTAGAAAGATCGAGACGCCAAAAAGAAAGTCGAACCAAATGGCAAAAACGAACAATGGTGTAGTGGGTGAGAATGGTCTTAGGAGCGGATTTTAGAGATTTTAGGTGACCTTAGGAGTTTAGGGCGTATACCACTACACCATTCTCCGATGGGGGTATAGAAAGTGATTTTGGTATATAAAGGTAAACTCCCAGGAGCCCCTCGGACACTCTGAGTACGTATCGTACTCGGAACGTGTCGCTGGGTTCGAACGTGCTGAAAATTGGTGAAATAAATCCGCGAAAAAGGACGCATAAGAAATAGTCTCAGCAAAAATGAAGTTGATTTAACCAGCAAAAGCGAAGAGTGGTGTAGCGGGAGAATGGTCTTAGGAGCGGATTTTAGAGATATTAGGTGACCTTAGGAGTTTAGGAGTGTATACCGCTACACCACTCTTCGGTGAGGATATAGCTAGAGATTTTGGTATATAAAGGTAAACCCCTCCAGAGTACGTATCGTCATGGCAAGGTATCGCTGCGTTCGAACGTCGTCAGAAGTTGACCAGATAAATCCGAGAAAAAAGGAGGTTAGATGTCGAGACCAGATGAACAAAAAGTTGAGTCGATTGGCAAAAACCGAAGAGTGGTGTAGTGGGAGAATGATCATAGGAGCGGATAGTAGAATTTGTAGGTGATCATAGGAGTTTAGGAGCGTATACCACTACACCACTCTTCGGTATGGGTATTGGGCGCTTTTTGGCATATAAGGGTAGACATGACCGTGCTGTCGAGGGCGCTGGGTGCAGTGGGCGAGGTTCGGGTGGCGAAGCGTGAACGAAGAACGTTTCCGTGCATTCGGGGCGGGCGAATGAGAGAGGTCGCGACAGCGTGAATGTAGTCCGTGTGACTCTTCGGGATGAGTCGTCAAAAGCGTATTCGATTTCTTGAGAATTCCATGATCACTTGATCACAAACGTATTCGTCGAAAATGTTCGTCGTATTTGTCGTCGTAGCATTTCGTCGTGGAAATAAAAGTTGAAGTTATCATGATTAACCCACCTCAAATAATAATTTACAGGACGTACGTCAAATGCCGGAGCTTTCTTTTTTCCGCCCCCCGCCGTTAGTCTCTGAGCTTCCTGGAGCTTCCTTGGCGGCAGCCCACTACTAGCGCGAGTACGTAGACGTCATCGCCTCAAGCCAACTGTCCATCGTCAAAATCGCGACCAAGGCCAGTCTGGCGCCACTTCTTGCAAACCTTCTCACTCTCTCTACACCAGTCATTGACCTCTCCTAATGCTGTGGCTCTTTTGAGAACCTTGTTCATAATGGTTACTACTCGACGTGCTGCGAGGGCGGCTGCTGAAGCGAACGATACGGTTATGGATTCTCCCTCGAGATCGACTTCGACGCCTCGCTCGTCTCCTTTCCTGCCGACACCTCTAGAGAGAGCTGGACTTGTGTTGTTTCCAGCTCTTTTGATCTTCGGAACTATCTTCTCTATACTCTCGCCGCAGACGCGCGCAGCACCGTACGACCCTATCGCGCAGTCGCACCTCCAAGATCCTAGCGTTTCTCCAAGCTACTTCGCGCGCAAGTCCAATATTTTCAACGTTCTCTTTGTCAAGCGAGGCTGGGCATGGATCACTGTTGCATTCTTTGTCTTTATCTTCAGCCATCCTAGCACCACCGACACAGGACGACGTGTTCGCGCGAGTCTGCGATGGGTTGCTGTAACAACAATGTGGTTCCTCGTTACGCAGTGGTGCTTTGGGCCTGCTCTGATTGACCGTGGTTTCCGATGGACAGGTGGCCGCTGCGAGCTCGCTAGAAGGGAGGTCGAATTCGGTTCGGATACTGTTGGTGACAAGGTCACGGCAGTGGCCTGTAAAGCTGCCGGTGGAAAATGGAAGGGAGGTCATGACATATCGGGCCACGTCTTCCTCCTGACACTAGGTACTGCGTTTCTCATGCAAGAGGTTGGTTGGGCTGTGTTGAGATGGTCTGGCAAGCGAAACGAGGAGCGATGCGTTGTTATGACCGACGGAGCTCTCAAGAGCGCTAATGTCGAATCTGATACATCTCTGGGCGAAGGTTCCGAGCGACCTGCCCTGGGACTGGGCGGCAAGTTCGCTGTAGGTGTCATGGGACTGAGTGCTTGGATGCTACTCATGACGGCCATTTACTTCCACACATGGTTCGAGAAGGTGAGCAAAGCCCATGTAGTCTCTCACTTTGTAATTGCTAACGACTCCTAGTTTACTGGACTCTTGACCGCGGTGACGGCCTTTTACGTTGTGTACATTGTGCCTCGCTTTGTACCTGCTGTAAGACAGGTCATTGGTCTTCCTGGCATATAGAAAGAGGCAGGGTGTGATGAGCTATGAGTGATGCAGGCGGAGTTCATAGATGTAAGATAGAACGAATTGCATAATCCCACTGTAGTAGCATCAACTGGTTCTTTACAGGTTTGTTTCATGTCATTTCGTATCGCTATACTTCATCAACGACAGATGAACAACTCCAGGCCTGCCGACCAATGTCCATTGTGACGTTACACTATAGTCTCGTCATATCCAGACACATGCTCTAACTTCTTGTCCGGCTATTTATCTCCTTCGTCGAGCCGGTGACTTCGTCTTCTTGAACTCATCCTTAATGTCATCCAACAGTCCGTCAACCGTCAAAACATCCACAGCAACACCAGCAAGACCCTTAGCGACCATGAGAGCCTTCTCGAAAGCAGGCTTGCTTCCCGCTGCGACTTCGAAGGGCGCAGTGTGAGGGCCACTCTTTGGAACAGTTCCATTAGCAAAGGTGATCTGGAACATTGGGCTAATAGCAGGGAAATCCTGGCTGATATTGCCTTGGTCAGTTGAACCACCGGGCTCTCGCATCTTGTCGACATCAGCATCGGGGAGGTCACCGCCAAGCTCTTCGAACCAGCGTGTGTATGATGCAGCGAGTCCGTCGTTGTTGTTCATATTGGCATAGCCGTATGGTCGTGTTGTAAAGTTCATCTTAGCGCCTGTGCCAAGAGCTCCGGCTTTGAAGCAGTTGTACACACGGTCTGAGAGTTCCTCCAATTGCTCCTCGTTCGCGGCGCGAAGCTGGTAGCTTCCCGATGCATCAGCAGGAATGACGTTGATACGAGTTCCCGCTGAGTGGATGATCCCATGAACACGGTCAGTCGTGCGCATTTGTTGGCGCATGTAGGACAGAGCGCTGTTGGCAAGGAGGAGTGCGTCTTGTGCGTTGATGCCCTCCCAAGGCCCGGCTGCAGCATGGGCTTCACGACCTATGTACTCGACATCGACACGATCTGTTGACTGAGCAAGCATGTACGGTGTGTCGGGGCCGTTGCTGGGATGGGAGATCAGAGAGATGTCAATCTTGGCATCCTTGAAGACACCGGCTTCGAGCATCTTGACCTTTCCACCGAGAGATTCCTCAGCTGGCGTGCCAAAGAGAATGACCTTGCCCCCAAGCTTCTCCTTGCGCATGATCTCAGCGGTTGCAAGAGCGCCACCTAGCGATGCTGTCGCAATCAAGTTATGGCCACAGGCATGTCCCAGTCCCTCCAGCGCATCGTACTCGGCATTGAAGCTCACAACAGGACCATCACCTGAGCCATCAAACACGGCCATGAAAGCAGTGTCAATGCCCCCAACTGTATCGGTCACGTTCCATCCCTTCTGCTTCTTCATGAACGATGTGAGAAGCTTGTGGGCCTTGAACTCTTTGTATCCAAGCTCAGGGTTGTCGTGGATGTTCTTGTTGATTGACCAGAGCTCTTTATCGAGTGAGTCGACGTAGTCTGAGACTGCGTCTGTGTATGGACTTGTGGCATTCTTCTTTTGGCGTGGTTCAAGGGTGGTTTGTAGTGATGATGCTGGGGCTGCTAGGAGTGTGAGGCCAAACGCAAAGGCCGCGAGGCCTCTGGCATGATCTAGACAGACCATTATAATGTCTTGCTCTTCGATATGTATTGAGGTCAATTAGAACCGCCGGTTGGAGTTTAATTGCCGCGTTCCAATGATCTTGAGTATCACCTCGAACCTGGACAATATGTAACAGATTGTCCGTCGCATCGCGTACATGGCAATCGCCCGATCTTATATGCTACAGCCACTCTGATCTCCAGTGTTACTCAGTTAGGCGAACCATGATTGACGGTATTCTTGTTATCACTTCTTTTGGCAGTATCTCAATTGCTCCTCAGTCTAGGACCTAGAATTGTTGCCCGAGACTCCACCTCGCAAATCCCCCGCCCAAGAAGTTATATAGTTACCTTCCTAACTGGGGTATCAATTAAGCAAATCTTTAGAGTTATCAGTTAGTTGAACCTGGGTCGTATCGTCACCCCGCTTCGTGGGTCTCTTATTCCCTGCGATGAGTTCGTCTATGTAACCATAGCCTTGATATCGATAGCCGATGCGGCACCGACCAAGGATCAGATTACCGGGATGAAGATTGCAAGCTTCCGAGAATTTGAGTAATTTTATGGTGCTCTCCATAACTTCTCCATTGCCGTGGTCTAAAGCCGGCCAGCATCCGCGGCAATATTGACCGCCGTTTGTCGACAAGGTGGGATTTGTGTCTGAGGCGAATATATATATATGTACTCTCCGGAGGATTATTACATATCATGGTCGATTCAAAAGAGGTGCTAGTATGTTGTACCAGGAGGTGAGCTCTGAAGTGAAAAGGCAGAGGCAGTAATCATTTATCCTGGTCACTAAGTAGTTATGGCCAGTAAGTTGTTACCCAATGGGCCATCTCTAAACATGTTCCAGATGCCAAAGTAGATCAAAAGGGCGGTGTCAGCCGTTATATCACCCGGGACTCATGTTAGTTGCCTCGAAATCGTGATTCAATACTCATTTCAGATGGGCTCTCCGTGAAGTATGAGATGAAAGAACTCGACAGTTCACAGAGGCGTACACACCTTTTGGCCCTCAATAGGCAGATCTGCGCTTACCGAGTCGTCGTCCGTGAAATCTTCATCTGCGATGATTGACATGTCCGAGACCGGCTCTTCTGATGCTGGGCAAGACATGGAATAGGGTCTCTCAGATGATACACACGCACGTAACTCCCAATCATCCCAGTATTCTTCTTCAATACTCTCAACAGGAAAGATGTAGGTATCTGCCTCTACACTAAGACTATTCTCCAAGCAAACCGTGACGGGCATGACTGCTCGCCGAGAACTGTTGTAGTGAAATTCCTGACATTGCTCTAGGGTCTCGCAACTTAGGAGAAGACCTGGGAGCTCTTTGGGGGCAGGACACTGTGATGGAGAATACTTGATGTCACTCCTTTTGTATGGCAGAACTGTGAAGACTGTAGCAGGCTTTATCAAAAAAGAGATATACTCTGTGCTGGAGAAGGAACCGGTCAGCTTGACAGATAGAAGTCTGCAGTGATACTTGTCACTCCTGGTGATGAGAACAGGTTTGATTGATGGGGATTGCATGCTGATGGAGACCGGTGAGTCGTTAAATATGTTTCAGAGGCCAAGGGATGAGATCGATGGATAAACGCTTCAAAGGGGTGAAGTACAAAAGATACTGTGCTGATGAGCAGGAGTCAGAGTTATTAAGATTAGAAGCCAAGGCAATGATTTATACTTGAGAGTATTGTAAGCAAGTTCCTCCTCTGGTAAGACTTTTATTCAATTTCACGTTATTCCTATACTAACCTTGTGTATATAATACCTCTTTGCTCAGTTGAAAACCTGTGGTCTTTTGCAGCCAAAGAGTAGCTACTAGGTGACTAACCAACAAAGACAACATCTCAAAGATGACTTCAATGTACATTCTTAGTTATTTTGAATTGAATTACGGGACATAGAGCGGAGTTTACTATCAGAACCTATGGACTAATCACATCTAACAATCATCATCGCCAACTTGATCATCTACCTTCACAAGAATCTTGCCCCTAGCATGAAGTCCGCCCAGCTTCCTATAAGCCTCCTTGGTCTCCTCAAACGGCCAAATACTATCTTTGACCAGTCTTATATCGCCACGGCCCAACATATCAGCCACAGCTTGACGGTCCTCAAGCGTAGGGCTCATCATGGAAGTACCCAGCCATCTTCGTCCAACACCACCGAGCCATGGTGATACTGGCCACCATTCGTTGAGCTTCATCTGCAGCACAGCGCGGAGGAAGTCTGGGACAAAGAAGGTAGGTGGTTTGATGCCGACGGAGGAATAGTTGCCATCGACTACGAGATAGGATGGTGAGGCGAGAAATAGGGCTTGGTGGCCTAGGGTGTCGATGATGGTATTGAAGGGATTTGAAGAGAACTTTTCAGTGAGGTGGTTGGAAAGGGGGTCATGCTGAGTATAGTCGATAACCTACGAGGTGAGTTTGTTGGCATTCCGTTTCAAACAGGGCTTAACTCACCTCATCAGCGCCAAGGCTTTTGACCAACTCGACATTCGTCCCGCTGCATATGCCAACGATATATCCACCAGGCCCTACAACCTTTCGAAGCATTTGCACCACCAGAGAGCCGATTCCACCGCTTGCTGCATTGACTCAAACACGATCCCCTGTCTTTGCACCTGACTCGTTGACAAGTTGTCGGGCTGTCAAGCCTGGTAGTAAGCAACCAGCTCCATCAGCAAAGCTCACGCCCTCTGGTTTCTTCACAGCATATCTAGCTGGAATCCTGACATATTCAGCCAAAGCACCTGTTCCGGTAGGCAGAGTATGGCTAGCTGGTAGCATAGCAAGAACCTTGTCAGCCTTATTGAATCTTTTCGACTGTGCTGATCCAGATTTATCATCATGATGCCAGACATCGATCACTGTGCCTGAGAAGTCCATCTCAGGAACACAAGTTGGCTTTCGAATAAAAGGTGGAACGAGAGTCATCTGGAATATGGCACCTGGATTCAAGCCTGCAAAGGCCACTTTGACAACAATCCATTCTTCTGGGTTCGGCACGTCCTTTGGTAGGGGAAGAGGAGGTGGTAAAGTTGGAATAGGTTGACTTCTAAGATTGAGGACGTCCCACGGTAGACCTCGCTCTGAGAATACCCAAGCTTTTGATTCTGTCATTTTGATGTGTTGTTGATGAGGGGTTTGTGAGATTGGAAGATGGGTATTGTGGCGGTTAAGCCAAGCTATGTTGGGCTTTCAGCCGCACTTGTTAGTTCAAACTGTCAGCTGTCATACAACCTCGACCAGTCGGCACGATTCCGTCGCCAAGTCTTTGCTGCATCTTCACATAAGACGGGGTATTGGTATCCGACAACGTCCATGGTGCATTGGAGCATCGTCCATGAGCACTGTTCAAAGGGAACGCTTAGCAGTCAATTTGTTGATATTTGACTGTTAAAGTATCACAGCAGCATGGCCAAGAATAGGAAAAATAAAATAATATGAAAAACAGATATAGGATTGGGAGGATCATGATGCTGTTTTTGACATGGTGAAGCAGCGAATTGATCATGTTGAGTGGCTACCCTAGACATCCAGTAAACCTGACTCTGACTGTGATCTGTCCTATTTGCACAATTGATAGACGGATAGATTATGCATACTCCTGAAACATAATCTAACTAGTGAAATCTATACCGTATGCCCACTGCTAGTTGGGAATTAGTTCGAGACAACATATCTGGGGCTTGATTGCAGCTAGCTCATTGGAGCGTTGGCGTAATTTGGACCTTAAATTGCATGGGGTCAACAATCCAATTTGCCACAAAAGGAGAAGCGAGATAACAACAACAAATTCCGCCAGCCCTGATATCGAATTATCGTTGAAAGCGGAACAAATCCCTCCATGTTTACCCCCCATCAGAATGCGCTGTACCCCCGTAATACGGTAGCCTAGAACCAAAGGAACCCCTAAGCGCCTATCAATCAATCTCCACAGCACAGAAAATACGGCTGCCCTTCAGCGGCAACCCTGCTGTAAGACTCAGCAACCACAGCAACGAAAAGACCACTTTTCAGAAAAACGACAGCGCACAATTATTCAGTTATCCGGCACATTGAAATTAGCTTATTCCATATCAGCAAAATTTTGGCAGCCAATATATGTACATAATCAGACCACACCAAGGCTACCGCCTTTTCACCGCCAGGCACCGGAATTCTCACTCATTTTACTTTTTAGGCACCATTTTTACCACTTGGTCAATAAAGTCGTCTTCCTTTGGCAAAGCCTCAAGTCAGCTCCTCAACCCTTTACCACGTAACGTACCGTACGCGTAAGAGGCAAACGTCAGCAAAAATGCGTGAGATTGTGAGACTTGAATTTTTCTTCCCTTGTCGGATTTGAGTTTGACTGAGGCTAACCCCCGTTTGACAGGTGCACGTTCAAGTCGGCCAATGTGTAAGGGCCACCCAACCAATTTTTTTGCTTTGAGGGACATGTGTTGAGTTGATGATTGCAGGGCAACCAAGTCGGCTCCAGTTTCTGGTAAATATTACTGCAGGCGATTATTTGAGTGTAGAGACTGACAGTTTATCAGGCAAACCGTCTCTGGGGAGCATGGCGTTGACGGCAGCGGCTCGTGAGTGAATGAAGAGTCGGTGACCCTTATTTGCCTCAATCTAACAATTTCTCAAAGATACAACGGAACCGACGACCAGCAGCGAGAGCGCATCGACGTTTACTTCGCCGAGGCACGTCTCCCCAATCTCTCACTCACCGTCTTTTTTTCACTAACCGTCTCCCTTTAGGCCACAAAGGATAAGTACGTGCCCCGCGCGGTCCTTGTGGATCTTGAGCCCGGTCCTCAGGATGCCATCCGCGCCGGTCCTCTAGGCCAGCTTTTCCGCCCCGACAACTTCGTCGCCGGAAATGCCAGCGCCGGTAACAACTGGGCCAAGGGTCATTACACTGAAGGTGCTGAGCTCGTTGAGGAGGCCATCGATGTTGTGCGACACGAGGTTGAGAACTGTGATCATCTTCAGGGTTTCCAGCTCACCCACTCTCTGGGCGGTGGTACCGGTTCCGGTATGGGAACGCTTCTTCTGTCGAAAATCCGTGAGGAGTTTCCCGATCGTATGATGGCTACTTTTTCTGTTATGCCTTCGCCCAAGGTTTCTGATACCGTTGTCGAACCATACAACGCCACTTTGTCATTGAACCAGCTTGTCGAGAACTCCGATGAGACCTTCTGTATCGATAACGAGGCTTTGTACGACATTTACGAGAAGACCTTGAAGATCGCTGATCCTTCTTATGCCGATCTTAACTACCTGATCTCGACAGTTATGGCCGGCGTGACAACATGTTTCCGATTCCCCGGTCAGCTCAACTCCGATCTGCGCAAGTTGGCCGTCAACATGATTCCGTTCCCTCGACTTCACTTCTTCATGGTTGGATTTGCGCCTTTGACTGGTCGCAAGATGCAGGGCTTCCAACATCTTACCGTGCCCAGTCTGGCTCAGCAGATTTTCGATAACAAGAACGTTATGGCTGCTGCTGATTTCCGCAACGGTCGATACCTCACTTGTTCCGCGATTTTGTAAGTTTTGGTTTGAGAAGATGCATGAGATGAGATGGACTAACGTGAGATTAGCCGCGGTAAGCTGTCGACAAAGGAGATCGAAGACCAGATGCTCAAGGTGCAAACCAAGAACTCAGAGTATTTCGTCGACTGGATCCCCAACAACGTGCAAACCTCCGTTTGCTCTGTTCCCCCCAGAGGTCTCCCCATGGCCGCCACATTCGTCGGAAACTCCACCGCCATCCAGGAGATCTTCAAGCGCGTCGACGACCAATTCTCCGCCATGTTCCGTCGCAAGGCCTTCTTGCATTGGTACACCAGCGAGGGTATGGACGAGATGGAATTCACCGAGGCCCAGTCCAACTTGCACGACTTGGTCAGCGAGTACCAGCAGTACCAGGATGCTGAGATCGACGACGAGGTTGAGGAGTACGAGGGTGAGGGTGAGCCTGAGGAGTATGAGGGCTAGAGGGATTGGAAAGCTGGTTAAGATGATAAACTATTTGGCTTATTATTTCTTTATTACCCCCAAAATGCTTCATCCCCTTCTAGTTCATATATAGCATTCAAAACTGAAATTGGTTTATTAGGCTTTGTTTATAGCCGATTCATAATTATACGGTCCTTTTTATTTTTGAAATCTCTTAATCATGCTTGACGTACATGGTGTCAAAGCCAACGTTCTTCCACTCGCCAGTCTCAGTGTTGAGAGTGAGATTTGTGTGCTTGACCTCTCCGTATCGAAGAGCACCGGATTCAGCACGACCACCAGCAACAGGACGCTTCAGGTGGTTGTCACCAGAAACGACGGTGAAGTTAGCCAGGGGAATATCCCAGGAGTTGCGAGAGGCAACAGAAGGAGAGCCTGAATGTGTTAGTGAGACCCATTGGAGTGATCAGGCGTTTGAATCTTACCATAGAATCGAGAAGAGACCTGCTTAGCATTCACATCCAGAATGAAGTATCCTCGGTAGTAACCCTCTTGCCACTGAAGCTCAGGGTTCTTCTGGACTCTGGCACGAGCAGCCTTGCCGGCTGCAGGCTCGATAGGGCCACCAACACCGTTAGAGCTGACAGCTGTTCCGGCGAACTCGACACCAATACTTCCAGCACCGGTTCTGTTGTCATATTCCTTGGTTCCAAGCCAAACGAGATCCGAGACCTGTCATACATCAGTTGAGTTGAGATGAGGTTGGCAATGATACATACCCAGTTCTGGTGGCTGTCTCCAGCAAGGAAGATGTTGTTTCCAATATCGTTGTCGTACAGATGCTCAAGAGTTCGGTTTCGGTTGGCGACATAGCCCTTCAAAGGTCAGTACTTGGAACAAAACCAAAAGCCCGTCATTCACTTACACTCCAGTTATCACCAGGAAGAACTTCGCCGTTACCCCAATCCTCAGTGATACGCGAAAAGATAATCTGGTTGCCAACGATTCTCCAGGCGGCACCTCGGTCCTTAGACTTACTAAGAGATCGATAGAACCAGTTCTCCTGACGACCTCCCATGAGAGTGCGGCTGGGATCATCTCGGATCATGTCGATGTAGTTGTCGTTCCAGTCGAGGCTGGTGATGCTGCGGTCGTAGTTTCGGGTGTCGAGGATGATAAGATCTAGGAGCTTGCCCATTTGGAAAGAACGCCAGACTCGAAGGCCGTCGTCAAGATCAGTTTGGCTAATCTGGATGTTAGCTGAAGCCGAGCGTAGCGTTAGATTTGATTGTTACCGGATGGGCATCCACTCGAAGTAAGCTCGGACAGCGTTAACCTTTCGAGTGTCAACGGTGACCTTGCGGCCCTCCTTCAAGAAGGACTCTTCAGTATTGTTAAGACCAGAGAATCCATCTCTGTAACCGTTGTTGGCGAACTCTACCAACTGTCAGACAAACCTAGGGATATACCCGCGGGACTTACCGTGATCATCCCAAGTAGGGATCCAAGCAAAGTTCTGTGACAGAAGCTGAAGATCGGGATCTGTGCGGTACTAGTGAGATATTCAGGTAAGTAACTTTTCTTGAAAGAATCATGTCGTGGGGTGACTAACTTGTCCATGACGAGTTCGATAGTCGTGAAGGGTAAAGATCTCAGTAGAAGGCTGACTGGCCCGGCTGCCGTTGGCTCCATACTCATAGATATAATCTCCCAGATGGATAACATAGTCGTGCTCATCCTTTCTGGCAGCGTTGCCATAAGCGTTAAAATAGCCGTTAGCTGAAACGATTAGCTTTAGCTCCCAATTTTACCAAAGGGAGAAGTGGGCTTACGATAGTTACTGCAAGAGAACACGGCGAAGCTCAGATCAGAGACGTCATCGTTGGCGGTAGGAGCAGTCTTGGTGCGGCCAACAGGACTCTTGACATCCGAGTCACAGACCTTGAACTGGTAGTAGTAAGTGGTAAGTGGTTTCAAGCCATCAGCTTCGACCTAGAAGTTGTCAGTCAAGATATCTCAGTCTCTATTTCAAAACACCATGCCCACCTTCACAGTGTAGTCGATATCAGAGGTAGTATAAGCTCGTCCACTGGCGGCCGTCTTCCCATCTCCAGAAGCAGACTTGGACTCATAAACCTTCCACTCCACACAGATAGGATGAGGATCAGCCTTGATGTACTTCTCAGTCTCATGGCTGTAATGTCCCGCGGTGCCGTTCACAACCTTCTCACTCTCGTCTGACTGAGTAGAAGGGGCAACACGGGTCCAGAGGACAACACTCTGAGGCCAAGGATCTCCGGAGGCTACTCCATGGGTGAAGTTGAGCTGAGAAGGATCATAAGGAGTGTTACCACGCTTCAGAGATCGACGCTTGACCAACGGAACATCGATTCCAAGCCGAGCATGACGACGAGATGGACTGGCGTAGTTCAAGTTGCCGTCGAACTCAGCCGTCACCGCTGTAGCCAGAAGGCCACAAGCATAGAGAATCACAGCAGACCTCATGTTGACTACGACAAAAGCCCTTGATAGAGACAAAAAACAAGCTTATCCTGCGTATATGTCTCTTTTTAAGCTTGTAACGAGCTTCATCCCAACCCCGCCTCCGTTATCGTCCATGTTGCCGCCGAGATGCCGGCAGCCAACAAACTGGCCAGGCCTGTACACGTTTTCGTCCTGTCTATTGCATCACCGCTCTTGTGGCCCTGGTTTGGTGTAACTGGGTCCTGGTGTCACGGTCAACCAAAGAGGTAGCGATGTGACGTCGTTGAGTGACCAGTAGGAAAGATAAGGATTGTAAGCATCGAATGCTAACGTTGGTTGCAATCCACGTGGAGGTTCGGAAGTTTTTATCTTGGTGTTGGTGTAATTCGACAGCGTGGTGTGGTTTGTGAATTTCATTGGTCGTTCTGTTTGCATTGATGAGGTTTTGTGTAGTCCTGATTGGAGCTGCTGCTATCGAGATCGAGGAGTGGAGACTATAACGGCAGAACGACCTAGCGAGTGTTGATCTGATGATGTCAAGCTTCTGGACATTTAATTACCTACCTATTTGAGGCAATTCTTATGTGTCTGTATGTATTTCTCCGAAACAAAGGCAGGCTTGTCTGTTCAGAGTTGGGGGCTTAGGCAATTTGGGCTATAGCTCATCAACTTATGTGGCTTGCATCAGATACACAACCTGGTTCAACAAAACTTTGGTTCTTCTCACGAGATATATTATGTATTATGCTGAAATAATTGGAAGGGAAAACAAATCTGCTTTATCATACACCTTATGAACCCGAAGCTGCTATTGGGTGGCAGTCCTGCGATTAACCACTGTGATATTTGTTTCTCTCTATTTTTAGCACACCACGTGACCACCGCACCTATCATATCCCAGCATGAACATGCCTCTCCCAAGTTTCCATTTCCTCTCCTCCAACAACAAAGAATCGTCCATATTTCTGGGTCAGAGAAAATGACTAAACAGCTGTCCCGGTCTAAAATATTTAGATGGGCCAAATTCAACCTCAAAGCACTCCTGCTGCTTGCAGAGAAACTTCGAGGTCGATCATGTACCTGCGATGAGTCCAAGGCCCCCAAGAGTGGTAGCTTGAACTGGGTTATATTCCTCACCTTCGATGATGGGGTTGAATGGGCGTTTCGCTCACCGCGCTACGATACCTGTACGTTTTCGGATGAAACCGCCTCCAAAATACTCGTTAGTGAAGCGAGTACTTTGAGGTACCTGGAAACACATTGTCAAATTCCCGTTCCGAAAGTCTACTGATATAGGTAAGATAAACCCAAGCCTGATAAATAGAATTTTCATAATGATATAAAATGCAGTGGCACTCACGAGAACGATATCGGGATACCATATATTCTTCAGAGCAAAGCTTCTGGTCGTCCTTTATCAGATTACCGCTGGACTGAGCCTTCAGTCCAGCCCCCGAATATCAAACACCCCATATTACAGCTCCCACTTTCAGAATCAGACCGCGAAAGGATAATGGCTCAGCTTGGTACCATCATGTCTCATCTCTCACAGGTCCCCTTTAATAAGATTGGATCGCTGTTTGAAGAAGACAACGGTGGCTTTTCAGTTGGTGAATGCCTCTCCCCTGTTCTCACCTGGCAATCAAGGGACGCCCTTGAGACAGATATAGAACGAGGTCCCTTTGCTGAAGAAAGTTCCTACCTTCGGTCTTTAATATCAGCACTTACCTCTCATGCAGAGGAACTCCCACTAACGCCTTACCTGTTCTTCTCGCCACTGCCAAAACCAGCTGATTATCCATCATGGGATAGCTTCAAGGCAGCGACGGACAGAAGAGGTGATTTCGTTGTTGTTGGTGATAAACTCGAGGGTAGCAAGAATCGACTCGACTACTGCATCGCAGGTCAAATGCTGGAGGAAATGTTGCCACTACTGTCAAATGATTCGACTGGCTTCACCTTATCACACCCTGACCTTCATACTGGAAATATATTTGTCGATGAAGATCTAAATATCACAAGCATTGTTGATTGGGGTTCTGCTATAGCAGGTCCCGTGACTGAGTTGTTAGCGACTCCAGGACTGGCAAGTTCTTCGAAGCCACCTTCAGTAGCTCTCACTGTTGCTTTTCAGGCCGGCTTTTCTCAAGAATCCCCAAACATCAGCCGAGATATGTGGGAGAGAGCTGAGATGATGTGGTATTTTTCTCACGTGGTACGTCTTCTGTCCGGTCAGGATCTTCCCCTGTTCCAAAGATTGCATGATCTTGTTTATAAGACCGGAGTTGAAAATCTATCGGACTCAAGAGATTATGGTTGGCTGTTTCATCAGCGGGCTATGACCCCAAGTAACAAGCAACTTCTCTCCAAACTGAGGGAAGATGACCTGACAGACGATGAAGTGAAAGAATGAGAGAAGGTCGTTTTCTCTGGAAACAAATTGGACAGGTTGGCTGTAGCTAGGAAGCTAACAGTAATGTCTGAAATGAACCCGGGATTTATTCGAGATCGGCGGCTGTGGCGATGGATTGAAGGGGCTCTGAAGGGCCCTGTATACGATAGTATCAATGACAAAGGGTGCACTTATAGAGAAAGATCGCTGTGTCCGATCGTTGACCTTATCCTCGTGAGTTTTCCTGCGGTTGCATGGGGGTACTGACCTGGAACTACAAACGGATCAACTCGAAGGACGGAAAACAAAAGGGTTTGATAACACCAGACACGGCACACCAGGTGTACTCTAGCGGACGTAGATCGAACCGCGTCGTAGTTGATCAAAATATTTGATCTGTTTCTTTCTTTTTGATTGGAAAAGGCATTTCTGGTATCTCACAAGCTTCCATATCATGACCCTCCTGCTAGCCCTTTCTTGATCCTCAGAACCGTGCTGATATGGCCCATAGCCAGCTGAGTCCTTTCGTGCGTTGCAAGAAGTCTTGCCGTCTTGACCACATTCTTGATCTGTCTCCCATTGAGCTCGACACCGGCCAATTCATCCAGCTCATCTTCAGAAAGACTATTCCCATCGATGCCAATATTAACAAATGTCCTCCAGATATGCAGCCTGCTAGTGTAGTCCAGATTGGGATAATGAATAGTGAGATGAATTCGAGACTCAAACGCTGGATCGAATGCCGAGACTCGATTAGTTGTCAAAAACATGACGCCCTCAAAGTATTCGAGGAGTCTAAGGAAAATCGAGACTAGTTTGTTTCTTTTGATATCCGAGGTAGTTCGACGTTCGAGAAAGACGTCGCACTCATCGAGGAGAAGGACTGCTCCCCATTTTGTTGAGAGCTCGAGAGCACAGTCTAACTTCTGCTCAACTTCTTGGGCAACATCCCCCAACTCGGCAGCACTCATGTTATAGAGGGGCTTTTGCATGATCTCGGAAACTAAAAGGAAGAGACGAAATTAGCAACATGTAGCCAACTTTCAGGGAATCGTGGTAATTACCAGACTCTGCTGTAAGTGTTTTCCCAGTTCCCGGCTCTCCGCTTAGAAGCATAATGATTCCTCGTCCTGCATTGGATTGGTCAGATTCGATCTTCATTTTATCTTGCTAGCATTACCTTTGCCTTTGATTACATCGTCAAAATTGTCCAATCCAGACATTTGAGCACCAACAAATGCCTGAATAATTCGTTTGTAATCGTGCGGCAGCACTAGCTGATCAAAGGCTGTTGAGCTCCATAACACGTCTTTGATGAGCTCAATATCGAATAGTCCTAGGTTGGTAGTAAGAAACTTGCCTTTGGTAAGGGCCTTGAGCCAACCTACCCCATTCTTTAGTTTTCAGGCAAAACCCTTTAACGACGTTCGTACATAGCGCATACTGGCTTTCGGAGAGTACCTTATTGGATATATCTTCTGAGACGATTAACATCTGTTGATCAACCTAGCCAAATCTCTAAACCCTGGAGCAAGAGACCTTTAAGAAGTCCCGAGATTAGAATACGTACTTGAGTTTTGTGAGCCATTACTCGAAACTATTGTGGCGTATGGTTTTGCTGGTAGAGACCTATGAGCGAGCGAATCAACCAATTTATCATGGTATAGATCATTACTACGAAACACAAAGCTCTTTGGAGCCTCAAGTGGCTGAAGTGGACCAGATGTACTGCAATTGAACCATAAGAATGTTCTGCAGTCGATGATGATCCGCTCGTTTGCCACCTACACAACCGTTAGAAGACCGGAAATGTAATTCAAGGCGTCTCTGACTTACGTGTCGCTGCTTTGGAATACCCGAGGCTGTACTAGGCAGACTGTACATACCAGAATACGTCCTGTGGTGGATGCCTTTCAAGCTCTCAAATACTCGACCACGTTGTACGAGTCGATCCTTGACTTCATCCAAATGGGGGCATAGACGTGCCGGGATAACTTCTAGCTCCAAAATTGGCTTGACGTTCTCAAAAGGCAATATGTTCAAGGTTGTTTCTGTGTACCCGAAGGTGTTCCCATCGGTGTCGATGAACCGGGCACAAAGCACGTATGCCACTGTTCCATCTGGCGTCTTGGAATAATTACTGCTGCTCAACCTAAACAGTCTATCGCGGCCTTCGACCGTGGTGTAGATTTCGATATCAGGCTCAAAGAGCGTCCACACATAATCAAAAGATATAACGCCGTTGTTCAAAAGATCCGAGGCTTGCTCAATACGCGGCTTGATCTCGGCATGTATGATATCTGCCAGAAGTTTGTAATGCGAACACTCCTCGGAGGAATCAGCGGAATCGTTCCTTGGGTCGGCTTGAGTAAACTCATCCCATCTATAGAAGAACTCTCGAAAAGGCGCATGAAACTCGAGTTTCTTGAGGTTGGGTTTGATGCCCTTGTAGCCCTTGAAAACCGGACCGAGAATCTTTTTGAGCAGTGGGCTCTGCACTGTGATAGAATGTAGCGATAGGACTGATTCATCAATTTCACCATGTTCCTTCTCGCGGCGGACAATGAGTGCGTATTTGGCTGAAGCTTGGGATGATCTTCCATCGACTCCGATTTCTTCCTCCGTCCACTCCTGCCAAGGGTCCCAGCTGCTCTTCCGGTAAATATCTTTAGTCTCAGCAGCCATGCCCACCTCTACCGGGTTACCCGAGTTGTTTTGATGATCTTGGTCCTTTGGATTATGCTCATCTGAGCGCATGAACCAAGGACTGCCCATGTTTGTTGGCTCAGGATAGGATCGAAAAAGAGCTAGTACCAGAACTTCTCTTGATGAAAGTAGTTGGTCGACTGGGATCCAGTGAGTTCTGAATGTCCACACCGAATGATAAGATCAGCCGTTGACGTTTAGTTCTAACACACGTATAAAGTTCCTTCTAGTAACGACCCAAGAGCAAGAAGAGCGCACTACGCACCAGCATGCGAAGACTTGTCTCAATAAAGCGACAAACTGGCCATCCTTCCTGCAGGTAAGTGATATGACCCGGGATTGAATATGCGTGTATACGCCTCATAGAAACAAAGGCAGCTGAAAGGCAGCTTGGAGCCCAACAGCTGATTGGCGATCTGCAGGTGCCCAAAGAAGGATGCCAATCATGACCCAATAAAGAAGCGTCATTTAAAGCTGGCCAAAGCCATCATATCTGATCATTTCATGGCCCCGCTCATGTCGTCCTATCAAAAAAGGGGTGTAAGGTTTGTTCAGCTCGGATTGTAGACTCATTCTTGTACATAGTATATCACATTATCAAATGACGGAGCGCAGGCCTCAATCTCTTGGTTGTCTGCTGTTAGGCCTGCATTGCCGCATTGTTGCATAAGCTAAGGTTTGGACACATCGTATGCCATAAACAGCTATTTGGGGCTTTCCGGACCTCCCGAGAAATGCAAGGGAGAGGAAGCCAAGCTGTAGAACATCCAGAAATGGCTTAGGGGCGGAATCAATCCTAAAAAGTGTCTGCTTTTTGGATTGATCATCGTCAGGCATCACAGATGCTGGTACCCTGTTCTTCCGTATCATGAATAAGGCTGACTCACTACTTTTTACTCAATGAACTGAGATTACCAAGCCGAGCATGACCAGTCTCTCCAGGTCTGAAAAATGCTGCCTGATCAAAGCTGACCCCTGGTTTTGTCAGTGTATCCAGCGTGGCGTTGCAATCTTGCGAGTATTATCACTCTAGGCAGAAAAGTAATAAGAAATTCTACTTGTCCTGAACTCCATTATGTCCTGGCAATAAGTTTGCTATAAGTAATCGTATATCCCGAAAGGAGTTGAGTTACTAGAATTTGTAAGATTTCTTTCACTCCTACCGATAAACTTTTCAAGTCTTAACAATACCTATGTTAACATCACACTCAAGAAACGTATGAAGACCCAGTAATATTCACACTTATATGTGGTCTAGTAATACAAAAACAAAGTCTCTGCTTTTTCGTTTCAGACTAGGTGCTCCGATTTTATCTGATATTTACCCATCCTCCTGCTAAACGATAGCTGAGAATCCACTCTTGATCCCTCGCTTATGTGACTCATGTGAGACTCTCACCCGCTTATACCCTTGTCTGGAACTTCCATCATTATCATGGTCATCACCTAAAGGACGTTTCCGGGCTGCCTGCGTCGGATCCTGAGGTTCACTTCTTGCCTCGCTGGGCATCTCAACAAATGCGGTTTGATAGGTTTCTGACTCAGGCAAATCTATTTCCATGCCAGTAGTCATTTCAATCTCAGTTGTTAATTGTTTTTCAGATCCACGGTCGTCCGTAGATGAAGATTCCATCGCTTGCTCGCCAATGGTCCCTGACAGCTCTTCCAGCCAGTTCCCACCGTATACCGAAGCCAGTTGTTCTTGGTCAAAAACTCATTCATATCGTCATCTAGCCGTGTATTTATCTCATAATGTAGTAGTACTTCGTGCTTACGTAATTTTTTATGCTGAAGGTAATTCTGGTAATATCGGAGGGCCTGGCTCAAGAAAACTTCGGGGTCCAGCAGGGCGAGGTTTTTCTCGATGATGGAGCGGGTGAGTTTAAAACGGGGCTTAGGGCAATGCTTATGAGGCGGGCAGCTTATCATTAGAATTGAACAGTAAAGGGAAGCTTTAAAGTGTGAGCGGTGGTTTTCATCCATGGTGGGTGACTGTTTGGCGTTGGTTGTGTGTAGTGTTGGTGATAGTGGCTAGACTGTTGGCATTTGCTAAGAGATGTTGCTTGAGCATAAGAAGTAGTCTGAGTATTTATAGTTCAAACTAGCCTGCATTCTCGATTTTTGTTCACTAGTCTAGTATATTATGTGCGATCATGTTCCAATGGCTCAAAGACTAGCATCGTCGCTTCTTTGCTAAGCTTCTTAGTGAGGCAATTATGTACGTACAGCAATGGATTTATTTCTTTATTTCAAATATCTTTATTTATATTGTCTTCAGATAAAGAAGAACTCATCATATCGAGATTTGCTTGTATTTCATGTGCTTTATTCGAGTCTTTGTCTGAGTAAATTGAATGTGGACTATTAAGGCTGCGAGGCTTTGATCTGCTACTATTTTGAACATGTGGCGTTCTCACTGGTGAGCGATGCTCCTCGAGCTTCGGGCGGTGCCACAGCTGAAGGATCGATGATAACATTGATAACAGTAGGTCCATTTCTCACCATCGCTTCCTGAAGTGCTTCTCGCAGCTCCTCTCCCTTTGCGACTGTACATCCCTCACATCCAACAGCTCGTGCCAATAACGCAAAATCTGTATAAGGGATGCAACATGGAGGCGGACTATCTCCCAACATCCGAGGCACTTGATCACAACTGCCATACCGGCTGTCATTCATGACTAGCCAGATGGCTTTCGATCTATATTTAACAGCGGTGCTCACCTCTGACTGCATCAACATTGCTCCGTCACCAACAATGGCCACTGCGCGTTTGTCCGTAAGGCCCATGCCGACAACGCCGCAGACAGCATGGCCCATGGGATAGGAATCCAGGTTTGATCGATAAAGCCCAGGTTTGGGGAATTTCAGGTAATGGGCTGTCCAGCAGAAACTGTTTCCGGCATCGGCGATAATCAAGCATCCATTTCGATTGATGGCAACATCTTGAACGACCGACATGACTGTCACTGGGTGAATCTGTCCTTCTGATGTAGCTAGAACCGGTTGGATAATGGCATCTGGTATGAATGGATAAGCAATCCTGTCTCCAGGCCTCTCAACCTCCAGCACGGCTCTAAGAAAGAGGCTGATCTCAGCTTCAATGAAAGTCGAACTCTTGGGCATATTTCGTTTGACCTCTGAAGTTTCCAAGTCAACACAGTAAAAGTCGGTATCGACCCATTCCTCTTGAATAAACATAGAGCTCAGCTCAGCTGCCTTAGATCCAAGAAGAAGGACCCCTTTAGGCGGGTCAGCTCTTATCGTGGGGCGAACTGATGCTCCCAAACCAGTTGTGCCGAAATACAAGAGATGATTCTCCGGGAATATACCCTTCGCGCGAGGTGTAGCAAGAACAGGGAGGTCGTATCGTTCCGCAAGCTGTTTGACAAGAAGGGAGGCACTGCGGCAGCCGTAACCGATCCAGAGAACAAGGCCCGTGGTTTTAAGTTTCCCAGCAACCTCCCGGCAGACAGCAAGCGTTTCTGCGGATAAAGAGGGGACTGGGATTTGTTCGTCAAGTTCGAGTCTCGGACGTTGCAGAGGTGATATGAGTGATTTGCTTCTGGCGGCAGTCAAGAAAACGCCTAATACCCCCCCAAGTGGATCACGCTGAATCCGCGTTAAGGTTTGTTGTAGTCGCCCTACATTCAGCTCGCCCCTGATGATCTCATAGTAGCTGAGTGCACTATCCACAGTTGGTCCAGTCAGCGCCTCCACATCTTTTGGAATAGTCTCCTGGACAACTCGACGGCCAGTTCGATCAATCTCCTCGCCCGTCAAGCCCGCAATAAAGATAATTCGGGCTCCATCTGCACGAGCACAGCGAAGTCCAGTGATGGCATTGGTGATTCCTGGGCCACTCGTTACGAAAACAGCAGCCACCTTGCCAGTCTGTATAGAATACTCTGCTGCGGCAAACGCAGCGCCGGATTGATGGCGACAGTGGTAGACTGCGATGTCTGAGTGATGTAGGGCTTTCCAGATGTGATATATGTTGCCCCCGGAGATACCGAAAGCTTTGTCACATCCAACGGAGGACAGGGACTGGACGATGGCGTCGGCGTAGGTCTGCATGGTGGAGGGAGATGGGTTCGTGAAGTGGTGAAGTGTCTTGGGGCAGAGATGCAGACTCGGGGTTACATACCTGCCTGCTGCTCTTCTATCACGAAATATGGAGAACATATGGGTAGCACTTGCTGCACTGGTGTGACGCACATGATAACTTCCGATTTAGTAAATTCAGGTCCAAGTTTCAGCCACGGTAGTCGACTGGGGATCGCACCTTCTCATCCTAAACCACAGAGTGAGCCAAGATTATTATGAGCTTTTTAGATTTGCAGAGTGTTCTTGCATCTTAGACCATCCAAAAACGCACACCACAAAAAGGAAAAAGACTCCTGGAATGGAAGCCAACGTCGTCACCCAGTTCTCACTCGTCAGTGCCGTCTGGGAAGGAGTTGGAAGTTCTGGTCTCACGATAAGCAATGTTTCTGATAAAGGCGACCATGGTCTTGGTACATTTCAGCATCTAGATGGAGAGATGGTCATGGTAGATGGTCAACTTTACCAGTTCCGATCAAGCGGATCAGTATCTCGGAAAGGAGACGAGGATATTATCACGTTCGCCCAAGTTGTGTTCTTCAAACCAAATTCTCATCTGCAATTCGACTCCTTGAATCCGCGAGCCGTTCTTGACTATCTTGACACCAGCCACCCAGGTAGTCACAATCTATTTCATGCTGTAAAGATCGAAGGGATGTTCCAGAATATCAAACTTCATGTTGCGCGGAGACAGCAGTACCAAGGCGAACCCGGCTCAGAGATCATGAAATCAATGCTCGTGTACGACTTGGAGGATATTGAAGGAATCGCTTTTGGGTTTCGGTCTCCACAGTCCACACTATTGCAAGACGGGACTATCGATTCCTGGATTGTACCACCGCCTTGTTTCTTCGGATCGGAGATTTGGCGGACATGTGATGGAGTTCTCTATGGGAGGTGGGATAATCTCAAGTAGCGTCGTCACCAAGTTTCAACTGGAGCTCCCAACAAGCAAACAGTTCAATGCTGCGTCTCTTGGTACTAGCACCGATGTGTTTAATGATGGTTAGTCTCGCCCTTTAGGTGCTGTTGACTATTGCAGCTCGCGGCTTTAATAAGAATTTGCAGTAATATCAAGTCCGGGTGTTGGTACGGAGTTGGCAAAATGCCCGAAATATCAGATTCTTTCAACATCGCCAGGTCTCGTGCGTTGTAATTTGGACCTGCAATTAATCACTAAATCTAATTTGTGCTTTTGTTTCGTGGTTGAATAAAGAACAAATGAGGTGTTGGAAAATTAGCAAGTGAAGGAGAGGCAATGCTGGTAAAGCTTCCTCCAACCCAAGCCCGTCACTGGGCCAGTTCACGGTAGGCAAAGCCTGAGTGAGACAGGGGCGTCACATCCGTGGAAGCCGCGGAAAGCGCCAAGACTTGGAATACGAAGGCAATAAGGCATCAACCACGCATTAACACCTTTACTGACACAACAACGACTCATCAAAATTCCGCTTTACGCTACAAGCAATGAGATTCGAAAGAATTACATTAATTTTATACTCCCTAAAACTATATCAATAGCCATTGCTGTCTTGAGTGCCAAAGACCTTCACAGAACACCGTACCCAACATTGAATCCAAATATCTTCAGCAATGGAACCTAACAAACCGGCTCTCAAAATTGTTCGAATAAGCTCTCGTGAGCAACTGGAAGAGCTTGTCGACTTTATTTGCGATGCCTTCATGGAAGACGACCTGTTCTGTGCCATGGTCCCTGGCCGCCATGAACATCCCGAAGCGGCTCGAAGCATGTGGCGCATGACCCTCGTCGAAGAGTACGGTAGGAAAGGCTCTATCATCCTAGCTGCTCGTCGACAAGGGGAGAATGGCGAGGAGGGAGAATTTGTTGCCTGTGCAGTTTGGTGTCGTTATGGAAAGAGTGATCTCGCTCGAAGTTGGCAGGGAGATTACTGGAATAAACGTAAGTCAGCATTGAATCTATGAGAGAGGCACCTTGACTAAGAACGACCCTACAGGGATTGCCAGGATTGAAACTGCGTGGACGATGTTCTATCGTTTCTTCCTCCGACAAGCAGGTCCCGGAATGGCACTAGACGCCTGCATCGCAGCAGGAGAAGCCGCCGAGCAAGCCTACAAGTTCTACCCTTCTGAGCGCTGGCGTCTCGGCCTCCTAGCCACCTCGCCCAAATGCCAGAGAACCGGCATTGGAAAGCGCCTTGTCCAGTGGGGCCTTGACCGCTGCGAGGAGGAGGGAGTTCCAGCGGCGCTCGAGTCAAGTGTGTCAGGAAGGCCACTCTACGAAAAGATGGGCTTTCGAGAGGTAGGCACCGTGAGCTTCTACGAAGGAAAGTGGTCCATGCCTGCGATGCTCAGACCTGTGGAGGAGACTAAGAAGACGGTTTAGGAGGCAGCTTTATCAGATTCAAAGGCCGAAGGCATCGTTTGAGGCAACTGGGGCTCAGCGGTTGCGGGCAAGGACGTATGCTCTAGATGCATGATAGATGGCGTGGCGTTTCATTCCTGATTAGTCGCAAGCTTTTGTTTTACTTGCTACACTATTAAATTCGTGACGGTGAAAACCAGGGGTTGGAACGACGCCTTGGAGATGACGAGCATCGGGCCTAGAATGCTGGCAAATTAGAAGGGCAATTTGGGACAAAGAAACTTGGTTGGTCGTGATTTGGGAGGATTACAAGTGAAGAAGGGGCTAGAAGTGTGAAGGGAGGAAAATCCATTATGTTGACGCTGTGCTAGGCCATCTTGACAGACGAGAACCGCGACTGCGAGGTCAGGCGCGCGATTGAATTATTAACACTTCACTTGGGCAAATGTGGTGGTCAAAGATGTGTATAGTTAATTGAACTCAGCTTCCTGCGCGATAGTGTTGATGTTTCCCCGTCGCATACTACTAGCAAGATACTCTGATCGGAAATTCCCTGAAAGTTCATGGTGCAGGCCTGGCTATAAACTAATGAGGTTTCCTCGCGTACCTGCCAGGAAACGTGCTACTCATGACTGCACAGGGGTATTGAAAACGGATCTGGGTTGATAGGTTTTAAATTGGAGAGGAGAGCGTAAAACGTGAGGTGGTGGGATTTTTGAGAGTGTTATTTTGAGTTGATAGACCTGACAGCTGATGCTTGCATCGCGCGCCCTACGGGAGGTGAGGTTGACAGGATCATCCTACTGCGAAACTGATTCTTGCCTCGTGGGGTAGTGGGATCTAACGATGTCTCAGAACATGAACACGCTCGTTGAGCTTATGACTATGGGGGACGCCATGTGCTGTGCTGAGAAGCTAAGTTATGCGTGGTCCTTAGTTACCCGAGGTAAGTAAGATACAACACATAACTTAGCTTCTCAACACAGAACATGGCGTCCCCCATAGTCACAAGCTCCTCAAACATGTCCATGGTCTTCGAAGTCGCCTGATCCATGATTATGTGGATGGGCTCTTCCACGTCAGGCGGCATGGTCTCAGCACAACGCATTGCATCCTCCATGGTGACAAATTCCACGAAGGCGTCCATAGCTTTGGACATCGCCCTGTCCATGATGATCTGGATAGGTTCCTCCACGTCTGGCAACATGCGGCTGTTGCGACCAACAAAGGCCTCAATCTCTCACCCTGAAATCGGTTTGTCTGGAGCTAGACGGCCATCGAAGAAGTGCGGCTTGTAACCGCTCGTCGAGGAATGGGCTGGCTCCAGCTCCTCATCCGTCTCGACCTCTTTGAAAGACTTTGCTAGTTCCGCTGACTTTGCAGTCTTCTTCGGCTCCCTCTCCGACTCTCTGCCCTCCTTTGCCTCCTTTACTGTGGGCTTAGTCACGATGGAGCTTCTGCGACCGGCAGAGGAGCGTCGCGACCGTCCTCCCCATACACAAAGTTTGCCGCGGGGGTGAATGTGTTGGACGTTCCAAGCCTCCTTTTCAGATATCTTGAAGCGGCAGAGGGCCCTTGGGTAAGGGTTGATCCCCAATGCGGTTCGTTTCCATTAGAAACGAACAGCGCCTCGCGCTGTTGCTTCAGGCGAAGACCTTCCTCCCTGTCAAAGTAGTATCTTTAGACGATTATGTGCACATAATCGGCGAGTGGTAGCTATCACCCGACGCAAATAGAGCGCGGGGGGTGGCCAAGACCAACTGTTGAGTGTTGGTCCTGAATGATGCCAGCTAGGTATGAGGGGGGTGTTTGAGGTTCACCTCCTGCGTGCATCGAAGGATGGCAGCGCAAGGAGGGACAGTCCCGGGTCCGGGTCTGAGGGTCACCCACAGTCGAGTATGATGTGGGGAAGAGGGGGAAGTTCACCGCTGTGATATTGTATGTGGGGTGGTTCTGCGTCTAGGACAATTGTCTGTCAGCTTCTGTGCGATAGCCAAAGTACGGTGGGATGTATTTACCTCTTGTTTCGCGTGAAAAATGACAATTGTTATATTACAAGTCGGGGTCCATCGAACTTGACCGCCAACGTGGGGTAGGGGAGTGTTATGACATGATGCAATGGGCTTCTCTCGTCGAGAATTTACTGACTAAAGTGGCGGAAGCGACTTGAGCAAACAAGTTGTTTGCTTGTAAAAAAGGTGAAGGCTGCAAGCTCAGCTATAATAAGAAGGAGGTGACCTCTGACACTCTTGTGAGTATTCGTTGTTGATGGAGCCGTAGGCTTCTCATCGTGCTTGGTGTGTGGAGGACATGGGTAAATAAGAGTCACCAAGTTGGGCAATGTGCTACCAGCTTTTGAGGCGAAATATGTGGGAGGAGAGACTGTGGCGGGGGCGAGGAAGATGATGAAATGTATAGAGGGTGCTTTGGTCAAAGCGAGTCTTTTGCTCTTGACATGAGTGGAGGTAGTATTGGTGGCTCTAGTGCAAAGGGAATTTCCTTGCGAGAATTTGTTTGTTTCTGTGACGCTTGTTAGCTTAGAAGGAAAAGACGTGTAGCGATGTCAAGTTTGGCACCAGCAACTGGTCGCAGGCTTGAGAGTCAAAGACGAATATGAGATTTGTACTTACGTGGAGGGCTCACTTGGCCGCTATATGTGACGAGGTGGTAGGGGTGATGTGTGACGCGTCTCTGGTGGGAAAAGATGGTATCTTGTGCATAGTAGCATTCTGCTTGGGCGCTTGATATACGCAGGAGACGAAGGGAGGAGGTAGATGTGAATGAGTAGCGTGCTTCAAGGCATGAGATGGGATATGTAGGGAGAAGACATGAAGACGCGTTTTGTTCTGGCACTTCGTTGTCTCTGGTGAAGTGATTGCCCACCGCATGAAGGGGGAGAGGCGATGAGGGGAGGAAGAATTTCATCTCCGATGCTCGCACATCTCAGTTGTGTGGGAGCTGCAAATCAGAAGGAAGGTGTGGGAAGATGATAGAAGAGGGCTAGGCAGTAACTTGCTCATAAGCAACGCGTTGCTAGGGGAAATCAGGAGTGTCTTATCCGGCGAGAGAGAGGAGGGAACTCGGTTGTTTTTGATGCAGTTTTGGAGATATGTAGATTCCGACACGAGAAATAAAAATCAAACGAAAAAGTGCATCTCGTCTCGAATGTGCATGAAAAACGAAGCCATGCTGAAAGTGACCTTCTGGGTTGGGGGTGATGTCAAAGGAGGATGACGGGACGCTACAGGGAGCTCGCCCAGAATTATGGGACCAAGACAGGGGAGGGGGGCCAGGCACACGCTCTTGGGCCAACCAGAGTGAGCCCTAACTTGCCGAGCTCACCCCACGGATCTCACCAAGACATGGGTAGCTCAAGTTCCAAGTTTTGGGAGCTTCCATTTCGCTCACTCATCATTTTTACCTCCTCACCTCATACTTCTTACCCAACTTCACAACACACACAGCCATGCCTCGCATCAAAGCCCCCTCCAACCTCCCTGAGCTTGTCAAGTCGACTTTCACAAAAGCTCGCTCAGAGAACGATTTGCATTATTTCCCCACTCAAGTCGCCATCCTCAATGTTGATTCCATCCCCGTACGTGTCATCCTATCTTCGCTCACTGGACGAATGAGCGCCATATAGGCCTAGAGAATCACTGCTAACACGAAACTCAGTTCCAACTCCGCTTCTCGCCTTCCTTGGCAAACAAACCCAAGCCGCCGCCAAAGGACCTCAACAAACCTCAAAAGCCCTTTGACCCTTTTGAGAACCCTCTTCCCGCTCTCAAGGTCACAGATCTTGGCCCCTCCCACTATCTCGTGCTGAACAAGTTTGCTGTTGTTCCCGAGCACTTCATCCTTGCCACGACAGAGTTCAAGCCCCAAACTCATGTCCTCGAAGAGTCTGACCTTGAGGCCACACTCGCTTGCATTGAGGCATATGAAGGTGCCAGAAGAACCGAAGCAGAACAAGGCCACCGCGATGGCACACTCGGCGGCGGTGATGGCCTCTTTGCTTTCTTCAACTGCGGTGACCACTCTGGTGCCAGCCAACCTCATCGTCACATCCAACTCCTCCCCATCGCCAGAATGAAGGATGGCTTCGAGGCTGACACTCCTTGGACTGTTCTCGCCGATCAACTCAAAACCAAAATCGCTCCCTTTGCTACCTTTGCCGAAGACATCAAGCTTGGCATGTCTGGTGCAGACTTGCACTCCACTTATCTCCGACTCTACCGCAAAGCCTGCCGGGCTGTTGCTGTTTACACCAAAGATTCTCTTCATACCGAAGAAGCACCCGCCGAGGGTGCCACAAGAATCAGTTACAACCTTGCTATGACCAAAGACACTCTTGTTGTCTGCCCCCGCCTGGCAGAGGGCGTTAGGCTCCAAAGCCAGGACGGTGATGTACTTGGTACCGTCTCTCTCAACGGCACCCTTCTTGCCGGCACAGCACTGGTCAAGAACGAGTTGGAGTGGGAAGCTCTCAAGAAGGATCCCGATACGCTACGCAACGTCCTACGAGACATCGGAGTGCCAACCACATTTGATAATGGCGGAGCGCTTCGCTTGTAGTTTTCGACAAGCCCCGCAACCTGCAAATTTGTACGGGGTAAGGTGTGCGCTGCAAGCATCGGCTGTCAGCTATCTCAGCTCAAAATAACACTTCTCAAAACACACTTCAGGCAGCATACTCACAAAGCTGTACAGAGGTACATGCAGTGGAAGTCTGCTCAAAACAGACATTGTGGGGGAACGATGATCACGAGGAGCAAGAGGAGGGGCCACTCAGAATGACACCGCTGACAATATGAATGGGGCTCGTCGAATCCTCCGAGGAAGACGAGCCGTTCCAACTGGGTGGCCCCACAAGCTCTGGTAGTGCTTCGAGCGCCGTGGAAGAATCGCCTGATAAGAAGAAGATCGAATACCGGCCGGGTCTGGAGCCTGCAAAGCTGTACAGAGGGGTACGCAGTGGAAGGCTGCCGAGGAGCTTGGTGTTCGCATTGCGGGACTCCACGAGTTCATTGCCGCCCCGAGGGTAATGCTTTCGTGGTCCAGCTATCTGGGATAGCCCTCCACTCATATCTGGGTTGTGAGCTAGATGTGTTGTTTGCAGTCGAGACCTTGGCTGAGAGCTTATAATCGCCACACAGAACTTGGTGCACCACTACACGGGAGCCGACATCGAATTCGACCAAGACAAACCAGCCTACCCTACCAGCTCTCCAGCAAATTTATTCTGGGGACGATCAATCCCAGCAGCTGTCTCCTCGGAGAGCTGGTAAAAACAGCACGCGGTGGAAGTCTGCAAGATCAGGCATTAGTCAAAGGCGGGGGTGACTACGAAGAGCAAGAGGGGGGAGCCACACAGGAAAACGATAATGGCAATATGGAAGGGTCTCCGTCCACTACCACTAATCGCCCTCGACATGTCTGCTCTTCCTCCAGACAACCATCGAGGTTTTGGACGGAACCCTTCCATCTGAGTGGCTCTCCCATGGCTCTTGCACACGTGTGGGGATTGATGAGCTGGTGGAAATGGAGGTGACTACGGGGAGCAAGGAGGGGAAGCCGCCCAAACGAAGATAGAGACACTATGGAAGGGGCTCTGTCAACCCATTCGGAAAAAAAAGCCAGACGGAGCCCTTTCATGGCGGCAGCCCCTCAAGCTCCCCTAGACGGTCGGTCTTGGAGGCGATGTCAAGGACGGGGAGGGAGCACAACACGTAGGGGACTGGTCAAAATGGGATCAGTGATACTATGGAGGGGACTCCGTCAACATCGTTCAACAAAAAGTCAAAGACGGAGCCCCTCCGACTTCCAGTCCTCGCAAACTCCCCGTCGGACATCAAGAGTTCGACAAGTTGTGGGAGGTGACTCCTCATCCGGTAGCGATGTAAGTATTTCCTACCCCTCATTGAATCAGATAACTAACATCTGAACGTAGGGGGATGATGAGGCATCTTCGGATGAGGATCTGTCCGATGATTCAGATGAATCCAGCGTCATTGACGGCGCAGTCCTGGGTGTCATCGAAACGACCTAGTTCCGTGGGGTGATCATAAGCTATATGCCGAGATCACCTCACCGCACATGGTAGTTTGGATGGTGCTCAGGACCGCGCCGTCAATGACGCTGGATTCATCTGAATCATCGTACATGATCAACGTCAGCTCAGTTTTCGACCCTAATACCAACGCTGAGTCTCACCATGTGTTCCAGAGCACCATCAAAGGAAGCTCGGAATGGAACAGCGATGTTCAGGAGGATAGTGGCTCTATGGAAAGGGCGCCGTCAAGGTGCTCAACGAAAATTCAATGCCAGGGCCTTTTCAATTTGGCGGACCCAGAAGGTGGTGAGAAGGTCGAGGGGTCGACAGGTCGTCGGGGATGAGGACGATTACGAAGAACAAGAGGAGGAAACTGAGCAGAACCGGGATAGTGACACTATGGATGACTTATTATTTGGACTTGATGGACAAAAAGCAACACAAACTATCTAAACACTTCACTTCACTTTCCACACCAATCATCACAGGCAATCTAGAGCACTAAATTCAAACTTACTTAATCTCACGATAGCTTCTACCATGCATGCCTTGATTCACCACCTGTTTTTGTTATCCTGTGTTTCTCATGATCACCCCTACTTCTATGCAGCCTCCATCCGGGTAAGACAAGCACCTAATAGCAATCTACTTATTAGTTGACTACAGCTTGGATAAGACTCGTTAACAAAGGTCATTAATGATATCTAGTTCAGCCCTCCAGTGTGTTGAATCACAGTTCAAGGCATTATGTATTAACATGTCACATCGAGATATCAGATAAGGCATATCAAATCAGCAAAAGACAGTTGTTGTCGGTAACTGGTCTCTTATCATTATAGGGCCATTATTGTTCATTAAATTGCCGCCAGGAAACTAAAAAAAAACTCTTTACTGGGCCCTGGTGTTCACCCTCTGCCGGGCGATGTCACCCCGACTTCGGTTGTCGTACTTGGCCGCGATGGCCTGGGCAGAGAAGCGATGCGTCGCGTTGAGCTTGGGCATCTCCTCCTCCACACGACGCCAGAAGCCAGGGGCCCCAATGTCCATCGTCCCGAGCACCGTGTTCACGGCATGGTACATGATGCCGATCTGTTTAGCCATGTTAGTACAAGGTGTTGACACGAGGTAGAGGCGGGCAACTTACGTCTCTGGTGGTCCAGCGCGGGGTGCGAGGACGAGCTGAGGGGGGCTTCTTCATGCGGTCCCAGCCGCGGAGGGTGCTCAGCGAGGTGCTCAGCTCCCCGAGGTTCTTGATGTCGGCGTAGGAGACGCCATGGAGGCGGAGGAGGCGAACGAAGTTTCGCTTCTCCTCTCGTCCCACGGGCAGCGGCATGAGCCTTTGGATGAGGGAGGGGGAGGTGACCTCGTACTCATCGAGTACCGCGCGGATCTTCTGGTCCCGGGCCTGAGCCGGCGAGACTCTGCTGAGGCCGGCCACCGAGCCACCCGCTACAGCAGCAGGAGACTTGCTACTGGTGGAGACGGGGGAGGAAGACATTGCGCCTTGGTGGGAGGAGGAGGAGAGGGGGGGAGATGGCAACTGTGTGTTGGTGGGGGAGTCTGTACAAAGTTAGTCTTGAACACCGAAGATTCAAGTCAAAGTAGAAGGGAACAAAACATACCGGAGGCGCAGCAGGCGCAGCTGTTGCTTGAAGGGAGGCTTGGAGGCGGCAGACGCGAGAGGTAGTTGTGTGTAGAAAAGGGTAAAGGCTCGGCCTTGATGGGAGCGAGCTGGTCTTTGGCAAGTTAGTAAAAGGCAAAGTTGGAGTGATATGGGATGAAAGACTAAACATACCTTGGTAAAGACTACGGTAGATGTTGGGGGAGGGGAAGATGGGCGGAGGCAGATTCGGGGGTGGGTGGTGTAAAAAGCAGTCTTGTTCAAGTTAGATCAGGACTGCTAAGACCTGCAGCATGGGAAAGAGAAATAATACCTGGGCAGCTATAATCGCTTGAAATACTTGATGGCGGTGGACTCGGGAGGAAGTTGTGTGTGAAGTTATCTTGTCCAAGTCAGCACATGCGATGCCAAGGCAAGATGGTGCAAGGGGAGGAAGCATACCTGAGTAGCCAAGGCTACTGGTGTGACTCGAAATGAAGCTCGAAGCGCAGAGACAAGGCTCGGAAGAGAAAAGGGGCTGTTGGCACAGAGGCAGAGTCTGAGATGTGAAGTGATGAGGAGGAAGGAAAGAAGAGTAGAAGCCAGGCCAAGTTGCGGCGTTATATAGAGGAGCCAGAGAGCACTCGTCCTCGAATTTGACCATTTCCATTGTTCTTACAGCTCCGGAGGTGCTCAATAGGAACTCAGACGTAATTTATTGTTGCTATTCGTCACAGGCAATAGTTTCCAGTGGAGTCACGAGCCACTCTGCTTTGTTAGTGGCCCCAAACAGGTGCGAATTATGACGACAGGACCAATGAGGGACTGATAAGATGGACGGCAATGGAGAGACAATAGCAGAAGAGGCAAAGGCAGCAGTACACCGGGTCAAGAGACAATAGTAAAAGCGAGAAAGGGAGCAGTGGACAATGGGCACTCGTTGTAGGAGTAGACTTGATGGGTATTCAAAGGTCAAAAGAGGGAAATGAGCTTCTGATATAGACAATCAGAGCAGGGCACAAGCTCAACAGCACCATGGAAAGAACAGTATCACAAAAGCCCCCCAACTTAATGACACTGAGGATGTAGAAGACCCAACAGGGAAGAGTACGTGCACTTGAACCTGCGAACTTGCCTCCACACGGGGGGCTTCACTATCCCCCCCCCCCCGAAGACCTTGTAGGCTCAGCGGCCCTGTGCATACATACATCTCTGACAGGGGTGGGTTGAGCTGCAGCTGAGATCTGGGCCCTAGTGGGATCTTGGAGCTAGTGACGTCTGCAGGCGGGGACAGGGATAGCCCAGGTAGGTCGACCCGCTTGTGGGAGCGGGACTTTGCAGTGTTTGTAGTTGTCGTGATGTCAAGGGGAGGAGAGAGGATATGTGACGGTTTATGTGTATTGGATGCAATGTGAAATATGATTAGGTGCTTGACATGCTGCATGATGCATACTAAGTTCGTCTAAGTATTGGTAAAGGCTATGCATCAAGGACATCTCGAAAGACTGTGGACTAGGTGGCGATGCTGGGGTCTTGGTGAAGGTACAACGGCCAGGCTGTGAATAGGGCCAGATCACAATATGGTACGGCCAGATGCCTCTTGATACCATGGATGCAATCTATCACTGCATAATTGACTTATCACCAGCACAAAGGGTGAATCACAGGTACTGCAGAAGACGGATGTAGTGACACTTGCAAGCTATCCGGAATGGCGGTGATCATGTGCAAGACGTCGGGGTAAAGTGCCCTGTGTAGGTTAAGATGTCAGAATACCGCCAGCTCAACTCCGTGGTAGTACAGTAACAAAGTGGTACAGAGCCAAAAAGAAAACACCAAAGGCAATGATCACCATGACAAAGACACGTCTGTAACTAGATTTGTAGTGACATGGCTCGATGTAACGTTTTTGCGGTTTATGGAATAGGTTAGTGCTCACGCCGCAATCCAGGAACCAGAAAACACCAAACTTCTCCACTCAACCCGAATTTGGATAACTCTCAAAGCAGACGCAGTAGCTACATCTTCTATGGGAACACCAATGCAGACACTTCGCAGGAGAAGCATCATTCCACCATCAACGGCCTTATTAGCTCTTTATCTTGCTTTGTACTGTCCGTACGCGTACCTACAGGCAGCCTGTCCAGTCGCTTTCGCCAGAGAAAATCAAACAAGTCAATCACTCTGCGAGACCGGTACCCAGCATAACACTTGGGCATCCAGACCACTGGGAATCATATTCCACTATGCAAGTACTCACATCTTGATGTCTTTGCCAGTATGCTCTTTCATCATAATGTGCATCTGCTAACTTCTTCGTTGAAGACAACCCCTGTTTCCCGTCGAGGTTTGCTCAAGCAAACAAACGAACGAACCGGCCACTTCGAAACCCGTTTCCGCTCCCGTCAGCTGTCTCCTCCTCCTCCTCCTCCTCCTCCTCCTCCTCCTCCTTCTCATTTCTTCTTCGCCTTGAAAATCTCATCGTTTGAGATGGAAAAAAACGTTTCTTCTTTCGAACTGTAGGGAACAAAGGCCGCTTTTCCTCGTCAGGACGTAACTGCATACCAGCTATCCAGATTTGTGTGGTTTCACGGCATTTGTCATGCAGCCGCGTGGAAACCCGCGTGGGAGGCGTCAAGGATGGGCTGTGTAGTAAAGGGTGTCAGAAAGATGTGAGACAGAAAACGGTCGTGGGGGCAGGGTGTGCTGCTAGACATACCCAGATATGGCGTATGTGTGTGTTTGTGTGTGTGTGTGGCTCAAGCCATGTGATGAGATGCAACTTCATACTTGCTTGAGTTTGATCTTCGGGAACTATAGCGAACAGACCAGATGCATATATCGATTTTGGGAAATACGACGATCAGAAGGGAAAACGGGCGCAGAGGATCATCAACTGGTAATGTCGGCTTCGGGAAGACCCGACGGAGACGAGATTGGAGGAGCTCACGGCTAACGGGTTCCAGATTCTTGTTTGCAGAAGATCGAGTTCCCTTTTCAGGAGATGAACACCACGGCAATGACGAACTCTCTTACCATACGATATAACATGCTCCCGGCCGAAGCCCATCGTATCCAAGACCAAGTTCGAAGATCCCCTTAGTTCGCCTTATCGGCTATCTCGAGGTCGCCGTGCTGCACGAACCAGATACATACATACATATATACATACCTTACATGACGCACTCGAGGACCTCTACGTCTCCGCACACGTCACGATAGACATGCATTGGCTAGAACGTTACGGGAAGTCTATTGTACATTGACGCCGGTTCGACTGAAAGGAGTAAGGCTGCGTTTTTGCTACTTCTGGCTTCTTCTCTTGTTCTTCTTCTCTCGGGGAAACAATGCGAAGGAGGGACCTTATGCAAGGAGTATTCTCGGCAATGCTGTCACTCACGTTTCTTTTTGCGGAGGTGGAATCCTTTCCGTAGACAGACAATTCGTCAATTACATGAACCCTGTTTCTCGGACTTTCTGGAAGGTACATATAATCACTTGATCAATAGCGTGTGTATTATTGCGCTATGCATCACACATAATACCTGTTGTGCATCCCATCAAATATCTTTGTACACATTTACCCCAAGGCTTCGATTCCAGGGGCCGAGACAACGACCGTTGTGAGAAAGGTGCCAGAGCCGTTGGGAGGAAACAAGGCTTGCAGGGGGTCATCCTCTCTCGGACTGTGGCTAGCTGGACTTGGACTGTCTCGCAGTCTCAGCCCGGTTTTATCTTGCGTGCATATCAGGATAGAATCGACACCCGGGGGCCGGGTCGATGGACAATTGAGATTTGAGATTTTCCTTTTTTTTTTTTATCTCCGAGAACAGGTCATATTCGATGTGTATTATGCATGAAGTGTCATGCCATGACCATTGAAACGAACGGCGCTTCCGGTTCGTCTCCCCGTTTGGTGGGCTTTTGAAGATCTCCTCGGGTTGATCTGAGATCTGATCAATGTTTCATTGCATTAGCCAGCCTCGTTTCCAGCGGGGCCATTGTTGCAGCTGCAGCTGTAGGTATCTTGCTCCTTCAAACCACGTTGTATTGGTGTTGACGATGGCTTCATTTTGTCTCTCCTCTGCAGTTGCTACAAACGTTCTCTCAACACGTGGACCTCTGAACTAACCAACCCACGAACCAATTTGTTCCCCTCTCAAATCTCTTTCATGTATCTCGTCAACGACAATTGGGCGACTGCATGTTTGTCCAAACCCGCACGTTGACCTAAAATGGCATCAGCTACATGAATGTGGCTTTGATCTGCCTCCTATTTCCGCGTGGCGTTTTTTCGTAACTTTGGCTCTGAAAACGTCAAAAGAATAGAGTGTCCTTGGTTAGAACGTCTAGGTATGGGCCGGACCGCTCACACCGTCTCTAAAAAAAGTCTTTAGCTTGAACCTGTGTCCTTAGGTTACGTTGAGGTGCTTTAGTGGGATATGATAGGTGCTTTACAGCATGTGGCTGCTTAGTTCGCAGTTCGAGAAGCAAACGTGCGAACACCATTAGCCTACTGCAAGACTTTGCATTGACAGTCCATGCTTTCAAGGAGCACGGAGTACATGACCCCAATTGGGAGCATGTCTTTCCCAAGGCACTGATAAGACTCGGCCGAGTATTTGGTGTAATGGTGCAGGGTAGCTAGACAGCCACGACAAGACACGCACAACGAAGATCGATGGCGCTCACCAAGCCACATCACATACATGCATCACATAAGAGAGACATAGCCATGGACGAATTTGATCAACTTTAACATGTTTTTGAAGTACCGACCAATCTCAAGCCCAGTACAACGCGTGACCAATATCGTGCCCCTAAAACTCCGATCATGATTTTAAACATGAGAGCCCAATCCAGGCCCCGAGACAACAACACCCAGTGAAAAAGAAACACCACGCATCTATGATCCTCCTACTCTAGCCTCAATCTTCCCACTCCTCATCTAGTTGGTCAATCAGCCGATTCTCGGCATCTCTATCCTGCTCTCTCCGACTCGGACTCGAGTGTACTTGTTGGTAGCCACGTCGAACGGTGATTCGTCTCAGACAAGCCGTGAAGCAGCAAAAACAAAGTTCCTATAAAACCAAAAGAGAAAACCTCACCTGTCAGCCCCCAGTTTCTTTTCTATAAAACCAAAAAAAATAACGGAGGAGCAAAAAGAGAAAGGAAAATAACTCAGGGAGAGTATCGCTCGGGCTTGGAGCCGGGGAGGGGACGACGCACGCAGATGAAGCTCCAGATTCCCGCCCATAAGCTGTAGTTGGGGAGTTGTCGCCAGCCGCGCGCATGGGTCACCGTCCGGTTGTAGAAGATGCCGCCGAGGAAGTACACGAGCACCGCAATCACGACGATGAGTCCGAAGATGCTGCCTGGACCGACGCTACCGGGCTTATGCGGCTCTGCGTGGGCGCATGCGTGCGAGGATCGGACCTCAAAGAAATAGGCGCATTCGTCTGGGTCTGTGCCGACAAAGGAGACGCTGGCAGAGGTTGTGGTTGGGTCTCGATCGCAGTGGAACGAAATGGTCGTCGACTTGCGTCTTCGCTTGTCCTTTGGCTTCGGTTCCTCCTCAGCGGGCTCCTCGGGTTCCGGAACAGGTGTGTAAGCCGTCAAGTCGTTCTCATCCTCGAGGTACGAGTCGCGCTGGGCGGATCGTTCGTAGATAGGTTCCGTCTTGTTGACGTCGGCGCCGCAAGGAGAGCCCCCTGTGTATTGAAGAACCAACTTGCGACCACGGCTCTGTAAGTCCATTGATTCGAAACTGCGTCTGTATTAGCTGGCGCATTCCTTTCGGCGCAATGCACCAAGTTGTGCATGTTCAAACCCACCCTATTGAGAAGACCTCGCCTCCCACCATGTAATAAGCGCTCACGTTCTGCCACAAAGGCGGCTCGACACCAACGACGTTTGTGACTGGCTCCACGACCGGACCGCAGATGTTTAATGTGAAGTTCTTTCCGTAGTCGTAGCCCTTTGAGAAGTAGTCCTTTGTCACGGCGTACTTCTTTGTGTTCTCATCGGGCACGACGGCCATGTCTGGTCGTAGATCGAAGAAGCCGCCCATGCCGGTATGTGAAGTTGCTGTACATTGTGGGACTTGGATCGTGGTTGTCGGTTGCTCTGCGACTTGAGCGCTCGCCGAACCGAGTAACGATAAAGCGAATGGTAATGCTTGGAAGCGCATGATGATGGACTCGATGGTTATCGATGGTTATCGATTCGAAACCGTATGAGGATATTGGTCGTTGGAGTATTGAAGGCGAGACGAATGGATTAGAATGGAATGGACGTCGGGACAGATCTACTGCCTGGTTGATCGGAGCTATATGATTGCGATAAAGCCTATCATCAAAAACAATGGTCACCAAAAAAGGGGCTGATAATGAAGGAACAGGTGAGTAAGCGGAACAACTTCACAGAGAAGACACAAACATATAGTTTCAGGCCCGAGTCGCGAGGGTTTTGGCGATATGGAGATGGAGATGATGTATGTATTCTCCCTGATTACGCGTTGTGGTCCCTGGGCCTGGCTCCTGTTGCAATCCCCAAAACCTCAAACGGTCTTTTCCACAAATAGTAAAACCTGCCCTGGCCTTCCACGCCTTGCTCTACACCCCTTGACCGAAGAATTAAGACACATGGGGCTTGGATTTGTGGCGACATGTGTGGCTGGTGATTGGCCCCTTTGTGAGAGGACATTCTCCAACACCGGGACAAGTATTTGTCCGGCGGCATCATAGACTTTTGTGCCTTGGAGCTTGAAGATATACCGATTTCCTGGGACTCATCAGCCAGTCTGAACTTTGGCCAAACCGTGTAGATGACGAGTTGCGTATACCGCTCTCAAGTAAGAGATATAAGAACTCTATTTTAATACTACAGTCAGATATTTATTGCCGAACAAATCTATTGCCGACTTCCGTCGTGTTAGTGAAACTACGGAGTATCCAAGCTCTAATTCGCCAATTGACCTGAGACAACTGCCATTCCCGAATACGCGAATACGACAGGGGGAGCAGCGGGGCCCGAAAAAGAATACACTACGCGTTGATTAGATTAAGCTAATTCTGTGTAATTTCGTCACGACTCCCGTAGACTCGCCTTGACTTTTTGCAAAGAGTTGATCTTTGTTTCATGAGAACAAGAGGCCTCGTTGTTTGAGTAGAATTCCTTTGGCATCTGAACTTAGAAAGAATTGAAGCCCCTGATCTGAGTTCGTCAAAACCTCAAACATGGCTGTCAAAGATAAACAGCCGGCTTCAGAGGAGCAACACGGCTATGAGTTCTTTGGCCCGTAAGTTTCAAGTCATCTCCTTACCTCACTCTTCAGATCATAGCTAACAATTCTCAGTCCCGGCGCCTTTGTCATCTCGTTCTTCCTCCCCATCCTCGTATACGTCTTCAACTTCGTCTGCAACGACATCTCGGGATGCCCCGCGCCATCTCTGCTTCACCCCAAGACCCTATCGCTCGATGCCTTGAAACACGAAGTCGGATGGCCCAGCAATGGCGTCGCTGGCCTGGTCAGCTGGAAGGGAACCGCCGCTGTGATCGGATACAATGTCCTCTCCCTGATCCTCTACCGGGTTCTTCCCGCGGTTGAAGTTGAGGGCACCGAGTTGCGCTCTGGAGGAAAACTCAAGTACCGATTTAACAGTTCGTCAAACCTGAGAATGATGAGAGGAAGACGTTTCTAACACGTTTCGCAGCTTTGTACTCTAGCACCTTCACCCTGGCTGTCCTTGCCGCTGGAACCGCTGCTCAGGGTGCCGAGTTTCCGGTCTGGACCTTCATGTCGGAGAACTTCATTCAGATCCTTTCCGCCAACATCATCTACTCCTACCTCGTGTCCACCTTCGTCTACGTTCGAAGCTTTAGCGTTAAGCCCGGAAATAAGGAGAACCGCGAGCTTGCTGCTGGAGGCCACTCCGGAAACATGTTGTATGATTGGTTCATCGGTCGTGAACTGAACCCCCGTATTTCGATCCCTCTCATTGGTGAGGTTGACATCAAGGAGTTCCTTGAGCTTCGACCTGGAATGATGGGCTGGATTATCATGAACTGTTCTTGGTGCGCTCAGCAGTATCGCAACTATGGTTTCGTGACGGATAGCTCTATCCTCATCACCGCTGTTCAGGCTCTGTATGTCTTCGACTCTTGGTGGAACGAGCCCGCGATCTTGACGACCATGGACATCACCACCGACGGCTTCGGTATGATGTTGGCTTTTGGCGATATTGTTTGGGTGCCATATGTCTACTCGCTGCAGACCCGGTATCTCTCCGTTCACCCTGTCTCTCTCGGCCCTCTCGGACTAGCCGCTATGCTGGGTCTCATCGGCCTTGGCTTCTACATCTTCCGCTCAGCCAACAACGAGAAGAACCGCTTCCGAACCAACCCCGACGATCCCAGAATCTCTCACCTCAAGTACATCCAGACCCAGAAGGGCAGCAAGCTTCTCACAACAGGCTGGTGGGGAATCGCTCGTCACATCAACTACCTGGGCGATTGGATCCAGTCGTGGCCCTACTGTCTTCCCACCGGTATCGCCGGGTATCAGATTCTCAGCGCCGGAACTCATGCCGAGGGCGCGTGGGTTATGCGAGACGGTCGAGAGGTTATCCAGGGCGAAGCTAAGGGATGGGGCATGCTCATCACCTACTTCTACATCCTGTACTTTGCTATCCTTCTCGTCCACCGCGAGAGACGTGACGACGACAAGTGCCACCGCAAGTACGGCAAGGACTGGGAGGAGTACCGCAAGATTGTTCGATACCGAATCATCCCTGGTATCTACTGATTTATGAATGGGGTTTTTAGTTGAGTTCAGATAATTAGACCGAGTACCACGACGCTTAGAGACGCTGGCGGTATGGTGGCCCGGAGAGGGAAAAAGTGTATTCTATGGAGTCGATGATGGCATTGATTCATGTAATGGGCTAAGGGGTATCATGATGATCCTTGAAAGGATGAAATCGCATAGAGGGAGCTGACAGACTTGCCTAGAAGGGCAGTAAGCTACCACAGAAAGCTACTTAATAATGATTTGACCGTTTAAACAACCTGCATCTGCATACCACCCAAGCTTTTACTGCTGTGCCTTTGACTTACAACGTAGCATAGCACGCACATCTTCCTGATCCCAGACATCCAAGGAACAGCGCCAATTCACGAGCCCAGCAGGGCACCCATTACCTCCTAGACAGCTACAGAATAATAAAACTCTTGCTAATCTGACCATTTCGCCAAGAATACAAAGATGATCACGACTTGGAATCAATGGAGACGGGCTCTAGGCCCGACATTCCGCGGTGGTTCTTCGGACGCAGACGATCGCTGGGGTCGGGGTTAGTTTCTCTGGGATGCGGGGAAGAAAGAAAAAGGTTCCAAGGGGCGGGGGAGCAAGGGCATCGTGGGGAATTAGTGATGATGACGGGGAAATATGTAGAAAAATCTGGTGTTGTTTCGGCAATTGATCAAGGGAAGAGCAAGAATTCACCGAAAAAAGATACCCCGTAATTTCGAGCAAGGACTCATGCGTGAGGGCAATTAGGGCGGATTAGACTTTTTTATTTTGGGTTTTCTGACTTATATTAATTACAGGATCTGGAGAGGGCATGACCTTGGTAAAATTTAGCTATGTCGATCACGGTTCTGAGCTGACGAGGTGTACTCTGTAGTGCAACGTTGGTCCAGCTCGTGTTGGGAATTTATCAGATGAGATCAACACTCTCATGATCTAAGAGGCCACAGACTTGCAGCACCATCTGCCCAGTTCAGTTCAGTCCAGCTCTTGTTTATGGGTAAACAAAGGGACAATGCAATGCAATTCGGGTCTGGTCCGAGGAGTAGACCATGTGACGTCAAGATACTCCAGTCCAAATACTACATCCTCTTCTCTCCCATTCACACAACACGCATGTAAGTCGATGGTCAGACGAGTCTTGACTGATTCCTTTGGGTCTAAAGCTGCCTCCAACATCGGCCCTTTTTACCCCACGACCCAAGAAAAAGAGCCTGTTCACGACAATTGTCCAATACCAGCCGTGATCGACCCTCCCCAGCAAGCTACGGCATGCAGTCCCCAGGTCAAGGCATACGCGGTGGGGTACATTGACACAGCATTTGATGACGATGAACCTTTCTTCGCAGTGCATTTTAATCTCTGCTAAGCTTCGGGAGAGGCGGCGTCCGTCCGTGAGGGAAGGGATGTGCAGTGTGCGGTGCTTGTTAGTGGAGTAGCATTTAGACAGGGTTTAGATATCCCATGTACTGAACTTAGACTACAGCACTGCAGCTGTCGTGCGTGTTCTTCGCTGTAGCTGCACGTGGTGACAATGTTTAATTTTGTGAATATATAAATGTTAAAATACCACTTCTTTTCTGAGGCTTCTCTCCCCTCCTCACACTCGTCGATAAAGTTCTTCGTTGGCTTGCTCCCTTCAACTTTGGTCCCCTTAATTCCAATATATTGGACTAGCCTGTCAGTCTACTCCCTCAATGTTAAATCGACGACATTGATCCCTCTCCCCAGTAACAAAGGCTCACCAAACTTATAGATATTATATTATAGGAAGACACGGTCATAATGAAGCTGAATTGGGTCGCCGCAGCCCTCTCTATAGGTGCTGCTGGCACTGATGGTGCAGTTGCTCTTGCTTCTGAAGTTCCAGGCACTTTGGCTGGTGTAAAGGTCGGTTTTTTTTACCATTTCCTCATCTAATCTCAGCCTTGTTGCCATATCGCCCTTATTCGCTCGGACGCTACGCACCAAATCGCGATCATTTCCTCCCTCGCAGCCTTGTTTTCTTTTTTCGATCTTCCCTCCGCAATCGCCAGCACCCTTAGCCTACACAAAAACCCCCGAGACAGTCTCTTATTGAGTTTGTCGACATCAAGTTGCTTCTCAAGTGTGCATTTGCGTGGCTGTCTACTACTGCCTCTAGACCACCAAATCTGGGCGCAATTGACCGCTCAAACCTTGTTCGAATAAGCCTTTTATTCGAGACGTCCAACTAAAGAGAATGCGCCTTTCAATAATACCGATGTTATGCGCGGCGGTGGCTGCTGTGACGGTTGTTGATCAGAATACTGACGCTCAAAAGGTTGTCACGAGAGATACACTCGCACACTCACCTCCTCACTATCCTTCACCATGGATGGATCCTAATGCCATTGGCTGGGAGGAAGCTTACGCCAAAGCTAAGAACTTTGTGTCCCAGCTCACTCTCCTCGAAAAGGTCAACTTGACCACTGGTGTTGGGTAAGTAGCTCCTTGCGAACAGTGCATCTCGGTCTCCTTGACTAACGACTCTCAGGTGGCAAGGCGAACGCTGTGTAGGAAACGTGGGATCAATTCCTCGTCTTGGTATGCGAGGTCTTTGTCTTCAGGATGGTCCTCTTGGAATTCGTCTGTCCGATTACAACAGTGCGTTTCCCGCTGGCACCACAGCTGGTGCTTCTTGGAGCAAGTCTCTCTGGTATGAGAGGGGTCTTCTGATGGGAACTGAGTTCAAGGGGAAGGGTATCGATATCGCTCTTGGCCCTGCTACTGGTCCTCTTGGCCGCACTGCTGCTGGTGGACGAAACTGGGAGGGCTTTACCGTTGATCCTTATATGGCTGGCCATGCCATGGCCGAGGCCGTCAAGGGTATCCAAGACGCAGGTGTCATTGCTTGTGCTAAGCATTACATCGCAAACGAGCAAGGTAAGCCAATTGGACGGTTTGGGAAATCGACAGAGAACTGACCCCCTTGTAGAGCACTTCCGACAGAGTGGCGAGGTCCAGTCCCGCAAGTACAACATCTCCGAGTCTCTCTCCTCCAACCTGGACGACAAGACTTTGCACGAGCTCTACGCCTGGCCCTTTGCTGATGCCGTCCGCGCTGGCGTCGGTTCCGTCATGTGCTCTTACAATCAGATCAACAACTCGTACGGTTGCCAGAACTCCAAGCTCCTCAACGGTATCCTCAAGGACGAGATGGGTTTCCAGGGCTTCGTCATGAGCGATTGGGCGGCCCAGCACACCGGTGCTGCTTCTGCCGTCGCTGGTCTTGATATGAGCATGCCTGGTGACACCGCGTTCGACAGTGGATATAGCTTCTGGGGTGGAAACCTGACTCTTGCTGTCATCAACGGAACTGTTCCCGCCTGGCGAGTTGATGACATGGCTCTGCGAATCATGTCGGCCTTCTTCAAGGTTGGAAAGACGGTAGAGGACCTCCCCGACATCAACTTCTCCTCCTGGACCCGCGACACCTTCGGCTTCGTCCAAACATTTGCTCAAGAGAACCGCGAACAAGTCAACTTTGGAGTCAACGTCCAGCACGACCACAAGAACCACATCCGTGAGTCTGCCGCCAAGGGAAGCGTCATCCTCAAGAACACCGGCTCCCTTCCCCTCAACAATCCCAAGTTCCTCGCTGTCATTGGTGAGGACGCCGGTCCCAACCCTGCTGGACCCAATGGTTGCGGCGACCGTGGTTGCGACAATGGTACCCTGGCTATGGCTTGGGGCTCAGGAACTTCTCAATTCCCTTACTTGATCACACCAGACCAAGGTCTCCAGAACCGAGCTGCCCAAGACGGAACTCGATATGAGAGCATCTTGACCAACAACGAATGGGCCCAGACACAGGCTCTTGTCAGCCAACCCAACGTGACCGCTATCGTTTTTGCCAACGCCGACTCTGGTGAGGGTTACATTGAAGTCGACGGAAACTTCGGTGATCGCAAGAACCTCACCCTCTGGCAACAGGGAGATGAGCTCATCAAGAACGTCTCGTCCATCTGCCCCAACACCATTGTCGTTCTGCATACCGTCGGCCCTGTCCTGCTCGCCGACTACGAGAAGAACCCCAACATCACCGCCATCGTCTGGGCTGGCCTTCCGGGCCAAGAGTCTGGCAATGCCATCGCTGATCTCCTCTACGGCAAGGTAAGCCCTGGCCGATCCCCCTTCACTTGGGGCCGCACCCGTGAGAGCTACGGTACCGAGGTTCTTTATGAGGCGAACAACGGCCGTGGCGCTCCTCAGGACGACTTCTCTGAGGGTGTCTTCATTGACTACCGTCACTTTGATCGACGATCTCCCAGCACCGATGGCAAGAGCGCTCCCAACAACACCGCTGCTCCTCTCTACGAGTTCGGTCATGGTCTGTCTTGGACTACCTTTGAGTACTCAGACCTCAACATCCAGAAGAACGTTAACTCCACCTACTCTCCTCCTGCTGGTCAGACCATTCCTGCCCCAACCTTTGGCAACTTCAGCAAGAACCTCAACGACTACGTGTTCCCTAAGGGTGTCCGATACATCTACAAGTTCATCTACCCCTTCCTGAACACTTCCTCATCCGCCAGCGAGGCATCCAATGACGGCGGCCAGTTTGGTAAGACTGCCGAAGAGTTTCTACCTCCAAACGCCCTCAACGGCTCAGCCCAGCCTCGTCTTCCCTCTTCTGGTGCCCCAGGCGGTAACCCTCAATTGTGGGACATCCTGTACACCGTCACAGCCACAATCACCAACACAGGCAACGCCACCTCCGACGAGATTCCCCAGCTGTATGTCAGCCTCGGTGGCGAGAACGAGCCCGTTCGTGTCCTCCGCGGTTTCGACCGTATCGAGAACATTGCTCCCGGCCAGAGCGCCATCTTCAACGCTCAATTGACCCGTCGTGATCTGAGCAACTGGGATGTGAATGCCCAGAACTGGGTTATCACCGACCATCCCAAGACGGTGTGGGTTGGAAGTAGTTCTCGCAAGCTGCCTCTCAGCGCCAAGTTGGAATAAAGGACAAGCAGACAGGGGCCAGTTTTGGGAGGACATAGTAGCCGCGCGCCAGTTACGTCAATGGCCGGTGAAGTTATTTTCGCTTAGCTTGATGAATAGAATCACGCACTTTTTGAACTCAGTCTGCTTTTCGTGATGCCTTGGTTCGTTGGGCTGCCTACAGCCTCGGGCTTAGTACTTGATTGGCCTCGCAAACACTCTATGCGTGAAAAATTTCGTACCCATCCAAATTCCATCGAGGATTAATTACATTTTATAACAAGGAATGAATTAATTGTTTTATACATATTGAACATGGAAAGCCATTACGAACCCCCATTTCACTCATGACGGTCAACAATATACCCAACTCTGCGACACGTTAGAGTACTCCTCGCGATGGCTTCATATCTTTAGTAGCATAACATGCCCACCATTATTATCGGTTTAGAAGAGAACTAAAGCATTGGAAATATTTTGAAAGCCAAAGATGTAAGGTAGAAACAAAGAACATTGCTTATATAGCAAGTATTCATATTGCAGCGAAGAACGGCCATATCTAAGGCAATGCACTGATCTGGCTGAAGGTTTAATGGAAGACACGGCGTGTCTCGGCAGGATGTCCTTCCTTATTCCTGTCGTTAGAAATATCCTCTTCGTTTGAACTTTCAGCAGTCCGGAGCCTTCTTCCCTCGCTACTACGAAAGGAACAGTGTCGTGGGGAAATACAGAGGATTCTTGAGTCACATATCAGTCACCTCATGGATCTGCCTGTTGAAATGCATTCTCCCCGACTAGCAGTGACTAAGTTGAATGATGTATTCTGGCTAAATGCCAGATGTGATCCTGAATATCAAGACTCTCCAGCATGGGATGGTGGGGTGTATTGAGATTCTCAGATTATGGATGGGCACTTTACTGGGAAGGCTCTTTCTTCGAGGCGCGAGGGCCAACACGACGATCCGATGAAGACTAAGAGGCTTCTTCAGCACCTTCAAGTATTCGTTCCAAAGTACATCCGTGGTTTCATTATTCTGGGCTGGGTATCGGAAGAAGGGATCGTGGTTTCTTCGTAGCTAGTGGTCTGAAACGCCTATCTGAAAACTTAATGTTAGCTTGAACTTGAAAAAGATGTTTGAGAAGGAGTTGGGTAAGCAGAAGTGAAGCAGGTGGCTTTAAAATGGGGGATTGGAAGAATATGGCAGATCTGAAGATGCGTATGAGGCTGGAAGCAGCGCTTGAGACTCGGCATCACGAAAATGATGCCCAAAAGGGTACCAAGCGTGAGTTCAGCGGTTGTAGCTCTTTTGGTTATGTGAGCTAGTAGTGTTAATGTGGAATAGCTCCAACCACAATCATAGGAGCAGCGATGTGTTGTGTAAGGCAAGTGGAGTATCAGATCGAGTATTCCGTATAGATTATGGACACTCAAAATTTACCGAAGTGCGGACTGGGGCATCGGGGCAGATTTAGATATCAATAGCGCAAGAGTCGTTCCTAAGATGAATAACAAGTCGAAAGCTAGACTTGATCGTTGGAAACTGGGATGGATGTCAGACCATCAGACCATCAGACCTATAGCCTGCCTCAGAACGTAACACAAGCGGCCAAATATGCACTGATTAACTTCAAATACGTTAACTCCGCATCTGCTTTCACGTGTGTGAATAGGGCCTGAGCGAGAACTTCTGTATTTATTTTCGACAAATCTCTCCTGAATACCCCAAGGGCCGCATGATCTATCCAGCACATGCCCAAGAGATAGCTTGATTCCAAGCAAGTGTAGCGTCGGCAAATACCTTAGATGCCTCAAATGATAGCTTAAGTCAATGGTTACTAGAGAATCATAGGTCAGAGGATGACTCGCAACTTTAACCGAGAAGGGGCATGGGAACGAACCTTGCATTTTGACTTGGGAGGCACAGGCAAGACAGTCATGAAAAGAACATTGTTTTTCCGAAGTTGATAGCCAACCGATATCTGGCCTGGGCCATCCACCTTTCTGTTGCATTCCTTGCATTGCGACTAAGTGTCCTTGAAATGAGGCAGCCCCATGAACATCATCTTTTCAGCAACTCGCATCTGAGTTGAATACTTCTCCTGTGGTATATAGAATGATGCGTACATCGGGGGCGCTGGATTTTGCTTTACACTCGATTAGTATTGATAAGACAGTCATGACATTGACCTGTGTTTCATGCTCTGAGACACATTTAGGGATGCATGTCTGGATAAGGGTGATGACGGACCTGGAGTGTTTCGATTTATGGCGTGTACGATGATTGCGGAAACAGTTTTGGAAGTCTATGTCTCGATCAAGGGCTCGTATGAGTTCTTCGAGGAGACTTCAGAGTTCTGGAAAGGGGACATGCGATGTGATCTGGGAGTTGAGGGGGGTTGAGTTCATATCGGACGAGCCATGGGCAACCTGCTGATGGAAAAGTCAGATGAGAAACTTGTACGCATACACAAGTAACCATTGGTATTCAGACCTAACAACATGATTCCATTTTCCGATAGTTGTGAATTTGCAGTCCTCGTCGTCGGAAGACATCACCTTTAGGTCTTGGAGGTGGATCGCATTAGCAGCATTTTGATTTTTCATTACCGGACATAATACCACAATCTCTTCCTGCCTTCTGATGCTTGGATTGGGCCATTCTTCGATAATTCGAACTGCTCCAATGAAGTCATAATCAATGTCCCGTGGCAAAACGTGTCTTTGTGCAACAAAACAACTGCCGAAAGGAAGAGAAACAAAACGACCGTTGGTCATACAGTCTCTCATAACGAGGAAGTTCCTACCGAAAGAATCGCCTCAACGTCTTTGTGCCACGTTACTGCTTCCCTCCATCCATTTCATCTGATCTAACCAGCAATCAAATTAACTGCCGATTAATTAGGAATGAAGTTTTTCGTGGATTCGGTCCGATGAAGACACCCTGAAATGGTACCAGAGTATGTGGCCTGATTTTCCTATTGTCAAGGCGATATGGTCACACAATCGGCTATGCAGAAGATTGCTTGGCTGGTAGTTCCTGGGATTTGATGAATACGCTTGGGTGAGCATTCCATAACCCCTGGCAGCTCAAAGTGGGATCTCAAACTGGCAGATCTTGCGAAGATAAGTAGGAAGGACAATGTGCAAGGGTCAAGGTCATATTTAAATGCTTCGACACCCGCTCTCAAGATATGTCGCTGAGATGGACGCAGCTGAGAGACAGGTGACGGCGGGCCCGATTGTTGTCAATCATCGATGAGTCAATGTCGGGATGGTGTCGGTTCAGGTAAGAAGCCTCGTTATTATGTCCTATGCTGCGTTTGTGTATGACTGACGGGTTGAAAGCAGTGCTTGCGAGTGAGGGCATCGACGATCGTTTGGTGGCTCAAGAAATCGGGTTGCCTGCGATTGATGAGTACTTGTCCTTTCATAGACGGTTAGGCATCAAGCTTATACCTCTATTGGATCTAGGCGAACTATGGCTACCCACTTGGTCTGATGGCCTTGTTTCAACTCAAGCTGCCTCCCATGTTGGAGTGTCGTCTTACTCGCGCTGATTACACCACGACCGCTGGCTTGGACGTGCCTCAGGATTCGACGCCATCGCTACGTTTTCTTCACCAGAATCAACTCGAATGATGGCTGAGAGAGTGCGTGAACCTGCTGTATTCCGACTGATGCTGTCGTGGCTCCCGCCGAGTCCACCAGTACAGGGATCTATGTTGGTCTGCCCCCAGGTGAGTTTGTACTATCAGTCATGATGCGTGTGAGCTAATCAAATGTAAGGATAAACGAGACGACACAAGACTGATATGACTAAGTATAGAATGTTCGTCATTCGGTGATCTAGGCGGAATCGTTCTCTGCTTTGATATTTGTCTACAAAGTGCGAACATCTCCAAGACGCGGTCGCACTGAGTAGCGCAGGTTCATGCACGGTAGTGCAACAGCTTTGTGCAGCACTGGAGACGATCAGATGATATCGGCAGTTGTTTTGTTGGATCCGGTACGTGTTGTCAGTTGCGAGATCAAAAATCACAAAAGGCCGTTGTGCTGTAGGGGGGAGGCGGCCAGATGCATGAGCGACAAAGTGGGACTGCAGTTCAGACGGAGCCAAGGAAGAAGGCAAGCTGTTGGGGAAAGTGGATAGTGCATGTCTGCTGCCTGGCAGGCCCCTGGAAACAGTTGGTTCCTCTTGCCTTAGCAAATATCAAAAACATGTTATTCTTTATCTTCTCTCCCAACAACTGCCCGTGACCACTTTCATTGGCTAAACTTGCACAACAACAACAATAACGCCCTGTTTCAAGTGAGCCTGTCTCTGGATCGCTAAGGGTGCGTCGCAAGCATGTCAAGGGTTGCATTAACAAACACTACAGCATCGGCCGATTCTCCCCTCTGCGATGTCTACAGGCGCTCTGTGTCAACAATCAATCATCCGAGCTTCATCATCTATCATTCTTGCTCTCTCTATCCATTACGCCTCTTAGCCGTGAGAACAGGGTGAAGTCTTGAGAGCCTCAAGCAGCCAACATGAATATAAGTTGCCTCGTTAATTCTCCGATATTGTGGCATGCTCGTAATCTGAAGCACAAGAGCAACTGGCCCATTTTTATTGCTACGTGCCAACAATAGATGCTGACAGAAATAGATCTTCATTAACTCGAATCGCCGGGGGGCCTTTTGCTTATCATCAGGAGGCCCTTTGACAAACACTGCACTTGTCCTGGGTCCAGAAGGCGCCTTGGCCAGTTACATGGTTGCCTTGCCGGCATTGATTTGAGCGCCGCAAACAACCTTTAGCTTTGTCACGAACGCCCGCTTATATCTCTTAGGATCAAGGAACGACTCATACGATCTACCTCTCAGCGAGTACAGAACGTGAGATAGCAAAGTCATGCAACTCAAGTGATCAAGCTACGACATTATTCGCTACACGAGCACAACCACAGTCACAGCATGCAGAACGATGAGGCTCAAGGCTTGAAATTTGAACCCCCATACTTTCTGTTTGGTGGTTGCCTCATATCCTTCAGTGTTGTTTGGGATTGAGAAAGGGTTAACTACCAAGAAGGAGGGTGGTGCCAATATCAGTACTTGAGTGCAGTCAGACAAGTAGCGAAATTTGGGAAGGCCGATGCTGTGAGCTGACTCCTAAATCTCTCAAGCTTGTGATCGCTGAGCACCTAACTGGTGATGATTGCTGAGCCAGCTTCCATCAATCCAACATGGGAGCCTTGGTTAACGGGTTTCGACTATACTCTTCCATGACGTCGACTCGTGGCTAATTCCTTTTTGACAAATTTGAGATACCAGCAAGCCATTCACTGCGCCTCATCATCTATCACGGCTGGTAGAGGGAGCCAAGGTGTACAGGCAGGCAACGTTTGTGTCCTTGGCTCCCGGAGTATTACAATATCAAGCATACTATTGAAGTCCAGCCTGCGTGTAACTCCTGTGAAAAGAGCTACACGAAAGGAATTGGATTAATCCTCTAGCGACTCTTCCTGATCTCGGCTAATTTATGCCTGACCTCAGTCAGTATCGAGGATTTGGGAGGGCGCTGAGCCCAAAGGTATATAGGGTGGATAATGTCCCCCGAAATATAGCTGCCAAAACGCAATTTGAAGAACTCGACTGAGTAGATTCCCATATTGATCAACTTGATCTTCTTTTGGATTATCGACATATCTCGGTATACTTTTACCTTGGCAAGTGTATATCTTGTCACGCATCTAGTCTTCCCACTTACCTCCGGAACTACCAATCCTACATACCAGTGCCAAATCTTTCATTATGGGCAGCGGCAAAGGCAACAGCAGCCGGAGCAGTAGGAGTAGCAAAAGAGCTCCCGCTGAATGCAGTGTGTCCAAATGCGATCGCGCAGTGGCGTGTTACAGCAATGGTAAAGACGCAGATTATTGCAAACCCCGTGAGTGTGTCCTTGAAGTCTTATCTAAGTCAATTACTTACCGTACATCAGATTGCTGCGAATTCGGACCCAGGTGCAATACTCGCACGCGTTCAAAAGATAAGTTCTGCGACAAACGTGAGTAGCCTGTCGTTTCTTCTTAGCAAAATGGCTGACTCCTTTTAAGACTCTGAGTGTGCTTGGCTTAAATGCAATACGAAACTCTTGGATGTCGAAGGAGGTGACTTTAAATACTCTAATATTGGTCACGGCTATTGGCTCTGCCGCGACCGTAAGTCACTTATCCCAGGCCGAGTCCCAAACCCAAATGCTGACATTCCCAGACTCCTGTAAGGCGAAAGACAAAGACAAGCAATGCTATGAAGAGCGCGACAAGAACTCGCAGTACTGCACAAAACACTCCAAAGAGTTTCAGTGCAAGTTCACGAAATGCGATTCCGACCGGGATGACTCTGAACGTTACTGCAAGAAACACCATTGTGAGGTGGCCGACTGCCACCATCGAACATACATCTTACCTCATGATGAAATGTTGGCTCGGGATGGGCGGAGGTGCATTCGACATCAATGTTGTATTGCCCCCGGAGGTTGCAAGGGCTACTCTCTTTTGAATGACAAGGGAGAGCCTACGAAGCTCTGTGCAAACCATGGCAAATGCCAATTCTTACACGGCTGCGACGCTATTGTCCAAGGAGACTCGAGATTCTGTACTGAACATGAGTGCGACCAACCGGACTGCCTACAGCCTCGGGATGTCCATCAAAACGCAACTATGAGATGGTGTCATATGCGTAAGTATCTACTTCCTCCCACTTTACAAAGCTAACAGTCCAATGTAGATTTATGTTCCGCGCCTGGCTGCCCCGACTTCGCTAACGGACATGGTCAAGCCCACCCCCAGAAATGCTTCCGACATACTTGTCAACGACGAGACTGTTCAGAAATCGTCAAAGACAGCAATCCCAACTCGAATTTCTGTCAAACTCATGCCTGCGCCGACCCTGCATGTCCCAATGAGTCAACAATCCCTGGTGGGTATTGCTTGGCCCATGTATGCACCACACCAGGCTGTCGTGCGCCCCGAGAACGCGGTTCTCCATTCTTCGCCTACCTTTGCAGACTCCATGGGGATGAGAGACTAGCGGAACAACAAGAGATACACTATATTCACACCGCTACTCCTTCTCGAGCAACATCTCGCTCGGGTAGCAGGGCCAGTAGCTATGACTCCCGGCGAAGGCCGAGGACGTATGCTGGCCAGGAATACTATCATTCAGCATATCGGGATCCGGTCCAGGCTGCAGAAGCTCATCGTCGATATGGAGGCATGAACAGAGAGTACATGGCGACCCCAAGAATGAATATGGATTGGGCGGGCTATGGACCATACCGTCACCAAGACTAAGTTCCCCGCAAGGCATCTTTAGAGTCTCACGCATGATGGGGGATTGGGGGAGAAGATTCTGGTAACTGAAATATGGCAAGGAGTTGGGGTGGATACGTCACGGGTCATGAACAGCACATAGCATCGTGATTACATGATGTACTGTTTCTTCGAAGTCGGGCTATAGCCGTCCAAGCAGAAACAGATAGATACAGCTAGAGCTAATGGGGTTCGAGGCCGGACCATCTGGTTCAGAAGCCTCGATGTGGGGCGGGCGGCAGGGAAGCCGTGTTGTACAGCATATACTCGAGAAGACCCCGGTAGATGTCAGATATGCTTGGATTTAAGCTTAGTTATTTATGTCTCGATAAGCTATTGATCCCTGCTGAAAAGTGATGAAGCCTGCCGAGTGTAACACGGGAGAGCTTGGGATGACTCCTGAATAAGAAGGTGAATGACCCACAAGAAGGGAAGAAGGGAAGAAGGGGGAGACTTGAATATGATCTCGCTTCTAGCCCAGATATTTCCGGATCATCTCTCTTGGAACTGACTGTCTTTCCTTCATAGCTGCCCTGATTCTCCGTTTTGGCATCGGGCGGGCATGACGTTCTTGTGCTCAGCTCGATAAGCTGAGTCAGCGATTTTCATCGCTGAGGTCTGGGTATCACCTCAACCTCCCTGTCACCCGACCCTCGATTTCTCATCTAGTGACTCGACAGTATCTCAAGAATCGTTCTTATCGCTGTGCTCCCTGGTACGTCAGGTGATATCCGTCTCCTCTGTATTCACCTTGGGCATCTTCTTGGGGTCCGCACGCGTGGGCTTGGCTTGCTTGTAGAAGACCGTATCAGGCTTCTTGAACACGCGTGGTTGGATCTTGGGACCGCATATGGGTCTGTTGATTATCTTTCCGTTGCTATCGTAGATCAGATTGGAGTAGCCGGGGTATTTGGTTCGAATGCTCGAGAGACGGAATATCTGGGCTTGGAGTCCGTGGTTGATGGCCATTTTGTCCGTGGTGTTGTGAAAGTGCGATGATCTATTGATGGGTTATGAAGATACGGTGATCATGAAAGAAAGGGTGTGATTCTTTTGCGTGGGAGAGAGGGTAATTTATACTTGTTTATGAATTTCAACTCGTTGGTATGAAAGTTTGGTGATTTGACTTTATCGTGAATTATGATGCAGGGGCAAAGTATAGCAGTAGAATCCCCACAAAGTCTCGCAATAGGAGATGATATCACTGCACCAATAAACGTCTTCAAATTAGTAGAGAGTTTCATGTTTAATTAATATGCAAGGATATAATTGGGCAGCTGCAGAAAACGCGTTGGTTCCTATGGCTTTTACTAGGTCACCTCGCAAACATTCCACAAAGAAACTTCAAGCTTGATATAAAATACCCAATAACAGTGCAACAAGTGTCAAAAGCTCTTACTTTTCAGTTTGCCCTTTGGGTTTTCACTTACGTCAAATTGCCCTTTGTATACACGGCAAAGAACGAAATAGGGACAAACACCCAAAGCTGCCTAAGTTACTGTTTGGTTTACCACCTCTTCTCCTGCTACTAAATGTTTGACTTTTGGGAAACTTCTTAAGTATTCTATATCGGGATGCCCATGTTGTACTTGAAGTTGATCCAAAGAAACCAACTCTTGCAGAGGAGCAAGGCAGATACAGGAACGGAGCCAATAAGTTACAGTCTACCATGCTCTTTCCGATAAAGCCTTTCTTTATAGTCCTCTTTTAATGATACCGCTGAATCGGGAACAACATTTGTCTTGTCTTGACAACGAAACCATATCTCAAGTTCCGCCGGCAGAGTACCGCCACCGAAACAACATGGTGAGGATTTGGGTTCATGAAATTAGCATGTCCGCTTTTAGGGCCAGTCTCTCTATGACTCTGTAAGAGTTTCTTGAGGTTTATTCCAGACTAGGAAGTTCCATATGAAATGGCAAGACATGGTCTATGGCCTTCTTGAGACACGACGTGGTTGCGGTACCTTGCCACCTCCCCTGAACAGCAGAATCATACGTTGGGTGGCGGCGTCAAGTTATGCCTTGGGATGTGTTTAACAGATAAGCAGTATTGAGATGATAAATGGTTTCTAATAAAATTCTCTGGGTGTACCTGAGCTATTTTTACTCTCCGTCATGGTCCGTTTACCTGGCGGGGATTCTTTTGAACTGTTTATCGTCTACCTGATTATGTTCATTCCAGCTTTCTGGTAGCTTGGCTCTCCGCACAACGTCCCTTACTAAGATTATAGGAGATCAATAGCAATTGAGCAACTCAAGCTATTAGTAGAACCTAAGTTTAACTCTCAATAAAGCTTTTGTGCTCCTGTATAGGAAGAACCGTTGAAGGCAATCAGATGTCAACTACATCTCTACATACCCTAGACGCTGGCCACTGAAAGCGGTAGCGGGGACAGTGGTTTCAGGGCATTTTCCTCTTTCAACCGCCGCCATCGTCAGGTATGACTTCAGACGAACATCTTACTATGCCAATGCAGAATAGAGTTCAATCAATCTCCGATCGAACCATCCCCCAAAAGCACGATCCCTCCAAGACCGACAAATTCACATGCAGCTCCCGAAAGCCTGGGACTCCAAAGTGGAGCAATCCGGCTTGCCCCCGATCCGAGAAGTTGGAAGAACAAGCCCGTTTCAGCTCCGCCAAGAACGATCAGGCCAAGCAATATTAATCAATGCTATACATATAAAACAACCATAAGTCGCCGAAACACGGGGTATTATCGAGCTTTTCACAGGGCTAGTGTAGTGGTATGGCTGTTTTGCTTGCAGGTTTTACCAACGTCACATCCCGGTATCGTCCCAGATCTGAGACAGATCTGAAAACAGCCTGGAGTTCACCGACTGTGCCAAACATTTGATGAAGACCGGCCAAAGATATGGTCTCGAAGAAAAGGAAATGACCAAGCCAAGTGAGAAGAGGGAAATAGAGTTTATGAATGTCTGTGACAATGCGAATGGCCTCATCGTCAGCTCACAAGTCAAAGCTGATCTTCACATACCGCGCGCTTAAGGAATATCTCAATTGGTCCCCCAGTTGCAGAGTCGCAGATGTTTCAACCAACGAGACGCATCCGCGACCGGGTCGTCTTGGCCCCGACCTCAGTGAATCGCAGGTCTGACACTCCAATTGGCCGAAGCTGTGATGGGTGGTATAACCCCTGTAAGGTCTCATGCGAGATGTTCTTCTCTTTTGTCAGAGCCATTCGCTCTTCTTCAAAGAACGAGCGTCTTGCTGAAAATCCCTCTTCATTCTTTTCTCTTCCTCGCTGGCGAGTGACTTAATAACTCTTAACAATTTTTTTTTTAATTCGAAGGATTTTGCTGCAACCCTCCTTTGCGACTCAACCTCCACCACTTAACCCCACTCAACACCACACATACTTGCATACCACCACTTACATCCCCCACAATGGGTAACAATCTCTCCTCAACCTTCGTCCCCGACACTTCGAAAGTCGTGCTCAGTCCTGAAGACCGACACGCGGACATGTTCCTCGGTATATTCTGGGCATCGTCACTCTACGCCTGCGCCATGATCTTCAGCACCTGCGCTCTGATCGACCGATGGAAGGGTCCCTACGATCGCGTTAGAACGTCACTTGGTTCGGTTATGGGAGCGTTGCTATTATCGACGGCTTGGCCTGTTGTCATGGCATACTTGATCTTTTCGCCGGCTGATGTCGAATAAGCGGAGGAACTATTGGGTCACGGCCTTGGGAATGAGTACTTGGAAAGGGTTTGGTTGGGTTGGATTGGGCGATTGGCGTCTTGAGAATTGTGGTGGAAATGGCATTACGGTCAGACCTGGAGTTTGAATGCATACCACGGCGATATACCATCTAATACAATTTTTTTTTCTTATGTTTATCATATTTGATTGACTCGACTTGCCGATGATCCCCTCTATCCGCGTGAACCGAATGAAGGGTCCCTCATGACTACATTCAAGTCTCATTACAACCCCCCAACCCCCCCAGTCGTTCATTAACCCACCAGAGTATTTCGACGACTTCTGTCAGATCGCGCATCCTTTCTTCCAATGATGGTCTCAAGCGCCTGAGTCAAAGCCTTGGCATCATACCGCCCACCTCTTCCCTTCTCATCCTTGGGACCATACAGCCTCGTTGCATCTATACCCAACTGTGTAAACAGTTGTTTATCCACCTTCGGCGACGCTGGACCTTCTATGTAAATAACATGCGACACATATTGACTGTATTCCTCCTCCGTGGGTTTGGGCAGACCTCTTGAGTCAGCGAGAGCATTTGCGATAGCTCCAACAAAGTCTAATCCAGTGAAAGGCGCCGTTGAAGGACCAGTCTCGCGATCGGTTGTGCCGTTGAGGATGAGGATCTTGTTGCGCACTTGCGGACTGACGATGGCATCGCCGACACCGCGAAGGACAAGGCTGGGGATTAATGAGGTAAAGAGGGAGCCAATGCTGTATACCACACTGTGAACAGATCGGAGGGCGTCGAGGACTCTTGGATTGGCGGGCATCTTGATCTCCTCGCCGTATGGGTTGATGTACCATACTCGCGCAATCCTTGCGGGTAGGTCTTCTTCTTGCTCTTTGGAGAATGCAATGGCCGGTCGGCGCAATGCAGGTAGTGTTCCTGGTAGGTTCGCGTCCTCTACATGGTGGTGATCTTGGTCCCATGGCTGGTCCTGTCGCGATACTGTTGGGCTGTGCACACCGGCTGATGCTCCAGGCACAGCGGCGGTTGGAGCACTGGGATGCGAGATGTCGTTCTGGCCTGTGATTATCGTGCCATCTTCAAGACCAGCAGCGATATGGCTAGCAAAGTTGGTGTTGAGGGCTGGAAGGACTGCTATTCTATCCGGCACTGAACATATTGAGCTCAACAGGTAGATGGCAGCTTCGAAACTACCAGTGAAGAGACGAGCGCCTGTAAGGAAGAGGTTTCCAATGCTGGCCCCGGAATAGTCAAAGCGGCTGCTAGGCTTCATGCGCTTCACAACCTCAAGATTGAAGCTGTTCAGATAAGATCTGATAAGCTCCCTTTTGGGCGACGAGATGTCATTCCAGAGAGGGTGAGTCGCTTCTAGAATCTCAAACCATTCTGATCTGGCCTCAGTGTAGACCTTTGGCAAGCGATGATTGAAGAAGTGCTTGATAGCTCTCGTCTCAGGACTTCCATCGTTCGAAATAAGACGAACAAGTCGGGACCTCACATCTCCGATACCTAGAACCCTGTCAGTCAACTAAACCCATAGCATATAGAAGAGCCACGTGGAATGGGAACATACCAGGTCCACCAAAGACACGAATGATCTCACTACTGCTGCCGCCATTATCAGAAATGGGTATCACGTAGCTCAGCGTGCACTGATTCGCTTCTCGAACGCTCTCGAAGACATCGACGAGGTTGTTAGCGGCGCTACCACCCGAGAAGACCACTATGCCCGTCGGTGGTGCCGCTGGTGTGAGGGGCCGGCGAGGGGTCGGTGGTGCTGAGGATCCACTGGAGCTTGGGAGCTGTAGACCAAGGCCGTTAAGGTTGATCTGTGCCTTTGCCATTGATTGGTAGTCGGGGGAATTATGTGATTTCTGTTTCTGGCGCAGAATGAGAACGGATTCAGAATCTGGAGATGGTGTTGATGACAGATGACAGATAGCGGGGCATGTTCGATTGTAAAGCCCCGGTAACGTTATTGCTTCATGACCCAATTATTTCCAGTTGCAACGGGTTTACAGCTGTTAATTCATTCCAATTGATGAAATAATTACTTCAATTTTACAGTGACTGTAGTATTTTGATCTTGAATATGAGGCTGTTGCTGCCAAGATGCCATGTTCCAAGCTCATGCACATACTCAAGCAATGCATGAACCCACGAGTCATGGAACAACGTGGCACGCGCTCCAATGACTTTTTACACTCAAATGTCAACATCAACACCATCTCACCCACCAAAAGCGGTAACACCCCGAGCAACCGGCGGCTCTCAATGCTCGAACCGGGAACGAAAAGCTTTGACACTTCGGATCCGTGTGGGTACCATACAGCGGACGGTGGACCGCAAAAAAAAACATGATGGCTTCATTGTAAAGAAACAAGTGGAACTCGGAACTCTTAGTCCAAAGCCCGCCATTGGTTCCCATGGCCCGGCAGTTGAAGCTTTGCCACAACTGGAGAAGAGCTATCACGGTAAACGTCAAGAGTTACGTCAGTGATGTATGAATCGCAAGGCTGGAGGATGGGTTACAAATCTCATGCACAGACGTTGGTTCCTTACAAATCTGCATGTTTCGAGAATTACCTTAACGGTTTCTTTATAAAGATTTTTCTTCTTATCTGATCGATTTGCAAGTATATATAGACTAGATCGAAGCGTCATTGGTAGTCGACATTATCATCAAACTCATACAATTCGAACCTCTACACAGCATCTTCACAGCTTCAACTTCATACTTCACAATGGCTCAATCTATTCCCAAGACTGTCAAGCAATGGACCATCCCCTCCCGTGATGGAAAGGACTTCAGCGGTCTGAAGTTCAGCGAGGAGCCTGTTCCCGAGCTCGGTGACGGCCAAGTCCTCGTCAAGAGTAAGTCCCAACTTCACTTCGCACACTCACAACAATCTTCTAACACTTCACAGTCCAGGGTGCTTCCCTCAACTACCGCGATCTCATCCTCCCTCTCGGAAAGTACCCTTTCCCCGCCAAGGACGGCGTCGTCCCCGGCTCCGATGGCGCCGGCACTGTCCTCGCCGTCGGCAAGAACGTCACCCGCTTCCGTCCCGGCGACAAGGTCGTCACTCTCTTCAACCAGGGCCACATTGGCGGATCTCTCGACCAGCTCAGCATCCAGACCGGTCTCGGTGGTGTAACTGACGGAACCTTCCGCACCGTCGGTGCCTTCGATGAGCACGGCCTTGTCCCCATGCCCTCTAACCTCGACTTCCACGAGGCTGCTACTCTCACCTGCGCTGGTCTCACTGCCTGGAACGGCCTGTACGGTCTTGAGGGCAAGAAGCTCCTCCCCGGCCAGTGGGTTCTCACTCAGGGTACTGGTGGTGTTAGTATCTTTGCTGTTCAGTTCGCCAAGGCTGCTGGTGCAAAGGTCATCGCTACTACCAGCTCTGCTGAGAAGGCTAAGCTTCTTGAGAAGCTTGGTGCTGACCACATCATCAACTACCGCGAGACTCCTGAGTGGGGAGCCAAGGCCAAGGAACTCACCGGCGGTGCTGGTGTCGACCACATCATCGAGGTTGCTGGTCCTACATCCATGAAGCAGTCCCTCAACGCTATCAAGATCGATGGTGTCATCTCGATTATTGGCTTCGTTGGCGGCACTGATAAGAGCGACCCTGGTTTCCTCGACTGCCTTTCCAACCTCTGCACTACCCGAGGTCTCCTTGTTGGAAGCCGTGCCCAGATGGAGGATATGTGCCGTGCTGTTGAGGCCAACCCTGATAAGCTTCGACCTGTCGTTGACCCCAAGATCTTCTCTCTGGAGCAGCTCCGTGAGGCTTATGAGTACCAGTGGTCTGGCAAGCACCAGGGCAAGGTCTGCGTCAAGATTGACTAAGCAATGAGTTATGATAATATATTGCCGGGCGACATGTGTCTTTGGCTTTAACGTATAATACATAGAATTAATAGATACCACATTTTCCGCATGACCAAGTTTCGTCCATCTCAGCAAGATCTTTTAACTAAGCATCGACAAGCCATGACTTGTCTCAACTGAACAGTGAAGCTCGGCCAGTACATCAATATTTCTCAATTGATCGAAAGTAATTACATTCCATTGGACACAAGTGTGTCAAAGCTCATCTACCAAAACTGTTTGTCCAGTCCTCCAACGATGTCCATCCATCTCAAGCCATCACTCCAATCTAGCAAGCAGTCTATTCCAATCTCGCGACAATGGAAACGTCGCTGCGCTCAAAAGATGAGCGCAGCGATACCAGCCAAAATGCCAACCAAACTGAGCTTCTTCGACGATCCTTCATTGACGATAACCGTGCTGGGTGTAGGATAAGGCGTTCCAGGGACAGGAACCGGCGCAACAGGGCTTGGAACAACAGGAGGAATGGTGGCAGTATCAACGGGAGGAGGAACAATAACAGCAGTCGATGATCCCTCCAAGATAGGAGACTGGGTCTCCGCGCCGCCTCCGCCCTGAACAATAGTAGTCGTATCGGCACGAGTAGTACCACCGCCCTCGCCATTGCAGATACTGCCGTTAGGACAGCATCCGTACTGCTGGTTCGTTCCAACTTCGCAGTAAGCTGTAGGAGGACATCCGCCTGCACGGCTGGGGCAGCATGTCCAGTCGAGTTGGATACAGCCGGTGCCGCAGTCCTTGAGGTTCTGGTCGGCGCAGGGAACCTCTACGACTTGACGGACAGCGAGGAGGGGAAAGCTGGGGGAGTATTGAACGGCGAGAACACCGGTGGCTGAGAGGGCGATGAGCAAGAACTTCTTCATCTTGAAGTTGAAGTTGGAGTTGTGTGTATTGGAGCGAGTGGTGGTGATGTTGCAACGAGTGACGATGTGGTGAAACTGTATCTGTTTGAGAGTGTGATGAGAGGTGAAGAGAAATGCGAGACATACCAAGCCCTCGGGGGTTTATATGCATACCATTCTCGGCTTCCCAAAGAAAACTTTGCCTCCGATCTTCTCTCTTCATTGTAGTTCCTCTCTCATGCCGCGTGCGGCGGCTTTGCTCAAAAACGCCAAAGACATTCCAGCCACGATGCATCTACTCCACCACCTGCAACCATCTACTCCCCCAAGATCATTTCCAATTCCGACAAAGTGTCATGCCTCATTTCGTGCAGTCTCGTCTATTTTTGCACATCCAGATCTGATGTTACTGCAGAGATGAAGTGCCTCTTCCCCACGTTATTTTGATGCGCCCAGTGTTTTGCAACTGTGCTGATAGCCGCCTCCGGTTTTTGCGGCACATGGCTTGATATTCAGGGCAGATTACCAGAATCTGCTATTTGCGGCGGTCGGCGTTTGGGTGGCTGCTTGCGGCGGCGCTGGGGTAACGGATCTTGGTTCCTGGTGTTTGGGCTTGGCGCTTAGAGCATTTGAGTTGAGGGAATACGAGATCTGAGGATGAGATGTTTCGGAAGAGTTTATTGTGCCAAGGCTAGTGAGGGAAGTAGTTGATGTCATTGGAGATCGGCCAGGAACAAACGCGGGTTTGATCTAGACTTGGCAAAGGACTAAACATGGTACCTAGATCTAAGACAAAACATTGGCCGTACGATCTAGCAGGCACGGGCCCGAAAGGGAGTTGCCTTGGTTGGGGATTCACGCTATCTCAGCTTGCAGATGATGGCCATGTATTTTGCGACTTGCAAGAGCTTCTGATATAAACACTTTGTCCATATAGTTTGTGTCTTTTCTCGAAACCATACTATGAACAAGATTGCATCAATGCTATGTTTGAAGTGAATAGAACATCAACAAACGAGAAACAAAGTGTTACCGACTCTATTTCTTCTCGTTACCCCAAGCATCTTCCAGAAATTCCCGAACAGTAATAGGCTTGATTTCCGGGAAGACATTATTCAGAGACTTGCTCTCATCCAAGTTGAAACCACCACTCTCTGCCCACAAACCATAGGCAGACATCACCTTTTTCATGACCGCCTTGGGTGCAGGAATATTGGCAAACATTGCCTCATGGCCTGGCAGCTCACTCAACTCCCCCTTCTCCAGCGTCTCGACACTATCATAAACAACGTTGAACTTATCGCCTATTCGAAATTAGCATCCCTAGCTCCAGTCTAGAAGCTCATCACGCACCTGTAGCTTCTTCTGCAATCTTCACCATCTCGTTGAACGTGACTTTATCACCAATGATATATGTTGCTTCCTCCCACTTCTCAAGGTTGAGAAGCGCAGCTACAAACTTGGCTACATCTCGACTATAGGTAAACGTAACGGGAACGTCTCCAGATCCTGGGATGGCAGCGGCTCGGTGTTTAATATCGACAAACGTTGAAGGAGTGTGCAAGTTTGATTTCGCAGCTGATTTAGGGGAGCCCCAGAAATCAAGAAAGAAGCCGATATGAATCGACGTCCACTCAAGATTTGTCTTGCGTAGCTCGTCTTGGGCGCGGAGTTTGTTGTTGGCTGAATTGGCCTGAGCTGCATGCCTATAACTCTTTGTGAATACTTTGTTTTCAATGCTGACAATGAGGCATTTGTCAAGTGCTTGCTTACTCTTCTGTGTGGGGAAGACCCCAGTCACTCGAGATGAATCGTTTTGTTGCCTGAGATGCTTCTGATGCACGGATAATATCAATCTCGATAGGTTCTGGCCCATTCATGCCAAGTGTCGAGATAACAGTGTGCACATTGTGCTTTTCAAAAAGCTCAGTTAGGGCACTGATGTTATGAATATCTGTAGCTAGGATAGAAGCTCCAATCTCTTCTTCTAGTAACTTGTTTTCCTTCGGCTTCTGTTAGTTACGTCCATAAACCTTTCGTGTGAAACGCTTACCTCTCGGCTGAGGATAACGACTTTATGCTCTCCTGCCGCAACAATGGCCTCGACGATGGTTCGGCCGACTTTGCCTGTACCGCCTGCAACTGCGACAGTAACCATTATGTCCGATGATATCTTTGAAGAGGGTGATTTGTGGTGTTTGATAAATGATGAGTTATAAGTTTAGTGTTTCTTCACCCAACCCGCGTCTTTATATACCTCAACTCCATTTCCATCACCAACTTATTTCTAATCGTCGCACTTACTCGGACATCTCATTCTGCGAATTATCCGTCAATTGTCAGCAATCGCTTGTTTTTCGTATTCTCCCCCAATACCCATTGGTCACCACGTCTCTAATAAGTCTGACATGCATATCATCTGCATGTCAAAATGGGGCGTATTCGAATGGTGTCAGCATAGTGATTGGACCACTGCCAAATATAGGCACAGCACGCACCTAAGACCTTTTAAAGCCGAGCTACTCCGTCCTAAGTCCTTGCTTAAACGCATTGGGTAATTGTGTTGGCCGCCAATGCTCGGTCAAATTCCAGTAGATGTCTAAGATCGAGACTTGTGATCGGATAGAGTTTCAGGGCCGGGAAATCTAGATCTGGTCGATCTGCACGCTAAGAAAGTTATTTGATAAGGGCCAGGAACCAGATATACCGTTGTTGTTCAACCCCTGGGCGCTTTCCGCCACTTGAAGCTGAGCCTGGAGTATGATGACTGGGAATACTTTGCGATACGACATCTCGCATCACTGAGTCTTAAGGGCGATCAACACGGACTTCTTTTCATTAATCTATGTATGAGAATCGGCGCAATTTGTTGTTATAGGGTAAAGTTCCGACTGGAATGTCTCGTTTCGGGGAGATTTACTGACCACCATCAGTCGCAGTAGCTGCTTTCGTCATCAAGTAAGCGAAATTGTCTCGGGAACATCGAGTAGTGTGACATCTTTCAAAGGCTCAAAGGCCCATTTCTTATCAGAATCTTATCATCAGCCTCATTTTAGAGCTTACATCTGAGTGATCAAGAATAATTGTGGGTGTTGGTTAATATAAAAGATCTAAAGGTGCATCAAGACTCATGATCTTACGTGACAGCAAGAGGAACACTGCCCTACTCTCTAATCACAGAATTTGTAACGTACCGGCTAAGTGCCTTGGCTTCTATTCTCTCTCTTCAATTGCTGTTTTTACATGGAAATGGGAGTCTTGAGGCGCCGGATTCCCTCGAAATCATAGTCGTCCAAAGACAGAAAACACTCAAGGCTGAAAGTCCCTTTTAACTAGCCTCATTCTTAGTCAAATCTCCTTATATACCTTTCTCTTGGTAAGATATAGGGCTCATCTGATGGGCAAAATGGTAGACCAATCAGATGCCCCGGAGCCCGATGACATCGGAGTCAACTAAAGCGTTCGCTCAAGACTCAAGACCAATCAACTGCCCAATATTAGAGGAACCTAACCGATATGCTTAATTGCTTCCTATATGTACTAACACTGCTTGGCTCAGAGGGTCATCGACATCTACCAGTGCAGTTTGTCGGGCGGTGTGTTTAGTCTATTACCATCCCATGACGACAATATGCTAGCATATCTACGATCACAATGTCAGCTTCAGCAGCTCTTACCTATGAATGGTGTCTAATTGGAACAAAAGCTCCGACTAATCTCTAAGCACTTAGATTGATCAATTAACTGTGCTGTCATTATGTCGCACAAATATGCACGTTTCTCTGCATTGGGCTTGACGATGTGTCAATGATCCGGAGATACCTCCGGTTTTGGAGTGCAGACTCTCAGAGGCTGTCAATTGAGTGTCGTGTCTATGGGATATAAGGTGTGCTAATTTTCTCCCCAGATTCTCTGTTCTACTCGTCTCATCCACATGCTCTGATGTGGAAGTAGCAGCAACATACTTCAATTATCTACCATGTCTCTTAACTCCAACCAACTCGACCCTCGCCAGCACCCTCTTCAGGCTATTGGCAATGCCATTGGCGCTGAGACTCAAGGAGAACGTCGAAACCCTCGAATGAGTCACATGCAAGGTGCCAATGAGGGACCAGCAGATGTCATCGCCAAGGTCTCTGGTGCACAGGCCGGAGGGAAGAGGGAGGATGATGGAGCGTACTTCACTAACAATGAGGGCATTCCCTTCCCTGACCCGTAAGTATTGGAGGAACAATGCGCAATTGCATGCTGATACTTTGTCAGGGCTCATAGCAAGACGGTTGGTGGGCTTCCTTTGATCAGCGACACATTCCTCTTGCAGTAAGTATGCCTCGTCAAGGCATAAGCTCAGAGCCTGACTCAGAGATAGGAAGCAACAGACCTTCAACAGGTCTAAGAATCTTGAGCGCAAGTATATCACTGTTTTACTTCAATGTGTATACCACTGACACATGCTAGGCATGGTTCACCCTTGTGGCTCTGGTGCCTTTGGATACTTCGAGTGTACCCAGGATGTGACTGAACTCACTGTAAGTCAAGCCCACGGGCCACTATCGTGTTGACAGTCACTGACTAACATCCCAGAAAGCCAACTTCTTGTCGTCTATTGGAGAAAAGACACCCGTCTTTGTCAGATTCTCTACTGTGACTCTCGGTCGAGAATTCCCAGACGAGGCTCGTAACCCTCGAGGCTTCGCCATCAAATTCTACACCATGGAGGGGAACTACGACATTGTCGGCCTAAACTTCGTCAGTCAAGCTATCCTCTCTGTTCATTGTACCAAACTAACCAAGGTGCAGCCCGTCTTCTTCTGCCGCGACCCCATTCAAGGACCAGACGTCATCCGCTCTCAGTACCGCAACCCAACAAACTTCCTCCTCGATCACGACGCCCTCTTCGATCTCCTCGCAAACACCCCCGAAGCCAACCACGCGGGCCTCATGTTCTTCAGCGATCACGGAACTCCCCAAGGGTGGCGCTTCAACCACGGCTACGGCTGCCACACCTTCAAGTGGGTAAACTCCAACGGAGAGTTCGTCTACATCAAATACCACTTCATCGCAAAGCACGGTCAGAAGCAGTTCACTGACAGTGAAGCTATGCAAATGTGCGGTGAAGATCCCGATTACTCGAAGAGAGATCTTTGGGAGGCCATTGAAAAGGGTGAGGAGATTGAGTGGACGGCTCATGTGCAAGTCATGGATCCTGGACAAGCGGACCCTGATAAGCTTGGGTTCGATCCTTTTGATGTCACAAAGGTTTGGCCGCGATCGCAGTTCCCGATGAAGGAGTTTGGAAGATTGGTGCTAAACAAGAACCCTGAGAACTTCCATCGAGATGTGGAACAGGCTGCTTTTTCGCCTGGTAGTATGGTCCCTGGTATTGAAGACTCTCCTGATCCTCTTCTTCAATTCCGCATGTTCTTCTACCGCGACGCTCAATATCATCGCATCGGTGTCAATCTGCACCAAATCCCCGTCAATTGTCCTTTCATGGCCAAGTCCTATGCGTCACTCAACTTTGACGGGCAGATGCGTGTTGATGCCAATCACGCGGGCAACAAACAATATGCACCCAACAGCTTCGCTCACAAGTTCAGACCTGATGTCGCTGAAGCGCCGTATCAGGTCAGCGACAACATCGCAAGCAGGGTCAGTCACTATTGGCATGAGGGTAAGAAGAATGATTATGACCAAGCGAAGGATCTGTGGAAGAAGGTCATGAGTGAGCAAGAGAAGAAGAATACTTGCTACAACACAGCCAAGGGTCTTCGTCGAGTCAAGTTTCCCGAGATCCAGGTAAGCAATTGCGGTCGTCGTGAGTCAGACTCAAACTAACAGGTCTCAGAGCAAATATTTGGCCCAGGTGTACAACATCTCAGAGGATTATGCACAGGGCATTTATGATCTTCTGGACCAACCTCAGTTTGAGTTTTCCAAGGTCAAGGAACTGGCTGAGACTGCGCAAGAGTGGTATAAAGAGCCCAAGTTTAGGCCTGGTCCTGGATCAAAGTTGGCTGGATATCCTCCGTCTTCAGCCGTTTATCAGGCATAAGTGACATATTGGACATGAATTGGGTAATTTAATTAAGCCCTTGCTCAGAAAGTGCCGTGGTTTCCAGACACAATGCTGGGCTCATCTGCCGGATTCCGTTCGTGACTTTCTAGCCTGAATCCTTCATGTAATCCTGGAGAATTTTAAGTTTGCATTTTCGATTTATCCGCTCGAAACATCGTGAGATAATCGCAGAATGCAGTCGTGAGGGCAGTCTATGATGCTGACAATATGCAGAAACCTGGACCGAAATGGAGATAAGCGGTGATAAAGAAGCGGAATGAGTGCCATGACCTATGATAAACCCAATTCAAAAGCGAAAACGCGCGAAGGATTCAAGTACATCAGCATTTAAGACAAAATTGACCAGCTCATTCAATCATGTCCAAGTATATGTTGTGCCTGTAGACTCAACATACACAGCCTCAATTCGTCCTCACCAATCCAATTGACAAGCATTCACAACCATGGCCCCAACAGATGCAGAGATCAAGGCCACTATCAAGGCCGTGGTCGACGACTTCAGAGGATGGGACCTCGCACCAATAATGCACTACCCAAATGAAGAAGGCCTTGAATTCCAAGACATCTACTTCCCCTCCGACGACGGCGTCCCTCTAGAAGGCTGGTTCATCCCCTGCAAAGGTTCCAACAAGATCATCATCGCCAACCATCCTCACTGGTTCAACCGTGCCGGCATCCCTTCGCATCTCGAACCTTGGAATCAACTCATGCCCGGGAACGACTTTGAAGTCAATTTCATTCCTGATTACAAGATTCTTCATGATGCGGGGTATAATGTTCTTGCGTATGATTTGAGGAACCATGGGCTCAGTGGAAGTGGGAATCAAGGACTCTTTGGGTTCTTTGAGTGGCGCGATGTTCTTGGATCGTTGAAATATATTCGTGAGTCGGAGGATACGAAGGATATGATGATTGGACTGTTTAGTCGCTGCGCTGGTGCAAACGCAACACTCTCAGCGATGAGACATCGGCCTGAAGCCTTCAAAGGCGTAAGATGCATGATTGCGCCCCAGCCTATATCAGCAGGTTCCTCCATCGCAGTTATGCTTGACAAAATGGGCGCTCCGGCATCGTACATGGAAGAAGCTGATCGACAGCTCTTCATGAAGACGAGTTTTCATATTAGTCAATTGTCGCCGCCGACTGATGCGAAGCACGCCAATGTCCCGACGTTTCTGTATCAGGTTCGGGATGACCCTTGCACGACGCCGAAGGATGTTCAGTCTGTTTATGATAATATCCCTATCGAGGATAAGAAGTTGAAGTGGATTGAGGGGACGGACAAGAGGTGGGATGGGTATACGTATTTTCAGAGGGAGCCTGATCAGTTCTTGGAGTGGTTTGCAAAGTACATGAACTAGGTAGGGCATTATACAATTCTAGTTCCCTATCGCGTTTCTGTTGTATTATTATGATGGCTTTGTCAAACAAAAGAAGGGGTATCGTGTATAGTCTCTCCTGGCCAAGATGCAGCAAGCATTATGGCTTGCGAGCTCTTCCATACTCAGTTGTACATCTCGGCATCTCAAATTTGGTATGTCTCACTCGGCAGCCTTTCACACGGTAAAATGTTCTCTTTGCAGCTGCCTCGTTGACCCAGTATCGCTGGCCACATCATCATACTCGGACCTCCTCGTCTGCTTAACAACAACCTCCGTCCGTGTGGTTTTCTGAATGCCTCCCTCTAATCGATCTACCAGCTCTATATCGTCCGTATTCGCTTCGATAAACGTGGTGTTACCGCCAACAAACATTGCTGATGGCACTTTGCTCTTGCCTGTCTGCTTTGAGCTCTTCTTTTGAGTGCTGTGTGATCTGGAACCGGAGTAGTCGGGATAGTCGCTGTTGTTGCTGGCCTTGACAACTTTGATGATGAGGTCGGCCATGTTCATTTCGATGTGGAGCTTGACTAGGTAGGCTAGAGGATGGAACTGAACGTAACTGTGATAACGGGTTAGTAATGGTAGGGGGTTGAGTCGGCTTGGCTTACACAATGTCGTTTGGCAGGGACATCATTGCGATGAGAAGGATCTGATCATAGTCAGTATCTAAAGCAGCAGCTCAGGGGATGGTAACAAAGCATACATCCATAGTCATCGATACAGCGATCATGCCCAAGTTGAAACGAAACAGTCGAGTGTACTTGGTCAGGCCGTTGGCAATGAGCCTCGATCGCACGAGGTGGATAAAGTACAGATTGAGTCCTGCATCAACCACTAAAAAGATGACCTTCTCGATTCTATCCCAGACTTTGTTGATGTCAATCCATGTCTTGTTAACTTGCAGCCGAGCTGGAATCCAAATCGTGAAGACGCTGATGTTGATGCATAAGATGATGAGGAAGGAGTATATCTTGAGTCGCTTGGCATTTTGTCGGTTGACCATGAGGATCGCGATTCGGTTGATGATGATTTGAATTAGCGCTTGAAGTTGGATACACCAAAGAAAAACTACAAGCCATCAGTCTCAGTTTGAGGAACGTCCTCAGCGTAACAGCATAGCATACTTAGAGTAAAGAAAACCGGAAACCCGCCGGGGATGTAATTTCGTAGATAGCACCAAGTGACAGCGCTCATAATGCAGCTGCTCGTCCATTCGAGCCATAATAAGATGATGTAGTGATTCATCCTGCGTCCTCTCCTCCATGATTTGATAGTTTGCCGCATCCCTTTGGCGAACGTGAACAGTCCGACTCCGAGCGAGATTCCCCAGGCGATGCTCGCAATGTTCATGTCATTTTCGCCAGCGTCGACTTCGATAAAGTTCGGTCCTTTCCACAAATCCCCCATGGCGATAATTCTGTGACTTAACTCGGGCAATTAGAAGCGCTCAGCAGAGAAATTCAAAGGACAAAGACAGCAAGAATAGAAACAAGGAAACGAGTGAGATAAGTAAGCAAACGATGGGACGCCCACATACATATCCAACACAACATCGCCGCTAAGCCTTCAGATCTTGCGGATCCTGATGCCTGCGCCCAACTAATAACGTTGATCCTATTGAAGGGTAAAAAGCACAGACGAAGCATCCATTCTCAGGATCCGCAGCGATCGATCTTCGGCAGGGGATCCCAGAGCATGAGGCGAGACTCGATCTCCATCTGGCCTTTGGTTGGACCGGGGGTGGGAGACTTTCATCCAGAGATCCTCAAGGCTGCATATCAGCTGGTTTGTTATATGGGGTTCGTGCATGGTTGGTGGGAGATAGACGAGTATGCTTTTGGAGTGTTTTGCGAGTCGTCTCCACGAATAATGATGTGAATATTGCTGAAGATATTGACGCTACCACGAAGTTAGCCAAAGCTGAGATCAAGTCGTTTGACAGCCCTACACGTGAAACAAGCAGATGTTCCAGAAAACGTCTTGAGAAATGCTTCATCGGTAGTACGCATCACGGATCATTGAGTGACACTCCTCGTCAAGTCAGGTGGGCCCATGTCGCCGGCCGCATATTACCGCCAGGTCCTTCCTTTCTGTAACAAAAGAAATACGCCGGCCAGACGAACTTGACACTATCGAACCTTGAATGGTAAAAACGTGGCGAGTGGCAGGGAAGAGGAGAGCTGAGGTTAATGCTTTTGCGAAAATTCTCGGAGGGGATACTCGGTGAAGATCCGTGGCAGGCCCAAAAAGCGAAGAAGCCCGATCATAACCTGCATTATAAAGTTTTAACAGAATAGCAAATGGAGATTTGTACTTTTTATGTTGGTCAAACAAGGCGGTTCCTTGATGCAGATAGATAATTCTTCAACAAAGACCAACAGGCCATCATCTACAGCGGGTCTCTCCCACTGAAGAAACTTCTACAAAAGCAAAACAGCAGATCCAATCTCGCACAAATGAGCTCTCACAACTGACCAGATCTCGTCTCATCTCTCCTCTGGCCTCCAAATTGCGGCTCAACATCCTCGTCGCCTAACAGCGGACGATCAGGGTCTAACACTATAGTCATGCACCGGCGGAACGGATGTTTTCTAGCTTCAAGCCTAGAACCAATGGTCTAAGTGAGTCCAGTGCACTATGAAACATGCCACGTGCATAGTCGGCGTGTTTCGGACGCTATTGATAGCGGCCGCTGTAGGGCTTGATGAGGCTGTTGTGGATGTCTTCACAGGAATAGCAAAGCAATTTCATCATTTTGAGGAGTCACCACTTGTATATTGAAGCGTGCAGATTGAAAAAAGAAAGGTCGCAGATAATGATTCCCTTTCAAAAGAAAGCAGATCATCCGATTGCTACCTAACACTCACATTAATATTGGATGGACGGATGTTGTAGGGAAGCCCTGTAAAGCCTGGGCCCTGTCTTCGGCTCCGCTACGGCTCCCAGAGATAAAGCTGTTACAGAAAGGGACTTGAAGAATCGTACGGATGGTCACTGCAGTGAAGATTCATTCTTGTATAAAATTGGAGGGGCGCATCGCTCACTGAGATTACATTCCACTACTGCGGAGATGATGCTGGTGGTAAGCTCGAACAAGTATGATGTCATCGACTCTCTGCATTTGCAAGCCAGAATCCTACAAGCCATCAGACACTATCACAGCTTTTCAATAAAGGAAATTCATATCTCAAAGGGAAATTGAATACATAGGCTTACACAGCTATTCTGTTTGAGGTTCAGGCTCCACTTACCTGGGAACTCATCATCAATGAAGCTCGTACATGGAAATATTCAAGTTTGTCATCGTGCGTCTGCTCAAAGGGCATTGACTCACCCGTGCATGGCCAAGAACAATCAATCTTTTTATCAAGCACTTTCGTAGGGTTAGTTTACGGGGCTGTGCAATATAATAGAAGAGTTTTCCGGCCTTTGTGCGATTGGTTGGTAGTTGTGTTGACCATATATCGCCCATTGTGGCCTTGCCTTGACACTCAAGCTTGTAAACGATGCTTCTCGTAGGTTTGTTCTTCAGCACCAAGCATCAAGCACCACCGGGCTTTCATGCAGGGTAAATAACAGTTGTATGAATGTGTAACACTGCTTCCATTGGAGTTTTTAAACAAGTCACTTGAAGTTGATACTGAACAGAAGCATTGCACATTGCAAGGAGACAGAAAACAAGCATTGAGGGTCTAGGGTGAATATCAGTGAAGCATCCCACACAACCATAAAATATTGTCGACTGAGTACACTAACAACATGATTTGCGCCAACATAAAAATCGCGAGTAGCTTCCTTATGGTCTTCCATAGGTAGATAGCTCCAACGCTCCGATCACTTATGACGATCCAGTAGTGGCAACCACCCCGCAATCCTCAGCTTTCAACCATCTACAATACAACCTACCAAGTGCTAAGCCACCATGACTCCCTCATAAATCCCCCTTCAAGTCCTCACTTACATGACTCCGAAAATGCTCGCAACTTTGCCAACATGAAGAAGAGATCTCGTGCCTGCGAAGCCTGTCAGGCTCTCAAAGTCAAATGCGAACCATCACCTGAAGAGTCTTCAATCTGTGAACGATGCTCTCGTTACAGTCTTACTTGTGTTCCTGCTGCGAGAAAGTGGCAGAGAGATAGGATTGCTGAGCTGGAGGAGCAGGTTAAGAACCTGCAGGATAAGCTTGATGGTGCTACGAATTCGACTCTGGGGTTGTCGACTTATGCTACCTCTACAAGAGCTACTTCGGTGTTCTCTGATAGAGCTTGGCCGCAGACAAGTGCTGGGTCATCAGAACTTAGCTTTCTGGATGCTCGTCTAGACTACGAAACTCAGCTTCGATGTCTGGAAGTATGTTCAACAACCGCTGGACAGTTCTGGTACCTTATACCTCCGGTCGACACCACCTCAGCACGCTCATGGCTAGACTCCCTCAGGACAGGAGCACCCGTCAAGCTCATATCCATGCTCTCCTTCACCATGTCCCCCTCCTCCGCCGAGATCAATCCCCAAACGCAAGAAGACCTACGAATCAAGACCTTCGAAATCCTCGGCCAAGCAGCCGTCGGTCTCAAGCGGCCCTCCCTAGATCTCATCCAAGCCGCGCTAATAACCGGTCTCTGGATCCGCCCGTCCCTCGACTGCAACCACGGGAACCCGAACCAGCTTGTGTCGCTGGCACACGATCTCAGCGTGGAGCTTGGTCTCGGAGGTGCGGAAATGCAGACTTCTGCACCGGCGTGGTTCTTCCGGATCCAGGGGCCTCTGACACTGGAGATGCAGAAGATTTGGTTGGCGGGTTGGATGACTTCCACGATGAAGGCTGTTGGGCTTAGGAGGGCGCATGATTTTGATTGGGGGACGGCGCATTATGAGGCTCTGGGGGCGTTGGAGGCTGATGGCTCGGATCCGTTGTTCTCGGAGATGCTTTATACGGTTCGACTTCATGCGAAGGTTGCTAGTTCTCTTGAACTCTGCGATACTCGCACGTTTCACGACATCAACTCTGATGTTGTAGCGGCTACGAGGAATCAGATCTACAATAACTTGAACGAGCTGAGCAACAGACCTCTTGCGGGCGATGTTCAACTTCGTTTTTGGCGAATGCTCGTCGCGATACATGTCAACGAGCCAGTTCTACATACAACCACCAACAAAACACTCTTCACATCCCCCTACATCTCCGAAAGAATCGGCGTCCACGACTTTGCCTGCAGTCCCATAACCTCAACAACAGCAACAGCTCTCCACTCCATAGTGGAAGCCTGTCACCTCGCCATCTCAATAGTCCTCGAAATGGACGCCTCCACAATCCTATCCCTTCCCTCCCTCTGCTTCGGTCCAGCGGTGAGCTACACACTATCCATCCTCATCAAAGTCTTCGTGGCAGTGTCTGCACCGGGAAACACATACAGTCAAATCCTGACCCGCGAAACCCTGCACGTGCGAGAAGCCATGCAAAAGCTCATCTCCGTCAAGGAAGCGCTGCTGAAGCTCGATCCGCACATGGGCAACTGGAACACGAGGACCATAGGATCTGTCGAATGGCTGGGCGTTTGGCTAGATGATTACGAGAGTATTATTGAGTGCTATGAGGAGAATCTGCAGAGGGAGGTTGCAGAACAGGAAATCGAAGGACTCAGCCCCAATGGGCATTTCTAATCCATTCCTATTGACTCTGTAGTTTACACCAATCTAGTAATTAATCTTTAGTCTTTAATGCACGTTTATTCCCTGTAGCTTGATTTTTCTCCTGCAGAAAGGGTCTAGAAGCCGTTAAATCTTACAGGGATGTTTGTCGCGGGAATCCGTGTCCTGTCACTTACACGGGTAGATTCACAAAATGACGTACACGACTCTCGGAAGGCTTCAAGGCTGTGCAATAAGCGACCAGGGCTGTGCTGGCAATTAAGCTTGTCTTTCCCCATAGTCTTTTATGGAGACGGTGAATTTTGACCGTGGATTTTATATGTGTTTGAGATGTGAGACCCTGTCGTTGGGGATCAGCATCATGATCACAGAGCGTTATGCATGGGATGAGCGAGAGTCGATGATGCTTTGACTTTGAGGGAGATGCTTGGTATAGGGATGATGAGAGATTGAGGAAGGGATTTGTTTGAGGTTCGTGGTTGGCTTCATGGAGAGATGTTGTGTATAAAGTGGAAGGGAGAAGCGCCGCGAGAAGAGAAGTCTCATCACTCACAGCTTCACATCTTCAAGCATCACAATATCACAGTCACTACCAGCTTAACAGCTATCACCAGCCTCATTATCCTCTTCAGAATAAAGAAAAAACTCAAGATGAGATTCCTCAACCTCGCAGCCCTCGCATCCGCCGTGGTCGCTCAATCCGACCTCGCCAGCATTCTCTCCTCCCAATCCGACCTCTCCACCCTCGCCGAGCTCCTCGCTCTCGTCCCCGACATCGCAGAGACTCTCGCATCCGCCAGCAACATCACCATCTTTGCTCCCACCAACGATGCATTTGCCTCGGTCCCCCGAGACATTCCTGAGGGAGAGGCTATTTCCCAGCGCAACGACACCATCGCTATCGGTGCTCTGCTGTCAAACCATGTCTTCAAGGGCTATTATCCTGCCAAGGTTGCGACGGACATTCCTGTGTTTGTGCAGTCTCTGCTGGATTCTAGCTTTGTCAATTATCGTCAGCCGTTTGGTAACTTTACTGGGGGTCAGTATAATGGTATTGTGAAGGATGGCGATGATGTCGTTGTCATCTCTGGAGAAGAGACTCTGTCCTATGTGACTGAAGCCGTAAGTACTACTCCATCTCAGAGATTTAACTGGCTCTAACAATGTGCAGGATATCAAGGTCGGTGACTCGGTCATCATCCACAAAGTCGACAAGCCTCTCAGTTTTGGTGCTCCTCTCCAACTCTTCACCCGCCGCGACAACCTCCTCAACTTCAACGCCGCTCTCAACGCAGCTGATCTTCCCTACAACTTCGGCAACCTGGATCGTGACTCCTCTACTCTTGTCAACATCTCTGACTTCACCGTCTTCATCCCCAACGACCCTGCTTTTGAGGCTATTGGTTCAGTCCTCGAAGGCGCTGATCTCAAGACTCTGCAGGAGGTGTTGAAATACCACATCGTGGACGATGTTCTCTTCTCTACTGATCTAGCCAACGTCAGCGTTCCTAGTCTGCAGGGCGCTGATTTGACGTTTACTGTTGCTGAGGATGGAAGTGCTTGGGTGAATGGTGCTAAGATTCTCTTCACCAATGTTCTTCTCTTCAACGGTGTCGCTCACGTTATCGATGGGTAAGTCATTCTTCTACTCTTAACCACCTACAGTACTGACGACAACAGTGTCCTCAACCCTGCCGACGATCCCTTTGACCGTGCTGATCTCAAGCCCGCCGCTGAAGCTGATGACCGCCTTGCTTTCCCTGGCGCAACACCCGTCTCCAAGCTCCCTTTCTCAGTCATCAGCTACGCCGACGACAGCCAGCCTACTTACACCACCCCCGAGCTCCTCAAGACACTCAAGGCCATTGACGTCTCAGCTCTTGCTACTGCCACCGCTACCGCTGATGCTACCACTGGTGCTGGAGAGACTACTCCCATTCCTACCGGAGTCACACCCGTTGTCAACGCCGCAAGCTCCAAGTTCGTTGCTGGAGGAGCTAGTGTTTTCGCTGTCCTTGTTGCTGTCCTGATGGCTTAAGCTGTTGGCAATTTTAAGGTCGTGTTGGTAGAGCTCTTGTTTGCAAGTTTGTATTCTTGACCATATTACTCCAGATACATGTCTTTCGAGGCCCAGAACTCCCCCGGTCAGAGTAGATTAGTACTTAATATCCTGAATTTACATCTTTTCTTATACAATGTCCTGGGCGAATGTGAACAAACGCATGCCGAATCGGGGAGAGCAAGCGCCGAAGATTGGTCATGTAGGCTCCATCTCGGAACACCGAGGGTCCGAGAGTGGAGATTCCGCGCGCAAGGATCGCCAGAGATCGCTTCCGATCGCGATACCAATTCCAATTTCGTGCTACAACTTCACTGATTGATTTGTCAGATTACTTCTTGTTATAACACTCATAACAGACTTTTACCCCCCAAGAACAGGCTTCGCCCATCGCTTTCAGTTATTGTACCATTTCTCAAACCCTCAAGTAAGTCTCATCATGAGGGCGCCCGTGAAAGCAACTTCTACGTGGGGTAGTACAGCTCGTCGTCTCGCATGTTGGTCGTTCTTCATCTTTATTTGCTACTGGAGTGCTGAATGGATCGCAGATCATAGAGGCGCAATTTCTCAACTTCCTCTGGCCAGCAGATTGATAGCGGCACCAGCACGGATTTACCAGCATTACCTGTCCGGAGGAAAGCCATTTACTTCGTCTACGTTCAAGCTGCAGGAGCAGTCTCAGCCTATCAACATGGGCTCTAAAATCAAGAATCTATATGGCCTCAAGGACCATCTCACTCATGATAAACTTGACGAGCTGCGGAATTTCTGGTTTGAGCATATCCCCGAGATGGCCGATCGTATCATCGCTCCTCAAGAATTGCAAAAGAGATGGTTCTTCTCAGACAAAGAGTTCGACAATGTCTGCGTGTAAGTCGCACACTTACTCTAAATTGACTATATCCTCTAATACAACCCTAGCACTCGATTCAGCCCTATACTAGAAGCCATCCGCGACGCGGGAGTTACATCCGCGCAAGAGCTTCTGTCCGTTGCTCAGCCTCGGAACTCGCTAGACTGGTTGAACCTGATCATTCTGCTCGACCAAATTCCTCGCAACTCATATCGCGGCGAGAAATCACCCATCTGCTTCACTTACTTCGACCCTATCGCGCAGCAGGTATCCCTTGAAGCCATCAAGCAGGGCATCCCAGATAAGGCACCCGAGATCCGCTGGGTCTTCTCCCACCGGAACTGGTTCTACATGCCCTTGATGCACTCAGAGGACATATCTGCACATGTTAAGGCCGTTGCCGCTTTTGATAAGATGAATCAGGATATACTGAGCTTGATGGAGGGAACGGGTGGTGCAGACGAGTACGAGAGGAAGGCAAGGGAAGTGGTGCAGGCGGATCCTGAAGCAGCGAAGTCAGTTGGTGAGACGAATAAAGTGTTTGAGGAGAAGCATAAAGTGATTATTGAGAGGTTTGGGAGATATCCACATAGAAATAAGGCACTTGGGAGGGAGGCGACGCCGGAGGAGGTAGAGTTTCTCGAGAGTGGAGGTGATACTTTTGGTAGCTAAGATGCCTGATGCATGCATTGCATAGTGGATCATTATGATCTGCACTATTAACATTGACCTCATTGCGCTAAGATGCCTGCCATGTTGGTTCAGGTACGCTATCAAAACAATTGACGATCATATTCGCGTATCAACGAGGGGTACACACTGTAGTCGCGGACAGGGCATTGATGAGTTCAGAGGTAGGTACCAGGTACTAAGTTGAGGGTAAGTTCAGAATAGACGCCTCGATTTTTGGAAGAGTTCAGGATACCTAAGGTTGATCAATATGCGGACAACGGGACAATTAACCGCAGGGTGTCTCATGACAGTGTGTGCGTGTATCCTATAATTCAGGGCCATACTCCGTTCGCCCAAAGCGAATACGTCGAATTTAAACGACAGCCGAAAACGCCTCTTTGCGCCAATAGGAATCGACGGGTGCGCTAGTGTGACAGCCCCAAGTGCCGACAGTCCACTAACGATCAGCGCCCGCCCACCAATTCCCCAGGGGCCTTTGTACGGTTCTGACACGCAATTACCGAAACGGGCACCTCGGCGTGTCGGATGTTGAGTGATCCGACCTTTAGCATCGGTAGTTGACCTGATGTCACAGTGCCATTGTTTACGCATAACACCACTTTTCCTCTCCAACTATTATATATAACAAAGTTGTCTTTGATTCGAAATGGTTACTACAAGAGCGAGTTCTCGTGGTGAGAGTATTAGTACTGAGAGCTCTACTACGATCGATATTCCTCCTACACCTGCTACACGACAACGAACGATGAAGAACGCAGACTCGAACCCCTCGGTTTCAGATGGAACATCTAAGAAACACGCTGTTCAAAGGTGGCATCATACAGCCTCATCGACAACAATTCTCTGGCTCGCTGTATCATTGCCCCTCGTTATATGGGATATAGGCTACGTCTTCGGCAGACCTCACACCATGCCTGGTGGTTTCCTCCATTGGCCTTTATACGTCCCGTATGCGCTGTACGGTGAGGTCGATCATGTGTACGGGTGGAAGGCGTTCAATGCTAAGAACGGCTTCACGGCTGCCCAGACGGCCTTAAACCTCGTTGAGACGGTCATGTACTTGGTGTATTTGTACATGCTGTGGACACGCGCGGACAAGGCATTTGATAGCGCGAAGAGGACTTTGAGTGGACGTGACGGTGCGTTGGCTGTTGTAATTGGCTTTAGTGCTGCTGTTATGACGCTGAGCAAGACAATCCTATACTGTGAGTGAACCTCTCCTATACATGGGATGGGATCTAACAGAACTAGGGGCCAATGAGTATTATAGTGACTTTGACAACATCGCTCACAACACACCTATGGACCTACTCACTCTTTGGATAATTCCCAAGTAAGTATCTATATGATGTGCTAGAATTAATACTAATTCTTTATCAGTGGTGCCTGGATCGTCCTGCCTACCTACATGATCTCGAAGTTTGGTGGGGATATTCTCGATGGCTTGACACTTGCTTCAAGCCAATCGGTAAAGACGGAATATAAGAAGCACGAAGGGTCTGGTTGAGCGTCTTGTTTAGTACTTTGCGGACATATGAGCAATGGCAATGAGGGATGACTTGTGAATGATGAGCTGGGCTAGGGAGCTTTGATGTTTAGTGAATATTGTGAAGGAACACTTTGACCTTACCATGGTCGAATAATGACATTCATTCCCAGCAGCACATCGCAGTAAGAGCAACTGACATCAACACTTGATGATTAACTACTACCCTTCCCACCTAACTTTTACCTCCCACAGCAAACATAATAAAGCTAGCTATAACTATCGTCTAGACATGTCATTTCATAAAGAAATAGGGGTATTCGCTTATAACAACCATAAAAGAAACATAGAAAAAAACGCGTCAAGCGTGAAAGCAACCACACATCTCCTTCTCAGCAAATTCTCATCTCATATCAGTCAACCCTCCCAAATCAGCATACTGCTCCCAAGCAGGCATCATGTCATCATCCTTCTCCGTCATCTCCCCCGGACTCTCCATAAACGTCTGCATCGCCGCCCAATCCGCATCCTCATTCACGATATACGGCTCCTCCACCTGCGTCTTTATCCGCAGCGGCTGCGGAAACATGCTGTGTCTTCTGCTCTCAACTTCCTCCGTGCAGCGTGAGTCAGAGAATATCGCGCTGATGGGACGGCTGCGCTTGGAGACGCGGCCGGACATTGACCGTGCGACCATGGACATTACGTCGCGGCGGCGTTCGCGGCGTGCTTTTACGTCTTTGGGGATCATGGGCTCGACGTAGTATTCTGTTAGGGGCGGTGTGTCGAGGGGTGACTCGGTGTCGTTGGTTTCGATGCTCTCGGGGGTTGTGTTGTCTGTGTCGTCTGTGTCGACGTTTACATCGTTTGTGCCGTTGCCGTAACCGTGGACAACGATTTCGTGGTAGGTTGGCCGTGTTGGCGGTGTGATTGATTGAGGTGGTGTGGTAGCGGGGGGGTTAAACATGCGCATTGATCGTCGAATTGTTGAAGAGCGGCTGAGTGCTTGTGTGAATGAGTTTGAGCGTGATGGGCGTGAAGGCATTGATGCTCGACGTTCCATCTTGCGGTTGTCGTGTTGTGTTTGGGGACGATCTCGGTGAGTGAGTGCGAAGTAATCGATGTCCGGTTTAATCTCAATCTTCCCAGAGGAATCTTCTCCTGCGTCTGCAGCACCATCCGGTTGCACACTCCAGGTCGGTCCGCTAGTAACGTACTGGGTCTGGCGTTTCAAGATACGGTCCAGATCGCGAGGTGTATCCCACGGCGGAAGCTTGTCAGTTAATGCAGAGAGACTGTAGTGAGCCTCGTTGATCTCGTCCTCTTCCAAATCTGTTGCTGTGTCTGTTGCGTAGCGAAGGACTTGGTATGTTGCGTAGATGAGAATCCATCGGACCTTGCGAGCATCCACCAGCGACACCTTCTCCTGCTTGTCTGCTTTATTCGGCGACATGATGGAATCTTCTTCGAAGCGTCGATATGCTCTCACGAGATCATTCTGCGCAACTCCTGGCTTCATCAGATTCGATGCGCTGATCAACGCTGTGTGAGCCGTTACTCTGCGATCTGATCTGAGAGTCACACGTCCGGGAAACCAAGACATGCGCCGCGAGTTGTTACCATTTGCATCGGGGAGAAGCGGCAGTGGGTGATCGAGGACATCGTATCCATGCTCGAAGTCGAAAGACTGCACAAGTTGAATAGTACAGATTCCTCCATGTGCTGTAGGCGGCATGGTATGTGATGAGGTATACTGGTCATCAACCAAGAGATCATATAAAGCTTCAAAGTCCTCACGCATAATCCGTAACACAGCTGGATCAAACAGGTCGTTGTCAGAGTCCGCAGTCGGTGGATAGTACCCCAGCTTCGTCGTATAAAACGATAACAAAAAACTTCGGAAGCGCTCAAGGTGAGCTCGGGCGCCTGCTGCGACGCTCAAATGAGCCTCCGACAGCTCATCATCGAGAAACGTTCTCAGCATCGAAGACGACCGCGTCATGCGATAATCAAGCTCGAGATGTCCTTTACGTATGAGCTTGCGTGTTGAAGGGCTGAGCTCCTGTTCTCTTCGTCAGCGTCTGGCCTTAGCATTCTTGGTCAGAAAGAAAAAAACAAACCTGAAACCCAGGATTTTCGAACAAGTTTTCGCTCATGCCGACGCAATGTGCAAAAGCTCGGATGTACAGCTCCTTCATTTGAAAACACTCCGCAAGCTGTAGTATTGCCAGCGCGTGGTTTGGCTGATTCGCCATGTCGAGATAGCCTTCCTCGTCGAAATACTCCATCATATCTGAGACATTGTCGTCCACGCCGGATCGAAACTCATGCATACTGTGGAGAAGACCAATAAGAGCGCCGCCGAGACTGTATCCGACCATGGATCTTCGAAACACCCAAGCGAAGAAATTGCGTGTTGCGAGATGGTAGTTGAAAGCTTGCGTTTTATCTGTCGTTGGAGGTGGCGGGATGTATAATTCGATTTTGCGTGTTGTGTGTTTTTTACTCCATCTCATGAGCTCGCGAAGATTGGGTTTTTGAACGCCCTCCCACACGAGAAACCTTTGGATAAGAGGGTAGCATTGGGCGTCGAGGAGGGCTGAGAAGGGGACTTTGAAGGAGGGACCTCGTTGAGAATGACCTTTGGCGTGGAGATGCACCATGCAGTTTCCATTTCGAAACCAGAGTTCAGGGTCCTGTTTCTGTAATTAGATATTCAGTTTCATGAGTAATTCTCGACCGACTTACTCGTCGAATGTTGTCCCATTCTGTGCACGTCCTCGCAGCACCATCCCACCGCTTCACAGTCGGATGATGATCCATTCTCCCATTCACAAAAGCACTGAACCGCAGGGAACTCTGTCTAGAGTTCACCTGTAGAGACGGCATAGCGAGAGTCGTATATATATGTTTTTGGCCAGAATGCCAAAAATATCAACGATCAAAAGCAGCTGAACAAATCTGCAGTGAGCCGCGTCGTCGGGATGTTGCAGGTAAATGAGTCTTTGTTCGTTAAATCCCCCTGCTCTGTTCAGAAAAATAGGCCCTGTCTTTTCTTTTACGAGCGCGTAAAATAAAAACCCCCATCACATCTCAAGTGATACAGCCATGTTGGAAGGGAAAAGACGTCAGACGCAGGGTTCCATGACGGGTCCTACGTAAGAGATCTCCAGAAGATTCAAGACAAGACGAAAGATCTCAGACCTCGCCCGGGGGGGGATATGGCCATGTTAATATTGGATCTCTGTTCTGCTCTTGACTGTCACAAAGCACCAAGCCTAGCCTTGCCCAACAGGGCGAACCCTTGAACCCGGCAAGACAGGGCCCCGACGGTCGGAATTTGAATTCAAGCCAAGGCCAAACCCAAGAGGTAAGACACTATCAAGCCACCGCATTAGCGTCTTTTTTCTCATTGACTTGTCGGCGTCTTCTCGTCTTTGAGCTGGCCGTAGATCCCTGCAGGCAGCTCGCCTATGAACTGGAGGCTATGAGCTGGCTCTTGACGTGTTTTGTCTTATTTGTTGTAGAGCACTGCATACTACTCCATACAGAGTATTGAACCCATAGATGATCAGTGCTTAGTGACAAAAAAGCAAAAATTGTCGATTTAGCCCGAACCCAAGAACCTGGTATGAGACAGAAAAGTATGTATCGTACACCATTTATCAGCCCATGGGACTCTCCGATCCGATCTACCGGAGCATCTCGAACACCATCCACCGAAGCTAGTAGGAGCATTACCTTAGGCTTTGGTCACAGCTTGCGCAATACAAGTCAAGTTACAGCAAAGAGAAAGTTGGTGTATGTCTCTGCATGATGCATCGACAGTCACACAATACCACGAACAGAATCAATTATGATGATGATCATCGTTCTTTTAACCGGTCGTCCCGGGCAAACTTGACAGCCTAAGCAAGCAATCTTGAAGAGAAAGTGGCGTAATTTCTTTCAAGGTCAACGAAATTGTGTTAATCTGTGACGTCCCGAAATTTCGGGAATTAAAACAGGGCCTCTATTACTCCACGGGTCTTGTCTTTGTTAGGCAGATTTCTTCAGCTCCACTGGGATATGCCAGATTATCTCAACAGCAAGGATCATCTACAGCTACAATCCCTGACTCTTGATACATATTTACGACAATTGTTTCTGTAGCCGCCATTTATCACTCTCTCAGCTCCAGTCTGACAACGAATTGTCAACTTGTGGATGGCAACCCAAAACCCTCAGCCGCACCGATGGGCACTCGAAGGCGTCGGGAGACCTTCAATACTCGAACCCTTTTGGGGAATTCAGCCAAGCCTAGTTTTCTGCTTGGACCAAGGGGCAGGTCCAAAGACTCCAGACAGGTCAGAGCTAGAGTCAGCCCAGACCAGGGGCGGGACCTGACCATCACTCGTTCTGGCTCTAGCTCAACATGCAGAGTCAGCCAAGCATGAAGTCTTCTTCTGTCATCATGAAATAATAGCCTTTGAACGATCGTGAACTAAACACCTCCTCTCTGCCCGGAACTCAAAGAACCCCGCAATTGCCATGTCGTGCAGGCGTCATATCATAACTAGAGCCAACAAGGCAATATTGACTGAATACAGAATCAATGGAGACCGGAGTCCGAGTCCTCGGGTTCGGAACTGAAGTCATACAACTTCAGAAGGGATTATCGTTGAGTGAAAGCGTTGAGCGAAAGCCCTCGCAAGACAAGGCGAGACGGAAAAGCTCATTAACAAGGTTGAGCTTGTCTGTTGCATGTCAGACTTTTACGGTCTAGACGCATCTGGTGCCAGATCCCGTCTTTCGCTTCCCGCCTTATAGCTGAACTCGCCACTAACAATAGTCTCAAACGCGGTGGACAACTTTACTGTATGCTGGACGGGATGGGATGGCATTCAGGGTTCAAGCTTGGAGCATTAGCCGCCCTCAGTTGTGTGTTTCACCAAGCGAAGCTTCGACCACTACCAAAGGTCTTTTTTCCTGACAACGCCACAGTCTCGGAATGCATGAAATGTGCTGAATAGAGGGCTTATTCATGCTTCTGCGGACGAGAGTCAGGGCATTAGGGGATTGCTAATTGAAAGCTGCTGGAAGCCATTCTGCGTTATGTTTTAAAGGGTACCAACCGAGACTCATATAAATAGACTTCAGGACGAAACAAGACCACAGTAATATACTTAGAGGAGGCAAGAAAAGGGCCTCCATCCTAGGCGACAAAAATCTAGGTCGGTCAGTGTAAGTTTAGGGGGAGCATACGCATGATACCGAGTTGAAACAACTGGTATTCATGACCGTTGAGAGAGGAATGTTGAACCGACTCAGCTCTCCAATACTCCCGGTAGGGCTGTGAGCTGAGTGTGAGAGGAGTGTTGAGGACAGCCAACGTTTTTCACTTTTGCTTTTTGTGATTTTAGTAAATGATACAGTTTGTTAAGTTCAAATGGAAAGACATGATTAGTTTATTCTTACTATAAGTTCACTGATATTAGTGCTACTCGGGAGGTGCATTTAGTTGAATGAATCTATGTAGACCCTGATTGGCCCCTCACCGAGTGACCATAGCTCTACTCACCTCACACCGAGAACAAAGACCCCAGTTTCAAGACAGCTCCCTTCCCAACTTCAACCCGAGTCTGCCAAACTCCACGACCTCCCACTGCCATGGCGCTCGTGATACCTTACACGTACATCCAATGTCCGTGTTCCGACAACTCTCCCCCAGATCTCCCCCAAGCGCGTCAATCACAATCCTCCGACGAACGAACCTTTGACCCCCGCGATCCTCGCTCAAACTACAGCCTCTACCCTCTCGAGTACCTCCTCTACTGCGAAGACTGCCAGCAAATACGATGTCCACGATGTGTGAACGAGGAGGTTGTTACATATTACTGCCCAAACTGCCTGTTTGAGGTTCCCAGTAGTAACTTGCGCAGCGACGGGAATAGGTAAATAACACAAAGACGTGGTCCAGACCAAGCCTGACATGCGCCTCATAGATGTACCCGAAGCTGTTACCAATGTCCCGTGTGTATTGGTCCTCTCCAGGTTATGGAAACACCTGTGGAGAAAGACCAGTCACACCTTGGCGCCGACATCCCAGGGCCTCAATACGCACTGTATTGCCAGTACTGCAACTGGACCTCCACCGAGATAGGCATCAAGTTTGACAAGCCTAACGGTATTCACTCACAGCTCTCCAAGATCAACAATGGAGGAGATCTCAAGCTCACGGCGAAAGAACTCAAGGAGCGTCGCAAGGAGAACCCAGATGAGCCACCTCTTGCCGACAGCGATGTCGATACAGATCTTCAGTATGCCAATTTGAAGTCATTCTACCAGTCGCAGCTCGCAGATACAAATGCTGCCTCGAGCGGCATATCTCCACTGAATGACACTACCGGCTATGGATCGCCTGCAGCGTCGTTGTCTCGTATCATGGCTATGTATACTGGTCACGGACATGCCCGCAAGCGCAATGGTCCTTCAGATGTTATGCGTGAGGCTCTTTCGGCAGAGGAAGGTCTGAAGTTGGCGGATCTGGATGAATCAGCTCAGATCAAGAAACTGCACCAGGAGGGGTGGGATGCTACGGCTACTATACAGCAGAACCTTGAACAAGCAGAGGTTCAGAGATTCCAGGATGGTTTACGGCCTATACCACATCTCCTCAGAACGAAGCGCTCTAAGCGTTGCTCTGTGTGTCGGCATATTATCTCCAAGCCAGAAAATAAGGTCACGTCGACACGGTTCAAGATCAGACTTGTCGCAAAGTCGTATATCCCTACGATCACCATCAAGCCTCTCAACCCCACAGCTGGAACAGTCCCTACCACGCAGCGTCCTCAAACTCTAGAAGAGCGACCGCTCAAGCCCCTCACCCCTCATCACTACATCATAACCTTCAAGAACCCTTTGTTCGATGGAATCAAGGTCACACTTGCTACGCCAAACAGTACACCTGGCAGGTTCTCCAGCAAAGTGACTATTCTCTGTCCTCAATTCGATATTGATGCCAACACGGATATGTGGGATGATGCTCTGAAGGACGATGACAGAGACAAAAAGCGAAAAGGTGAAGAGAGCAGTGGTCAGCCTGAAGCCGGTAAGATTTGGGAGCGAGGGCGCAACTGGGTCAGCATCATCTTGGAAGTGGTTCCGGCTTCACTCCGACTTGACGGTCAAAAGGACAAGAGTCCATTGAAGGAGGATGAGGATATTCTGGAGATACCCATGTTTGTGAGGATGGAATGGGAGCCTGACTCTCAGCAAGACGTCGGTGCAGCATCTGCAAAGGAAAAGGATGCTCAGGAAAGGAGGGAGCTGGCTTATTGGTGTGTGCTTGGAGTTGGCCGCATCAGTCACGATTAAAGATAGAAAAGGCATGCACATGAGAGATAGATCTAGATACCCAATAATTGGACGAAGTCATGGACGGGAAGAAGTGTTTAAGTTGTCTTGTCAAATCATACGCAGCTTGCTTGTAACATTTATCAAGCTACTTTCTTTAAGACGCCAAGCCCCTTTTTTGACCAACCAACCATTTGTGAAAAACACTCCCAGCCCGAATCAGGGAAAAATAGTCATTTCTTCTATTTCATCTCGAAAAAGGTAACGCACAGACTTAGTAGTCGGCGGGACCGCTCTGAGGGAACTCGAAGTTGACGTTGCGGCCTGTCAAACGTCGGTAGACCTCAGAGTAGGTGTCGAGGCGGTAGTCAACACCACCACGCTCCTTCTCGTCGAGGATGACCTTGAGGAGCTTGGAGCCGTCCTCCTTGGTGCGGACGCGCTTGCCGACGATCTCGACGGGGTAGGTGAGATCCTCGAGGATGGCGTCGTGGACAGCAGTGAGAGTTCGCGAACGGGGGCGCTTCTGCTTCTGGGTGTTGCGAGAGCGGGCGGATCGCTTGGGGCGGGGCAAGATGCGGCGAGAAGCGAGGATCAGGACGTGGCGGTCAGAGAACTTCTTCTCGAGCTCACGGGTGAGACTGGGGAGTATTAGTATTGAGTCTGATATTAGATAAATGAGGAGATATCTTACCGCTGCTGGACGCGGTGGAAGCCCTGCAGGGAAGGGACGGGGACAAAGATGACAATAGCCTTCTTGCCGTGGCCAACCTCGATCTAGTCAAGATCCCAAGTCAGCATGCGAGCTCCAGGACGAAACCTTGGACCGCTTCCCGTCCTGTTCCACAGAAGTCAATGATACTCCGGCTGGCACTCCTCCGCCCCGACGACATGTGTAAGCGCATCAAGTCAAGTATCTCTCGAATATCGAGGTCATTTTCGACGGAAAAGTGCGCGGTCGGGAGGCGGAGAGGCCAATGCGAGAACAGTGCAGTTTTCTTATGTGGGAACAGGATTTCTCGAAACGAGACCTAAGTTCGGAATTCTTTGTTTCATGGTATTCTCACCTCACGGGCAGAGACGATCTGCAGAGGTCGCAGGGCAACCTTGAGGTCGGAGGTGTTGGACTCGAGGTCGAAGAGAGCCTGAGCGATGCTGGTCTCAAGCTCGGAGGGGTTCTGCCTCGAAGGGCTGTTGGGAGCGATCTTGTTAAGGGCCTGGGCGCTCATTTTGACGGCTGGTTCGACTACGTGGGATTGACGACGACGAAGTTGATGGTGTTGCGCGGGCCGCTTGGAATTTTTGATAGTCGGCAATTTCAAAAAGTCGCTAAATTGGGGTTTTACCCTCTACTTTTCTGTGGGCGGTCCGTGCGTCGGTGAGGATGTTGAGGTTGATGCCTGAGGCTTGAGCCTAGCACACCGAATCCTCACCTTGTTGTCAGTGTATCCAGTCACCAATCGCCCAGAAGGGAAATCGACCACACTTACACAGCGTCCCGTGTTTCGTGGCTTGATGCAATGAAAGGAAAGCAATCAAGTCAAAGGTTGCACAGCATTTCAGAAGCATTCACTTATGAATATGCATGATTTCAAATCAACTCTGCTTGAATCTAAGACACGAAGCCGTGTAACTCCTGCAGCTCAACCACACTCACAACCACTTCCAATGGTAGAAAGCATCTCCGAGACGTCCCATGATGAAACAACGCATCGTTTACAACATTCGTATCAAACATCCTGATCCTCTATCCAGTTTTGACTGTTACACATTCTAACCCTCACCGCCCTCGGGGTCCTCCTCATCCTCGTCACCGAGCTGCTTATCAACATCCTGCTGCACCTTTTCACCTGTCGTGTCCCTTGCGATCTCGGCAGCCTTCATACCGCCAGCCGTGAGCCACAGGAAGTGATTTGTCTTGAACTGGTCAATCTGGTTGAAGAACATGTGAAACCTGCCGTGTCTTGTTAGCCCTGTCCGACTTGTGCATACGTCAGTACTCACGAGTTTTCCTTCTCCTCCACGCTGAAAATACGAGTGTAGATCTGCTTGTCCTTGAAGGCTTGGATCTTCTCTTCGTACTTGTCAAAGTCGATCGCTTCCTTTCCGAGTGACTCGGTGGCCTTTCGGTTGTAGTTGTGGAATACGGGTCGCTCAAGCAAGAGTCCGAGACCAGGGGCCTTGGGGATGGCCATCTTCTGGTTCTGGTAGCTCTCGTTGATACGTTCCATGGGAGTTCCACAGCGGACGATCAAACTGGCTAGACCAACCATCTTTCGGATCTGGTGCATCATGAAACTCTGTCCGTGGACCTTGAGAGACAGCCATTCTGTATCGTTGATGATGATGGGCTTAGGGTTGACAACGAATGACTTGATGTGTCGCTTCGCTGAGGGATCGAAGAATGACTTCTGAACAGTATAGTTGTGAAAGTTCTTTGTGCCGTTGTACTTGTTGAGGGCCTCCTGAAGACGGTTCAGACGCTCGGTGCTGACACGATATCGTCGCTTAGCGGCAACATAAGCTGCCTTGATGTCTCGAAGGGCAAAATCAACGGGGCCGAGCTCACGGTTCTTGGGCTTGTGGCTCTCCAGAACAAGGCCAGACTGTTGAGCCTCGGGCTCTGTAGTTTGTTCAGCAGCCTCGCCAGCGGGTGTCTCAGCAGCAGGCTTCTCCTCTGCTGGCGCGCTCTCTTCGGTCTCTTTCGCAGCTTCCTTGCGTGCAGCAACCTCTTCATCATCCATAACGTGGACTCGCTCCAACACGGCAGCCTTGGTCTCGGGGTCTAACCGGGCCAAGATGGGCTTAATCTCCTTCTCTTCCACATCGGACCAGAAATCCTTGACATCCTCCATCCGAGCAGCCAGCTCATCCTCGACACCATGCTCCTTGGCCAGCTCAACCAGTTTTTGGCCCAAGAAAGACTCGGGGTGGGGAGGCAGAAGACAGTAGCTAGGCATAAGATACTCATACCATCTTGAGTCGCAGGTTTGGTAACAGCTGAAGGCGTTGTTCGTTCGCTGAATACCCCAAATGCGGATCTGTTCTGGGAGCTCGGCGTTGATCTTGTCCACAATATCCTCATCCTCAATAATAAGCTTCAGGCTGATGACATTTCCAGCCGCATGCACACCCTTATCCGTTCGAGCGCATCGAACAAGACTCGACTTCTTGGGGTCGTCGGCATTTGCCTTGGAAATAGCGCTTGCGGCGACAAATGCCTTGAATAGATCGGCCTCAATGGTCTTCTCGTTGCCATTGACTTGCATTCCCTTGTAACCAGTGCCGGCATATCCAATCATGACAGCAACTTTTCGCTTGGGTCGTCGCTCTTCGGCAGCAATCTCATCCTTGGAGAAGGGGTTGTTGCTCGACTCGCCATCGGCAGAATCACCCTTCTTATTCAGTTTGCGACGCTTGAACTCCTTAAATTCATCATTCTTCTTGCGCTTGTCACCCTTCTCACGACTAGTATCTGGTTAGCGCCGTTGGCAACTGTACTCATTTCACCAATTGAGGTGAGGACTTACCCCCATTCTCCGCGACCCTTCTCTGATCGTCCTTTGCCTGGCTTTCTGTGGTCATGGCGCGGGTTGCGACGATTCTCAGAGCCATTGTTGTTAGAGGCTTTGTTGTTGTCGCCCGAGGGACGAGACTCATTGGCGCTGCTCGCGGCAGGAGCTTCGTTATCTGCCGCCATGTTTGCATCGGTTGCGACAAATATGAAAGGTCGAGCTGACAGGAGAGAAAAGCTGTAGCTATCGCGCGGAACACTTTTTTTGGTCTGGTAGACGACGAGATTTTCGATGCGGGTGAGTGGGGCTTCCCGTTGCGGTCCCGGCGGGGGAGCTTTATGTGTGGGGGCTACCCTGGATCTCGACATCGTCGTGTAAGTGCTGTCGAAGTATCAATGTTTCCATCGTTGCTTTCAAGTTTCTGTTACTGCTCATAGCTTGCTTGGATAGTGATACTTATAAATGCTCTTGATTATTTTCCTCCTCTTTATTGGGTTAGATATTCATGCTATACTCATAGATAAAACAGAATTAATCTTTCATAGAATAATAGCTCTCCTATGCAAACACCATTCTTAAATTTATCCAAACCTAGACTTCATCTCAGGAACAGTAAATCTGCTATGGTAAGTGTCTATAGTAGCAGTCTTTTATAAAAAGTTATATGTCATATTTACCTAACGTAACGCAAGGCACAGAATCGTGGTGTGAACGTAGAAAGGATGTAGCATAGATAGCAGTCTGGTATTTCATACCTTAGAAACATAACGTTAACCAACAATGATGTTTTAACACAGCAAAATGAAACTCTTGACTTTAGAATGTGCTGCTATTACTACCGTCAGGTATCATTACTCGATTACTGCCAAGTTCTTCACTACGATGCGACCTGGCTATCATAATGATCATTACATGGAACACAGGAGGAAGAAGTGGTAGGCGAGCTATGCAAATACAACACTCTTCACCCGAGTGGGAGACTTGCCAAAGGCTTCGAGAGGGATTCAGTGGTGGTAAATGCATTTACTGATTTGATCATTACAACTGTTCAAATTTCCTTTCATTCCAAACTTCTATTGTACACATCCATTCGCCATCAAATAAACGCTTTCACGCTTTCATAACTCTTCTAATAGTTGGAGCTTCGACCAGTGTCAGAAGGGAGACCCTCCTCGTCACCAGGCTCCTGATAGGCACCACTGGGCTGGGCAGCACCTCGGGTACGCTCCTCGATGATGTTGCTTTCGTCGATAGCATCTTTATCATCGCGCTCTATAATTGTGTTAGAGAGAGTCCCGTACTAAGGTAAATGAGTTGAAAATACCAAGCTGAGCGTCAGTGTCGGCCTGCTCTCCGTCGACGGGATCTTCAACTCGATCGGAGTCGGACTGAACTGGGATGGGCTGTTCCTTCTCACCAGGGCGAGAAACGTAAGAGTCGTCCTGGAACTCAGCGGAGGGAGCATCTTGAAGACCGTCGGAAGACATGATGAAAGTTGTTGATGGAGTGTGAAAAGTGGTTGTGGTGTAAGTGGTGAGTTGCAGATGAGAGTGAATACTGAGTGATGTTGAATATATTCCTTTCTTCTCACTCGAGAAGGTCACTCATCTTATACGTTTAGTTTCTGCCCTTCAACTGAAAAAATATTCTCACCAAAGACGACTATTCCGTCATGGCCCGCAAGCAAAAGCATCTATCCATGACGACATTGATGGATAATCACTTCAATGAATCATCTCCTCAGGACCAACAGCACGGCTCGCTACTAGCCTTGATGCAAGCACTTCCGAGCCCGATCTTAGTGCCCCTGATCTTTTAATTGAAAACCTCGATCCGAGAGGTTAATCTCCAGATCAGTTGTCGTGTGGCTGGGCGATTGTGATGCAAGTGGCAAGCAACTAACCGCGACAGATTCGCGATTTACATGATCTTGACGCGTTAAGTGGTTTATTTGAACTGCAGTGGAGTTCGATCTTGAGTGCTGTTAATGAGACAACGGGAGAGTTGCATCAACGATCGATGATGCTGAGGTATTGCTAGCCTATGAATTGAGGTCAGTGCTTTGAGGGATAGATGATCTTTGGTGGAGTTTGAAAGGGAGATTGGCGTAAGAAGCAAAGTAAAGACGGAATCTGATGTGGCTATCCGTGAATTAGGGACATGATTAGATCATAGATGAAGTCATGTTTGTTGTGACGATGTCAGGGAGCTGAGGCCTACAGTAGCTTGACTTTTCAGGAACAGCGAGCTGAGGCTGAACTAGCGTCCAAGCTTCAGGGAGAAGTCAAGGGAGTCATAAACACCAAAAAAAACACAGATCACAATGAATGGTAACCAAGTGATAGAAAATGCAAAAAGAAACTCTTTGATGAGACTGGGACTCGAACCCAGGAGGATTGCTCCACCAGGAAATTGGTGTTAAGGTTAACCTTAACCTGGCGCCATAACCAACTCGGCCATCTCACCGAGGCTGTTGATGGGGCTTTTGGTGCTAATACCATATTATACACACATTGTGCATGCATATCTGAACTTAATTCTAGCTGGTAATCAGAAGGGTCGTGATCGTGTCAAAATGCATGTCAGATCTGTCATCGTCGATACTTGATGGAAAGGTTGCAGTGAGGCATGGATTATCTGACTGTATCACACATTCCAATCTGAAGCCCTTATGCCGAGTCCTCCGCTAATGGTGGTGATGTGCATCATCATCATCAATTCATGCACAATTCACATATTCACCGCTGAAGCATCTACAGTCTACATTGCGCAAGAGTCGGGGCAAACCCGACCTCAAGATTGCGCCCAGCTCAGTCTACGATGCAAAAGATCCTGATCTTGATTCCTCATCCATCTGCTATTATGGTGAGAATCAGATATCATCTCCCTTGCAAAACCTTCTAGCTGCATATTTGTGCCCGTTGGGCCGAGCCAGAAACACCGACGAGACAGGATGTTTTGCTTTGTTTCCCAATTTCGCCACACCGCCGTAGAATGTCGCGATACTCTCTGAAACAAGATTGCAGTGCGCCCAGAAGGACAAGGCAGGTAAGCAGGAAGCCTGTGGCTGAGGGCATCTATGGAAGCTGGCAGGGCCTATAAGGCTTCTATAGATGGCCTTGGACATGGGCACGTCCTGTGATCTGTGCGAAACACATGCATTCGAGTGGAAGAAAAAGTTCCAAGCCTGGTCAGTGGTGAGCCAGGATATGACGATCCTCCATCATGACACGTCAATGATTGACTGTGCAGAGTCCTGGATTGTAAGAACTAAGAAGAATGAGAGAGATGATGAACCAAGACCAAAACAGAAGCTTGGCCATGTAGAGGGGGCAACGTGAGTTCAAAAGGGTTCCCCTAGTAGCGAGAATCATGGCATCGCCAAATTCCATTTGCCAATCATGGGATTATGGTTCAGCGCCATGGTCATGCCTCTGATGATGTGCTCAGGGAGCAAAGTGAGCAACAAGGTCTCGACTTGGCTATATGATCAAACATTAATCATGAGTTAATGCCAGCAAGAAAACAAAGTAAATAAATCGCAAGATACGGAGGTCTCGGATCAAAGGAATTCTCCCTTTTCTTGCGTGATTGTTGATTAAGTGATGGTTTATCAGGGTTGAGTGGTTGATAAGCCGCCAGGGTGAAAATGAGTCGACTCGGATCTCGGGATGGCGAAAGATTCGTGATGACAAAGACAGTGACATGGGACCGAGACGAGGTTAATCGACATGGGAAAATCACATCATCTCAGGCGATAGATTCCAGAACAACAAACGACCTTGTCTATGGTGGAACTTGTCGAGGCGCATAGTATCTGGATTGGAGATGACTCTTAGGTATGAGTTTATCGCACATCGTGGCTGTCTGTGGCGTATATGCAAGATGGACAGCGGCCTATTAAAGAACGGGAAGTTAAAGAATGATCAGCTGCAGGCTTCAAGTCAAAGAGGGGCAGCGAAGTCAAAAGGAAGGCCAGACTGCCAGCCTAAGAGAAAAGAAGACGTAAAAAAGAGGAGACTTGGGAAGAGAATTCTGACGATGGGGTCTTGTTATGTAACAAAGAAGAGGATACGGCGGCACTTGAGGATCCATATTCTTTTCATCTGCCGACAACACCGAAAGTACTACGATGTAAGTCAACGTGAAGTGGATTACCGTATTCAACCAAGAGACCACCAGTAGCCAGTCTAGCCAGTGCCGTCCTTATTGCAGAAGGAGTTTTCTCTGCGCCATGGAGAGGGTCTCAAAGGGTCCAAGTCTAATTCAGTCATGCCCCGTCTATGCCCCGTTCTGGTGCATGACTTGGTAGAAGCCAAGTTGCGATAGCGTCAGATACCTTAATGATGCTGTGAGAGGTCGTGCCTTGTTCCTGACATGAGATTGATATTGAAATGCTCGAATTCCACATCAATTCTCATTGCGATGCTCCAGTGGCGAATGTCATCAACTTTGTATCTCTCAGCAGAGCCGCCATTTTGACTTACACCGACCGAGTGCCGTGTCTCAGACCCACTTTTGTTAGATCGGCCGCTGATAACGCCATTTGTGTCCCAAATTTGAAAGAGGTCCTGTGAGATGATTGAACAGAATCAACAAGGCCAGACGCCTCCAGGGCTCAAATCAGTGCGGACAAGCTGACAGGGGGGGTGCATGGCAATGTTATCTGGAATGGAAGGATGTGGTCGCACAAATGGATGAGAAGAGGAAGCTGAAAGATAACAGACCGATAGAGAGTGTCGTAGTGATAGGGATAGGGAATAACACTGATGTGAATTTGGTAGTCGCTATCTAGAACTTCAATTGGCCGACAGTCAAAGTTGAGGTCGTAGTGAAAGACCCTCTTTCCCTGTCATTCCCCCGCCATTTGGCCAGACAGTTGGGTTGGGTATTGGTAAAAAACGGGAATTTCTGGCACGAGTCGGCTCAGCTTAGACGGAAAGGAGGGGGCCCTCCCCGACGACCCGAACCATCTTTCTCTCAAGGTTGGCCAAACGTCACACTCGATTGGGTCCCATCCAATACTTTACCTTTTCACACCACAAGATTCTGAGGTGGGCGTCGACACTCGTTACCCTTTCGCAATCAGCCAACTCGAATCCTCTAGACAACCTTCGGAGACAAAAGAACAAATCACAACCTGTCTCACCTCCTTCCACAACCCAATTAGCGTCCTTTGGAGCCAAGAACAATCGGCATAGTCTTGTCGTACCGCCTCTTGACCGGGGGTCTAAGCTCGTGCTGCCGCTGGTACATAGCACGCCATCCACCAGTCACTTTGCCTCAGATCCCTTCCCAGAAGCTGTCTGCCACTCTTCCCCGGACCAGCCCTGCGGGTTACGATATCTCACCTTCTCATCGCGCGACTCCAATCTCCCACCCCCAGGCCCTTGCTTGTGTTTTACACTTTGGTACAGTACAGTACAGTCAGTACATACATACTTCTGTGCCTCAGAGTCTGCGCCTGCGCCATGGAAAGCCCCTCGCTCGTCAACGGCCATCGGCCCTCCTCCGATACTTCTGTCGCAGCCCCCGGTGCTTCAGCTCTTCTTCATTCTTCTATACCTACTTCGTCTTCTACTTCTCAACCTGCTTCCGCTACAATAACAAATCATACACATCGCCATGCTTCTGCGCCGTCCACAGAACTTGACTCATCCTCACCCCTTCCTCCTACAAACGGCCACTCTTTGAAAGTCTCCGACATCGACTCCGAACACCTCGACGACAACTCTTCCCAACAACCCTCTAAAAACAATTGCGATAGACACCGATCGGATCAAGAAATTAACCCACGTCTCGTCAAGATGCCTTCCGAATTGGTCGGCAAGACCGTCAGCCCGTTCCTTAAGGAACATATTCCTGGCCTCTATGCACCCTTTGGCAAGGCAAAGACAGCCATGCCTCTATCTCCCAGTCCCAACAATACCACTGCGATTCGAAAGAGAGATCCCAACAGCAAGTTTTGCTATCGTCACCGACCTGACTCAAAATGTCGACGCGCCGCCGACGAGACCAAAATGGGTTTCATTCAAACTGTAAGTCCAGTCCCCCCCCAACCTCAACCACTTCAACCACTTCTGCTTGTCGTGGCTCTTAGTTAAATACCCTGATAGGTTATGCTAACATTCATGAAGGAACTCAACAGCCTTTCATCCGCAGACCAAGAAGCCATTACTCACGTATGGTCTCTCTTTTCTGCTGCTCCATCAAAACATCGTGAGTTGATGCTACAGGGCATCATTACACAATGCTGCTTCCCCCAACTCTCTACTGTATCACGCGAGGTACAAGAACAACTCAAGATCGACTTCCTTGCCGCTCTTCCTACCGAACTCTCCTACAAGATCCTATCGTATCTCGACACAGTCTCTCTCTGCAAGGCCGCTCAAGTCAGCCGTAGATGGAGAAACCTCGCCGACGACGACGTGGTGTGGCACCGCATGTGCGAACAACACATTGATCGCAAATGTACCAAGTGCGGTTGGGGTCTGCCTCTTCTCGAGAAGAAAAAATTGATGGCGTGGAGCCGCCATCAACAAGTTCACCGACAACCGAATGCCGCCGACGTGGTAGAGATCGACGATGAGGCTGAGACACAATCGAGCGATTCACGAAAACGACAAGCCGACGACGAACACCAACATGATGATCGAGTTGCCAAACGCTCTCGTGTGAACAACGGAGAAAAGTCAAGACAACAGCTTGAGCAAGAACGGAAGTTTCGACCATGGAAAGACGTTTATCGCGACCGTTTCAAGGTGGGGTACAACTGGAAGACTGGTCGTTGCTCCATAAAGACCTTCAAAGGTCATGAGAATGGCGTTACTTGTCTCCAGTTTGACGACAACATCCTTGCAACAGGTTCCTATGATACGACCATCAAGATTTGGAACATCGAGACTGGAGAAGTTATGCGCACGCTCCGAGGACACACTTCGGCAGTTCGCACTCTTCAGTTTGACGACTCCAAGTTGATTAGTGGCAGCTTTGACAAGACCATCAAGATTTGGAACTGGCAAACAGGAGAGTGTTTGAACACACTCCAATGTCATACCGAGGGTGTATTGTCAGTCCACTACGACGGGTGTACTCTGGCATCTGGCTCCATCGATAAGACCGTCAAGGTGTTCAGCTTTGATACCAAACAAACATTCTGTCTTCGAGGTCATACTGACTGGGTCAACCACGTGCGAATTGACTCGCCCTCCCGTGTCGTCTTTTCAGCATCGGATGATCTTTCGGTCAAGCTTTGGGACATCGATTCAAAGCAGTGTATCAAGACATTCCTTGGCCATGTTGGTCAGGTCCAGCAAGTTCTCCTGATGCCCGCTGACTTTGAGCCTGATGAAGTGCCTCAGCTGGATACCACAGATACTGCATCTGTGTCCAGTGGCCGAAGTAACAGCCCCCCTGCAGCGACTGCCGAGCAGCCTGTCGATGCTCGGGCGGCTTATGGCTCGGGTTTCACATCCGACCCCGACCGTCCGCTGCCCCCGCGCTACATGCTCACTGGTGGATTGGACAACACAGTCCGCTTGTGGGACACTACCACTGGCAAGTGCATCCGCAGCATGTTTGGCCACGTTGAGGGCATCTGGGGCCTTGTTGGTGACACTCTTCGTGTGGTCACAGGGGCTAATGACTCCATGACCAAGATCTGGGAACCTCGCTCTGGAAAGTGTGAGCGGAGCTTTACTGGCCATGCCGGCCCAGTCACCTGTGTTGGTTTGAGTGACAGCCGCATGGCAAGTGGCAGTGAAGATGGCGAGGTGCGGTTGTACAGCTTTGAGGGAGAACGTGTCGAAGAGCGTGGCACTCCTTCATAAGCACCATCTACAGGGGCACTTCATCTGTAGATGATGTCCCTTTGTGAAACATTTATGACATTCCAAGATACCAAACAGCGTTTTACGCGAAAAGCCACATGTGGCACAACTCGTTTTCTATCTTCTTTTTCTGGCCAAGTCTGGTCTTCAACATATCAAAGGGTAGCGGGAGTATTTACAACGCGACGGGCAGTCGCTTTTACAGAATTTGGGTGCATTTATAGGGTTTTGGGGAATGGATAAGTCCTCAGGTTATCTGTACTGAGTCAACGGTCAAAAGTCCCTGGGAGTTCTAGGTTTGGGATTGGTATAACACGGCGCTTCCGAGGCGAATTCTTTCACAAGAGTATGATGAAGGCATCAACAATGAGTTTGGCAGGGGATGAGTTATATAGGCTAGTGATGAGCTTAACCTCCAGACTAGAATGATGTGGAAAATTGTTGATTAAGATGTGTCTTGTAAAGTGGTATAAGTGAAATTGGTCTCTTAGCACCGAAGTAGTTTGCTGGAGCTCCAATCACCCATGCTGCCTCATCAACCGACCCCTGGTTTCTGATTCACGTTTACAAAATCACAAAAGATTTAAATACATATTTACAATTAATATGACTGAGTGCAGCCACAGACAATTCTCATAATTTTACTAAACCATAGTCTGATGCAACGAAAGATACAATCTGTAGATGCATTTGTCAGATGGGCACATGCGTATAAAGATGACCCCAGGAGGCACGCTCTCCATGACCAAACGGACTTGCGGTTTTGTTTTATATAATTAAGGCTATGACGTAAAGGCCGGTAATGGGGGGCTGTTCTGTTCCAGGACCTATGACGGACGGATATGAAGACCTCGCAAGTTGGATACAGGCCTCCATGATTATATATGGCCTAGGATGAATTTGAACAACAACCTTGACCGACTCACTGATCTGAATGTGACTACTTATAAGATACTCCGCTGATGACTGTAGATGGAAAGGAGTCATTGCCACTGAGGAAGTGCAAGAACATTCTTTGATAGCTGTCTGATGGACGACATCATTGCAATGACGAGACCAACTTCTTTTATTACGTATCATATATCATTAACGGACTACGATAAAGAGCTACATACTCATAAAGAACAGCTGTGGTCAACCTGATTACATATTGCAGAATAGGAATGTCACATAAACGATAGTAGAGCCATTCATCACAAATCTATTCAACGTTAAGCACTATACCATTGAAAGCATTGGCAAGATATCTCAAGTTCATACCAAAGATGCTGTATAACTCCAGCTACTAAAGCCCGTTTGCATATATGCTAGTGCCCATCTTGAAGAAGAATGTGCATTCGTATGTCCACCCGTCTGCATACCCACCTCCGCTATTGTATCTCTTTGACTCTTCCCGCCGGTGTCAGTAAACTGAAGTATTGTTGCCTTTTGCAAACGACTTCCCTCCCTTTGAACAACGATAAAACATCGCACAAACTGTGATGAGTCTCGGATCTGAAAAACTATAAATTCGAATATTGGAACTATTCTTGGAGTTCTCCTTCCTGCTCATTATTTGCTACTATTAGGACGAAGTGGTAAGTCCTCCTCGTGGAAATACCCTCCTACTGAGATTAACGATTCTACCAGTCATCATGTGCAAAGCAGTTCGATACGTCTACCCCGAGTGCGGCCATCCCGTTGATCCTGACCCGAAAGCCTGGGTCCTCGAGAAATGTATTCCTGCAGTATCCTTCAACAGAGATTGCTGGCTCCCTCGCGACCTGCCCGAGAACTTCATCGAGGAGAAGCCCTGGCCTAACGATAACCTCGCTGAGCCTTGCCACATGCCTCACCAGCCAGCCTACTCTGACGCTACCTTTGAGGTCATGAATGCAGAGATGCAGGACAGGCATGACTCCCCTTCTTCAGCTACCCTCAGCGTCCAGAGCAAAGACTACACCCGAATCTCCAGCCTCACGATTGACGAAATCGACTCCATTCAAGGAGACGAGTTCGACTTCTTCGCTCCTGTGGAAGTCGTCTTTGACTTTGACGAGCCCGTTATCCTCGCAGACAAGTCTGTCCTTCGCGACCTCGAACCTCTCTACCTGGACCCAGCCGACAATTATCACATGGACGAGATTAAGCTCCTCGAAGGCGATGAGGTCGAGGACGCTGAACTCACCGCCTATGAAGCATCTCGTGTCTATACCGAGGAAGAAATCGCCTTCTTTACCAAAATGATCGAAGAGACAAACGAAGAGCTCGCCATCGCTTCAGCGGAGGATAACATTGACTGGGCTAGAGTTGCTGCTGTAGACACATCTGCCCCGCTTGACTACGACTCCTATTTTGAGGAGAGTGAGGATGAAGGCATGGACGCGAAGAACTGGCCTTGGTTCAAGTCCTGATTTGGAACCCTTCAGATTGAGGTATACGAAGTTGCTTGGAATGGGCATATAGGAACGAACTATGGGATACTAGGCTATACCACAGAGCTTGATTGATAGGGAGTCCAAAGATGCATGCTTGGCATGGGATAGAATTTTGCTTTATAGCTGCTATTCATTGACTGATATACACTCTTCAACTTTAACTAGTGGCCCCCCTTGTGACTGCTTCATTCATGACAAACATCAACGAACATAAATGCATCACACCAACGAACTTACGGCATCAAGATAATATTGAAAGCATCAATTAGGGCTAGCAATCATAAAAATACATAACAATCGGCCATCGTCAATCACAAATGAGATCCAAATCCCATCAAACGCACCCGCACATTTACTGTTCTTTGTCTTTCGCGTGTCCTGCACCTTTTCCACCTTCTCCTGTCATTTCATTCTTGCATTTTTTAATCACCTCCACAACCATTCATGTCATTAAACGATCGTCATATCATCTAGGGTATCGTTCCAAAAGAATGTTTCCTCCTAGTCAGGTTATCATTTCGCTTTACAACTCGTCCTTCGCACGCTGAAAGGTCTCCTTGACAGCTTCGGTAGCCTCGCTGGCTGCACTGCCAACCTTGTCAGCTGCAGAGGCCGCAGCTTCGTTGGCCTGGCTTCTGAGGCTTTCGGCGTTGGCGGCAGCGGTGGCGTAGGCTCTCTGGAATCGGGCCAGGACGCTCTCGGTGAAAGAGGGCTCCTTGCCGCTGATGAGCTCGGAGACAAGCTCGCTCACGGACTCGTACTGTCTAAGTGCCTCGGCTGAGGCGGTAACGGCGGATGCAGCAGCTGCTTCGGAGGCGATTGATGCCTTGTCGGCAGCAGCGTCGGTAGCCTTGGAGGCATATGAGCTGGCGTCACCCCAGACATGCTCGTACCAGGCGATCTGGGTAGGCTCGCCGTAAACTTGGCCACTGATCTGCTCCACAATGTTGTTCCAAGAATCACCAATGGCAAGGCCAGCGGCTGAGATCTGCTCGTTGGCAGCATCGACAACTGAAGAGATGGAATCATCAACAGCCTGAGCGGCAGACTTGACGGTGTCGCCAGCAGCAGAGTAAACAGATCCTGCAGCTTCACCTGCCGCCTGGGCAGCGGAAGCAGCGGACTCCCTGGCCACAGAAGCGACAGAGGAGGCAGATCCTGCAAGGTCAGTGGGAGTAGGGGTAGCGGTGAGGGAGGAGAGAGCAGAAGATGCGCCAGCCAGGAATCTAGAGTATCGGTCTTGGGCGGCACCAAGGCCAGCATAATAGTTCATCTTGGCCTGCTCGTAGTACTTCTCAGGGGCTGAAGAAGGAGTAGGTGTGGCGAGTCCAGCGGCGATGAGAGCACTCTGGTACTGGATCTCGGCCCAAAGTCGACCTTCGTTGAGTCTCTGGGAAGCAATGGACTCAATACGCTCCCAGTCGAGCCAGGTAGGAACGGTAGTGGTGGTAGGAAGCTGTTGAGCAGCGGTGGTAGCGGCTTGCTTAGCCTTGTCAAACTGATCACCGGCGGCTGAGACTGCCTGGTCATAAGACGAGGAGACAGAAGATAGAAGCTGCTCATGAACTGGCTTGGGGGTACCATAGATCTGAGCAGAGACGACTGAAAGAGCGCTCGAGTATTGCTCAGAGGCACGAGAAACGGCGTCCGAGTACACAGACTGCGCAGCATCGGTGGCACTAGCAATTGCATCCGTATCGACATAGTCATCAAGGACGATCTGTCGGTGAGGGACCTCTTGGGCCGCAGCACCAAGGAAAGCAGGCTTGACATGCTCGTGTTGTTCAGACAGGGGGGTCTCGTCGCGATGGGTCAGCGGGTCCTCCTCAATCTCGACGAGTGGCTCCTTGTCACCAGCCTCAAGGGGTTCTTCACTACCATTGCTGACTACGGAAAAGGTGTCACCGATAAGCACTTCAGATGCTTCCGAGGCAAGGGGGGTCGACATACTGCTGTCTTCTGACTTTGCGACATTGGTGGCTGACTCGACAACTTCCGAGAGCTCGCTGGACGCTTCTTCAATAACAGGGGCGGCGGATTCGGAGGCAGTGGAGGATAGAGACTCAACAGTCTCTGAGGCTTCCTTGGCGATGCTGCTGGCGCTCTCCTCGCCTTCGAAGATGAGGCTGGAGGCGTCGCTGGCGATGGATTCGGCGCTGTTTGAAACGACTGAGGTAGCCTTTTCAATTATGTTAGGCTCGTCGAAAACAGATGAAGCGCTGGAAACGCTCTCGCTGGCAGACTCGGCAACTTCGGATGCTTCCTCCTTAACGGGCTCGGCAATTGAAGCGACAAAGTCTTCCAAGTTCTGTTCGGCGTCCTGTGCTTGAGATGTAGCCTCTTCAACGACTTCTGAAAGGCTGGAGGCGGCACTGTCGTCCCCAGCCGGGGTCTGAGCCTCAGCTTCCTTAGCTGCGGCAGCCTGATCGGCAGCAAGCTTCATAGCGTCAATGTCAAAGTTGTCTGATGTATCTCCGGCAGCAACCTTGTAGCGGGCAACGTCCTTAAGGCGAGCCAGCTCCTTAGCAGCCACAGAGGCAATCTCCATTCCCTCGTCCTCAACTCGTGCAGCGGCGTCCTGGGCCTCGAGCAGAGCTGGGTGGGTAACGATCAATTGCTTCAATTGCTCAGTCCACTCATTGAGCGTGCGCTTGAGCTCGTGGTACTTAGCCCAGTCCTTGTAAGTGATACCATCTGTCCAAGCCCACCTCATTCCGATCTGTTGCAAGGCGAGGTTTCTAGTCTCGTCAAGAACCTGGAAATGTACATCGGCGACGGTGATAACAGTCTCCTGGAGTTCCTGGTCATAGCCTTGGCGCCATTGTCGAATGGCTTGAGCCTTCTGCTTGATGGCCATTCCAGAAGATCGCACAGCGGTGACGATCTGTTGGTTCACATCAACAACATCCGCGTTAGTTCCAGCAAGTTCTACGATCTTGTTTCGAAGACCGGTGAGTTCTCGATCAATTGTGGTTTCAAGGTCGTCAAAGAGCTTCTGACCGTTAGTGTTGACATTCTCCTCAATCATGCGCTTGGCAATCTCGTCAACGCGCTCCTCCAAGTCAGTGGCACCCTCATCGGCTTGAGTAGCAAACTTTGTCTGCCAAGTCTCGAGGTCCTGAGCCACCATTTCGCGAGCCTTTCGTCGCTTCTCACTCTCATTTTCGGTGGGAGGAGGGGCCTGGACAGGGTTAATGTACTCAGGAGAAGCAGATTCAACTTCAGGCAGAGGGCTCTCAGTAGACACGGGAGCCTGAGATGATGACGTTTGAACAGATGTGGTGCTCTGAGGAGCGGGCTTCTGGAAAGATGAGGCAGTTGTTCCAGTGGTGTAGCTATGTGGTGTCAGACAACGTATCAATGATATATAGCTCGGGGATCTTACCTTGAGGAATAGTTTTCCTGGATGGGCTTGGTGGTCTTGGTCTTGTACCGTCCCAATCGCTCACCTATGCGAACAAGCTGGGGCTCAACGTTCTGGACGTAGACGGCGCGGACGTGAGGCCAAACGTTGCTGTCAAGGAAGGCATAAGTCTTGTTCCACGTCCAGTAAGCTGTGGGAAGAGCAGTCTTTGTGGTAAATTCGGAAGCTACATCGTAACCTCGAATGGCGTACGGGTGAACAAATTCATAGCCTGGCTGCAGGTATTCGTAGTACATCTGTAGACCATTGGTGCGGGCGATGTCGTAGTACGGGCCTAGCTTCTCGCCAGCTTGGCTCACATAGGGGCCAACGGATTGGTCATAATGCGCACGCGCAAGAGCCTGGTACTTGACAAGCTGAGGCTGTCCGTTCTTCTCCCACAAGGCCTGGGTATGCGCCTGCGCCTTCTCGACCCATGGAGCTCCATATTGAACAGCGTATGCGCGAGTGGGCTGCCAGACCTTGCTATCGACAGTATCGTAGTATGGGCGGGCGATCTCAACGTAGGGCGCTGCATAGTGGTCGTAGTATGGTTGAACGTGAGGTTGCACGGTGTTCTTAACCTGGAAGTAGGGTTTACAAATCGATGGGGAGTTCTCGTCGCACTGTTCGAGCGAGGGTGGGCATCGGAAGAGGACTGTATAAATGGCGAACCATGTCGCGAGTCTAGCAGAAGGATAGTCAGCTTATTTTGCGTGAAAACGGCGGTATCTCAATGCGATAACGATGGAAAAGATTGGTCAAAGACATCAAGCGAGAACAAGATGCCATGACGACGCGCAGAAACATACCTAGCAACGACACTGAAAGTCCATGCAAAAATACTTCTTCTCTTCTTAATTGATCCTCTGCGACCTGCGGCAGGCTTTCCATTCGCCTTGCCGTTGCCGTTCATGATCGAGCCGGCGGACTCGGCCATGATGACGAGCTAGACACGCGCTGCGTTCAAAGCAATCAAAAATGGGAGTCGGTAGACGAGAGCCAATATTGGCAAGCGAACGGTAGCAAAGACTCCAGCTTTCAGCTACGCGAGAGGAGGCAACGAGGAACAAATGTGTTCTTTGAAGTGTGTTAGCCTTGACAAAGTCAGGTCAGGTCAGGGTTGCAAAAGTTTTGGGAGCTTTGAGTGAATGAAGCTGGCTTACCTATAGTGCGTTACAGTTCAGGACGAACTGCAGGGGTTGCGTGCTGTAAAATACTGGTGCCGTGAAGCAAGCGAGAGGTCTAGGAGCTCTTCTGTGACACGACTCGAGACAAGAGCGAGACAGCCAAAGAAAGCAACGGAAGCTGCAAATAAAAATCGTTAAGCTCTTGGCCTTTGCATGGATGTATTATCTTAGGAGGAGAAGGAAGAAAATAAGATTAACGTTAGGGAATAGAAGAGGAGATAACTGAAGTCACGGTTGACGTCGTTACAGCTGCCTTGGTCTTGGCCATGTCCATGGTCTGGAATCCAACCCAGCGAAGCTAAGGTTGGTAGGTCTCTAACGTTTACTAGCACGCACATCATATCTGTACAGTGGTGTCATGCACCCATACGCCATTAGTTGATTATACCGTTTTTGTCACTGTCAGTACAAAGATAAGCAGCCGTCCAACATGGATTGCTTCCTGTCCTGCAGTTTTCGAAACAGTTGCATGGTCGCGACGTCATCCAGAACCACATAAGCTTGCTTTACCCGAACGCCTTTTGATGCCACCGACAGGATCACACGCACTGATTGGATGACCGGGAACTTAGATATAAACAGCGAGCTGAAATGTCAAACATAATACGTCAGGGAATCAGAAAAGGTGTCAAGAATGGTTTATCAATCAAAGACTTTACCAAGACAAAGTAAGAGCATGCACTAAATAACACTAACTTGTGTGAGGGTTTCCTCTGAAGTTTTGACAGCCTAACATAGCAGCTAATTCATCAACTGACTGTCCCGAGCTACGCTGTAGCCGATGAACGTTTCCATGTGATAGCGTCTCAGTCTTGGACAGAAAAAGACAACGTTCTGAAACGTAGGGTATCCATGATAATAGGGAGGCGTCTCAGTCTTGGTATATTATGTTGAGTTAATGACTTCCAGCGCAGCTCCCAATCTCAATAGACAGGCACTGAGGCTCATGGTCTATGACGCTTCGCCAAAATTAAGGACTTTCTAGTGATACATTCAGACAAACACATCATCTTTTTGTCGCCATGAACATCAGCATTAATACGTAGGGGGCCAGAAAACTTCAGACCCTCGATCAGGGTGCCAAAAACAACTGGTCAGAAAGCTTTCTAAACTTATCCTAAATTACCAAAGTATTTCAATCTATTATGATCAAGGTCCTGAGTTCTTACCTCCCCGAGGTTCCTGTTGGCTGTTTTACCATGACATCAACCAGTATTCTGGCGCTAACACGTGAGCTTGATGATGATCCTGTCACTGCCGGAAAATTACTGCCCCGATTCCGGTCCACCGTAGCTCAGCACAATTGCAAGGCATCTCCGGTTGGGTTCGCAGTTCAGGCAGGTCAACTGTGGGGTGGCGGTTAGCGTTTCCTTCAACACGGGCAATTATTAAGAACCACGTCTCTCAACAAGTCCAGGTTAATCTTCAAGATTCAACTCTTAGTTTACAGCAACTTTAGAGGAAGGGTTTGCACCGACTGACGCAAACACTATATACATATTCGCCTGTTAAATCCGCGGACCGTTTAATATCTCATCAAGCCCAAACCTTCTCTGCAGCGCTCATCGGTCTGTTCGTCGTCTCTCCGTTTCCGACTACGACTCCATTCAGACCCCTCGATACGATTCGACACATCGGCGCATGCCTCTGTGAGCAACCTGATAAAATAAGCCCCTCGTGGGCGCGATCGATTTCTTTCGAATCGCCTTCGTCAAACTCAAATTGTCATCATGGAAGATCCAACCTCGATTGCCAAGGCTAAGAGCCTACACCGAACCTCGACCCGATCCGATGATCTACTACAGCCTCAAGATAACCCCAGTATCTGCCGAATATGTCGAGGCGAAGGAACTCCAGAGGAACCGCTCTTCTACCCTTGCAAGTGCAGCGGTAGTATTAAATATGTTCATCAGGATTGCTTGATGGAGTGGCTCTCCCATTCCCAAAAGAAGTACTGCGAGCTTTGCAAGACATCGTTCCGGTTCACGAAGCTATACGCTCCCGACATGCCTCAGTCTCTTCCGGTCCATATCTTCATTGGACATATGGCCAGATACTTCTTCCAAAATGTCTTGGTATGGCTTCGTGCTGCCATGGCCATCAGCGTTTGGCTTTGCTGGTTGCCATACTTTATGAGATCTGTTTGGTCATTCATGTTCTGGGTCAGTGATGAGGGTTTTGGCAACACTTCCATGATGGCTCGCTCCAATGACACAGCGTCGTCCACAGCAAACTCATTACGGGGGATGTCTCCTTCGGCCTTGGATTTCAAGACATGCCCTGCAAGCCCCTTATTTGTGGCAACGACTACTCCAGCTTCGGTTGCCAATACTCTGCTTGATGGTTTATCTGAACAGAACATTTCTGACTTCTTCGCACGTATGATGTCTATTTGGGGCGTTGCAGTCAAGTCTGATCGCCCTGAATCTACTAACGCAACTTCATCCGGGTCCATGTCCATACCGCCAACCCTGCTTGGAGAGGTAGCATTCTTAAACAACTTGACTCGAAACCCAACTGTCAACCGCACTATTATTTCGATCCTCGAAGGCCAGATCATCACTGTCTTGGTCATCGTTTGCTTTATTCTCGTCATTTTGGTTCGAGATTATGTTGTTCAGCAGCAGCCAGAGATGAACGTGCGCCCCGCCTTTCCAGCCCCTGAGAATCCCGTGCCGCAGCAGGAGCCGATGCTCGTCCGGCCGGAGGATGTGGAGGAGCTGCAGGGCCCAGACGAATCAGACGACGAGACTTTGGATACCGGAGACCCCTTCGCCACCGCAAATGATGTCGCCTTTGCCGCTCAGGTTCAGGCTGATGGACGTTTACGCAGGCGAACGAACTCTGAGCTCATGGTCCCTCCGGGCCTTATCGAAACCGGCCCCTCTGAGGCAGGTCCAGTCGAATCTCAAACCCCTACAGACGCAGGTATTTCTGAGGAGCGTGCCAGCGTCTACGATTACCTTCGTATTTACCGACAGGCAGACGGTGATGCTCGAAAGATTCTGGAGCTTATCCACGAGGAGGGACTTGAAAACAAGCTCTCGTATTGGGTTGATGTTACACGCCGGGCTCTACATGATGAAGATGACTCGCCTCTCCTTGGTATCGGCACTGATCCTTACACTAGTCGAGAGCGAGCAGGAAGTTTCGGCTCTACTGTTGCCAGTTCATCCCGGAAGGCTTATACACCCGGTTCTGACGACTTCCCAACACCAATGGATATACCCGGCGAATCTTCTTCAAGCAAGGGCAAGGAAAAGGAGACCCTACCACCTCTACCTGACCAAACCTCTGAGACAAGCTTTGCGGCAAGTCCTTCTCGACCTCGCGCTGTTTCAGATGGGCCTCAACTTCATGACTCAGTGAACCCCCTAGCCAACAATAGTTGGTCATTTGAAGGACTGCCTGTTGATACTCAGGAGGAAGGGGCATCAAGCGGGCTGCCAAATGCTTCTGAGGCAGCACTGTTTGGATCCAAAAACCATGAACAGTTGAGGCAAGATGTTGCGGCTAGTGCTTTGCCCGATTTGAGAGAAAACGAGAATGAGCCAGCTCGTCGGGTTGAACGCACTGGAACGTTTGGAACTCCGGGGCCACACGCATTGGAACAACCTCCAGTTGCTGCAGTTCAGGAAAACGGCCGGCCGGCTGGCTTAGTCGGTAGAGTGACTGATTTCATGTGGGGTGACTTGGATGAGCAACAACGAGCTGTCCCGGATGCAAACGCTGCTGACCCCGTCGTCGCCCAACAAGACGACACCGATGGTTGGGAAACTGAGCTTGATGAAGTCCACCAAGACGGACCTCCTCCTGATGCGGCTGCAGCCGAAGAGCCTGAGGAACCTGAGGATCTGGGCGATGCTCCAGGTGCAGGACTTGATCAAGAAGCCATGGAAGACCTCGAAGACTTTGAGGGTGTCATGGAGCTGATTGGTATGCGTGGACCTGTTGCCGGGCTCTTCCAAAACGCTATTTTCTGTGCGGTTCTCGTCTCTGTGACAATCTTTGCTTGCATCTTTGTTCCTTACAATTTCGGACGTGTCAGTGTCTGGGTGGTTGCCAACCCCATGCGCCTTGTTCGCCTGATATTTGAATTCTCCAAGCTCTTGCAAGATGCTGCCGTTATGGCTGCCGGATTTGGTTTGTGGGTCGCCATCAACATGATCGATATGTTCACAGGTCTTATCGGGGGCCCTGTGGGCGCTCAAGTCCTCGCAGCAAGAAAGGCCTCATGGTCCCTCTGGACCAACGCCGGTTCGCGAGTACTGGACTATACTTTTATGGATTTGCCCATGTCTGCAGCAGAGATGCAGAACTTCTCTGCCATCAGCCATAGTGCACTCCTCGCAGTCAAAGGTAACATTGGTGCTCTCTTCACAATCATCAGCAAGGTTGTAGGCTTTATCTTCAGTGGCAGAATCGTCACCAGCAGTGTGTCTGTGGATTCAATTACATCGGCAGCTGCTGTAGCGTGGCCTAAGATCACCGCTCTCTCCTCTGCTCTGTTGAAGCCGAATTCTTGGGTGGTCAACCTTGGAGAGCCTGATGGACCTCTTAACGTTAATCCGGAGCTGGCCCACTGGTCTGGTCTGGATCGCTTCTGGGCCATCGCAGCAGGCTATGCGACACTATTCTTCTTCGGCGCACTTTACTTGAAGCGCGGAAGCCCATTCTCTCGGGGTCATATGCTTCAAGCTTGGGAGGCTGGCATCATTGATACCTTGCACCAAGCTAGTGGCATTATGAAGGTTATCATGATCATTAGCATTGAGATGCTTGTCTTCCCGCTTTATTGCGGACTCCTACTGGACGGTGCTCTCCTTCCCCTGTTTGAGAACACGACTTTCAAGTCTCGCCTCCTTTTTACTTACAACTATCCTCTGACTTCCGTCTTTGTTCACTGGTTTGTTGGCACTGGCTATATGTTCCATTTTGCCCTCTTTGTGTCGATGTGCAGGAAGATTATGCGTCAAGGCGTTCTCTGTAAGGTTTCCTGGACTCCTTGCATTATTGAAGCTAACAGATCTACAGATTTCATTCGCGACCCCGACGACCCTGAGTTCCACCCTGTTCGTGATGTCCTGGAGAGAAACCTGACCACGCAGTTAAGAAAGATTCTCTTCTCAGCTTTTGTGTACGGCGCCCTGGTCATAGTCTGTCTAGGCGGCGTGGTATGGGGCCTGTTTTATGCAATCCCAGGAGTTCTTCCTGTTCACTACTCGTCCAATGAACCAGTACTCGAGTTCCCTGTGGACCTGCTCTTCTACAACTTCCTTATGCCACTTGCCGTCAGCTTTTTCAAACCTGGAGATGGACTTCATGCCATGTATACTTGGTGGTTCAGGACCTGCGCCCGAGGCTTACGGCTCACCTACTTTCTTTTCGGCGAACGAAGGATTGACGAGGAGGGAAGCTTGCATTTGGGTAATGCCCTCAGAGACCAGCAACTTCCATGGTATAAGACTTTGTTTCTGGAGCTCAATGACCGGTACCACGTCGTACCCAAGACCTGGACTGACTTCTTTGATGGCGGTGATGCTAAGCCAAGGGCTCCTCTTAACAACAGTGAGATTCGCTCGCTCACTCGACACAAAAATCATCTCAAGACTGCGAATCAGCTTGTCGAGAGCGGACATTTTGTTCGTGCACCTGCATCCGATCGTGTCAAGATACCTAAGGGCAAGAGGGTCTTCCTTGATGTTGATGAACATGGCCGAAGAAACGATGGGCAGGACGATACTGATCTCTACGCCAGCAACCAGTACCAGATGGTCTATATACCACCTCACTTCCGAGCGAGGGTCTTCCTGTTCATTCTATTTATCTGGATCTTTGCGGCGGTCACAGGAGTTGGTTTCACCATTATTCCACTCGTGTTTGGCCGACGCATGTTTAAAATGCTGATTCCTCAGCATATTCGAACAAACGACATCTATGCATTCAGCATTGGTGTTTATCTTCTCGGTTCCGCAGCTTACCTGGTCTTCCACGCTCGCAGTGTTTGGGCGAAGATCCAGGATGGGGTTTCCGCTGCTAGAGCATCCCTGGCTGCTGGAAATCTTGAGCGCCGTGCCGCTGCAGTTTTGTTACGGGGCGTCAAGTTGCTTTATGCTTATTCTTTCCTCCTTGTTGTCTTCCCGCTCCTCATCTCGGGACTCTTGGAGCTGTATCTCGCAATTCCCCTCCACACTTACATGTATCCTCCGACTGCGGCGTCAATTCAGGCCGCAAGAGAGGGTGGGCCGGAGGCTAGCCGGCACACGGTGCGTGTCATCCAAGCCTGGACACTGGGCCTACTATACTTGAAACTCGGTGCTCGGATGATTACATCAATGTTCCCAGATACTCGCCTTGCTGTTGCTGTCCGGACGGTATTGCGAGGCGGGTGGGCGAACCCTGATATCGGCGTTCTGACCCGAGCTTTCGTGCTCCCTGGTCTTGCGATTGCTGGAGCTGCCATATTTGGGCCTCCAGCACTTACAAGCACTCTGATCAAGTACAACATCATCCCAGGCATTGAAGCAGGAGAGAGCGAAGTGGCTGAAGCTGCGCGAATTGCGATAACCTATCGACACTCATACCCAGCTGTTGCGCTGGCCGCCTTGTTGGTCAAGAACACGATTGGCCTGGTCAAGGTGTTTAATGGTTGGACGGCCCGCATACGGGACGAAGCCTACCTTATTGGGGAAAGGCTGCATAACTTTGGGGCTGCCGCTGCAGGAGCGGGAAGGGTCAGAGGTGCATGGAGAGCTGGAGGGGCAAGACTCTGAGAGCGAACAGCGCAGAAGAAGCGGTATGACTGACTATGTGGATAGAGCCAATGTTAGACATCGCCCTTTGTGATATTTAGCGCTCTATTAAAGGCAATCGCCAACATGAACCAAGATTCACTAATAACCACTTCAATTCAATTCAATGGATTTCAATTAGAGTGCATAAGCCTGTAGCGAATTATGTCATGTCTTGTTTGATTTTGTGGAATGAAGCCACGAACATGTTACCCTGCAAGAGAGTGGCCCGGTGGGGCAAGTAAACTTAGAGGGTACCAAAATAAACTCATCAAAGAGACCACTAAGCTTAGACTAGTCTTTTCTGTCACTTGGGGTAAAGATCCCAAGATACCTTGGCTCCCCTAGAGTGGGTATTTTAGTGTAAACACAGCAACGAATATGCTCAGGTGACGCCTTTGTTGACATGTCGTCTTTCAAATTGGTTTGTAGAATTTTCAGTTTCTTTTTCTGATGCTGTATGAGTTGTCAAAGCTGCCCGTCATGCGAAAATGACGCACATGCTTGTCTGCCATGGATCTTGGATTAATATCAGCTTCTATTCATAGATTCACGTTATGAAACTCGAGTCTAAGACAAGTGGCGAACCCCTGTCAAAGTATAGTATCAGAGCGATAGCGCATAACCCCTAGGTCAATGCACTGAGCTTAAGAGAAACTTGAGATGATTCAGATTAGTGAATATCTCGTGCGAGATTCAGACAGAAAAACTGAAGGAATTGACAACGCACATAACAAAGAATATGACCACAATTCAGGCACAAAGAGTCATATGAGTCACGTGTATCTGAGACAGAGGATTGCTGTCCAATAGTGGGGTCGTTGAAGGAACGGAAACGCCCTGTTGCCCATGGCTGCCATTGGCCTTTCCTATCTGAGTTTAGTGCATGATGCTGGCACAAGGAGAATGGGGGGACCATGTGTCGCATCAACAGCCCAAGGTCACAGGCCAAACATTGATTCAACACTCACATCAACTCAACAACTACGGCAATCATCGCGCGACGTTTCCTACCCATGGAACTTCCGCTCTCCAGCGGCCGCGAATACTAACAACTGCAGATTTACAGCATCTTGCAGTGCAGTAATACAGGTAAGACTTAGGTAGGTACCGTTTGCGAAAAGACAGGGTCATCCTCTGTTTCCCTCCCGATCATCGTTGGGTCCTGGAATCGGTGAGCGAAATCTCCCGCCACTTCGCCCAAGAACAGGGCGACTGACTATGCCGACAGTTGCGCAGTTATAGCATCAAATCATTTGACGAATCCATCAACGATTTTAATCTTTGTTACTCACGTATTATCGCCTGCGCCACCTTTCTTCATCCCGCCTCCCGACATTTCGATATCGCGACAACAGCCCCCCCCCTTTACATACATATCGATGCGAGAGAGACAATAAACAACAACAAACACCAGCAAATCAATTAAACCACGCAATATGGCAGAGCCTCCATCCTCCCCGCCAGGTCCTGGGGCCAGTGTCGAGGATACCCTCGGCTGGTACAAGTCACAGTATGAACAATTAGAATCCGAACTGGCCGAATTCAGGGATTCGAGTAGGGAGCTTGAGCAGGAGTTGGAGAAGGATATCGAGAGAGCAGAGAAGCAGGAGCGACATCACCAAGAAAAAGCCGAAGCACTTGGTTTCGAGGTTGAGGAGTGGAAGGTATGTCTACTCATTCCCAACAGCCTCCAACTCTAATCGGGCGGGACGTTTTTGGCTGACAATGGCTCCGTCTCGTCGCACAGAGAAAATATAGAGAATCGAAAACAGAGGCCAGCGCATCCCAGAATGCACTTGAGAAAGAAATCACCACACTTCGAGACACAAACAGGACTTTGCAAATGAAGCTGAGGGATATTGAAGTTGCCAACGATGACTTTGAGCGACAGGCGCGCAACACCACGTCATCTCTGGAAGATATGGAGTCAAAGTACAACCAGGCGATTGAGAGGGCTGTCATGATGGAGGAGGAGATCAAGATTGGCGAGCAGGAGCGTGAACAACTACGTATCGAGTCACAGCGCTTGCGCGAGGAACTGGGCGACCTCAAGATTGAAGCAGAGCTTCTGCAGGACAAGATCAAGAAACAGGAGTCTCGTCACCTGTCCACCATTTCAACCGACCTTTCTATCCTCGAGTCGCCAACTTTCGATCACCCCGCCTCTCCCGGCTCTACAGCCAGCTCTCCTCTTATTACCACGCCTCCAGATTCTAAGTCGCCTGTACCAGACGAGGACACTCTTTCCGAACTTCCTGACCCGCCTTCGCCTCCTATGTCTGATGTCTCTGGAACTCTTCCCAAGATGGCATCGAGAACTCCCGCTACTTCCAGAGCGTCTGGTCGTTCTCGTTTGCCCTCGTCCGACAACAGTGTTACTCCCAAGCCTCGATCTAAACCTCCTACCAAGACGACCCGTGCGCCTGGTAGCCGTATCTCGACTGGTGGCACAACGACAATGCGCACGCCAGCCAACCGTGCCGTTGGGCCTCGCTCGGCTTCTCACAAACTTCCTGCCTCTAACTCGCTCACCCATATTCGAACTCTTACCGCTCAGATGCAACGCCTCGAGGCTCGTGTGCACTCCGCGCGATCTAAGCTTCCCGGGCCGACTCGCACTCCACCTCGCGCCTCACCTCGAACGTCGGTTTATAGCTCTACGAATGTGCCTTCGTCGGTTACGATCCGTTCTCGTAAGCGCACTGGTGGCTCTACCGCATCTTCAGTTGCAGGCGACGACATGACACCAACCACCGGTATTCCAACACCAGCAACCAAGGGAAGCCATGTGCCCCGTCTTAGCACGTCTGGGGTTAGCCGCTTATCGTTTGGCCCATTGCCGAACCGTGGAGGTCCGGAGGAGATCAGCAGGCCGAGCTCACGTGCTAGTGTCACTTCGTATGCCCGACCGCCCTCAAGAACCGCCGGAGAAATGATCCCACGACCCGTTTCAAGGGCATCACTCTCGGGAACCCGAACACCCATGGGCCGACCTCGCTCCTCGATGGGAGGATCGATTCATGGCCACTCTGCCAGCATTAGCCACCTGGACCTAGAGGAAGAGGATGAGGGAGAGTTCCGAACGCCAAGCCGCAGGGGTACATACTCGAACGGTGAAGGCAGCGCTATCCCCATGCCAACAATTCGACGCCAGAGCGGGAGCCGAAGGATAAGCGCCAATACAATGAGGTCCAGTGTATCCGGCCCAAGGAAGCTGAGCGACCTGGGAGAGACCTACTAAACAGTTGTATCCCACAAAATTCTACGACGATCCCAGGTCGTTTATATTCTTTGACATGGTTTTACTTTGCAAGCGGTTCGAGCGGTTTACGCAAATCAAATTGGTCGCATTTCACCTCATCATTGATATCCGTTTCTACAAAACATAAGGGGTAGCATGGACGGTTCGGCATACTTTTACGGCTGGCGCTTCAAGGCGGCGAAGACGGTGTTGACGATGGTTACGGAATTCCACTTCTTGCTCTCTGGCAGACTTCGTTACTAATATTTCTGCTTCTTTGGGTACATGGGATTTCGGCACCGGGGTTTACGGATGTTATGAAGACATGGATGGCATTGTTATTATTTTTTCTTTTGTTTTTCTAGAAGGGAAGGGCCTGGCTAGGTGTACATATGTCCGAGTCACATATCCGTATTTGCTGTATCGGCCGGGCCTGGAGGGACGGGGGTGTACCGCTCCAAAAGCGAGTCATCGACCGGGCAAACCAACTTGGATGGTCCTTATTTTAAAAAAACGGCTTGCGAGATGGGAGCGGGTAATACTGGGGAAGAGTTGATGCGAGGCTACCTTTACTTTTCTCACTGAAGTAAGGTTGCTCGCGGGGGAGGGCGGACATCAGTGGGGAGTCGTACGATGTCTGACAAGGCTGAGGCAACGGCCCGCGGGCTAGATTAGTCTGGTTGCCTTGTGATCTTGAATTATTTATCTATTTTCTTTCCTTTGTGCAAATTGGAGTAGGAGGAGTGAGAGGGAGGTGTAGATACAGACTGTGGAGGCGTATCATACAATATCTTAGCTTTAGCTTGAGGACTGGGGAGTTGGAGATGAAACCCAGTCTAGATACGCCCAATACATACCGATAACTTCATGGTGGTTTAAGAGTGTTAAATGTGAAGGTTAAAGTAGCACCGTCTTCAGTAATACTGATTTCGTATCAACATTTGATATGAAAGAAGTTGATGTTGATCTGAATGAGAGTATGTGATTACGATAACCGGTTCAGTCAACATATCTAATGTTTAATTCATCATGGGTACTGGTTGAGATTAAATGAAGCTGTTGAGCCGAGATCCATTGATCGGAACAACGGATGCAACCTTGTTTTCCCTGAACTTAGCAGAGGCATTATTACTCTCAGGATATTACGCGTAACCAGTACCAACTCATGGTTTTAGATCAATGCCAACATATCAGACTCAGTCATATCAAACGGTTCGAACTCAATCATTATTGAAAAGGATGCAGTATGCAGCTCAGATCCCACGTATCGCCGAACTTCGGCTCCGCTGGCCCTCCGGCAATATCAACACCTCCCATCACCTCCTGAAACCAAACCCAAATATCCATCCATGTGTACAATGTTGGGGATTCGGGGGATGACCGTGGGTAACGAGGCTGCGGTTCTGAAATTGAACGATAAAAAACCCCGAAAAGAAGGTTGTGTTTGATTGGTTGACCTTAGGGGATTGGGGAACTCAACAATTGGGGAGATCCTTTTTTTTTTTCTTTGACCCGTCAAAGGGGTGTGGGAGAATTAAGGTAGGGCGCTAGTGGGAAGTGGAGGGAGTGCGGTTGTTGGATCTGAGATTGAGATTGAGATTCTAGGGTAGGATTTTGAGGGAGGATGACGATAGCTTGGGATTGGGATATTGAGGATGGTGAGGGAGGGAGATAAGCGGTTTAGTTGCTTGAATGGGAGGGAGGTAATTGGTGAGTTGAGTGGTTGTTAGATTACATATGTATCTACTAGGTATGTACTCCGGGTGCAGAAGGCATCTTCGACAGATACGAACAGCATCAACTATGTACAGTGGGTGATTAACAGATAAATCAATCGATAAACCAGTACGACGATAGACAAAGAGAAAGTAGAGAATTGGTATACTTTTATCCAAGCATACCGAAATGACCACATACACCTTCACTGTAGCGTTGAACCCTCAAACCCCAGCCCTCATCCCTGACCTTATCCAAGCTTCCTCAATCGTTCGATCTCGCTCGGTAAATGCTCAAGGCAACGGCGTTCGGATCACAGGAAGTTCAGACGTCACGTCAAAACGTTGGAGCCGCAACTCAACGCCTCGATTATGATCTCTGACCCCTGACTGGTTCCCAACATGCGGCTCGTGTTTGTGGCTTTTGGATTTCTTGGAGATCTGCTAGTTTGTAAATGGAAGGGGCGTGTACGTACATGAGATAGATATGAGCCAGCCTTGTGGTGTGATAAGTAAGGTAGGGTGTTGAAGGCTGAGGTGGGAGGAGGCTGTCAAGGCTGTGATGCTATGGGAGGATAGATACAGGGAGACTTGTCTTATAGAAGACAGATGCTGCTTCGCATAATACTGATGATTAGAATATGATTTATGAGCCCCGGAGAGAAATTCGGGAATTAGAGTGACCAGAGAGCATCTCGTGATGAAGTTGATGATCGGGTTCCGAACATGTAAGCCACCTCCGATATACAAGTGCCGAAAATCTCCGAATTTCACATCGGAGCCTTGTTGAGTAGAAACCAGCTTCAGTATAAATTAAAGATTCACTGATCAAGGTTTCTATTGAATTTCTATACAGTTTATAGCCGTGACTCTGGGAAAATAGTGCATCGGGCATTGACTTACACGGGCATTAATGAATATCAACCGTGAAGCCGTCAGCTGACCATATCACAACATACCCGTTCAGGAACCCATTTAGATAGTGGATTGGAATTTGCAGCATCACAAGCTCTCTTCTCCAATCATATCATGACTTCTTGCAACGCACGAAGTACACCGGCTTCCGATACGGAATCCGGAGACTTTGTTCGGTCTCCGTAACATCATCATTCATTCATTGACCTCAACCATTCATAGCTCCAAGCCAATGCGGCCCCTAGTAAATGGCATTACCCATGCTTTGTACCCCTCCCCATCAATCGCTCCCCCAGAGCCGCCTTGGCCTGGCTGGGAATGAGATGGGAGCTGTAGTGTCTGAGTGTTATTGTCTGGCGTTTTGCGCCCCCCCCCCACCTCCACCCGCAACGAAAAATACCGGCCCCTCAACCATCCATGTCAGAATCTAATCCCAGTCTGGTTATAGACTGACGGGGACCCTGAATGGCTTCCCCTCCACTGCATTCCGGGTCATTGCAAAGCTAACATGACATTGAGAAATTTCACCCTTTGAGACGATATTTTTTTCCATTGGGGTACACTGTAGAATCCTGGATACCTTTACTGTCTCGTCCATAGAATATGGAAGTTAGTCTCTCACTGGGTAGGTATCGTCCTGGTGCACCCCGCCCCAAGCCCCAGGGGGTCGGTTTACTGTACGCCCAGGCGGGTTTGTCTCCCAACAGTTCTAGTTTCTAGCTTCTCTTCCCCGCCAGGTGCCGAGAGATGCTTGCCACCAGCCAACAGCAGTCAACAGTACCAAGTCAACAACCCACAAGGGGAAGATGAAGTGGAGATACTTTGCAGATCCATTGAATTTGTACATCCCAAAGCCAATCCAAGCTTCAGGTTCTTTTGGTACTGTATCCGTACTTGTACTTGTGTTGATGACCTCCCACTTCTTTTTTCCTCTTGATGAAGACTTCTTCTCCTCTTCTGTCCTCCCTCTCACCTTTCTCAATCCTCAAAGTGGTAACTCAAAGGAAGACGAATGAGATTAATACCTTGTTCAACCCATCCACATAATTTGTTCTGGTCCTCCTCAACCAAGAACGTCTTCCTTTTTACCTCCCTCTCTACCTTATCCACCTCATCTTAATTACAGACAGTACCTACCCTTCGACCCTTCTGTATTTTTAGCGCCTATACCACACTTGGGACACTTTTTTTTGCTTCCCCAACAGTACCAGCAGAAAAACAGGCCCAGCTCCCGTCCCGTCGGATCTTGTTTTTTCTTCGGCCGGAGCTACCCCTGCCCGTAAACTGCCCTTGCGCGCCCGCCACTTTGACCGGCTCATGACGACCTGAGAGCGACACGACTCAACTCTCTCAACCTGATCAAACTCCTCCTTATTTCGAATCTCCGACTTCTTTTTCTCGACTCCTCCTTCATAATCTCCTCCTCTCCTCCTTTCTTTCTTCCTCTTCACACATAAACGCAGTAGCCATGACTGAGATCTCAGCTGGTGCCCAGGAGGGTGCCAATGGGCGGTCGGTGCCCTATGTCAATGGCAAGGCGTCGTATGCAGAGAAGTTCCAAATTGCAGACCACTTCATCGGCGGCAACCGATTGGAGAATGCTCCTCCGAGCAAGGTCAAGGACTTTGTTGGCCAGAATGATGGTCACACTGTCATCACCAACGTAAGGACATCTCTTCCCTGCCAGAATTGGGGTTTTGGGGGGTAGAATTGGATCAATTCCGTCTACCCCGCCAGTTCTGAGCTTTGAAGCGATCGTAACGGTTTTGCTAACAGTAACTCTGTTTTACAGGTTCTCATTGCCAACAACGGTATCGCTGCCGTTAAGGAGATTCGATCAGTCCGAAAATGGGCTTACGAGACGTTCGGTGACGAGCGAGCCATTCACTTCACTGTCATGGCCACCCCCGAAGATCTGCAGGCCAACGCAGAATACATTAGAATGGCCGACCACTACGTCGAGGTTCCCGGCGGCACAAACAACCACAACTATGCCAACGTCGAGCTGATTGTGGATATTGCTGAGCGCATGAATGTCCATGCCGTCTGGGCTGGATGGTGAGTTGGCTCCGAGAGACTCTGTCTCGCTGCGATTCTATATACATGGACTAACGAGAAATTCAGGGGTCATGCCTCAGAAAACCCAAAGTTGCCAGAGTCGCTGGCCGCCTCCCCCAACAAAATTGTCTTCATCGGACCTCCTGGATCTGCCATGCGATCACTAGGTGACAAGATTTCCTCCACAATTGTAGCACAGCACGCCGAGGTGCCGTGTATTCCTTGGTCAGGAACAGGCGTTGACGAAGTCGCCGTCGACGACAAGGGCATTGTCACCGTCGCCGATGATATCTACGCCAAGGGTTGCGTAACATCATGGGAGGAGGGTCTTGAGAGGGCTAAGGAGATTGGCTTCCCTGTCATGATCAAGGCTTCCGAAGGCGGTGGTGGTAAGGGTATCCGAAAGGCTACCGAGGAGGAGGGCTTCGAGGCTCTCTACAAGGCCGCTGCCAGCGAAATCCCCGGTTCTCCCATTTTCATCATGAAGCTTGCTGGCAACGCTCGACATCTTGAGGTCCAGCTTCTTGCTGATCAATACGGAAACAACATCTCCCTCTTCGGTCGTGATTGTTCCGTTCAGCGACGCCACCAGAAGATTATTGAGGAGGCTCCCGTTACCATTGCGAAGCCCGATACGTTCAAGGCTATGGAGGATGCCGCTGTTCGTCTCGGTAAGCTCGTTGGTTACGTCTCCGCCGGTACCGTCGAGTACCTCTACTCCCACGCCGACGACAAGTTCTACTTCCTGGAGCTCAACCCCCGTCTCCAGGTCGAGCATCCTACCACCGAGATGGTCAGTGGTGTCAACCTGCCCGCTGCCCAGCTTCAGATTGCCATGGGTATCCCTCTCCACAGAATCCGTGATATTCGACTCCTGTACGGTGTCGACCCCAAGACCTCAAGCGAGATCGACTTTGAGTTCAAGAACGAGGGCACATCTATGAGCCAGCGACGACCCCAGCCCAAGGGCCACACCACTGCTTGCCGTATCACCTCTGAGGATCCTGGTGAGGGTTTCAAGCCTTCCAACGGTGTGATGCACGAGCTCAACTTCAGGAGTAGCTCCAATGTCTGGGGTTACTTCTCCGTCGGTTCTCAGGGTGGTATTCACAGTTTCTCAGACAGTCAGTTTGGCCACATCTTCGCCTATGGTGAGAACCGTTCTGCATCGAGGAAGCACATGGTCATGGCTCTTAAGGAGCTGAGCATTCGTGGTGATTTCCGAACCACCATCGAATATCTCATCAAGCTTCTCGAGACCGAGGCTTTCGAGGACAACACCATCTCCACTGGTTGGTTGGATGAGCTTATCTCCAAGCGTCTTACTGCTGAGCGACCCGAGACTATGCTTGCTGTTGTCTGTGGTGCCGTCACCAAGGCCCACATTGCCAGCGAGGCCTGCATGGCTGAGTACCGAGCCGGACTTGAGAAGGGTCAAGTGCCCTCTAAGGACGTTCTCAAGACCGTCTTCACCATCGACTTCATCTACGAGGGTTACCGTTACAAGTTCACTGCCACACGCGCCAGCGTTGACAGCTACCACCTCTTCATCAACGGTTCCAAGTGCTCTATTGGTGTCCGCTCTCTGAGCGATGGTGGTCTCCTTGTCCTTCTTGACGGCCGCAGTCACAACGTCTACTGGAAGGAAGAGGTTGGTGCTACCCGTCTTTCCGTCGACAGCAAGACCTGCTTGCTGGAGCAGGAGAACGATCCTACCCAGCTTCGATCCCCCAGCCCTGGTAAGCTTGTCAAGTACTCTGTCGAGAACGGTGCCCATGTTCGTGCCGGCCAGGCTTTCGCCGAGGTCGAGGTCATGAAGATGTACATGCCTCTCGTTGCTCAAGAAGATGGTGTCGTCCAGCTCATCAAGCAGCCCGGAGCTACTCTCGAGGCTGGTGACATCCTCGGTATCTTGGCCCTTGACGACCCCAGCCGCGTCAAGCAGGCCCAGGCTTTCGTTGACAAGCTCCCCGCCTATGGCGAGCCTGTTGTTGTCGGTGCCAAGCCCGCTCAGCGCTTCTCTCTCCTCTACAACATCCTCCATAACATTCTCCTGGGTTACGACAACTCTGTCATCATGGCCAACACCCTCAAGGAGCTCATTGAGGTTCTCCGTGATCCCGAGCTTCCCTACAGCGAGTGGAACGCCCAGTTCTCTGCTCTCCACTCTCGTATGCCACAGAAGCTTGACGCTCAGTTCACTCAGATCGTTGAGCGCAGCAAGTCTCGCCACGGAGAGTTCCCCGCCAAGGCTCTCACCAAGGCTTTCAACAAGTTCCTCGAGGACAATGTTGATGCTGGCGATGCTGAACTTCTCAAGGGCACTCTCTCCCCTCTTACCGAGGTTCTCGACATGTACGCCGAGGGCCAGAAGAACCGAGAGCTTAACGTCATTAAGGGTCTTCTTGAGCAGTATTGGGAGGTTGAGAACCTCTTCATGAACCAGCCTCAGGAGGATGCTGTTATTCTTCAGCTGCGTGACCAGCACAAGGAGGACATCATGAAGGTTGTTCACACTGTTCTCTCTCACAGCCGTGTCAGCTCCAAGAGTTCTCTTATCCTCGCCATCCTTGAGGAGTACCGCCCCAACAAGCCTAAGGCTGGAAGCATCGCCAAGAACCTTCGCGAGACTCTCCGCCTGCTCACTGAGCTCCAGTCGCGTCCTACCTCCAAGGTTTCCCTCAAGGCTCGTGAGATCATGATCCAGTGTGCTCTCCCCTCCCTTGAGGAGCGAACCGCCCAGATGGAGCACATCCTCCGTTCTTCCGTCATCGAGTCGCGATACGGTGAGACTGGTTGGGACCACCGAGAGCCTAGCCTTGATATCATTAAGGAGGTCGTTGACTCCAAGTACACCGTTTTCGATGTCTTGACCATGTTCTTCGCTCACGACGATCCTTGGGTGTCTCTGGCTTCTCTTGAGGTTTATGTTCGCCGAGCTTACCGTGCGTACATCCTCAAGCAGATCGAGTACCACCAGGATGAAAACGATGCGCCTCAGTTCGTTTCTTGGGACTTCCAGCTCCGAAAGCTCGGGCAGTCTGAGTTTGGTCTTCCTCTGCAGTCTGCTGCTCCTTCTACTCCTGCTACCCCTAGCGGAGGCGAGTTCAACTTTAAGCGAATCCACTCGATTAGTGATATGTCTTATCTTACTGGCAAGTGGGAGGACGAGCCTACACGAAAGGGTGTCATTGTTCCTTGCAAGTACATCGATGATGCTGAGGACCTCATTGCCAAGGCTCTTGAGGCTCTTGCCCTTGAGCAGAAGCAGAAGAAGAAGAACACCCCCGGCACTCCCGGTCTCATCCCCGACCTCAGCGGTAAGCGCAAGCCTGCCCAGCCCAAGCAGCACGAGGAAGAGCTCTCCGCTGTTATCAACGTCGCCATCCGCGATCTTGAGAGCCGTGATGACCGAGAGGCCCTCGAAGATATTCTCCCTATCGTTGAGCAGTTCAAGGATGAGCTCCTTGCCCGTGGTGTCCGCCGCCTGACATTCATCTGCGGCCACAGCGATGGTTCCTACCCCGGTTACTACACTTTCCGTGGACCCGAGTACAAGGAGGATGACAGTATTCGTCACAGCGAGCCTGCTCTTGCTTTTCAGCTTGAGCTTGCTCGTCTCAGCAAGTTCCACATCAAGCCTGTCTTCACTGAGAACAAGAGTATCCACGTTTACGAGGGTATTGGCAAGAACGTGGACACCGACAAGCGATACTTCACCCGTGCTGTCATCCGACCTGGTCGTCTCCGAGACGAGATCCCTACTGCTGAGTATCTCATCTCTGAGGCTGATCGCGTTGTCAACGATATCTTCGATGCTCTCGAAATTATTGGCAACAACAACTCTGATCTGAACCAGGTCTTCATCAACTTCTCTCCTGTGTTCCAGCTTCAGCCCAAGGAGGTCGAGGAGAGTCTCCAGGGCTTCCTTGACCGATTCGGTATCCGTGCTTGGAGACTCCGTATCGCCCAGGTCGAGATCCGCATCATCTGCACTGACCCTCAGACTGGCGAGCCTTACCCTCTTCGTGTTGTCATCACCAACACCTCCGGTTACGTTGTCGATGTCGACATGTACGCCGAGCGCAAGTCGGAGAAGGGTGAGTGGGTCTTCCACAGCATCGGCGGCACTCACGAGAAGGGTCCTATGCATCTGATGCCCGTTTCTACCCCCTATGCCACCAAGAACTGGCTCCAGCCCAAGCGTTACAAGGCTCATCTTATGGGAACTCAGTACGTTTACGATTTCCCTGAGCTCTTCCGACAGGCTATCCAGAACTCGTGGGTCAAGGCCGTCAAGGCTCAGCCTAGCCTGGCTTCCCAGCAGCCCAAGACCGGTGACTGCATCAGCTTCACTGAGCTTGTTCTCGATGACAAGGACAGCCTTGATGAGGTCAACCGTGAGCCTGGTACCAACACCTGTGGTATGGTCGGTTGGATCTTCAGAGCCCGCACCCCTGAATACCCCAACGGCCGTCGCTTCATCGTCATTGCCAACGATATCACCTACAAGATTGGTTCATTCGGTCCTAAGGAAGACGACTTCTTCCACAAGTGCACTGAGCTTGCTCGCAAGCTGGGTATCCCCCGTATCTACCTGTCTGCTAACTCTGGTGCTCGTCTTGGCCTTGCTGATGAGCTCATGGGCCACTTCAAGGTTGCTTGGAACAACCCCGAGAAGCAGGATTCTGGCTTCAAGTACCTCTACCTCGATGAGGAGACCAAGACTCGCTTCGAGAAGGACGTCATCACCGAGGAAGTCTCCGAGGATGGTGAGAAGCGACACAAGATCGTCACCATCGTTGGTAAGGAGGACGGTCTCGGTGTTGAGTGTCTGCGAGGCTCTGGTCTCATTGCTGGTGCCACCAGCCGCGCCTACAACGACATCTTCACTGTCACCCTTGTCACTTGCCGATCCGTTGGTATTGGCGCCTACCTCGTCCGTCTTGGCCAGCGTGCTGTCCAGATTGAGGGTCAGCCCATCATCTTGACTGGTGCCCCTGCCCTCAACAACCTGCTTGGTCGTGAGGTCTACACCTCTAACCTTCAGCTTGGTGGCACTCAGATCATGTACCGCAACGGTGTCTCTCACATGACCGCCAACGACGACTTCGCTGGTGTCTCCAAGATCGTCGAGTGGATGTCATTCGTCCCTGAGAAGCGCAACAGCCCTGTCCCTGTCAGCCCTAGTGTTGATGACTGGAACCGTGACATTACCTACTTCCCTCCCCAGAAACAGCCTTACGATGTCCGATGGATGATCAGTGGTCGCGAGGGCGAGAACGGCTTCGAGTCTGGTCTCTTTGATAAGGACTCTTTCGTTGAGGCTCTCGGCGGCTGGGCCAAGACTGTTGTTGTTGGTCGTGCTCGTCTCGGTGGTATCCCCATGGGTGTTATCGCTGTCGAGGTCCGCTCTGTGGAGAACATCACTCCTGCTGACCCTGCCAACCCCGACTCTATCGAGCAGGTTAGCAACGAGGCTGGTGGTGTCTGGTACCCCAACTCCGCCTTCAAGACTGCCCAGGCTATCAACGACTTCAACAATGGTGAGCAGCTTCCTCTCATGATCCTTGCCAACTGGCGTGGTTTCTCTGGTGGTCAGCGCGACATGTACAACGAGGTCCTCAAGTACGGTTCTTTCATCGTCGATGCCCTTGTCAAGTACGAGCAGCCCATCTTCATCTACATTCCTCCCTTTGGTGAGCTCCGTGGTGGATCTTGGGTCGTCGTCGATCCTACCATCAACTCCACTGCCATGGAGATGTACGCCGATACCGAGGCCCGTGGTGGTGTTCTTGAGCCTGAGGGTATCATTGGTATCAAGTACCGCAAGGACAAGCAGGTCCAGACCATGGCCCGCATGGATCCTACCTATGCTGGTCTCAAGAAGCAGCTCGAGGATTCTAGCCTGTCCACGGAGGAGACCGACGAGATTAAGAAGAAGATGGCCATCCGTGAGAAGCAGCTGCTGCCCGTGTACGCCCAGATTGCCGTGCAGTTCGCCGATCTCCACGACCGTGCTGGCCGCATGAAGGCCAAGGGTGTCATCCGTGACGTTCTTGAGTGGACCAACGCTCGACGCTTCTTCTACTGGCGTCTTCGCCGACGTCTCAACGAGGAGTACATCCTCCGCCGCATGACTTCTACCATCATCAGCACTTCGCACAGCCAGACTGCTACCAAGAACACGGAGACTCGTGACAGATACCTGCACCTTCTCCGCAGTTGGTCAGGCATTGTTGATTGGGAGAAGAACGACCAGGCGGTTACTGAGTGGTACGAGACTGAACGCAAGACCATCAGCGAGAAGGTCGAGACGCTCAAGTCTGAGGTGTTGGCAGCTGAGGTTGCCAGCGTTGTCCGTGGCCATGCTAAGGCTGGATGGACTGGTGTTCGTGAGGTGCTTAGAGTCATGCCCGTTGAGGAGCGGGAGCAGATTCTCAAGTACCTCCAGCAGTAAAGAGGAGAAGGACATATTGAGGAGGTTTTATGATATGGGAATCATTCCCTGTGTTTTTTTACTGGCGATTTATGCTATCATGGTTTTATGTCATGTCGTCAAGACAATTAGAAATGAAGGAGGTTAGACAGAGAACGGACTGTGTATGAGGCGTCAGGTACTGGAATATTTTCGATTTTAAATATCCATTTTATTACTTCAAGTTTGTGCTCCTACATGATACCATTAAGACTGCAGTGAATCATACTTACCCCGTCACCCGCGTTTATTCAAGATCATTCTTTGAAGTGTTTTGAGTGGAAGACTTTGACAGGGCAACCTCCCTTCAGTATACTCACCCACTGGTGAAGAGGAAATACCAATGGGAAGAGAGGTGGAAGCCTGGCAAGGCCAAACAATATTTGGTCAATACGTATACTGCCGGTCTGTTCACTGAAGATAGTACTTGAGGGCGATTCCAACCGTAGCCCCCGATACTGGTACTCCAGGCAGTATAATTAACATTTCCACATTCAGAAATCTCCGGTTGTAAATTAGGGAGCCTTGAGGGATTCCTGAGGCCTGGGATCTAATTCTCACAGCTCATTCGTGTGTATGCTTAAGGTGATCCTTTTGCTGTACATCGCCCAAAGCAATATCCACATGAGGATGTCACCAGGCGTCTGTGTTGGTGCATGATCTGGCACGCTGTCATTTTACGGCTTTATGAGACGACTACGTATGTATCTTGGAGGAAATCAATGGCGGATACTTGGGCATCGGTAAGTGGGAGATGGTCAACTGTCTGTGAGCCACTCTGGAGGGTCACTGACGTGTGTTGGAGGTGGAGTGACTGCTTCAACCAAAGAATAATTGTGGTCTAGAACGACATAGAGAAAAATGATTATATCTGGGGGATCATCTTGGGGGGATAGCCCCGGGATTGTCGTTGTGTATGTCAGTGTTGGCACCTTCACCAAAGCATGTGCCTAGTGTAAGTCGGCAGTTCGTGGAGTGAGCTAGCCTTCATGAAACCTTGGTAAGATTCGCATTTGAGTGCGTAATGATGGCTGTCCCGAAAACTGAAGCCTACGTCTGCGTAGTACGTAGATATTGAGAAGTCTTCTCCTCACTTGAGCAAGTCATGAAGGTCACTTGTAATGGGACAGTATTATGGGTCTTAATATGAGACTCTCTTGCGTCTTTGGCGGAGTGGCCGCCATCTCGTTTGGAAGCGTCAATCGAAACGAAGTCTATGAAACCAACTGATAAGAATTAATTATCCGATGTCATGCAAGTTGCCGTATGTACAAGACATAAATGCATGTCCAACCAACAAGATACTACGCAGCATGGCTGGGCATGTCAAACAAGCCTGACCATCAACTTATCAATTCTGGGGGGTTCTAAACCTCATGCCATGGTGTCAGCCACGTGGTGAGAGGGAAACGTCAAAGACTGGATCGGATAGATAAAGCTGGTGATACTGGCAGATTAGTATGTGAGTGAGTAGCAAGGGTTGATAGGCAGCCACATTGTTTCAATGGAGATCACATGACTAGATATCATCTCGGCGCGGATTATTAGAGTCCGATAGAGGACTGGCCAATAGGATACTTGCTGATCCTTCAGGCAGCAGCATTTCCGATTCTGAGACCCTTGGAAAATGACCGCAAATAGGCCGCGCCGCAAGATCCGCTTTGTGTAGGCAACGAAATAAACAGCTTCTTCTCAACAAAATGAAATGATTTGATCTGACCTACAATTCAAGATTTACCATTGTTTTCTCTTCTCTTCTCGCTGAGTACATGTGACTTTTGTTTGGCCCTTTTTAACTTACTTATTTACTGGCCAAGAACGCCAATGGCTGGGCCTCGCTAATTACACCACCTCCAAGACCAGTACCAAGGGCCCCGCTTCAGATCGCCATCAAGCATCACGATCAAGACATCACCCTCAGACTTGGCGACTGTTGTCATAAACAGGGCTTCATTTCCCATTCTAGGACTCACCTTCAACATATTCGCAGCAGCTCACCAAAATGGAGTCGTTTTTACCGCTGGGCGGCTTTCAGCTGCCCTTTCAGAAACGCCTCAGCAGACTGTACAACGATACTAAGAAGTCAACCGACTTTGTCAAAGAGCCAATTCAAAATGAGGAAGATCCAGAGATCAAGGCTCTACACCGGAAACTCCGCATTCAGAAAGATCGTCTAGTGAGTTGGGGTCTCGAATGGTCTGATCCCACTCAATCTGTTGAGATCGATGAGTCTCTATCAAAAGCTGGGTTGAGTGAGGTTGTTGGAAGTATCATGTCCACCATCAAGGACATCCTAGCAGAAGCTGAGCCTCTTTGGCTAAGCTCAAAGCGCATGATTTCAGCACCTGCTACGTCAAAAGATACGAAGCCGCCGCTGGTTCAATGGGATAAGAATCATTTTGAGGATTTGGTTAATGACCTTACTGCTTCAATTGATACACTCTACGATCTGTCGCGGACACGAGCAGCGGCTGGTGGAATCCCAAGAAGATCATCGAAGACACCGTTCAAGTCCATGGCGTCTACCGAGGAGTACAGACCATTCGAGTCCAGCCGCATGCAAACGCCTCAGCAAATTAACCCCCAGACGCTAACTCATCTGCGGCCTAAGCAGGGTAATGAGGCTTCTGCTCCCCGAGAGGTGGTCTTTATGAGCAAGACTGCTTATTCTGAACTAACACATGGGACGACTCGCCAACCGTGGGCACCTCTGCTTCTGGAATATGCAACCTTCGATTCAATTTATGCCGTGACGGGTATCATGCCTCCCATGGCTCGCTTTGAGAAACTATCCGCCGGCCTGCAACAAGATTCTCAGCGATCGCCTGGCACATGGACTGGACTACCTCGACTTCTCGGCTATTTCGAAGACCTAGAGAACTCGAGACTTGGCCTTGTCTACCGATTCCCTCCCTCATTCAACGCTGTCTCATTTGAGCGTCTCACTAAGAATCCTTCTTATAACCTCCCGACTCTGAATGATCTTCTCTCTGTTCCAGGATCAGAGCCTAAGCTTGAGGCCAAGTTCAGACTTGCTCACAATCTGATGAACACTGTTTTCGACCTGCATGCTCGCGGCATTACCCACGGAAACATTGCTCCAACCACTGTCTCATTCTGTGATGCAGTCACCTCGCAACCGGGTGCGACTAATGGCGAGGTGGATATTCGACGCCCTCTCCTTTCTTCTTTCGATCTCTTTCCCGAAGATACCCCTTCGACATCACCAATTCTTTCCCGCCATCCCCTCGACCCACGCAATGCCCAATCATCGCCTCTTGTCAATAATTCTGACCAGAGGGTTCTGGACCTGTATTCCTTATCCACTCTGTTGCTCTCAGTTGGCTTGTGGAAGAAACTGGAGGATATTGTCCCCGAGGCATCCGCTTCTATTCCTGACTCGGCCCTGGAAGAGCTTGCTGTCAGGTGCGGCAGCCTATATATGAAGGCCGTTCAAGTGTGCTGGACCGCAGTCGATGATGAGCTTGCCGGACGATCGTCTGGTGAATCATTGCTGTCGTCGGTGCAAGTTCGCTGCAGTCGCTTTTTAGAGGCCTGCTGTATCTTGGACGGTGTTAGTGGTCTGGAGGAGAGGCTCGACCAAGAGCTTAACCCCTCTGAGACGCCAGCCCCTACCGGTGACTCGACCTCTATGAAGATTAACAAGGATGTAAAGGATGTCAAGGACTTCAAGTCATCACTAAAAGCTGCAAGCGAGAAGCCAATCGCGGCATCAGCGCCTAACTTCGGAACAGAAAAAAGTGCTTCCAAGTTTGAGGCAGTCGCTGATCAAGATGGTATGTCCCATTGTTCTCATTCACATGATTACCTCAATGCTAACTTGCTCCCAGATGCCCTCGACAAGCAGTCAGAAACAAAGATGCGTTTATATCCCCATGTACCGCTAGCGCCAGAAGTCGTGGAGAAGTGGAATAAGAATCTTATGCCCCAGATCAACCACGCTCTTCGTCACTTTTACCGCAAGCACCCCGAGTCGGTCGAGATCTCTCTTGAGTCAGTAGGCCCGAGCCCTCAGAAGACCCAACCCACAGTACTTGTTGTGTGTACATCTGTTGGAAAAGTCCGGGCTATTCTTAAGAAGAGGCTTGGTGACCTCTTCGATGGAAGCAACGGTTTCGGACTCAAAGTCTGCCGGGGGCATGTGTTAAGATCTCGCCGACAGCCAAACTCCGTTCTGAGATCCATGGCTCGAAGGAGTGCTAAGGGTACTGGACTAGAATCGGACGATCTTGAAGCTATCAACCCAGAGTATCAAGAACGCCCGGGTAATGGTGCCAGTATTGGAGCCTGGATTGGAGATCGGCATCTGCCCCCTGTTAGCCTCGGAGGCCTCGTCATGGTTGACGACAAGCCTTACGGAATGACAGTCCACCATATGTTAGACGACCCAGATCGTGACTTTGGGCCCAGTGACACCCTCAGGTGCAGTGCTCTACCTGACATGGACTGGTACGCGCAATCTGGTGACGACAGCACTGTCGATGACGAATTTGGTTACGAGCTCTCTGATACCGAATCCGAGGCCTACTCGGATTCCGATATCACCAGTGACTATGAGGACGATGAGGATGAAGATGAAGACGAGGAGTATAACGAGCCTGGAGATATTCCTGGCATCGAACCAGGATGTGGTGATGGTTACATCGTCACACAGCCGGCTCTCGATGACGTAGAAGAAGGCTTCTACCCTGACCCAGAGACTCAAGACGAGGATCACCTCGACACTTACAGCGTCGGCGAGGTGTATGCTTCAAGCGGCATCCGCAGGAAGCAGGCCCTTGGACTCGTGCATGAGGTTGACTGGGCTCTCTTCGAATTCGCTCACGATAGGCTGCCTGACGACAACACCATTCCTCGCATTGATGACAAGTCGCCTGCTCACAAGGTCGATGGAAAGCAAACAGCTGGGTCGCCTATGTTGCGGCCAACAACTGTTGCCCCTTTAGACTCCTTGCCAAACATGGATGTGCAGTGCATGGCTCGAACAAGTGGTTTGCAGACTGGCAAGATTCTCCCTGCTCTGACGAGTGTGAAGATCTACGGCCGTGTCTCACCAAGCCATGCCTATCAAATCACCAGCGCGGACACATCAGAACAGGGATCTCAGAGCAAGAATGTCCCTCTGGGTATCCCTGGTGACAGTGGTGCTTGGATCGTCAGCCGTGACGAGGGTCAGCTTTGCGGACACGTTCTTGCATGGAGTCAGCGCAAGCGTGTTGCGTACATCTGCCCCATGGACGTCCTCCTCTGGGACATCGCAGAAACTCTGGAGGCTCACGAAGTAAAGCTTCCGGGAGGACAGGCCGTGGTGACCCTCAACAGGTCGGAGACTCACACCGCCTCTAAGAAGCAAGAGGCATCTAATCTCGAGCTTCATGACGAAGATGACTTATCGGACTTGGTTGAAGAGGAGGAAGATCTGCCCCCTCAACTAGTCACGTCACCTGACCTAGTCAGAGACACCCCCAGCATGAGAAAGTCACCCGTCTCCAACTGCAGCGGCGTCAGCGATCGGAGCTCCTCAAGCCCCATCCGCCTGGACACATCAAGTGACCTGAGTGGTATCTCTAATCGATTTGAAGAGATGAGTATGAGCGGTAGTTTTGGGATAGGCGTTAGCGGTTGACAACGACAGTAGTCGTATGTTTTTTTCCTTTGTTCGGCAAGGAAAGTTTGTCTAAAAAATACCCTGTTAGCGTTGGAATATGATGAGAATGAAGATAAGTAGTCCAGAAATGGATTTCATAGTTGCATAAAATTGCAAGAATATGCATTGTATCATGCTGCTCTGATATTGTCTCTCTCCTTTTACATAAAGTCGTCCTCCCAGTTCTCATCGCGGTCCTGGTTACTCGAACCAGCCATGTTCTCCTCTGTGAAGATATCATCGTAGGCATGGTCCTTCTGCCACTTCTTCTCCTTCCACTCCTGAGCCTGCCGAGCCTCCTCCTTCTTCTACAAGGGCATCAGTAATCTCGGCTCAGTATTCACGGAGGTTCTCGCTTACCCTGGCTTGGAAAGCTGCCTGGTCACGACGTCGCAGTTCCTTGAGGCGATCATCTCTCTCCTGCTTAAAGTCTGGCTTCTTCTCAACCTTCGTCTTGTTAAGACGGTTGACGATGGGGTTCTCGCGCTGGGGAACCAGGACGCGCTTTACTTTGCGGGGGTCCTTGAAGCCGACTTGGCCGACCTCCATGCTGCCGTCTTTCTTGAGGTTGGACCATGGTGTGTAGATGACTGTGACGTTGTCTTTCTTGTTGCCTTGGGTGGGATGTCAGACATGCCGTGGGAGGGGATTAAAGGGAGGAAATGTACCCTCGATGGAATTGGCCTTTGTCAGTTGGGCGAGGTCCATGACGAGTTCTTCAGGGAGGGCGTCCCATGCCTGGCCTTCTTGCATGCGTAGGTAGATATGCGCGCTGGAGAGTTTATCCGCGTGGAACTACATAGACCCAATGTTGTCAGTTTGCTCTATTCTCACTGAGATTTGGTTGGTCATCTCACCCTATATGTTACTTAGCACAAGCCCACTCATTTAATGGAGCACCCTACCAGATATCCTCTTCCCAGCCGAACTTGATCAGGTCCTCATCTAGCATCAAGTCTCAGCCGGTGGGGAACAGCGCGTTATGATTGTCATTGGGCATAAGCATACTCTCGAACTTGTCCTTGCCGACATAGATGAATCCTGGAGGATCGACCACGTTGGAGGTGAAATAATAGACCATCTTGGATTTTCCACTGGAAGAGAAGGAGATCGGGGATAAAAGAAATGGATAGACAGGCTGAACGGGTCACCGTTAGTGATCTTGTGGTGAGCTGCGTGTTCTGATGAGGGGATCTTGGAGAAATTTCCGTTTGGTGGGGGTACTTGTGTGCTAACAGAAATGGTTATGGGTGCTCGCTGAAACCCCCTAGAACAAGAGGTGATCAGCCCTACAGGATAACACCAAAGTACCTCCCATTCCTGCCAAGGTGGGATCCAGAGTTTGATTCACGTGACATCGCGACGATATCGTGAAAGGGTCTTTCATGTAATTTTCCACGCACCTGTAACCAAGAGCTCCTTTATCCATTCGACTGCCATACTCTTTCTGGAGTCACCATCCGAAATACCCAGTTATTATGATGGCCTTTTCAACGTTAGACAGCCACTAATGCAAAACAAGTATTGACCAAGGTTGTCTCACGACTCAGATCAAGGCTAACAAACTGATCATCTGAATCATGTTTTACTGTCTCGGCTGGCATAAAGGCTAGATCAAGCACTGGAATGAGATATGTGTCGATTTTCCCAATACCACAAACTGTCGGGTCGGTACAGCCCACATGGTCCAAAAGAATTAAGGTGATGATATCCACTTATCCCTCCTCGTAAACAGCCCAATGACCAGACAATTTAATTATGACGAGGCAAGCTTTCGGCTATTGCAACAGGCTGCCGCTGTCAAGTATCCCCCCCTGTTTGTTCATCCCGCAGAGCCCCAAAACCAGGACCCCATTCCCAATGTCACACGACAGTACCGGTATGTGAAGTGAGGCGTCATGAGCTTGTCTATTCAGCTGAGAGCCCTTGTGTCTTGATCAGCTTAGAATCCAAGATCTTGTCAAAGGCCCCCATTCACGATGATCGGTGACTTCTCAGTCGCTAGTCACTGTTTGTTTGTGTAACACATCACGACAGCCGTGTATGGAGACAAAAGCAACGATGGTAGCTCAAAACCGGCTGTCTCAGCCTCTCATTTCCTTGAGGTAACCACTGTCTTATCAACCTGTGCCAAGTTCCACCGTCCCTGTTGTGCCGTCACGCCGGTTGGGCGATCTTCGGTAAGTATTAGTGATATTGTAATCTCTGTCCCTTGTAATCGAATTGGTTCTGTCTCACCATGATTCTTGCTGAGTGTTGGTCACTTATATTGCTTTTTCTTCTCTCATGTTCGATCGACGTTGACATGCTCCGCTCCACCTCTGATCAGACCTCAAATATCGGAACGGGGTCCCCAGATTTAGTCCGATCTCGTATCTCGTATCTCGGACTCGAGGAGTTATGTAAGAGTAAACTTAGTACAATGCCTTGTAAGTTGACAGTCACTCTATCCACTGGGAGTCGCCGAGACATTCCGGGTATCGTTATGGGGGATGGCGATACTGCACAAATGGCCAGATCCTTGCATGACGCACAAGGGTAAAGGTGCAAGCAACGAGGCCAATGACTGGCTTATAGGCAGGGGCTTCGGGCATATCTCCATCCACAAGGCTGCCAAGCCAAGACCGGAGAGTGCAGTCCTCATGTATGTATGCCAACCCTAGCATATAATGAGCAAGATAAGTGAGGTTGTACTCTCTTGGAGTTTCCTCTCTGGGCCTCGAGGTGTCAAACATCAGTGGTTGGTAGTCGAAATATTCATAGACGGTAAACAAGGTCCAAGCTTCTACCGACCTTGGCAAACTTGTCAGGCCTGAACTGCGTCGGAGGTCTCCCCTCATCACATCCGGGAGGCACAGGGCTGGACGCTTCATACTGACAGCATGTTCTTCTCCTGGGCCTCAAGGGGTGGCCCTGTTGGCGGGAATACAGGTAGATGCAGGCTTCTTCCGGATCAAGTTAATTTATGCCCATCCCTGTCAAGGTCAGTGACGTTGCTTGTTGGGCCCCTTGGCATATGCAGGGCGATGTAAAGCCACTACGCACTGTAATTGCAGCCTGAATGTCGGCACGGTCAACCAGCTCATGCGTAGCGTCTTCCTCGCTGGCCGAAACACAAGAAATCATGCTGATAACGTTTTCCGTCTGTCCTTGGCATCGGGGTCTAAGTCGGTCCCGAGGATCTATTCCGAGCTTTGGGGATTGGTGTTTCTATTTCAGCCACTTTTCCATCAGCTAGCATTAGCGTTCCACAATGGCCTGTGGCGTCATGACCGTTGCTTTTTTGGAATGCGTCCCCTACAGTAGCGTAGTTTGAACTTTGCTGTGGAGAATGGCCAGGCTAATGGCCCCCCCTGACTCAAAACTTCCGAACAACATCAGTCATTCCGTTCCGCAAAGGTGACAATATCAGGGCACTCTTGTAAACCTTCAAAAGCTAGATTACGCACGCTCATCTGCAGCCCGGAGCTCTTCAGCCGCCGAGGTTCCATCGAGCTTCTAAGCGAGACGTAGTGTATCCCAGCGGGTAGGGTCCGAGCTATTATGATTTTTGAAATTTCCGCGGAGGGCGTAAACACACAACAACTGATGAGTCAGTTCCGCTGGCCCTTTAAGACCAAGATATATATAATACATGTGAAATCTCCCCGACTGACCACCGTGGATGTCGTGTCGCAGTTCCTCAAAACCTCGTTGTTACCTGTCATGCAGACTCATGCTTAATCCTCGACACCGCCGATAGAATTCTGATTCTGCCTGATAGCCTCTGCGAGATACCTATGAGCAGTCTTGCAGTTTTCGTTGTTATGTTTGTCATTATGCTTTGAATATTTTGCGTCTTGGTGTTTTGCGAGGTTGGTATTATGATTAATGGATATAGACTCCAGCGGCCTGGAGAGCTCGGATGATGCTGCGCTCAACGGAACCTAAGCACCAGAAGGTTAGCTGGATACGTTTACTTTTCTTGGATATGGAGCGACTTACCAACACTTACAGCCGGCACTGCTTCGTTAACGACGGTGACACGACTGCTCTTGGCGTGCTCTTGAAAATCATAGCCGTCTGTGTTGTCGTAGGCAACCTTGTAAACGTCGACTCTTATCTTGTAAGCGCCTTCAACTAGAATAGCAAGGTCTGTGTACGGGAAATGGATTGTTGTTCTTGAAGCTCCAGCTGTGGTTACATCGACGCCGTTCACCGAAGTGGTCCCCGACAAGCCTCCCTCAACAATATTCCCTTCTCTCGTAAGTAAGAAAGCCATGGCGAAGAAATAGTGGCCAGGTACAGCCCCTCTGAAGTTTAGCTCTGCAACGAGAGGTGGATGCAGGGTGGTCGAGACCTGGGCTCGAGCAGGAGGTTGAACAACAATGCTAAAGGCTGTCATATTGTTTTTGGTTCCAAAGTATTGAATGATTTTCTTGATGTATTCTTATACATGGCACTAGTATGCCGCCTCAAAACTGACCCAAGAGAGGTTTTATAACATATCTGGGTAATACAGTGTCGTATATGGCCATCAAATAACCCTATCAGAGACGTTCTTCCGATGTTTCAATGCCAAAGATAGCCCAACAGCCTGATTGTCAGAGGGAGCTTCCGCGTCAGGGATGGTGATGATGATGATGATGATGATGATGATGAATGAGTGGGATCACGATACTTGAATGGCGAACAGAGTATCACTGCTCCTTTCTCTCGCCTGTCGTTGTATGCTCATATATGGCGGAAGAGACGCCGACTGGCAGAATATGTCCGACAGATGCAAGTACAGGCTTGTATCGGGAAGAGGCCGTCAGATCAATGCTTTATTCTCTCGGGGGATGTTGGAGGCAAGGTAAGGTATAAAGGGCAAAGAGGGTTGGTTGATGGGATATGATGCGGTATTGGAAGCAAGGCAACAACAGGCGAGGCAAATGAAAATGAGGCAATAGTCAGCCAGCCACAGACAGACAGGTGTGAGTGTGACTCGTGAATATCGCTGATGGGGTAGGTACAGAGTACAATACAATAAAATGTTCGAGGCCGGCAGTTTTCGATAAGTAAAGTAAAGTAAAGTGAACATGCAGGCAGATTGTCACCGACGCAGCAGGACTCGATGTCTGATCCCTGCACTTGACCTCACCTCATTTAAGGATCCCTGCGGGCATATCATATCTAAGTGCAAGGCGCAGGGTACTATAAGGGTGGACTTAGGTTGGCATAAAATGGCGGCGTCAAGCACAAACAAGGGGACTTTGCATTTGTGCCTAGCTCCAACGGCGCCTGGGGAGTTGTTAAAACAACGTCAGCCCAATTTGTCGGGTTTACAACCAAGCCAAGCTGACAACCGAGCGAGCGAGAGGAAGATGCAGGGTATCGCTGGCGTAGAATCTTGCGGCAAACGGCACTACCTTAGCCTTGGCATGTTTACGCGGGCGAGCTACGTCGTAGTTACAGAGCTGTGACGAAATTGTGACCGTTGGCATTTACTGTACCCAAGCTCGGAGCCTCAAGAGACTGAACTCTATAGCCGTGGCTGAGGGCAGATCTCGCCAACTAGACCCAACACCGTGGGATGAAGGATAGATCGGCTCTAATCAGTAATCATGTCAAAACAGAGCGGTCTTTATTTCTTGTCCTTTTTCTTTTTTCTTTTATTCTTGCTCTTGGCGCGAATTGGAGTGGGTCGAGATCTTAGACATGCACCTGATGCTATGGTACCGACATACGATACGGCACTTCATCCTAGGGTCCAGTTGACAGTTTCTAGCCACGTGCCTAGTTCCCACAGGACAAGGAAACCAGGAAAAGGCTGAAACATGTTTGGCTCGATGCTGAGAAGGGTCTTCGATTTCCCAGATCAAAGACTTGCGGTTGGTGGCTATGATGTCTGCCCATATCTTGATACCATGACAGATACCGGCTGTATCTAATGCCGAGGTTACAAAAAGCAACGATAGCCTCACCTGAGCTTCAAGCGTACGAGCGGCAACCTCTGTCTCGAACTCTGCATGTACTCGGACCAAAAACAGGTCGAAGAGAGAAGAGAAGGCTACGCTACCACAAGAGGCTGAATCGTGAGGCTTCACTTACAGTGAACGAGCGGCCGACCGGACCTGCACTTCGGTCTAGCGGTAGTTCACTTTGCCAAGCCCCAAAAAGGCCGATAAAGCATCAACAAAGCATATACAGTAGTCTTGAACGCCGCCGACCTCAAAGACGAAGATGATGACACTGCATAAATGCGTTTCGGGGTTCTGGCTCAGGGGCAAACATCGAGCTATGACCAGGATCTACAGCACCATTAGCGTCAAAGTTTGTCCACGGGGAATTTCCATGGTTGGTGAGACAACGATCTTCACCAAAGGACGCAGAGCAGGGGGCATCCCTGACACTTTTTCTTCGGGGCCTTAGCTCTGTCATGTCCCCACTGGAACATTACATTTCATGTTTGTTCGGTCATATGTACAGTTGCCTGCCATTGCGGCTCCGGTGTTGCAATTCTTGGACTAGCCCAGGCAAACAAGATACTCAGCGAGATCCGGAAGACTAGCCAACGTAACACAAGCAAGACCAGCCACCAAATTACGCCACTTCGATGTTAGTGTCCTGCAGGCCAGGGAGCTAGTTTGCTGACGTCGGTGAGACGCACTTTGTTTGGTCCAATGATAGACGCTGACTTAGTTGCGCAAGACACGCAATTTCTTGCGAGGATATGCTCTCAACCGCCCCAGATTTGACTCGTTCCCAGTTCTCTCTGGCTCTGAGCGCGCCCGTGCAGTAGCGCGAGGGAGATGTTTTACGGATGGATTTGCCCGAAACAAGACTGGACAGGAATGCACTGCGAAAGAAACACCACCAGTAGCAATTGATGCTATGCCCAAAAACGGCTTGTTTGCTCCAAGCAAGTTACGACTAAATTGGTTGGGCATAGAAGAGGCGGGCGGAACTGGATGATACTGCCATACCTTTAAAAAGTGAAGCGTGCATGACCAACTATCGTGTCCATCAGCCTTGTCAAACTGCTGGTTTGTCTTGACGGCTGGTGTACCCGGTTGTTGAAGAAATTACTCGAGTCGAAAGGTCCAAGCGAGTCACTGAATAACCCACGAATCACAAGCTGCATACGATTTAGGCATGGTCTACGACTCTGTCGGTACGATAGAAGACGCATTTGGGTGTTGTCGAGTGCTTTGGTGTTGTTGAAATGGAGCTTGCTGCTTGATATTCGACAAGGGTCTCTCGTTAGCCCTGTGCTTGTGGGCTGCGTTAGTGTGGACTAAGCTGAGCTGATTTGCATCCGGAGCATAAATTTACTGGGGACTCGATCAAGGGTTCATTACCTATTTAGTCCGTTCGGTATTAGCAGCATTCATCATCACCAAGTTTGGTGATGTGTTGGTCGTTGTCGATTTTGTTCTCAGGTCTTTACTATAACCATCCTGGGCTATAGTATCATGTTCGGCAGCTCTTTTCATTACGTAGCCCTTCATCTGTCTCCGCTTTGGGGCATTATACCTATGGTAGCCTTCAGATATGATGAGTCAAGGAACCGCTCGGGGAGCCGGAGTGACATATTCTACCTTTAATGGTGATAGTGCTGCTGCAAGCTCCTGCAATTTAAGACGTTACTAAGGTGATTTGCAAGGAACATTATGCATGATATCTTTCTCAGAATGCAGCATTGACATTTTCTACCTGGTCTTGTTCTTCTAGAATTTGCGGGTCGTCTTTTCTCACAAATACCTCCACAATCATCCATGTTATAGAGTTGTGAACCCTGGCTCGCTTGGACTCTTGACAGCTCGGATCTTCTGATCTTTTGATCATTGTTATCCGAGCATCGCAACCTTCGGGTGTACGTACTTACGCGGGTTGTCACTGCAAATCCCCGCCTGTCAATGTTTTGAAAGTCTCAATCTCCATGTCTTCCAGCGTTGCATCGCGTGGACATGGCCTTTGAGGAGAGCGATCGATATTGGTACCCAATAATGAGCTGATGGCTTCCTGCCTCACGTATTCCCTGCCCAGGAAAACCATCTCCGCGCTTTCCATGTCTCCGTCACTAGGTACCTTAGGTATTGAGGTGCTTGGCCCTCCATATTCCTTGTCTTTGCCTTATTCAGCATCTTAGGCAGACATTGGATCCAATCACTTTTTCTCTCCTGCAACCAACCTCGAGCAAACTGCAGCAAACAGCACACACAGGTGCAGCCTCTATGCACGAGCATACACCTTGACTCATGACATTCACACAAGTATCTCGTTGCACGACTCATCGAAACGCGCGCAAGGGGCGCTAGGTCTTCATCAAGGATATTGCCTTGTTCGCAGAATATGTATGCTAGGTGCTGGATGTTTGCCCAGCGCACTTCCGACGGACCAATTCCTATTGGATCTTCATATCTGTGCTGCCCGCGATATACCCGAATTGAGACATTTGGGACAAAAGACCGATACCACGATGTCTATCATATTCGTCGATGACGATCTGATAGCAAATTCGCCGCGGTTTATTCAAACGACGCCTATGCGAAACTACTATTGGCCTTCCTCCTTTGTCAATTTGGCCGCCTCTTGCTTCACATCTTTGCTTTCGTGCGCTCACAAATCACAGCAGGGTACATTTGTCTTTGCCATCGATACACCTCCGAGCATGATCCATCATCCAACATCCACCGACCAGTCAAGCCCACCAGCGGTAACCCATCGCTGCACCGACCTGCCTATGAGATTTGTTGCTGCGAAAGCTCATAAGACATGAGATGGCAGCGCCATATCGATCCTGGCGATCCCAGATATCCGGGTTTCAAATTCACGCCATACCAGGAACTGTCTGCGTCACTTGCATTTATGGCAACTATATTTGATATGGAACTGATCAGCAGTCTAGGACATCTCACCTGAGAAACGAAAAATTGATTTTCATGCGAGATCGTAGTGTTATATGACACTGAAGGTATCTGTCGTGTCTGGCTCCGTACCGCTGAATCGACGATCCGTGATTCGATACATCGATAAGCCGCAACGATACCTCTCATCTCACTGGCCATTTGAAAATCAGAGGCGCTGTTAGCCCATGTACGTACTGTTTGCGGGGAGTTGAGAGGCCTCTGCTTGGTTAATGCCGATGAACCGGATATATGGACATGTTTAATTCAACCTGACCCGCCGATGGTAGCTCACCCACACACCGGCCAGCCAAGATATGCTTTTTATCAACTACAATCTACAGTCCACGTTTTTGATATGTTCGGTGTGGGATTGGAAGAGATCTGTTGGCCCGGAACAAACCGCTCAGTTTCAAAACGTAATGATCGGCGTTCATAAATCTTGCGCAGTCCACATTTCACGACGTGCCGACTTTGACTGACCAAACCACCACTTGCCGTTGATTCACAACAGCAGCCTGAATTGGAGATTCGACGCTTTTTTGGGGGTCGAAGTTTCTCTGGAGAGTTAGTCTCTCCACAGGAAGCAGGCATCTTCCTGGTTGCAGAGCCAATGGTACCATGGGGTAACATTCAGTGCTTATTCTGTGCCTCGGTCAAGGCGGCCACGGCACTGGAGATGTTTGATTTGTGAAAGCCGACGACACCGAGCAGTTTCCTTCTCTTAATGCTGAGAGACGGCCTATTCCTGCGAAATTCTATATCAAAGGTTCCTAAGTCTACTTTAAAATTTGTTGCGTCTCAGAGCATCCTTGACTTTCTGATTAGGCTGTTGGAAAAGTGGTTGGGTCGACGAAAACAGGTGGACCAGACTGAGACAGCAACAATCTTGTGTGACGACAGATCAATTGGCGAGTCGCGCTCTGGTGGCATACAAGATGCCTACTAAGCTGGTAAGTAATTTTCAATATCTTCATTTGATGGCACTTCCAAATAAAGATGAACTGAAATAATCGAAACCCACGGCATAAGCACCGTTTAGCCGTTATGAACGTTATAGAACCTTTTTTGATTCAAGACGTCGCAGAAATCGGCTTACCCTGCACTACAGCTCGATGGCAACATCGAGCACGTGACCATACTGTAAGATGACATCTCCACGACTACCGAAATAGGAAAGTCGGCCATTTGCGTAAGATCCATAAAAACTGTCGCCAACATGTTGCACTCAATCTCACTCTCTCAGAATTGCGATCACATCAGGTTCCGAGTGCGCCAAGACCCTCCAACGTGTGCGTGCAGAGAAGGCATCGTCATCAACTTCAATGCGCCTTGATCCTTGTTCTTTGTCGCAGAGATATCACCCTCCGTCCAGCTCAATCGCGAGCTCGCCTGAGATATAAGCACACCCAGACGCCCCCCATTGCACGACACAATGACGGCAGAATCATCCAAATCTCAAAGTCCTGCCTCTGCCTCTGCCTCGCGCGATGACTGGGATGTCTCTGAAGCTGGACCGTTGCTTGCGCGTTTCGTTGGCGGGGGTCAACTTGCCCCAGATGCCGACACCGAAGCCTCAACTCTGATCGGCACCGCGTCGCCAGCCGACTATGGAGCTGTAACTTCCTCTGGTGATGGCACGGCAGAGGAAGCGGGTGTCGCGAAGCCGGAGGGCACACCGCTGCCCAAACTCCAGGTCTTGCTGCTCTGCTACGCGCGTGTGATGGAGCCGATTGCCTTCTTCTCCATCTTTCCCTTCATTGCGCAGATGGTCCAGGAGAATGGCAATCTACCCAAGAGTGATGTTGGTTTTTACAGCGGCCTTATCGAGTCACTTTTCTCGGCTACCCAGATGACGGTGCTTCTCAGCTGGAGTCGGCTCGCTGATCGTATTGGTCGGAAGCCTGTTCTTCTCATCACGCTTTTTGGCACGGCTGTTGGGCCTGTGTTATTTGGCATGTCCAAGACGATCTGGCAGATGATCCTGTTCCGATGTATAGCGGGTCTGTTTTCTGGCTCTGGCCTCGTCATCAGGACTATGCTCTCTGAACTCAGCACCCCTGAGACACAGGCCAAGGCCTTCAGCTGGTTCGCATTTGGTGGAAACATAGGAATCTTCTTGGGCCCTATAATCGGCGGCGCCCTTGCAGACCCAGCTCATCAATTTCCACGAGCGTTTGGAAATGTCCAGTTCTTCATCGACTATCCCTACGCGCTGCAAGGTGTTGTTGTTGGACTGATCAGCTCTACAAGCTGCATTACAACCGCTTTCCTTCTCAAAGAGACACTTCATGAGCCGAAAAAGGCTCGCCATGAAGAGAATGGCCAGCCTCGAATGTCAACTTGGGAACTCGTCAAGTCTCGCCAAGTGGCCCTCGTTCTTTGGGCTTACAGCCATGCCATGTTCCTCGCCTTCGTGTTCACGGCCATTCTTCCTGTCGTTCTTTACACCCCTATTGAGCTTGGAGGCACAGGCTTCAACGCATTCCAGATCTCCATTTACATGGCCATCCAAGGTGCCAGCCAAGCCATCTGGTTGCTCATCGCCTTCCCCATACTGCACCGACGTCTTGGTACGCGCGGTGTCATGAAAATCTGTGGATATGCATACCCCTGGTTCTTCGTTGGATTCATCATTCTGAACACGCTTCTACGTGCAGACACGCACGCTACGACGGTCATTTTCTGGATCTTGGGCGCAGTGGTCACTATCGTTGGACCTGGCGTCTCCATGGCATTTACAGGCGTGCAGCTAGCTCTCAACGACGTTGCGCCAGATCCTCATTTCTTGGGCACGCTGAATGCTCTGGCCCTGAGTCTTGCAAGTGGTATAAGAGCCATTGTGCCAGGTGCCGCAACGGCCATTTATGCCGTGGGTGTTCGTGGGCAGATCTTCTGGGGTCATTTCGCGTGGGTGATAATGATTCCTTGTGCTGTGGGTTTTACTGTGGCTTGTCAGTACATACCCGAGGGAAAGAAGTCTTCAAAGGATGATAATGAAGACGACGAGAACGAATCGTGAGAGGAAGATGGTTCATTGGGGAATGTCTAAGGATTGACTGTACACACGAAGCATAGCGATTGAGATTTATCGTTGGTGAAAGTGTTAATCTATTGATGCGTTGTCTTTGTCTTGAAGCGTTTGCATATGGTAGATGCTCTGGAAATATCTCTATTGTATAGGGCATTTAGCATGGACTCAGAAGATAGCATAAATGGATAGATAACTGGACAAGTTGGCATCCATGTTCATAGGGATTTCGGCATCATCTTGAGCATTGTTGATAGATTCATAAACCACGACATGGCCGACCTCACTGGCTGAGATGATGAGCTCAGATAAGCTGAATCCATTCTGAATCTATTCGTGTGTAGCGATGCTTGCAGCTACATCTAAGTTCTATTCTATCCTTAATTATCCAGATAATTAACCAGTACCTATTTGCCCATGACCATTCCTAAACCCTATTACATCTCTGATGCTTTTGTACACGAAATCGAAACAAATACCCTCATAATGCCTTTGCAAGCATAGAAGCAACTCTTACTTTTCATATCGAATCGTAAAAACAGGCGAATACGCCTCATCCCAATCCTCCTTTTTATTCTCATTACCAAATATTCTCAGCGCTCTATATCTCACAACATACTGTCCCGCCGGCGCAAAGGTGCCATCTGCAAGTTCACCAGTGAAAGCTTGCGAGTTAGCACCCATTGCGTTCCACAGCAGGGGAAAGTCAACCGGCTCTCCGATAACGCGTGGCTTTTTGGAAGATGTTGGTTTCTCGGTTGTTACCGGCATGATTTCAGCGTGAAGCTTTGCTGAGCCTAGAGCGAGGAACCATGTAAGGCCGGGCAGTGTGTCGGTGAGGTTGTTTGCTGTGCCGGGCTTGGGGAGTGTCCACGTTGTGTTGTCCGGCATGGGGAAGCGATTCTCGTCGGTTGAGTTCGCGATCCATGTATCTTTAGGTCCGAGGACCATTGAATCGTGGAGAGAGCCTGTTAGACCTTGGTATGGAAGTGATAGAGATGTTCCGTCGGTGCCGTTGATAGTTACATAACCCGACCAAACAGGCAAACGCGTTGCGTTAAGACCCTTGGGAGGCGTAGCCAGCACCTCGATGACGATGCTTTCGCCAGCATCAATAGTGACTTTCGACTCGCTGAACTTGAGGCTAGCATGCTCTTTGGCGAAGTCATTAGGAAATTCATCCGGATAAATGTAATTCTCGACAAGCGTAAACATCGTAACAGCCGGGACGTGAGAAATCTGCAAATCGATCTGTTTCTTGCCCGTGTTCTTAACCGTAAAGTTCAACGACTCAACAAAATGATCCGTGTCGTTGAACGAAAGACTTGATCGCGATAAAAGGACTTTTGCGTGGGCGGCATCGTGAGCCTGCACGATACCGCCGCCCTGCTGCGGAACAGGTGCGAGAAAGTCATAAAATGTTTCCCCATCGTTGAATAGTTGCGGGTTTGCGCTGGCTGAGAGGAGGTTCTCGATGAGTGCTGGATCGCGTGTGCCCCTGGCTTCTGCAATGAGAGCGACGATGCCAGCGACGAGGGGTGAAGCCATGGAAGTACCTGATAACACGGCGTAACTTCCCATGCTTCGGGGGTACGTTGAGAGGATTTTACCGCCTGGGGCTCCGAATTGAGGCTTCACGTCCATTTCCCATGTTGGACCCCACGAGGAAAAGGTACTGGCTGCACCAGCTGTAATGTTGTTGTGCTTCTGCTCAAGAATAACGTTGCCGTCACTTCCGTCTGACATGCTCAGGGTGATCTTCTTCTTTGCTTTCAGGGAAGCGATCCATTCTGCGCCTTGTTCGGGAGACACGATGCTTGCTGCCTTGATACCCCCGACAGAAGAGACGTCGAAAGGTGCGAGATCCTCCTTGTTGCTGTAGAACATGATGTACTTTGCACCAGCTTTGACTGCATTGGCAGCTTTGGCATCGAAAGTACAAGAACCTCGTCGGAGAAGAACGATATAATTGCCGAGATCAGGTGTGTTCTTAGGCCACTCATCACAGCCATCATCAGCGACCGACGTGTCGTAGTTGAGTGCCCATAGTGGCAGCTTCACGCCCTTCCAGGCACTTGGCTTACCACTCAAGTATCCAAACTCATGCTCAGGACCTCCATCGATGCTGTATTTCGACGCATTCAGGAGCGCGAGAGACTTGGTGTTGTCAAACGACCCAACAGCAGTAACTTTCTTCCCATTCGCAGCCGTACTCGCATAAAACATTCCCGTAGCCCCTGCATTCCCCGCCGCAAGAACACAAGGAACGCCCTGTTCGACGATTCTCGAAACAGCCACCGCCCACGGTTCTTCGGACCAGCCCGACGGACCGCCGATAGAAGCTGAAATAATATCTGCACCGTCTTCAAACGCCTGGTTGAACGCTGCGATGAGGACATCGTTTCCAGCTTCGCCGTTACAGCCAAACGCACGGTAGGCTCCTATTTGCACACCGGGTGCGGCGCCGGTGAAACCCATTGTGTTCTTCTGGGCGGCAAGAATACCGGCGACGTGGGTGCCGTGACCGGCGCAGTCCATGGGGTCGTTGTCGGGCTTGGCGTGGTTGGAGCCGTCGTATGCGTCGCCTACGAGATCAGTGCCGAAGGAGACAAGACAGTTTTTGCCGAAGCAGCCTCCAAGGGCTGGATGTTTATAGTCGATCTGCATGATTGTTAGTTCTGGGTATCAGGGGGAGTGTGAAGATGACTTACACCACTGTCGACGAGGGCAACCTTGAGACCCTTGCCCGTGACACCCTCTGCCCTCAACTTATCAATCTGCGTCATGACATGCGGCGAAAACGTATCATTCACAGCATCCCTCTCTTCAAAGCCTCGTTTTTGGATAGACTTGTACTCCATTCCCGGTGTGCCCGTCCAGTGAACCTCTGGCTTGGGAATGCTGAATGTCTGGACAGGCCATTTTTGCTTGATGCCAGGCAATAATGCCATCTCGGAAGCTAGGTCTTCAGCATTGTCGATATCGGTGAATTGGATCGAAGCTCCTTTGAACAGCTTGTAGTTGTACTGCATACGAGTCTTGCCTCGTGACGAAGCCTTGGCGAAGAAGTCGGCACAGTCCTAAGCTCTGTTAGTTGTGGAAAGGGATATAAGAGATGAAAGTATACGCACATGGTTCTCTTCGAACTCAAAGATATAAGCACCCGGTAACCGACTATGACCTTTTCCAACAGCGATCTTATCAAAGTCCACTGCGCTGACCACCGCAGCGTAGAGCGCAGCAACTATACTTAATCGCACCATGATGAAAAGAAATACACCAAATCACGTTCTCCGCAATCACGAAGAAATCACCAAGACACGAGAAAGAAAAGTAGAGGAAAAGAAGAAAGGGAGGATTTAAACGAGATAAACCTGATCCCGCCTTGGAAATAGGTCGGCTGGGGATCCTATGTACGATCATCATAGCCCCATTATTGACACAAGCTGTGGGTTGATCCATGATGGGGAAAGAAAAGGAAGAAGTGGGTTTCTGCGGGATAGTAGACTTTACGAGATTGCAGGCCATGAGAAGAAATCCTACGAATGAGAGCGTAGGATATATTTGAAACAATTGTCTTGGATACTCTCTGCCAATAGACTAAAAGGTTAGTTGCAGTTCCAAGAGTCGGTATCACTTCACAACTGAGAAATCCGCAGGCGGACGGAGGTTGGGTTGGGTTGTCAACATGAGATCGACAGGCACTGCACGGATGATGAAACTGGGTCCATGTCGCTAAACATAGAGTCATCTATGGTAGAGCCGCATGAGACGATTGCGCGTACATGCAGTCGAGACAAATCAAGACAAATTCATGGTTGAAAAGGGTCTAGTTGGATGCAAGTTTGCGGTTGGGTATCTATGTCTAAATATGAACTCAACCACCAACCTTTAACTCTGGCCGTTGCACCTTCAAAGCGAATACTACTATGTACGTTCCGTCACTTGAAACTCAATCAAACATCGTCATCCGATCCTCTTGATCCTCCTTGCACATCTTAATCTGCGCCACGATCGTCAGGAGAAACAATGCTACCTTAACCCACGACCTTGTTCCCGTGAGATTTCTACGGCTAGCATGGTTGATCATGCACATGATTCATCAGATAACACTATCCACGGAATTCAATCCGCCTATGCAAGACTTATGCAGCACTTCCCGTGTCGTACCAAGCTGAACCTCGTATTTGCGGCACATGAAAAGAAACGGCACTAGCCTGTGCTTGGATACACGTAGCCAATTGGGCCCACGCCACCATATGCAGGGCGGGAGACGTTTCTAAAATAAAATAGAGGAAGATTCTTGATTTTTCAAATTTTGAGAATGGGGCGTACATGAGGTGATTGATTGATCATGGTGTGATATGGAACGCAACTTTACTCTCTTGCACACGCCATTGAATTGGTGCCTCATTGTTATAACTGACTCTTACCGTTGAGAAAACGCAACGGGCACATACACCACGTTTTGTATCACCGTTGAACGGTAGGCCCGTTGTGCGGCGCCGTTGCTCGTGATTGTTCCCGCGTGTAGTCACACAATACCGATTCAACTTCAACGCACGACTCTGTACGGCACAATATCCAAGACAACAGTAATTGATTCACAGATACCACTAACCAGCCACCCAGAAGACCATGAACGAATTTGCTGAGAAGGGGGGAGCATGCGCTCGGGTAAAAGTCTTGCGCTTGACCAAGCTGTAGTGAGCATCTGCATAGTAAGCTTACAAACGGCATTTGAGCCTTATCACAGCTATAATGATCCGGCAGATAAAGAAAATCCCGTTGTGGCTACGCCGAGACAAGCTCCGTGCCTCCGGCGCCGTCTCCGGAGGGACTGTGTCATGCCCCATCTGTGATTGGTTCACTGCACCGTGCCGAGTGTGTGAAATGTTCAAAAAGGTTGGACCAGAAAATAAGAAATGCGACATTGCTGCCCAGTGAATCATTAATTAATTTATAACACTCTCCCTTGTTCAAATGCAAAATTAAGCCTGAAACTTTACAACATCATAGTTTGAAGACGGCAGACATAAACGAAGACACCATGTCGGAACGAGATCCTCGTACAAAGGAGCAATCCTCTACTCACGATACCGAGCGCAATATACAACCATCCGAAGAACCGAAAAATAAGGAAAACGTCTCGGCTTTCAAATCCCTTGGCTGGCTCGACCGTTTTCTAGCAGTATGGATCTTCCTCGCCATGGTAGTCGGTATTATCTTGGGCAACTTTGTCCCTTCGACTGGACCGGCTCTTGAGAAGGGCAAGTTTGTTGGCGTTTCTGTTCCAATAGGTATATAAACAGCTTATCCGGTGGTACAAGTATACTTATCAGATGTGCTAGCTGTCGGCCTGCTCGTTATGATGTATCCCATCCTCTGCAAAGTTCGATATGAGAGTCTCCACGAGATCTTCTCCCAGCGGGACGTCTGGAAGCAAATTCTCTTTAGCATTTTCATCAACTGGATAGTTGCGCCCTTTTTGATGGTAACCCATAGCCCCATTTCCTCAAACATACAATATTCTGACGATGACAGCTCGGCCTGGCATGGGCCTTCCTCCCAGACAAGCCCGAACTTCGCATCGGTCTTATCCTCGTAGGCCTCGCACGCTGCATCGCCATGGTATTAATCTGGAACGGTCTTGCTGGCGGTGACGCCGAATACTGCGCTATCCTTGTGGCCATCAACTCGATACTGCAGATGGCTCTATACGCGCCAATGTCTGTGTTCTTTATCTCGGTGATCAGCGGAGAGGAGGGCTCTCTTGAGGTGTCGTACTCAACCGTTGCAACCAGTGTAGCAGTCTTTCTCGGCATCCCTCTCGGCGCAGCTATCATCACTCGCTTCTCCCTGCGCAAGATGGCCGGACCAGAGTGGTATGAGCGTGTCTTTTTGCGCATCATCTCCCCCTGGTCTCTCATCGGCCTTCTTTACACCATCCTCATCCTCTTCGCTTCCCAAGGCCATCAAGTGGTCCATCAGATCGTGTCTGTAGTACGCGTCGCAGCCCCCCTCATCGTCTACTTCGTTATAATCTTCTTCGCAACACTTCTGGTATCTCGACATGCTGGTTTCGGATACCCTCTCTCTACAACGCAGAGCTTTACTGCGGCGAGTAACAATTTCGAGCTTGCGATAGCAGTGGCTATTACCACGTTCGGACCGAGTAGCGACCAGGCGCTTGCGGCGACGGTTGGCCCGCTGATTGAGGTTCCGGTGCTTTTGGGGTTGGTGTATCTCCTTCGGTGGGTTTCTGATAGATGGAACTGGAAGAACTGAGTTTTGGGATATGTAGTGAAACATAGTATCAGGTCATCTCGTCCATCAAATTGAGCAAATCCGTGTTGCGGACCATGCAGGTTTCGCCTTCGGCGCATCCAAGAACAGCTCGAGCTTGAGATATGTCTGATTGGCCTCTGATTTGAGCCAGGATTGTAGCGGCTTCCATACAGTGAATTTTGTCAGGAGATTTTGGTTGCTGGGGTCCGGGCTGTTGCTGTGGCTGCGATGCAGGCTGTGGTCTAGGACAGCAGCCTGATTCTTCTGTGCAAGACGTAGCAGTCGTAGCAGGTGTTGGCGGCGAGTACATCTTGGGCTGAATCGCAAACGGAGGGTTACTATTTTCCCTCACCGGAGCGCATCCCTGAGGCTGAGAGCACGGCATAGGTCTCGAGGCAATAACAACAGGCGAAGCATTGGAAGACGGCGTCGAAACGGGCGTGACAGTCGCCACACCCGTTCTCGCAACCATCTTCTCCCCGTGCCTCACAGCCTCAACATGAGCCTCAACCTCCTCAATCGACACGCCCTTCGCAGCAAGCAAACCTCTCAGCGCAGCATTCTCCCCAGCAACAGCCCTCGCAACACGCTGCATCTCCAGCGTAGCCTGACCATCGCGACGCTCAAACTCACGCACGCGATTCTGCAGATCGTCGAGTAATTCACGCTGTCTTGCGCGAGAGCGACGCTGGTTCTCGCGATTGAGAGCGAGAGACTCGGGTGTTCGAGTCTAGTTGGGCTTAGTATTTTGACGGATATACGGGAGTAAGGGTGGGAAATATCGTACCTTGCGTGGCATGATGGATTGGGTGAATTTTCTAGCTGAAATGAGACGGGCTCAGGTGAGATGGTGGACTCGGGTACTGGATAAAATGCGCTGGAGAATGAGTCGAATTGGTTGGAAAAGATTGTCTGAAAAGGCGTCGTACAGCACCAATAGTTTTCCGGTCCCACCAGGCTTGTGGTCTATCTAATACGAACTGAGTAATGGCTCTACAACACTCAATCCCTCACTGAATAGACCTCTTTGGTGAATACTACGGAGTACTGTACCCTGTATTAATGAGTGTAGATCAATTGAAGCAATACTCCGTAAAACAACAGCATTCACTCCATTTCGACCCACGGCCAACAAACCGTGATCGCTCGATTACAAACCCTCCACATTTTTCCTTCTCCATGTGTCCCAATTAGGTAATCCCAACTTCGGTCCAGACTCAAACTCCACCATCGTCATTAACTTCTTTCACCCTCTCCTCCAGCAAAAGCCAATTGATTCAATTGCACTCTAACACAATGATCTGCAATACTTGTCGCCGCGCAGCAATGCGCTCTGCTCGTCTGCCTCTGCGCACACTTGTCCGCGCTCCTACAACCATCACCCGCATTACAACACAAATACCTACATCAACGCCCCGAAGACTTCTCTCGACTTCTACCACTCGGTTCTCCGCTGCCGTTGAGGAAGAGCCCGATCTGCCTTCCATGAGCCCCGCCGAGTCTGCCATCGCCGAGATACTCTCCGAGAAGCTTCAACCCACTGAACTACTTGTCCAAGATGTCTCGGGTGGTTGTGGGAGCATGTACGCCATCGATATCACATCCCCTGCTTTCAAGGGTCAGACAATCCTTAAGCAGCAGCGTATGGTGAATGCTGCTCTCGGAGATCTTGTCAAGGGCTGGCACGGCGTTCAGATCAGGACCAAGGTCCCTTCTGCTTAAGCGCAGTTAGGGTATACAACGGCGAAAACTGGTGGAGGTACGGGATGAGACGATTGTACGACTATTGAGATTGCTAGAGTTCGGGACGACACGAATGGGAAGACATACCGGTTCTATAATCGCGTAAGATTTAGATCATGTTGCGGCTCAGCAGCGAATGGATCAATTGAGCCTTTAAATCGACAGGCTGCTGTATAATAGAGAAACAGAGGAACAATGCATGGGAATCACGGCCGAAATCTCAGCTATGGGGCAAAGCATAAAAATATCATTCATCGTCAAAACACATACCTGTCAGATGCAGCCGTTCGGTGGTGACTTCAGTTCTGTATTTGTGTCACATGCATTGTCCGATTTCATTCCGACTGAATGTGCCGGATACAGCCTCGAGGGATGAGTGCGTTTGTGACTCAGGCCGAGGGACCTGCCATACCTGCAAAAAGTTTCTAGGTGGCGAGCCAATTCACTATCGAAAGATTCTGTGACTCCTCAGGGCTATCGTTGAGTCCAGTGGACGTAGTCTGTCGCTTTGTCCAGTGGCTGAGGCTTGAGAAGCACTCACTCCAAGTGAAGCTGGACGTTTTGAAACAGCACAGATCAGAACTACCACAAAGATAAGTTGAATGGGTATATTATAACTTTTCATAGTCTCGTCTAATGCGCCATCAGTCGAGTTAATAAGACTCGACGCCCATCATTCCATGCCCCTCTTTAAATTCCTGTCCCATTTCTGTTGCAAATTCTTGTTTAGACTCGTAGCTTACATTCTATACATCATTAGAAATTACTCATGATAGGCATTTTCGGGGAACATACCGCTCAACAGGTGTAAGACCAAGCAGACTCATGCCATTGTGGAGGACAATTCGGGCAGCATCGTACAGAGCCATACGAGCTTTCTGGAGCTCAGGCTCGCTGCCGACAATTCGGAGGTGATCGTAGCTGGAGCTGAGAACGTGTGTCATCTTGAACAGGTATGTCAAGATGGTGGTGGGCTCAAGGGTCTTGAGAGTGTTCTGGACGACGTCGGGCCACTGGCTAAGAAGTCGGACGAGATCCGTAGCGTGCTTCTCAGTCAAAAGATCGTAGTTGGCAGTGGCCAGCTCATCATCGGAGAGGCCAACTCGTCGGCGGATAGAGCACAGACGAGCATGAGCATACTGGAGGTAAGGACCAGTATCACCCTCGAAAGAGGTCATGACGTCCATGTCGAACTTGTAGTTGTTGATTCTAGTTTTGTTAGTAACAGATATTCCAATGAGTTCAGGATACATACCGCTTTCCAGACATGTCCTGGACCATAACACTGCTGATACCAAGGATATCGGCAACAGCCTCAGGGTTCTCGACCTGAGAGTACTTGGTCTCATTCTTCTTCATGACCTCGTGCATCTTGTCGGCGACATCACGGAGAATATCGTCGAGGAACTTGACAGTACCCTTTCGGGTGCTCATACCAAGAACCATACCGAAGTTGATGTGCTGACACTTCTTAGCAATATCCTCGTGGCCCATAAGCTCAATGGTCTTGAAGAGCTGCTTCAAGTGGAGATCTTGTTGAGAAGCAACGACGTAGATCATGTGGTCAAAGTTGTACTTCTCATGTCGGTTGAGAAGCTCGCTGATATCTCGGGTGAGGTACAGAGCAGTGCCGTCCTTCTTTCGGAGAATGACCTTCTCGAGACTCTTACCAGGCTTGCCAGGGACGTGCTTGGAGAAGTCAATGAGGATAGCGCCGTTAGCGTCCTCGGTAAGGCCCTTCTCAGAGAGGACCTTGGCGGCCTTCTCCATGTCCTCCTCAGGGACCTGAGACTCTCCTGAGTACTCGTCGTACTCAATGTTGAGTCGGGCATAGGTCTTCTTGTATCGAGTAATGCTGAGATCTCGGAATCGTCGCCAGAGCTCGACGGCCTCCTTATCACCATCTGTCATTCGTCGGAAGTACTTTCGGGCTTGCTCGTCCAGGGACTTCTCCTCAAGCGCGGTGATGTCCTCACCAGCAGCCTTCTTAGCCGCAATCTCCTCCTTCTCAGCGGACATATCCTGGTTGATTCGGACGTAGAGGTTGAAGAGGTGGTTAATAGGATCGGCCTTGAGGGCTTCCTCATCACCCCACTTCTCCCAAGCCAAAGCCAACAGGCCATACTGCTTACCCCAGTCACCAAGGTAGTTCATTCGGGTAACCTCCCATCCAGCACTCTCGTACAAAGAAGCGAGGAAACCACCAATGATGGTACTTCGGAGATGACCAGCGTGGAAAGGCTTGGCAATGTTGGGCGAGGAGAACTCGACAATCATTCGCTTCCTGCCAGAGTTGGGGTCGCTAGGGTCTCGGAGACCGTTGTAAGGGTTCTTGCCGTAGTTGTTGGCGCGCTTTCGAATCGTAGGGAGGAGCATGCTGGTAAGCTTGTTGGGCTTGAAGAAGAAGGAGATGAAGGGACCAGCAGCGGTAGGCTTCTCAATAAGAGGAGACTCAGGGAACTTCATTATGTTAGCTATAATTCAGCAATTGCTCTTTTATGCGACTCACCTGAGCAACCCATTCCTCAGCAAGCTCTTGAGGCTTCTTGCCTTTCACTCGGAGAGCAGGAACAGCAAGAATAGCATCGCCCTTGTCGAGAGTCTGAGTCCACTGGATGGCGGGGTAGATAATCTTAGGATCAACACCAGTAATAGGCGCCAAAAGACTCGTGATGTGTGAACGGTATATGTCGACGGGGTTGGTATCAGGGTGACAGCCAGGGAAAGACTCGATGTTGTCGAGGCCGAGCTGCTGGAGCTGGTCGGCGAGAGCGTTGGCGTCTGTCGCCATGGTGCGTATATGTTTGATGGAGGAGGGGTACTTGTAGTCGCGATGCAATATCTGTTGTCGCGGGGACTGACGAGTCGAGAGTAGAGAAATGGTACGAGTCTGGACAAAAGCTTGTCGCAATGGCAAAGAGGATGTTACAAGATAACAAGAAGTAGAAGAAGAGAAAAAGGTGGAGGAAGTGAAGCGCCGCGCGAGCATCAATGGCGATTCCGAGCGAGTGAGTGTGAGTCAAGTGGGCTCAAGGGTTAACAAAAAAAAATGGCTTTTGACTCTTTCACTTCTTTCCTGCGAGTCATCATTCGCCGGGGACGGATGCAGAGCTTGAAATCGCGGGGCACGGTTGCCCTGAAATTCCGCTCCGATTTTACCCCTCCATCCATGTCAGGCCATGATAAGATATGATTCCAACTTCATGCGACTTTCATATTGAGTCACGGCCAAAACAAACACTCATGGATCTCAGCACTTCAGTATTCATTGAGGGATTTTCTAAGATCAATTTGTATTGAAGATTGAACAGACTAAAACGCTATTGCTGACCACTTAAAACACCCAGTGATATTTGCCGAACCTTTTCACACTTAACATGAAGTAACCCCTCCGAGGTCCTTCAGAGCAAACCAACCCAAATTAATAAAGAACCGAAACTAGACATAGCTTATTTTGATGCGCCGTAGTTGTGAGACAACTCCCTCGAGAAGTCTATACAACATGCATTAGAGGGGTATAACAAGGAAAGATCTAGACGTTGTGGTCGCCAGGGTTCATCTTCATGTCGTTGGTGCCAAACTTGCCACCGTTCAACTTCTTGCGGGCAATCTCCTTGCGCCACTCAAACATGGTATTGGGCTTGTCCCTGATGGTTTGGCGAAGCTTCTCGTCACTTCGCTTCATCCATGCGTTGGAAGAAGCAGTGCTGACGGGGTAGAGAGGCATGCTGTTGTGGCTGAGAAGGAATGAATCCGGCTCGCGCTTATCATGAGACGCAATAATATCCATATCAGCCGCAATCTGATCGCAGTAGATCTCAAGGGGAAGATCGTTGACATCATGTCCAAAGGGGTTCTCGATTTCCTGGCCGATAAATAGAAGTCCGAAAATGATATAAGCGGCGACAATAGAAGCAGGAATCGTAATATACTGGAGCTTATCGACAAGCTGGAAGGGGAGGACAAAGACATAGACGAAGGTGATCTGGCTGATAGCAATGGTGTAAGCAATGGGAAGAGGAGTGTTGAGAACACGGTCACAGCCAGTCATGCAGTCGTTCATCATGGTGAGATGATTGTAAGCAAGAGTCTGCTGCATTGGGACAGGGAGTTGCTCCTGAGCGACCATTCGATCGATGGTGATGGCGAGATGGTTGAGAATCTCGAGAGGGAGGTTGCCAAGAGGCTTGTCGGTCTTCTTAAGAGCCTTACGGGGGTTGCTCTGAGCAAACGACACACCAAGGTACTCTCCAACGGACTTGAACATGTTCTTCTTCTTAATAGAAGGACCGTCAGGATCAGCGGCAGTGGCATCCTTGGCAAAGGTGTTAAGATGGCCGATGAGATGCTCCAGATCGGGGTAGGCACTGTAGGGCTCGAATCGAAGGGCATGCTTGAGAGAAACTGAGAAAGCAACAATAAGGTTCATCGCGCCAATCTTCTTGAGGATAGTCTCGCGGGGGTCTTGGTCTGGGACATCCTTGGCGTGAATCCAGAAGACACGGCCCAGTGTCTGAGAAGCCATGGTAAGCATACCCCAGTATCGGCGACCTTCTGCGTAACGCTCGTACGCAGTCGAGGATCGGAACGAAAGACTAAGACCGACGACGAAACCCAGAATGGTGAGCAGAACCGAGTCAACAGAAATGTCGTAGACCAGCTTGTAGATGAGTGTAATGGCAGTCGACCAGGCGCCAATAGCGACCAGAGGGATGATCAACTTTGGCATGATGGAGCCGTGCATCTGCATAACGAGAGGCCATTTTGAGTGCTTCTGAATATCACGAGGACCGGTGAAGTAGTCATCAATGTCGAGAGAGGTCTGCTTGCGGAAAAGAGCTGGGTTGACGCCTACAGCGGGAGAAGGGGGAGAGCGAACATTGTCGAGGGGGATTTCGAGACTGTGCAGGCGCTTTTGATCGGAAGTATCGAGGCTTTGAAGACGCGTAGGGTCATTTTTTGGGGATTGAGGCTTCTCCTGGGCTTCAGTGTTGGTGTCAATTGTTGGTCGGTTGACGGCCGTGGTGGCTGTATGGCCAGAAGTTGCGGAATAGCTATCACCCATGATGCCAATTGCCGCGTTCGATGTCGATGTATTGAAGAGATGAGAGATGCTATCCTGCCAGCAGGCGTGCAAGGGTGAAGGAAAATGCAGGCCGATGAGAAAGATGAGAGGAAATAGAGAGAGGATGCTCAAAGGAAAAGCCAAGAGCAGTAGGAGTCAGTTGATCACAAACGAGAGTGAGAATAGGAAGAGACCAGACGAAGGAGATGCACGCACGGGGGAGGGGCTTGTATTAATGAATCACGAAAGAGGAAAGAAAGGAAGTGGACAGGATGGACGGGACGCTCCTGGCCTGATATGGGGATTGAAGCTCATCCATCTCCATCGGGAGAGCATCCCATTCCCAGGAGGACGACAGCAAACAACCTAGGAGCTAATGGCTAAGGCTAAGTGGAGGTGGTCTCAATGCCGCCACCACTCAGGAACGCTTGCAAGCCAGGGTCCCAGAGAGAAGCCCCCTGTAAGGTCCTGGCGTTTCGTTCCCCTATTGGCTCATGGCCACCACACCGGCGCCGCCGCTTCTAAATTTTGTGGTCTCAGCGGCAGGGCCCGCCTGGGCAAAAGCACTAAAAGAGCCCTCCATGTGTAAGTCGTTTCTGGTGGAGAGAATTTTTTCGTACTGTGCTGTTGTCGTACCCGGACTCCAGTTATAACGCTCTCCCTGGGAGGAGGAGCAGTCAGCGCTACCTGGCCGAGGCCTTCAACGCACGACTAGAACTTTGAAACGCAGCTCGCCCCCTCTAATGCACGCTACCCTCCGTTGGTTTTTTTCTCTTCCTCTTGTGGGCGGCAAAAGACAGAATAAACAAGTTGAAGCAAAACATTTTCCATGAGTGAATACGATTCGTCATAAAGCCTCACTTGCTTGTTGTGATCATCAGAAACAGCAACCTCCTTGCTCTCTGTTTGGAGAAACTCAAACGCCATGTCTAATTCTGAGACAGCAGAGATGCAAGTGTGTGACACTGCACAAGTCACGATGCATTATGTAACGGGCAACACAAGAGATGATCCAAAGTTCTAGGGGATGGCGAGACACTGATCGATCATGATGAACGGGATGGCATGCGAGTTTCAGGGGGCCGAAACCTAATTGGAGCCCTGACACCTTATTCGCACTTCCGTACGGAGGTATGTCCAACAAAAACCGTCCACTGAACCGCGCTGTCTGTCGACGTCTCTATTCCCGCGTTTAGTTGAATCAGGGGGCGCCTAAAAGCCAAGTCAGGACATTCAAGGAATATGTCAGTGTAATGACTCTCGCCTCGTCCTCAATTGGTCGTTATTACAAAAGGAGGTCCGTGACGTGGTCAAGCTTCCATTATGAGTAACAAAGCCTTACTCCCTTGCCCAAACAAATGGGGCATCTGTGAGCGAGAAGAAAAAATAGGCTGCACAGCCCCCATCGGACGTCAAAGAACAGCTGGATCCAATGAGCAACGTTCGACAAGAGACATTCACGGTCTTCTGTTGTTCTCCTTTCTCGGACTAGGGAGACGGTGGTAGAATTAGGCTCGTAACTAAACTTCTGCTGGCTCCGCTGCATCATCTAATTTTATACGAGATTCGTCACCTCATTGGTCTTGAATCTTCAACTGTTGCCGCATATCCTTTGTCTCCCTTTCATCGAAGAGCAGAGACTTCTTTACTGCCAGCACATAATCACTCATAATTCTGATCATATGGCAATCATTTCTTTGTTTGATCAACTCTCGCTTCACTCTTTCGACAACCTTCACACACAGTATCCCTCACAGTCCAGCACAGCCCTCGAATCCTTGCGGAGCAATTTCTTTGAAAATCTCCAGTCTCCACTGCGGGATACGCGTTGCACTAGAATACCAAGCTTTTTCTCTGATCTTGTTCTGGCGAGTCCGTCTGTTGATCAATATTGTAGCTTATTCTCAGTCTCCCCAGAAGCCAAGTCCCTCTTCCGTAACTTGGCTTTTTGGTATTTCGCGTCGATGCAAGTAAGATTGTTCGCCTATTCATGTCCACAGGTATCTGCACCTAATCCTTGGCTGCAGTGCACAAGAAAAGCCTCTTCCGCGTGACTGTTCCTTTTGAGCTATAACTTTCGAGTTCATTGCCACTGCAGGTCGCCTTTCTGCAGCCATTGATATGCGGATGCATGGCTGTTCACCTCATCAAGTGAATCCGATGTGAGGCGACGTCGAAAAAGGGAACAGACAGGACCCATGTTTTAGCCCCCGTGTTGTCAAGCAAGGATCGTGGCATGGGCAGCGATTCAGTAGGGTTCATGCCTCATCAACATGCGGTCAGCAACGAGCTGAAGCGCCACTAATAGTTGAAGCCTGCCGTGATTCATATCAAGTATAATGCACGCTCCGTATTTTCCGCGAAGGATCACCTAGAAAATATGGGCAAATTAGGATTATTGTTCACTTTAACCCAAGACACAAATTATTTTCATATTTGGTCAACTGCATCCTGGGATGGGTCATAGCCAGGGCTTTCATTCGATACACGAATCCTGAATACCTTGGCGATATTGATCTCGGGAAAAAGGAGACCATCGCGAACTCGGACTTTCTTGGGCCCCGTAACCGTGTTCTGTCGCCTGCAATTGAGTTCCATGAGAAAAAAGAATGTTTCCAAAACTCACCTGAAGTTCCCTTCTGTGCTACAAAGTTTCTTCCCCAGATCCGATACTTTTCACCGTCGCTTGAGTTACCTGACTAAAAACATGAGACTGGTGTTGTCGTTTCATCGTCAGCCTCAAACCCTTCCCTTCCACGTTAGGGCAAATTAGTCTGGCAATGGCGGGGAGGATTACATGGATCTCGGATTGGTCGACGGTACGGCTTCGTAATAAGCACTAGCTGAGACAGGATGAGTTTGCAGGAGATTGGACTTTTTAGGAGGCTGCGAATCGGCAAAGCCCCGGGATACGATGATATTTTCCTCATTTACGAAATATTGATGAATTGCTGCACATGTAGCCGAGGCCTGAGAGACATGGAGATGAACCAGGCACTATCCTCTAAGCCTCGATTTGGTCACTTCGGCTGCGTAAAGATGCATTGAGCTTGAAGGATTCAGACTGGGTTGCTCGTACCAAGACGAGGACTTTTCCATTGTCAATGCTAACGGCATCCGTACTTCATAGGTACGCTCTGGGCACCCAATTATACTTGTTCGTCCATTTTCGTCTATATTTATCGGTATAGCATTTTCGTTCAGCTGCGATAATCTGTACTGACCACTCCAAGACGCCAGGCAGGCGGATGAAGCCACAGGATAGGGTATCCTAAGGCCATGGCTGTTGCTCGCTTCAGGTGATCATTCTCTGTGGATTTCGTAGGATCAGATGGGGGCGGAATCAGTGTCTGTAAGTGTCAATCAAGAGCCCTGAGGACCCGAGCTCAAGGGCATGAGTACTCGAAGCTGGCAGCTAGCTAGGGCCGCAGGAACGGAATCCATCTGAAGGAGTTGTTGCCCGATATGCAGCTGATTTGAGTAGTTGCATGCGCTTTGGGGGCCATTACGTTGCCAACTTAACCTATAAACTTCCTCAACGCAGAGATGATGGGTATCTAGGATAAGGACTTTGGACTTCAATACTCAGTCTAATATACTCGTATCATAAGCCTTCGTCTCTGACAAGCTCGTTGGGCAACCCTCCCATCAGACGGGCTTGTGCGTCGTGATTCATTGTGTCACTACGTATCAGCGGGTTTTCTGCCTCGCCTGCTGAGATATGTGAGCGACCTTGTCGGTGGTTTAACTCTGTTGCGACCATCCTGGGTGCGCTTATACTCTTCTCGACGCATAGTTCAGCAGAGGAGTTTCTGAGCCCACGGCCTGAGGTCCTGTTTGAGGTTGCGAGATCGCCGAGCTCTCTGCGCACCAGAAGTTGGTGATCACGATGGTAGGGCTGAGTGGCAGCTCAAGCAGAAAACACGGGGATTCTGACTGAATAAATCAACTTGCAGCAGTTGTAAGGGTACGCCTTCGTGTTTATACTGTGGGCGCTCCAAGACTCGTTAATCCGGACTATCAAACATGCACGAAGTTTCCTATGGCTCAAAGCAGCAGTCGCCGAAGCTTATCATATTGAGACATTGAGCTTGGTATGGTGGCTTTGAAGCTTCGTGGCGGTCCAATCTGTGAGCGCCTGTGGTGATAAGCTTGATCGGTTTGCTACCCGTCGCACCTGAAAGATTAACTCTGATCTCTGGCCGTTATGAGTGAAATCACTAAATGTGTATCATGATCAACACTCACTTCATTCCAAACCACGTCAATGATGCAAATGAGGAAGAACAGTCCCTGATCTCCATTGTTGAAGAAGTCAGTGGCTCACTATACGCACTAACGCAGGGGATCCAATGAAGACGATCCACCAGATGCGGCCAAGCCACTGCGGCTTTGAAGGGTCTGGCTCTGACTGCCCCAAATCCATTCCATTCAAGGGCGAGCTCCCCGTCACCCCATCCCAGTCAAGGGATAATCCTCAAGACCCCCTAAGAACAAAGTGCCTGACCACCAAACCTCGAGTATCGTCAACTCTTGCTTCAAACTCCGACCCTTTCGACTCTCATTTATCCCCCGTCGCAGTTCAAAACACTCATTGCCTTTTCGAATTCTACCTTTTCCGTGCGCCCATCTCGACCGCCATTGTTTCATCATGGCTGGTCATTGGAGTCCTCGACAGCGTACGAATCGCGCCAACACTGTCGGCGCATTTGTCTTCTTCGTCTTCTTCATCTACTTCTTCCGCGACACTTTTTTACCCTCGAGTACGCCGGCGCGAAAACATAGAAATGATTACTCTCATATGGCCTTGGGCGACAACGATGTCGAGATGGTGGTCGCAAGTATGAAGCATGAAAATGTTTCGTGGCTTGATGAATATCTCCCTGAATGGAAGAAGAACATCTACGTGGTCGACGACAACAAGGCCAAGTTGACTGTGCCTATGAATAAGGGTCGCGAGGCCATGGTCTTCCTGACGTATGTCTTTTTGTTCCCAATTTTGTAGTCCTGATACTGATATTTCTGCCTGCAGCTACATCATTGATCGATACGACTCCCTGCCCGGCAACGTCGTCTTCCACCACGCCGAGCGCTTCCAATGGCACAACGATAACCCCGATTACGATGCTCTCCCTCTGCTCCAAAACTTCCGTTTCGATAACCTAAAGAAGGTCGGCTATGCCAATTTGCGATGTGTCTGGGTCCTTGGTTGTCCTGCTGAGATTCGACCTGTCAAGGACGAGGCTCCTGCGAAGGAGGGCGAACCTATTCACGCCCGCCATGTTTACAAGGCCGCTTTCCAGGAGCTATTTCCCAGTCTTGAGATTCCTGAGGAGGTCGGCGTCACTTGCTGCTCGCAATTTGCTGTTCGCCGTGAGACCATTCACTTGCGTCCTCGCGCAGAGTATGTGCGATTTCGTGAGTGGCTGATTGTGTCTGCCTTGGGAGATGACCTCAGCGGCAGAGTTCTTGAATACTCATGGCACAGTACGTTCAATGCCCACACAGTTACTCACTGATAAACTAACTTTTCGCAGTCATCTTTGGCAAACCCGCAGTCAATTGTCCAAACGCCGCCGATTGTTATTGCCAGAACTATGGCATGTGCGATTTAAAGTGCGAGGCAGATAAGTGTGAAGGCCAATACACACTCCCTCCCTTCTCAACCCTCCCCAAGGGCTGGCCCCAGCTCGGATGGAAGGGAGAGAACCGTGGATGGAAAGGACAACCATAAATAAAGGAGGGACAAATATAATGGACCCGCATCGCCTACAGGGATTTTACGAATAATGGGGGTTTTCTCGAAAGTCTGCACTGCATGTTTAATTTGGGGCCTTTCATGGGAAGTGTTTCGACGAAAGGGAAGCGCAAGTATTCCCTACTTCTGGGTTTCTGGAATTATTGGTTATGGGATGGGCGTCTAGGATTGGGTTGGGCAATCTGTTATGTCTGCACCAGGTAGAGTTTCTGTAACATCATCACGGGATAATTGAAAAGACCATTCGAAAGATACACATGCCAGGGAAGGCAAGAAAACGCCTAACATTCATCCTAGATAATAAAAATGACTAATCTCAAGGCCTACTGGGTCTACGAACCTTAGGTACTTGACCTGTTTGTAAGAGAGGGTATAAGTTTTCTTGCCCCCCTGAGGACACGGCATTTGCATTGAAAGGTCATGTAATTTAGAGTTCACGTTAACACAGGAGGCCAAGCTGTCACATTCCAAAGGTATGTACTGTACTGTTAGTTCAGAGCTCTGGGGCTGAAGATAAATACAGAATTAATTTGGTTATACCATTCGATAGAATTTATGCTATTTTTTGAACCAGTATCAAATAGACATGGATCCATGGATCACAATCATGTTTCCTAGGTATTCTGAACCTCTTACTGTCCAGTAACCAGATGCTCGGCCCCCCACCTCGGAATTTGAAGCCCCACCCCCACTTCTTTCAAGCTCAACCAGAAGCTCCTGTCAAAGCTCACCATTAACAACAGATTCATAGCTTCACGAACATCACACTTACAGTTATCCATCAAAACTTTGCAAGTTTGTAATACTCTCAAGCCATAATACTATCAAGAGTACATATTTCAAGATGGATACATCAACTCCCACCAATTTGATGGGTAAGATCCTCTTGACCGAATATTATCACATTGCTAACAGCGCCTAGACAAGCATCAGAAGATCATCTCCGAGATCCTCAGGTCCTACCGCGATTTGATGAATTGTGTCACTGTAAATGGCATGGACAAGGAAAAGCAAGGCGACTACGAGGCCCAAGCGAACAAGCTGAACTACAGAGACCCCGATACAATGGCAGCCGCTGGCTTAAGGACACAGAGAAAGTTCGACGAACTGGTAAGTTTTACAGCGAGTCATCGAAGTATCGTCACTGACATGGAATAGTACGAGAGCATCAAGGAACTACTTGCTCTGACTCGTACAATCAAAGAGCTCTGGGTATTTGGACCTGTCGACAGAGCTGATGAACATCGCAAAGAGAAGGAGGAGCAAATTGATCGCGACGTTGCGGAAATCACTACCCTCTTCAACAAGATTGACGCGAATGCCATGCGAGAGCTTGCGAAGAAGAATGGTGGCACGTGGGAATCGCAAGGAGAAGCTGCTGCGACAGCACCACCAGCAGCAGCAGCACCACCAGCGACGACAACTGCTCAAGCGCCAGAAGCGCCAGCCCCGACTGGAAATTAGGAAGAGTTTTTGTTCCTGGTTTGAGTCAAGATGGAGTTTGGCAATGATCACAGTTCAGCGAGGTAAGGTAGGTGCGGCCACGGGTCCTGCCCTCATCAGCAGAATATGGACCTCCTTCCCGAACCACGCGCGCAGACCATGCCCTCAACGTCCTTCCTAGCTTCATATTCTTCTTCCTCCATTACTTTTTTCTTTCCATCTTCTTCAGGTCAATATCCCCTCACCATAAACCTGAATCGCGAAACTCCTCTCGTTTGCTTTTCACTTTCATTCCGTGCTCTACTTCATCTCATCATGTTTTCTCATCTATTGATCGCTGCCTTTGGCGTCACGGCTGCCCTTGGCCAAACATCTTATGGAGAGCAGTTTAAGTACTGGGGCTGTGCCACTGTTGACGCTGCGGGCTTCAGCAGCCCAGTTCCGCTTCCCAACGGTATCCTGACTCCTGAAGCATGCCAGGACGCTTGCGCTGGCCACATGTTTGCCGCGGTGTCTCCTGAGTAAGTTATTGCATGATCATCAAACAAAGTCTAACATTTTCAGTGCTTGCCGTTGCGGAGATGATGCCAACGCCATCAAGTCGGTCGACGAACACTCCTGCAACTACCCATGTACTAAAGAGCCTAACTCTCCCATGTGCGGTGGAATCTGCCCCGAGGGTACTCCCAACATCTCGAACTTGTTCATCATCGAACCAGCTGAGCTTCAAGCTTCCGAACCTGTGCCTCAGCTAGATAACCCGTTGAACCAGCCTATGTCTATCAATGCTGTCCCTCCCTCCATGGCTCCACAGGCTTCGTTTGCTTCTGACGCACTCCCCGTGGCTACATCTTCTCCTCTGCCAGGCGTCCCCCTCCCTCAGAGTGAGGCCGTTCAGCAACCCCCCGCGACATCAGTTACTCTCCCATCGCCGACTTCCATTTCATCTGATCCTCCCGTTACCTCGCCCGATCAGCCTGAGCAGTCACCTCCACAGTCGACCATCAACTTCCCGTCTACTCTCACGCAGCCTTCAAGTGTATCCCTATTGGCCCCAGCAGCGAGTGCCCCAGACTCTACGAGAGAGGTGCCTGGAATTCCACCCAAGTCTCAAACAGAGCCTTCCACAAGTGAGACTTTGGTGACAGAGACGGGCTCTCTTCCCTCCGTGGCACCAAGCCGTGTGGATGTGTCAGAATCGAGGCGCTTCGAGATCTCGATGCTGCCCACAATTGGCGGTCTTCTGTTCATGGTCATCATGGCTATTTAGCGATGAGGGACAACAATCCGACTTCGCATTCATATGCTCTTGCAAGCACCAGAGGGAAACAATGTCTAGGCAGCTGGATGGTATTGTGGTTGATGTCAAGCAATCTTGAGGCCGTCTAGGTCAACGGTGTACAATATCTTACACTGAGGAGAAAATAATGCACAGCTTTTAAGGCTGCTTAGATCAGTTGTTCAGATCCGATCTAACTGTTGCAGTCAACTTGATCATATGATGATGCGTTTTCCTTTTACTCGTAATTGCAGATACTGGAGTTGAACGTCAACGTAGGTCATTTTTCTGACCAGATCTCATTGCAAATAGAGATATATAAATAAAAATCTCTTGTAGTCAAACCCCTCGCATTCGTGTCTTCCATGCGCCAGTAGACGTCCTATATCAGAGTATTTGGCGAATGTAGGGTAAGCAAATCGAGACATCTGACGTAAATCAATGCATGAATGGCGGCCCCACTGGAGCTCCGAGTGCCAACGCAGGGGAAAGTGGCGGGGTAGAGCTGACGACGGAGCAACCTACACCTACAATCCATGAGATAGGCAAGATGCAGTCCGGAATATCAGGTAAGACTATAGAGACTCTAGCGGTGGACTACTGCTAACAATTGTAGCCTCTCAGGAGCTGCAGGACCAGTTCAACTCGTTGCTGTCGTCGGACGATACCTTTGGTCTACTCGCAACCATTGAGAAAGAGGCTCTGGTCCCCGTTGCTACGATCCCCTCAAAGTCAAGCTCTTTCTCCGATAACCTCTCTGGCCTCGAGCCTCACCTTAAGCCTGATGCCGCTCTCTACATTATCCTCCGTCGCTATGACACCGCTCCTCGATTCCTAGCCATTACCTATGTCCCCGATTCGGCGAAGGTGCGCCAAAAGATGCTATTCGCTTCAACACGCTTGACCTTTGTGCGTGAGCTGGGAACAGAGCATTTCCGAGAGACTATCTTTGCTACGACAGCCGAGGAATTGAGCGTGAAAGGCTTCGAGAAGCACGATGCGCATAATAAGCTGGATGCACCACTCACCGAAGAGGAGCAGCAATTGGGCGAGGTCAAGCGTGCTGAGCAGGAGGCGGGATCAGGAACAGGCCACAAGGAGATTCATCTGAGCAAGAACTTTGCTATGCCCATCTCCGAAGACGCTGTTGCTGCTCTGAGGGAAGTTGGCCAAGACGGTGGCCGAATCGTGACGATGCTGGAAAGTACTTGAAACATGACCTGATCCCACATAAACTAACCCCTCTATAGAAAATCAACCCCGATACCGAGGTGGTGGAGCTCGTCCCCGAGGCACCCACTCCAAGCGGCATTGCAGAACTGACGCAGGCCATCTCCTCAACTGAGCCGCGGTTCACCTTCTACCGCTACACTCACACGCACAACGGTGCCGAGTCGAGCCCCATTCTGTTCTTCTACACCTGCCCGTCAACACCCGGAAACAAGTCCATCAAGTTCCGAATGATGTACCCCCTGATGAAGCGATCCGTTCTGGAGGTCGCTGAGAGGGAGGCTGGTCTTAAGCTTGAGAAGAAGTTTGAGGTGGAGGAGCCTAGTGAGATTACCGAGCAGTCGGTTTTGGAGGATTTGCATCCCAAGGTTGCGGCCCGACAGGGCTTTAGCCGACCCAAGCGACCTGGTCGATGAATCTGAGTTCGCGAAATCTGAGTCAGTACGGTGAAACGTTCATATTAGCCGTGCCTTTTTCAGCGCCTACAGTCTGAAACGGAGAATTAGATAAACGTTGAAATTGATACACAAAAAAAGTCAATTGCCCAAGCTACAAATGCTGGTATTTATCCAAGATGCATGCACGCAATAAGAACCCAAGCCGCCCTTCACTCCAATGCATGGTATACTTGTCCGCTCTCTATACTCTTCATCCTTCTTTTTCTTTTGTCCTTCTCCTCTCCTCTGCTTAGATCGACTCTTCAGCTTCCTTCACAGCAACTTGCACTGTGAACAGATTAGAAACTGAGACGATACAAGCGGCTTCCAAGATATGTGTATAACTGGCGTTCTCGTGGTTTGTCCTTCTGGGTAAAAGGTTTCTCCGACAAAGATCTTCAGTTGGTGATGGTGATTTCGTGGTTTGTTGCCACTGCTTTATTCCTCGTACTTGCCTCCAACTAAGGAAATGTTGCTCTTTTCTAGCTTATCCTTGAGGAACTCGTAGACGGTGAAGGTAACGGCCTGACCGGGGGCGACACGCATGATTCGAGGGGTGATACCCTTGTAGAAAGCGTGAACTCCTTCTTGCCTGTGAAGAGTCAGTATATCAATCTTTCTCGTTTCGAAATGTGTAACTCACTTGAACATGTCTCCCGCAATTCGAGTAATGCGTGTCCAGGCGCTGACTCCAGGCTCAGCAGTAGCCTTTTGCAGGCGAGTCTTGATAGTATCAATAGGAGCGTTGCTCATAGGACCCATAGCACCAGAAACAAGACCGATAAGAGTAGTCTGCCAGTTGGGCAGGTTTGTGTTCTCATACTGAGGCTGCCACTTCTTCAACCAGTCCTTAAAGTAGCTGTACGCAGTAAAGTTGACAGCCTGGTTAGAACCCTGCCTCAACGCTGTCAAGCTCACACCGCGGTACAGCGCACCGAAACCCTCCTCCTTAACAACAGTGTACAGTGCATGCGCAGCATTGCGATACTTGGGGACGTCGAGAGGATCTGCCATGGAGTGGTGTTGCGCCTGCAGGCGAATCTTGATGACCTCCATGGGCGTGACGACGGCGACGGCTTCTGTAACACCGGCTGATAGACCGGCGATGAAGGTAGCCTTTCCAGAGACGGTGCCGGTTGTTGGATCAGCGAGGATTTGCTTGTACCACTCAAAGGACGTGAAGCGGATGGCCATCTTTGGCACGATGCCTGTGAGGACGGCGCCGAGCCCCTTGTAGAGACCGAGGGGTGTCTCCTTTGCGATGATGGCGGCGCCGGTCTTGATGAAGCCGCGCTTGGGGGCACCTGGTTGGCGCGCGCGCCTTGAGAGCTGCATGCGGACTTTGATTGTGTCTTTTCATTTCACATGTTAATTACTTTTCTTGGTTGTGAGATTTTTTGGGTTTGCGACTGGATCTTACCGAGGGGATGACATGCGAGAGCTTCCATCATACCAGCACCGCCACCAGCTACGATTCATGTTAGCTTCTGTACAATTGCGCATGGGGAACCGCTCTCCAAGAACCGTTTCCTTTGGCAGCGACATACCAATGAGGTTAACAGCCGCTGAGGGCGGCTGTTTCTTTCCATTTCCATTCTTTGAAGCCATTGCGACAGAATTGATCTCTCGGTCAATCTTGCGCCGAGTCAAGCAACTATTTCAAAATCCGAGAGTTTGCGCCGAGTTCGTAGAGCCGAGGTTCGGATCGGTGGATGGTTTTATTTACTTTTAGTCTAAGGGTAGCTTCGAGGAACAGACACAAGAGAGAGATAGAGAAAGGGACGAAAAAGTGAAAGAGAGGGCTAAGAGGAGAGAAGAGAGACAAGAGCGGATATCGGAGGAGGGAAACAATTTAAAGAGAATTGAGAGAGTAGAGTAGAGTAGCATATGCCATGACCACGATCCATGTCGGCGATGGACCGAGTCTAGAGGGAGAGGGTCTAATACTTACACACCTCAAAAGGTTATGATTGAAGTCCGGAGAACCCCACATTGTGAACTAGATTACGGGGAAAATAAGTTGGAGTTGGGGAATGGACGGGAACGGGATTGGGGGTGAGAATGGAAGACCTCGGAGGATGCCTTGGCAATGGATTGGCTGAAGACATGGCATTCAAAGGTGTGATTTGTGTGAATATGATATTATCGAGTATTTTAATTGCTCTACCTGTAACCTGTCTCTGTTTTATCAAGTTAATGTTCATGAATCTGTATAATTGAACACCAAAGTGTATTCTCATCATGGCATGTAAATTCATGCCTTCACACCCTCTCTCCCAGATGCCGTCCATCGTCTCTCACATGCAACTCCTCTAAACCCCTTCCAGAACCAACACAAGAAACTCCCACCTCACAAAACAAATATTCCACGAACTCTGACGTCGGCCCTCAGCTCTGGGTTTCTTTAGACCGAGAGTCAATGCCCCACCAGTGGTCCGGGCAGATGGAGGACCAGGGTTCAGAGCATCATTCCATGCGGCCGAGAACAACGAGCGTCTGAGTATTTCTTTAAGCGTGGCACATGCTACAACTGTAAAAGCCCTGAAGGAAATAGTTTTGGTGATCACGAGCTTGAGATGACTCAATTTACGAGGCGAGCTCGGTGAGAGATTGGTTGTAAGTGACGTCGATGCACTTTTACCGACGGGTAGCCGAGCTTGTGATATTGCGGGGTCCTCTCCCCCTTAGATAATCAATCAATCAACTTTATTCGTGAGGAGAAAGGCAGAGCCGTATCATGACAGCCCAGGCAGGTGAAGGGAGAATTTACGTATTCATGATCACGAGCTCCAAGCAGGGACTCTTTTTGTATCATTGGTTCTCTTTCGTCAATTCAACGGTAGCTACCACCAATTATCATCCCCCACAGCTCTTTACTTCTATCTACACACCTCTAACCAAGACTCACACCCTCTCCAAACGGCCATCGTCCGCCGTCAAGGGGAGAAGTAAAACAATAGACAAGAAAAAAGGCGAAGCGCATGACCGAGCTTTGCCGAGGTCTGCAAGTGGACTCAGCCTACGATTTCCAGTTATTTCCATGTTCTTTTTTATTAAAAATCTCAGATCTGATTTTTATAAATCTCCGGAAATGCTTCACCGTCGGGTAAAGACTCTAGCACTGCCATGCCTGTAAAGGAGAGGATATCGATTGCCGATGAAGGAGAAAAAAAGAAAGGATATAAGTGCCCCCCTTGAACCGCGGAAACCGTGAGTATACTCTTCCGTGCTGTTCCGATAAGATTCAGGATTGTTCAGATAGGTTAGGCACGGATAGATGCCGATGTTATATGCCTTCCATGTTTCCATCAACTCGGAGCTCGAGGTCGGAGTTTCGGAGACTCGGATCTGAGGTTTGATTGGCTGTGTACCTGAGGCGCTTCCGAGAGAATGTCGGAAAGGGAGGGCCCACTCGCGGAGCCGCGACGGTGAAGGTCGTAGCCGACCCGGCCAGGAAGGCCTCCGCCAAATATTCACGGCTATTACTATTTTTACGGTACATTCTAAAGCTATTTATTGCTTCCTCACTTTACATGTTTGTGAATGGCCTCATGCCTGTATCCATCAACAGGATACTGACCTTGGAAAACACGGTACAAAACGGAAGAGTCCCCTGTCATTAAATCATACCCGGATGTGATTTCAACCGCCAGGGTCCAAGATCATTAATTAGATTGATTTGACTGGTCCGCTTACCGCAAATCATGCTGTATCCACATCCCGATATTGCAAACCCCCAAAGTCTTGAATTTCGTCAGGGACTGACGATGGGGGAATATGTGGGATGAAATGAGGGAAGATTGCTGTGGCTCGTAATTGTTTGTTACGCGCTTGATAACGTGATCCTGTCTGTTGATATGCTTGTAAGACGATATCCAACACAACTTTGCTTTGCTCGTTTCATGAAACTTGGTCATGAAGTCATCCGTGTGAAGTGAGGGCAAACTTCCATCATAAGGTCTATGTACTGGTCACTTCGTGTGACGTGAGCTACAAACAGACTACCTACTCTAATGCCTGTTTGCAAAGGTCACTCACAATAATTCATCTCATGACTATCAGTTGTATACCCCCATCTGTCATGATCGGTGAGAGAGGTCTGCAATCAAGCCAAGCAAATCAATGTGAAACCTACAGACTTATCACAACACCTCAATTATATAAAGCCAACAGGCCCGTTCACTCTTTTCACTTCAAGCTTGAGGACATACTAATTTATATACGCTTGGATATTATCCAATATCTCATTCCATCTTCAACCTGCTCATCTAAACTATAGCGCCCAAATCGCAATAAATGGCAACAACTTTTCCCTATATATCCGCCACCTCCCCAGCATTTCTCCCTATATCATTTGCCGGCCCACACTCAACCACCCTCCCCCTATCCAACCTCAAGCACCATGTTGCATCTTCCACAGCCTCCAACCGATGCGCAATCGTGATGACAGTGCTCTCTCTGAGTTCTTGTCTAAGGATCCTCTGCACCATCGCCGCTGTCCCACGATCAATCGACGCCGTCGCCTCATCAAGAATGACAAGGCCACTTCGACGCAGCACAGCTCGACATATACCCACCAGCTGTCTCTGCCCCTGACTGAGATTCTTTCCACCTGCGTCAATGCGGGTTTCGAGACCCCAGTCAGTACCGAGAACGCGATGGATTGCATTTGTGCACTCTTGGCCGGAGAACTTGGCTTCGGGGTCGATGTTGTCGTGTAGTGTGCCCGGAAAGAGGATTGGATCTTGTTGGATGAACGTTACGCGATTGCGGAGGGCTGTACGGTTGATGTAAGCGAGATCAATGCTCCCGATTGAGACAGCGCCTGAGTACGGCGCTTGTGTTACGAGGAGAGCGTTTGCGATGGTTGACTTTCCGGAGCCTGTTCGACCGAGAACTGCGCATGTTGAACCCCCAGGAATCTCGAATGATACGTTGTCCAGAACCGCGGGGAGGTCATCGGCGTACTTGAATGACATATCCTGGAAGCGTACGCTATCGCATGGCCTGGGCCAGTCTTGGGGAGGCTCAATATCACCGCTGGGTTCTTCCGGGATACGGTTCAGGGCATCGACTCTCTCGAGCGACACGGCATCGAGCTGAAGAGCCGCAAACTTCTCACATAGTTGCTGAACGGCGATCATGGCGATGTTGGTTTGAGTCAGAACAAAACCGACTGCACTAGCTGGTGTGCCCATGTATACCATGGAGAGAACGAGGATAGTTCGCATGATGGCCGAAGACATACCGAGTCTAAAGTCGAGCCAGAACGTCATACTCCAGAAGAAATGATCGTGCTTTTGGAAGTCATCAACAGCTTCCAAGTGCTTCTTTTGAAAGCGGCTCTCAACCTTGAGAGCACGAATTGTTACAAGACCATCCTGCATAACTCCAATGTTGGCGATGATGGGAGTCAGATATCGCATCTCCATTCTGCGTAGACAGCGCGAAGCGGGGACGTATATACGATAGAAGTATGCGAACAGAATGGCGACAACAAAGATAACCCCTACAAGAAAGATCTGGTGCGTCATGATAGCGAAGAGACTCAACGAGAGAGCGACCAGGTTAAACACAAATTGCTCGAGGGGTGCAAGAATTCCGCCATCGACCATGCCCATGTCGGAGATGAGACGGTTCTTGAGCTGGCCTGTCGGTGTGATATCGTGGTAGCGGAACGACGCCTTGCTAACTCTGTCGATGGCGATTCTGAAGAGTCGTTGAGCTGCGCGGATGCTGATTGAAGCGAGGAGGACTTGGGCTGAGGCGTACGAGACGATTTGGGCGATTGATAGACCTGCTAGAACATAGAGCCAGGGCCGGGGGTTCTGGTTAGGATTGGGAAGACCCCAATATTCGCTTTCGATTAGGGTCTCGAAGTTTGCAGATTCGTGGCCCCATGCTTCGAGAAGTCGTGCTCGCGCAATGTCGCAGTATCGCGATAGTCCATAGAACAAAGATAGAAATACCCATAGGTGCCATCCTCCTGCACCCATGTACCTGAGATAGATACCAATAGGAATAGCCCCTGTTTCGGTAACTTCTTCAGGAAGACCCTTGTCGCTTGGAGGTTCTTCAGATACATGCTCATTAGGCATTTCGTGAGGTTGAACTTCAGCAGCACCAGAGTTGAAAAGATGTGGATGTTCGAGCTCTTCTTTGAGTTCCGCTGGAGTGAGAACATGGGCGTAACCATCGTTGATATCAATAACCTGATCGGCATGTCGAAGAACGAGATCATCGCGATGCGTGACGAGAACAATTGTTCTGGCCTTGGCCAGTGGTCCACAAAGGAAGCGCTGAACAATATAACTCGCTGTGTCGTGATCCAGAGCTGCGAGAGGGTCATCCAAAAGGAGAATCCGACAGCTGCTATAAACTGCCCTCGCCAGGGCCACACGCGCCTTTTGACCGCCGGAAAGGCCAATACCACCCTCCTCAAGCTTCGTTTGATCACCCATAGGAAACGTTGCGAAATCAGGAATCAGTGCGCAAGCACTAACAACATCCCGATATCTCGCACTATCGAACGTTTCATGGAAGGTAATGTTATCTCTGATACTCTTATTCTGCAACCATGGGAGCTGTTGCGCATATGAAATTGGTTCATCGGCTCTTGAGAAGTGACCACTCTTGTGCTCCAGTTCGTTGAGGATCGCAAGCAATAAACTAGATTTGCCTGAACCAACTTTACCGCGCACAACGGTCAGACCCGTTGAGAATTTGAGGGTTAGGTCGCGAAGAACAAGATGGTCTGTTGAGGGGCGTGCGAAACTTGCTTTGTTGAACTCGATATCGCGCGCTTCACAACCGCTAAAGGCGTCTTCGTCTCGGTCGGGTTCGGACATGTATTTGTTGACACGCTCAACGGGGATAGTGCACTTCCATACTGCAGAGATAAGATCGAAAGCTTCGCGGGTACTCGCCTCGAGCTGTGCAAAGAGTTGTAGTGAAGGCCAAATAACGTCGTTGGGTAGACCGCGTCCAAGGATGAGTGTGTATAAGCAAATACTCGCAAACGGATAAACCGCACCGCCAAAAACATTGATCGTGGAGATAGTAGCATTGACGATAGAAATATGAAACCTCTTCCTCATCTCGACATCTCGAAACCTCAAAATGCGATCTCTCCACGAGGATGTCCAGCCATTGAGCTTAAGCGGGCGACTAGCCTCTACAAAATGCGCAACAGCCTGAGCCCTCCGATCAGAATGCCCCGTTCTTTGACGCTCAAGTTTGATGACTTGGCGAACGAGGAGGGAATTGCAGATGAGGAAGACGACCATGAATCCGAAGCCGACGCACGATGGCCAGCCCATTATGTCGATCAAGTAGTATATTGTGACGATGACTTTTATGGGCGTTGCTACAACGCGGGGAAACTCCCAGAATCGTTGGGATATCTCATAAGTATCTCCGCGAATTAGGTTGACTACCTTTGCGTTTGAAGCTTGATGGTCTTGTGTTGGTTTTTCTGCTGGCCTGGACTTGTTGCGGCTGCAGCATTTGTTGAAGAATCTGCCAAAGCGACTTGAAGAAGTGTCATTTCCTTCAACGCCAGATGAGGGGTCTTTCTCTGTCATTTCGGACCCTGGGACGGCTCTTGTGAGGAGTTTGCTGAATAGACCGATGAATGTCTCGCCGCGACTTCGTTCGTAAGCCTTGCGGGAGTACCATCCTGACGACGTTCTTGCGATTTGACGCATGGTGTCGATGCTGAGAATAACGACACACCAGAGCCCAGCTTCTGCAGGGTCGTTCTTGTCGAGGGATTGATAAAGCTTGCTTGTAAGACGAAGATTAGAAACTTCAGCGACTCGTTCAAGAATGGCTGCGAATGTGCCGATGAGAAGATCTAGGCCGTTTGCTTCGATGAGACATGGAAGAAGCTTGCCCTTGAGCGTTCTGAATACCTGGTGCAGTCTCCAGTGCTGAAACTCATAGGGTAGCTGCCAGACGTCCTCAATGGCGATTTCTCGTTTTTGGGCGATTTTTGATAGGGGGTTTACCCATCTCATGGTCCAGAATTGGAAGAGGGTGAGGTTATCTTCAGGGCTTCGGACGTGGTTTGATGGAGCGGCTTTGGCGTTTCCGATATTTGACGAACCCCAGAATGGGTTTCGAAGGGGCATGTTCATAATGACCAGAATTGCCAAGATCTCAAGGGTGAGGTGTCCAATTTCGAAGGGATTGATTGAGTTGACCTTGAAGCTGAGATAATAGATCGCTCTAAGGGTTAGAGTAGTTGCCATCATGAGAAAATACTGTAACATCAACAGCTTGGGAGCTTGGACAGGTCTACCCAGAACCGTAACCAACGCCACAACAGTCCAAGGCACGAGCTCCATAAACGAAGCTTTGTGACGAGAATGAACAATAGAAGAACTAATAGCCAGCCCCAGCCCAAGCAGGGCAATGAGCAGAAGACACAAAGTCCAAAAAGTCCATTTCCTCTCCTTGGGATGAAACGGTGGCGGCTCTTGCGCAAACGGTTGTAACCAGCGGGGAGTAAACCGTGACAACGGCGTTCGACAAAGGTAAAGCAAAAGTATCGAACACGAAGCTATATCAAGACTGAGCATAACGCCCACTTCTCGTTTCGGCCATGATGTACCCCATGTTTGGTACAGTGGCTGGTCTGTGGGTATGTAGTTGAAGAGCTGCTTCGAGAAGCTGGCGTGGTAGAGGTCTACAGCTGCCATACTGGCAAACAGCCAGAGTTCCAAGGTAGGTCAACTGGATAAAGTTTTAGCTCATCAAGCCTTTGAGATAAACGGCGAGAGTCAAAATAGGACGTAAAATAGAACGTAGTAAATAGAAAGCGTAACAAATGGAGGCAAGATGTCAATGGGTGCTAGAATGGCTTGGTAGGTATACAATGGCTTGGGAGATTCGAGACATAATAAAGCAAAAGCTGGCTGTATAGAACAGAGACGTGAAAAACATACAAATGGCGTTTGTTATGTTATGTTATGTCCGGGAGCTGGGCGATTCACACATAGGAAAAGTTTATTCGCAGGGCGTTACTGATGGGAAAAGAGAGCACAACACATATAATGACGAATTATAAGTCATTTGGCTCACTGTACAGAGATGAAACAATTCATATGAATCAGATGTTATAACGGCATTGGTGTATCAATGGCAGAGGCAAGGTGAGTGAGAGAAGAGACGCTGGCGGTGAATATGGATTTTCTGTCCCTGTTGCGGTCGACATCAGACCAGAGACCCTTGGACGTCCAATGAGATGCTAGTGGAGAAATATGTCGTTGTTGAGCGTGGAGTATTTCTCCGGATACGGCTTGGTACAGATATTCGCTGATCATCGGCATGGGGGTTGGATGTTAACGTAGGATTCAACTCAACTCAACGATGTGGTGATCTGCAACTCAGAGGCACAGTGAAATGAATTGTTTCGTCTGTTCTGTTTGTGATTAAAAATACAACGCTCTCAACCAATGTCGTAACAGTTTTTTTTCTTTCTTTCTTATTTAAATAAGTAGAGCTCCTCCGGCAAACGCCATGGTCATTAGACTTATCATGCCCACGCCGTTTGCTGACCAAGCCTGCAGCGCCGCGACAGCGTTGTCGCTCGTTGTCGAGGATGCAGCTGAGCCGGTACCTGTAGCAGTGCCCGAAGCGGTGCCGCTTGATGAAGAATCGGCTTTTGAGTCGTTGCCGACAAGCGCGGAGAGTTTGTCGTCGTCGACGAATGAGGCCTTCACCGAGGTTGCGTTCTTGCAGTCGCTGGGAGGATCGGCTTTGCCCTTGACGAAGTTGGCAGCGATACACTTATCCTTTTATTAGCATTGACTTATGAAGTTTGGAGCAGGGACGTACCTGGTAGAGAAGACCGTCGACGGCGGAGGACACAACGTTGACCCAGCCCTTCTTGCCAGCGTATTTCTCGGGGACAGTGACCTGCGGCTGGCAGAAATCACCAAGACCGCTTTGCTGAACAATAGGAAAGACTTGCTCCCAATCTCCATCAGCCTTCTCATTGAGGGTCACGCGGAAAAGCCAATTGCCCTGCTGGTGAGTTGATCGCAGAGCAATAGCCTCGCCGCCGACGTGAAAGTCAACGAGCTTGTCCTTGGAGAGGTCAGGTGTGAAGCCGCCGCAGGGAGACTTGTCCTCGTCGTCGTCTTTGAAACCGATGGAGTCGGGATACTTGACTTCGAAGTGGGCGAGGGAGATGCCGCAGAGTAGAGCGGTTGAGAGGAGTGTAGAGGAGCGCATTTTGATGTGTTATGGGGGAGAGTATTGTGTGTGTGGTTTGAGAGAGCTGGGCTGGGCTGGAGTGGTGGGCGGCTGAGCTGCTTTTGTAGGAGTTGCGGATATCGGCAAGGGGATGAGGGAGAGGCTGAACTAGTGTGAGCTGTGTTTCGCTAAGAAGGTATGTTATGGTGTTAAATATCAGGCCGTTGTGAGAAATGACCTTCCATTGGGATCATCCAACTCAAATACTTTGATGTAATAACATTTTCGACTCATGTGGTCAGATATCATATCAACTCAAGTTACACATATTTCCAATTCCACAGCATGAGCACACAGCATCTGCAAACTCCCCATCATGAAAGCTACGTCATTGAGGCTCTGTGCTCCCATGATGAACCCTTCCCATCAATGCAAGCCATCTCACTAGTCTGAAGCAATTCACGCCAATTCCACATCAAACGCCCATCTAAAACACCCAAAGCCTCAAAAAAACGCTCATTCTTCAACGTCGCAGAGAATTCTAAAGCAGAGTCTAGCAGTGCAAGCCTCCATCGCCAAATGCCGTGTTAGTGGTGGAGAGTAATTAAGAGCACGTTTCGTTCTACCTACCCCAAAAGTCTAGACCTCGCAGGGAAAAACAGGGGTCCTTGACGTGCGGAGGAGCCAATCAGAACATGAGCGTGCACGGACCTGAGGTTGTTTGAGCAAGTTTTTCTCTCTTGTTAGTGAGCGAGTTTTTGTCAGACCATGGACGTTGAATCACAATGAGAAGGTTTAATGATGGTGATAAGTATCGGATATTCGGCATGCACGGATAGAACGGATACATTTTTGGGGGACATTCGAAAGAGATGGTAGTTGGGAGTTTGAGTTTTAGTAATTTTATGCGCAATTTGACGGTTGTTCGACGTTTCTACTGCCGGGTGTAGCCTCAAAGTATCAAGCTCGCATCGCTTGATTGCTCAATCTAAAGAGGTTAGTTGCAGATACAAGCGATCTGATGGGCATCTCGTCTGGCAATCGCACTCCGCGGGGTTAACTCTTCTTCACTACCTTATCCAACATCAGCACTCGGGCTCTTCATACCCGGCAACCTGTGACCTTCACATCTTGTTCGATACAGTCACCGTAAGCCAAGAAGCGGTTTCATCATACCAACTTGCTCATTCATTCTCACCTGAGTGTCAACAAGTCACACAATCGGAGGGAAACTGGACACTTGCATTCGGACAAAACTTGACTTGTTTGCAGGTAACATGAGCAACTGAAGCGAAAGACAATACCATCATAGCAGGATTGTTTATGAGCCAGAGACACATTGGCTCTATCACGACGCTGGCCGTCTGAATCGTCCCTTCAACTCAAGTCACATCGAACCCGCGCCATCGGCGCATCATAGCTCATCATGGATATGGACCACATGCATCATGATCCCGGCTTGCGGATGGAAGTCAATTATGCCTTTGCCCGTGGATACTGGTATACCATTGCTGGTGTCGTCGGCGCACTCGCTGCTATTCGTGGCATCAACTACCTCGACGCTCAGCAAAGGTATGCCATATTGATGACTTCTTGTCGAACACACTGACACTTAGCCAGACTAAAAGCATGTCGCGATCCATCAATAGACCATCCAACACGTCCACGAGGAGCATTCAGTCAAGCATGGGCGACATCAACCGCCGTCGTTCGCGAAATGGGCCATCCACAATATTACATCCCCATCAAGGGCCTTAGATGGGCGACACCACTTCCACTCGGTCGAATTATCGTTCTAGCATGTTATTGGGTCGTTATTGTCTACTTGATGAGCTGGAAGGTTTCACAGAACGACGTGTACTACTGGGAGCGCATCGGATATCGCAACGCATGGGTCACTTTGACCCAGTTCCCGCTGCTCTACCTTTTGGCGACAAAGGTCAACGTTATCGGATTCCTGATAGGGAGCAGTCATGAGAGGCTCAACTGGCTGCATCGATGGGTTGCGCGGACCATGTTTGTCACTGCGACGGTTCATGGCTTTCACTTCTGGACTATGTGGGTGCGCGCCGAGTTCCTTGACTATGCCCTTCAGATTATGCCGCTGGTCAAGTATGGGCTTGCAGCTTGGGCAATCCTGCTTTGGAACGTTATTACAGGAATTGTTCCCATTCGGAGACTTTCGTATGAGGTTTGGGTGGCTCAGCATGTGCTCACCAGTATCATTATGCTGTGGTTGCTCCACAAGCATATTCCCTCAAATGCCCGGTGGCTGCTGTGGATGAGCGTTTCGTTCCTCGTTTTTGACCGAGCCATGAGATGGGCACTTTTACTATGGCAAAATGTCCGTCTTCGACCACAAGGAACTGAGTGTCAGGGTATGAAGCACCTTGGGCATCGAGCCGTTACCCGCGTTGTTGGACAAGCCACCACTGTCGTTACCATCAAGGATGTGCACTTCAAGTGGAAGGCAGGACAGCATATTTACCTCTGGGTTCCACGTCTTGGACCCTTCGAAGCGCACCCATACACAATCGCATGTGCGCATAAGCTCGAAGGCGCATGTTGCTGCAACAGCATCCAGCTGGTCGTGCGCGCCCATAACGGATTCTCCAAACGACTACACGAATATGCGACAAAGAATTCGGGATCCGAACTTACATGCTTCGTATCAGGGCCATATGGCGTTCCCCCGAAATGGAATATTTACGAAACGCTGGTACTAATTGGAGCGTCAACTGGAGCCAGTTTCGTTATTCCCATCCTCGAAAGCATTGCGGCAGCGCAAAAATCGAATTGCACACGAAGAGTCGAAATTATCCTCGTTGCGAGAACATCTCAAGAAATCCAATATTACGTCGAAAGGGCCGAAGAGGCTGGCAGAATGGTACGAGCCAAAGGCGTCGGTGTAAGCATCCATATCGCCATAACAAGCTCCAATCAAACAGGCCCGGTCTTCAGTCGTTCAGAGTCCTCAAACACTAGCGACTCAGACGACATCCAACCCGTCAAGGGACCGACAACAGGTTGCTGCTGCAGCGCAAACGGTCCAGACGAGAAAGGCTGCCCAAGCGACTCTCCCTGCCGCGGCAAGATAACCGCCACTGTTCCAGAGCTCATCCGCGAATACACGTGCAGACCAGACATCGAGACCATGATTCGCGAGCCGGTGGAGCAGGCTTGGGGAGAAACAGGGGTTGTTGTTTGCGGTGGGCGAGAGATAGTGGCACGGACGAGGAATTGCGTGAGTCGTTTGAGCGATGAGCGAGCTGTGCATAAGGGAACGGGAGCGCAGGGGATATATCTGCATGTTGAGGAGTATTCATTTTAATTTAAGGTCGATAGATAATGATGTTATGATTGATGTTAACAAGGCTGAGTGCAGTGAAGTGAAGTGGTTGAACAGGACAGGGATTAGTCGGTGGGCGGTTAGAATGTGGTGGTGGTATGCTACGGCAACAAGGTCTCGGCCAGGCCAGGGGGATCAAACAATGGCCTCCACTGTCGGTTAACAAATACTGCACTGCACTGCACTGCCTGTGACTTGACAATGCATTGACGTATGATGAAACAACATTCTCCTCCTCCTTTCACTCTCGATATCGTGATACTCACTCCAATTCTAGACCATCGTGGAATGCAAAACTGAGATATCCAAATCCACCCTCTAAAGCCCCCGGCACGTCGATAGCTCCCTTCCACTAGCACTGCTACTCTCAACTAGGCTAGCCCCAGCCCCTCCAATTGGTCCCTCCTGACCCTTGAACCCCCGAATCTCCATTCCTCCACTTTCTCTTCATCACTTTACTTCCTCTCCAGCATCAACAACGCTGTGTTTCTTTGTCTCTCTTTTTCTTTTTTAAATGCTTCATCGCTGAGACTGTTTTTATTTTCTTCAGCGCGCCATGCCTTCACGGCCGCGGCGGCGTAATCGCCCGGAGAGGCTGTCGAGGCCGTATGCGATGGTGCACGCGGGTGTGAGATTGATTGCTTGGATTACCAGCCTCGCTTCGATTCTACTGCTCGCATTTGTTTGCAAAGAATGGCCGTCGAAGAGTCAGGTCATTATCGCAGGTGCTGTCGGTGTGAGTAGCCCCTCTCCTCAACGTCTTTGGTTACGCAAAACTGACGTGCTCTAGTGTGCAATCGCAATGCTCAACGATAGCTGGGAGGTGCTAGCAGTGACGGATGCTTCATTTACAGTTCCCAGATTAGCTACATCGAGAAGAGTCCTGCACGACTTGTTCTCTCTAGCTCTTTGTGTTGGCGGAATCATCATGATGTGGGTGTCAAACATTAACATCACCGACGACAAAACCGCCGAGCAGAAGCGTCAAGAGCAGTGGCTCATGGCTGCCCTGTGGGCTTTGATCGCTGTGGTGTAAGTTTCCCCCTCTTTTGGAAGGGTCACGTTACTGATAAGCGTGATGTAGTGGCTGGAGATTAATCTTTGCTATCTGGGGTTGTGTGGATTGTACTGGCGAGGCCAGACGTGCTGCGTGGAGAAGGCAGCGACGGAGAGGGAGAGAAAATGATCCCTGGCGACAGATGGGGATTCTCTGAATGATGTGTTATTGTATTACGATTTGAAGTTTTGATGGCAGACGAGGAACGCGACATTCATGCATTCAACGGCGCTTGGTGTTTGGAACATTGACACGATAGACATGCCAACTTATTTTCTACGACTGCGAGAGGATTTTCGACGACAACATGGGACCGAATCACCACCGGGGTTGATTATGATGTCGATTGGCCTGGCAACGACTTACCTATGCCGTCATGACCTGAACCTCTGGACCACCGATTCTACGGCTGATTCTTCTGGACCTTCCTATGCGATTTCAAGGAATTCGCGAGAGCGTTTGCGCGGGGGCTTCGATGTCTCTTCGATCTTGTGCAGAAACTGTATGGACGACTGTCAAGCCAGATCATACCGAAATACCTGACGGCGTCGACACGAGCATTGGTACCAGGTGCATTTTACCTTCAGCCGAAAACGGGGGCTCTACCACTATTATTTTATGACTGCCAGCGCCGAAGCTTGTGAGAGATGGATCTGGTCACATTGCTCTCGACAGTCGCCGAATAATAGCGATTGAATCCGTCATCGAACTTTCTGAGCAATTGGTGAGACCAGCGAAGAGGGACTACGACCTCTGTTGTAGAAGCTGCGGAGGGCTGCGGCGCATATGAGGTTTAAGTTCTCCCAGCAGCTTGGATGAACGGCCCATATCTCCACGCGGAATCGGTTATAGAAGGCGAATGGCATACAGAACATCTTGATGACCGCTTGTTGGCTCATTGACTTTGAGGCTCAAAGTTTTTTTAGCGTTTACTATCGAACCCGAAATACCAACTGCGTTCAACATAAACGCCGCATCCAAATTTCCTCCGTCATTCTTTTCCCAGAATACTTCGAACCTTTGACTACAGTAATAGCTACTCAGCAAGCCCCGCTAAGGTTATCTCGAGGTGGTTCATGTGATTTGTCGCTTTAGGCCGATGCTTATGGTTCTTGCTTCACAGAGTTACTAAAGCTATAGACACCGACTGCATTGAGTTTGCTTTCAGACCGTTCCTGAGGCTAATGCTCCTACCAGCTGATGGTTTCGAAGCATCTAATGAGCCAATTCGTCTGAAGCGATGAGAGACTCTGATACAACGTTCCATGTCATTCCCATCATCAGGAGGTTATCGGGAACCTAATTGCCCATCAGCTGTGTGTAGTTGATTCGACAAGATCTGGAGTAAAAGATCCTTCTTCCTTGACTGGCTTGCAGAGACGTGATTGTCTTCACAATACATGTAATGGCTTCCCCACAACAACTAAGGACAACCACTACAGATGGCGATATTACTCTTGTGGACATCATATCTCGAATCAATGACAAACCAAAGCAAAACGGCAGTAGCAGCCGAGAGAAAAATGAGCAACAAGACCCAAGAGAACCCCTCAAAGACATCCTAAGAAGGCTTGTGGAAGAGCACGAGCATGACCAGAATTTCCCCGACGACCTTCTCAACCGGGCGCGCGAATATCTCGAGAACGAAAATGACGAGCAACAAGATGCTGAGCTGGGCCAGAGCATCTCTAGAGAATTTGAGGCTCAAAAGGAATTGATGCTAAATGGCTCCATCTATCCTGAAGTCCGAGCTGTTGTGGATGACACGGACGACCCGACCTTGCCAGTCGGCACATTCAGGGTATTCCTTTTGGGAACAATTTTTGCAATCGTTGGCACTGGAGTCGAGCAGTTCTTTTCACTTCGAATGCCTCCTATTGGACTTTCGACATTTATTGTACAGATATTAGCGTTGCCCGTGGGGAAGCTGTTGGCGAAATGGCTGCCGACGAGGAAATTCCGGGTGTTTTCGTGGGAGTTCACACTCAATCCAGGACCGTTCAACCAAAAGGAGCAGATTCTCATCGCAATGATGGCAAATGTGACATTTGGCGGCTCTGCAATTGGAGCCTACATCGTGAGCATCATTCAAGTCCTGGAACTCGATGTCTTTTACGGAGAGAAGAACCTCTCGAATAGTATCCCTTGGCAAATCCTCACGCTCATATCGACCCAGTTCATGGGATATGGATGTGCAGGTCTTGTTCGAAGGTTTCTGGTATACCCGCCGTCAATGATCTGGCCAAAGGCTTTGGCGAATATTGCACTTGCTAAGGCGTTGAACAAGGATAATGCACATTCAGAAGATACAGTGCATGGGTGGAAATTGTCGCGATACAAGTTCTTCTTGATCTGCTTTACTTCCATGTTCTTCTACTTCTGGATTCCCAATTACTTGTTCAAAGCTCTTTACTTGTTCAACTGGCCGACATGGATATCACCAGGCAACGTCACACTCGCCCTCATAGCTGGATCAACCTGCGGTTTGGGCCTCAACCCCTTACCAACATTAGACTGGAACGTCGCCACCTATCTCGGCGACCCTATAGTAACACCCTTCTTCACACTCATGAACTTTGCAAGCGGCATGGCAATATGGGGCTTCATAGTCGCGCCGCTGGTGTACTTCAACAATGTCTGGGACACGGGCTACCTCCCTATCAACAACAACTACATCTACGACAACCACGGCTCGCGGTACAACATCTCGCGCGTATTGCTGCCCGACCTTACGCTTAATCAGACCGCGTACCACGAGTACAGTGTCCCCCTCATGACTTCCACTCAGGTGATCAAGTATGCGGCTGCCTTTATGATATATGTTGCTACACCCGTGCACATGTACCTCTGGCACCGTGAGGATATCATGTCTGGAATACGAGCTTGTTGGGCACGGAAGTCGCGAGACGAGGAGTTTAACGATGTGCACAACCGTCTTATGTCTGCGTATCCGGAGTGTCCTCACTGGTGGTACATTGTCATTCTTGTTGCGTCTTTCATCATCGCCTGTGTCTCGGTGAGCCTGTGGCCAACAGGCATGCCAATATGGGGCATCGTTCTAGCTGTCCTCTTCACCGTCGTGTTGCAAATTCCGATTGGGATGCTCTTGGCCGTTACGAACTTAGAGGTTTCAACACGTATCCTTTCCCAGCTTATTGCTGGCTATGTGTTCGAGGGCCAGCCAATTCCGAACATGATATTCAAGATGTTCAGTTTCATGTCGACACATCAGTCGCTCAACTTTGCTGGTGATCTCAAGCTTGCGCACTATGCCAAGATTCCACCGAGGTGGGCATTTGCAGCACAGGTTTATGCGACGCTTCTGGCAGGTTTCGTTGCGTTGGGCGTGAATCACTGGTTACTTCGCAACGTTGAGGACGTGTGTCAAGCGCATCAGAAAGACCGCTTCACGTGTCCCCGTACGCACACTTTCTTTATGTCCTCGGTGATATGGGGCGTCGTCGGACCACGTCGATTGTTCGGTACGCAAGGCCCCTACCGGGCCATCACATACACAATCCCCATCGGTGTCGTATTTCCCATAGCCGTATACCTCCTCTCTAAGCGGTGGCCCAACGCCTTCTGGCGCAACGTCAACGCGCCAGTCCTATTCTCAGGACCGATGGCGTGGGCTCCTTACAACTGGAGCTACGTGCAGGGCTCGGTGGTTCTAGCGTTCGTGTTCAACAAGGTGATCAAGAGGCGGTACGCGGCGTGGTGGGAGAAGTACGCGTACGTGCTGACGAGTTCTATGAGCGCGGCTATTGGTATTTCTGGCGCGGTGATGTACTTTGCGGTGCAGCATACGGGGGTGAAGTTGGATTGGTGGGGGAACAGGGTTCAGACGGAAGGTGTTGATCAGCGGGGTTTTCTGGCGGCTGGAAAGGTTGTCGACTGTTCGATGCTGAAGGTGCCTGAGAAGGGTTACTTTGATATCGGGTTTGAGTGGAAGGTGTAAGTCACAGTTGGTTCTGTGCTGAGAAGTTGTTTGCGCATCGACAAGTAACGGAAGTGTTTCATTATCTGCCTACTAAACCGTTAAGTTTTCCAACGCAGCTAATATATTTTTAACCTTCCATACAGATATTGTCCATAAGCATTTGATAACAACCTAATCTTAGACTTGAATAGCACAAACTCATAGTGATCTCACCAGGACCTTTTCTTGGGAGGCGAGGGCCAAGAATAGCAACACGAGTGTTCCTGACAGCTGACACACTTAGGTTAATAATTAGACTTTGCCTCTACATATTTAGCAACTGAATTTGCCATCAACGTCTGCCTGTTAACCGCGCGCGGATAATGAAACATGCGGCCACAAACGCGCCGTCGATCGGCAACCTGACAACGTCGCCACTTTGTTGGTTGTTGTTGGTTCTGTTTATATTACTATTTCGGTAAGACCAGAATGATGACCGAAATGGTTACGAAGCACCAATCATCTGATACACAGTCAAGAGCTGCGATGAGACTGAAACAGGGCGCCAGAGGAATTTATCTTAAATAAACTTTATCATGATAAACGTATGATCGTTCGAGGGTGGGCGTTTGGTGTCGAAGATGCAAGTGAAAGTCGCGTACCCGGGAGCTCGGTTCGGCGCTTGGGGTTAAGACGGGAGAGTCAGCCTGTCAATCGCTGTAATGGACATTCGAGATGGAACAAGATCATGGCCATCGGAATTAAGAAGCGCGCGTGAGAACATCGTGTGTAAGCTGAATTCGAAGGAAGAGGCAACCAGAAGCATGCGGAGTTAAGTCAACAAGGAAGAGAAAAGCGATGATGGAGTCGTCCGTAGGGAATGAGGTATATCAACCCAAACATGAAAGCTACTGCGCCTACTCTGCTCTCACTCTGAGGGACAGGGAGCGAGGCAGTGCCACAGAAGCGAACGAGCTACAGCAGAAAATCACCGGGGTCAAGGTTCTGCCTTACAGGGCTGGATTGCGCCATTCCGCTTTAGGTCTTGGAGATGGGGGTCGAGTTTGAGGCCTTTGCTCAGCCCTTTTTTCTTCTTCAACGGATGCATCATACATGCATGCATGCATTAATTCTTGATCGAGATGCTGCTACATGAGAGAATTACATTTCAAACTGCGAAACACTCTTTTGAGAAATCAGAAGATCTTTTCGGTGAGGCAGCCAAAAAGGCAATCGTCCTAGTAATGGGGGCCGTTTCCTGCGTTAGTCTTATCGGAAGAGGCAGCACTCTCTCGGTACCGGAAGAGTCTAAAATCCGCACCTTGGGTGGTATTTTGGCTGTCATGAGCCAATAGAATAATGGGATTGTTGCTAATGCCTGTCTGTCTATGTAACTGTGCCGCGAGCTGGGGGAATCACACAAATTGGACTATGGGTTTCTGAATCCTTGGCTTGGGACTTTGGTTGCTTCTCGTTTCATTACCGAGGGAAAAGGGAAACGTCATTTTGGGCCTGAAGCTATTCGCACCAGGTCGTGTAACGCTGCAATGCGCATTTGACAAGTCTACATGGGATGACGTACGCGCGCCCTTGGTCCTACATACTTTGAAAATGCTCTTCTGGCATCTTCCAACGGTTTTTGATCGCGTTCTGCATCATTGTGCAAGCCCAGTTGAACTGTGCGTCCCGATATGACAAGCATAGGTAGGTTCATCTGTACGATATTAGTTCCCGCTGCAAGTCAAAAGGAAGGAAGAGGCATCCAATGAATCCTTGACGTTGATCAAACTTGTTTGTCTGACAATGATGATATTGATGCGAGGCTGAACAAAAAACGGTTCCAGTCAATCTTGAAGAATGGTAGTGATCCTGGTTAGCTTAGGGCTGAGGCTGTGAGAACCGGCGTCGATTTTTAGGCGGATCCAAGCCTCGATAGGCGTCCCCCAGCACTGCCCGCGATTTGAATGAGTGGACAGGGGGTGACTCAGAGCGAATGAGGAAGAGGTCACCGAATGCAGAACATTACATTTTTTGAGTAGCACTTGCATACCTAGGTAGGGAAGAATGGTACTTACACACTTTAGTCCTTGACAAGGTTTTGGTTGGTCTAGAGGCGTTTTGGTCTGCAGACCATTTTTCTGCGAGTCCTTGATGACTCAATCGCCGGGGGGATCCCATGATGCAGGATAATGGGTATTGTAACTTAGTCTTTGGCCGAAGGACATTTTCGAGTCCGACGGACAAACTCGCGTAGCAACAAAGGGAACGAAATAGACTCGGGATAGTAAACTTGTTGGTCGAGATGCCTTTTCTTCTTCTTCTTCATGACATCTGTTAGTGATAATTTTAGGGTCATGTTTCAACCGTGGCCGCGTGTTGTCGGCCATTGAAGTCCTAGATTACGTTGTTGCTCAATTGTAAAATCCCAATTCATCTGCCCATGAGTTGATTCTTGTTTTAATTACGGGATTGTCACTTGTCGTCCGTGTCCTGATCTCCCTCCCGCTTCGACACCCGTTTCTCGATCCCACTAGCCTTCCAATTGATTAAACCTGTGATGCTCATTGACTCTGTGGTTCTGGCGGTTCGAACCAACAGTGACTGTCATGGGTGGCCGTGGCTGAGATGAACCAGGGGGGAGTCACCGGCATGGGCATTTTCCTTGGGGGCCAGGACTAGACAGGGATCACTTTTAGTGGCCGCAGACGGTAGGCAGAAACGGCCTTCTCCACCTTCAAGGCTGCCTTCTGGCTGTACTGTAGAGAACCAAGCCTCTGGGAGGGAACACCACCCTTTTTGCAAGTACTACAGGTCTCTTTGTATATATCTTCGAACCGCTTGCGAACCACTCACTTACACCACAACCAACATCACACTACTGCACACACTCTCAAAAACCAACCCCAGGCACCAACACCCCATATTTTACACTTACTCTACAAGACGTACAGTAGAGTCTGGTCTAGTTTAGTCCCCAGGCATCCAATTACTACAAAGTCACTCGGTACTTGGCTTACACAGCTTTCAAACTACCCTTCCTCATTTCTATATAACCCACCCCCATCTGCCACTCTCTCAACAACCAAACAAAACACTCAATTCATCTTACACAAACACTACTATAAGAGCTTGAACTTTTCTCTCTCTTCAAACTGTCTTCTCAACAATCACCTCTTATCATTGAGAACATCGTCCACAACCGTCGTCGTCGAAGCAGCACTTCTTCACCACCTGAGCAGACTATAACAAGAACGCATCGTCTGCCTCCGGTTGTCATCCAAGAGGATCCCCTACAGCGCAACAGTCGCTCAGAACCTCACACCACCGACACAATGTGCACTACAAACATCTACACATACGTCCACCCCGATGGACGCCGCGAGCAGTGGTCTCAACCTACGCTCTGCACAAACTCTCGCCATGGACAAGTCTGCGCCAGCAACTTTCTGTTCGAGCACCCAGTCCAATACGTTCCCGCTCCCTACGACGCTTCTTCTTACCCTTACGCTACTCAACTCCCTCCTACGCCTCAGTATAGTCCTGCTCCCTCTACACCATCGGGTTCATACCGCTCAGGAGATGAATCAGACCGCTCGTACACCAGCAACGGTAGCAAGAAGCGATCATCTGGAGTCTACATCAACGGCCAGAAGGTTCTTGATCTGAACCGTCGTGAGCGTCGACCAAGCTCTCGTCACCAGGAGAGAATTGTCTTGGTCGACAGCCCCCCTACTCCTCGCACTCCTCCCCAGCAATGGAATGCCCCTCACACTGCCCCTGCATCACCCATCTCAAACACATACATCGTTGACTCTTCACGGGACCCTAACAAGCGCCGACCCGTCATCGTTGATGAGCGAACTCTTCAGCCTGACCAGCGCCGTGTCCAAATCGAAGTCGTTGACAACCACCACCGCTCCAAGCACCACCGCCACTCATCAAGCGGCTCCCGACACTCCGACCAAGAGGAGGAGCGTCGCCAACGCCGCCGCGAGGAGAAGCGCCGAGAGGAAGCTGAGCTTCGTCTCCGCACTCGCATCGCAGAGGCCAACGCAAAGATTGCCTCTCGACCTGTCGCCCCTGCCCCTGCCCCTCCCAAGCGCTCCGCTACATACAAGCGCCCCTCCGTCGAAGTCGTCGACAGCCAAGCAGTTCTCGCTGATGAGCTTCGACGCCTGAGCTTTGAGGAGGAGCGCCGTGAGGACAAGGCTCGCCGCCTTGCTCGTCGCGAGGAGAAGAAGGAGGAGGAGGCTCAACGCGAGCGTCTCCGTGAGCGCATGCAGCCCAAGCGACGTCTCACAATTGGCGCTGGCAGCAGACGGCCCTCTGAGATGTACGAGCCAGGAGTGTACCGATATGAGTAAACGATATAGTTGAAGGATTTGGTCTTGTATCACTTTGATCTGTTTTACATGGAGTTTTTGAAGCAAATGATATTTAGCGATTAGACTTGGGATTGGGAATTATTCTGTATACGTTTTTAGGGAGTTTGATATTGGGATTTGGATACCAGTGGGCAAGGCAATGAGCCGATTTTAAGGATTACAGAACACTTAGTTAGATACAAGACACAAAACAGAAGAAAAAAAAAAGGAACTCAGAATGGGTTTTGTTTTTTGAATACTTTGGTTCCTGCTTGCATTATTGTGAATATTTAAACTGAGATGGCTTGATCGGTTGATTGAGAGAGAGGCTCAATGGCTTGGAGGAGGTGAGACACTGAAGCAGGTACAAGACATTTCACATCAAATGTGCAAGAATAGAAAAACCGGCCTGTCTCATGACTCTAGGACTGAGGGTGTGCGAGTTCGGTGTAAGTAGAGTAGGCTGCACACCAAGACATGATGATCTCCTTCGCCAAAATTGTAAATCAACCGACTTCCAAAACACATCACGATATCTAAAGAATTCACTCCTCGGCATCAAAGTGTAAAAAACAAGGGAACCTCAAAACACCGAAGGATCGCGCATGCATACATCGTGAATCAGAACAAGGATAGTCCAACCAAAGTTCTGTTTTTGCCCCCGGGGTGGAGTGGAGACACACCGAAAAACACCAAGAATCGAAAGATGGGGTCGTTTTGGGACTTTGGTGAAGCTTCATCTTGAGTCGCCGTGGAATCAAGTTATTCTGTGAAGATGAGGTTGGTTAAATGCGAGTCGGGGGCGTATTTTGGATCCTGGGTTAATGCCCAGAGGTATAGCATGAATTGCTGTTTTGGTATTGGGAGGCATATTGAATTGAGCAACAAGGGTTTATGAGTGCTTTTTGGGGGGGGGATTTGTCTTGCCGCAATCAGTGGCATTTTAGTTGGAATCTCTCCATTGTCCGATTGCCTTGTCTGCCTAAAAATGTCCTACACTAAGGGAGAGATGGAGTTTTCGCAACCCCGCTCATGATGTGCCGATCGAGACATTAGCCGACAGGGCCTCATGACACCTTGTTTCTCAAGGCACCCATGGGTGGGTAGTTCGCTTCTGGGGCGGGCATATGGCGGGGTTAAGTGACTGATGTACCTACCTGTATGTATGTCTGAGATAGTTCTCCAGTGAGTCACTGTTGATCTATGGCGAGATGATAGCATGTTTGATAGAGTACGTTTTGGGAAATCACCGAACATGCCAAGAGTTCAGCATCTGCCGTCAAGTCATGTACCGACGTGAATATGTGAGTGCGAATAGATTTGGTAAAGATAGTGACAGACTAAACTATCATACGAATGTAAACTCAGGCAGGCATGTTGAAGCCAGACCGTAGCTATATGCAGTAGTGTTGGGACTACTGCTCAGCGGGAGGAAATGCTGTTGAAACCATTCCGATATCATGTTGAACCCTTCCCATTCCCAATTTCACAAATATTGAATCATTCTCAATTTAGTAGTCACTTCCACGACTAATGACCTCCTTGTGCGACTCTCGAAGCAGAATAGTCTACAATCATTAGCATCACATAGCTTTACAAGCAGACATCAACTTACATGCTCGAACTGCGCCGAGTAAGAACCCTTGATATCAGCAAGCGGTTCATACGCTTCAAGAATACCATTCGAGACCAAAGAGTTTAGCTTCATAACCCGTCAGTAATCTTCCCCATCACATACGGTTATAGCACTTACACCAGCGAGATATCGCTCTTGGCCTAAACGCTCAAGATATCGACGACAAAAGACAATAGTACCAAACTGCTCACGAATGACCTTATAAAGTCTATTCGCCGACGCAAATGGTAAGTTGACATGTCTCGGCGCATCATGATGCAAACCGTAGCCATAAATGCCCACCTACACTCATCAGCAACAACCCAACTCACCGAACATGCACACTTACATCGTCGTAAAGTCGTCCAGTGCCGGTTGTACCAAACGTCTCAATGGCAAACACTTCACCTTCCTCCATCTTAGTCTGATCACTGTTCTTGACAAACGGGATCGACTTTCCACCGTGGATCTGGTAGTGCTTGATGTTGTGCGCTGAGATGTTGCGGACGGGTTTGACGGGGTATGTCTTTCCGTTGATTTCAACCTCGTAGCTCTCCATTGCTTCTTGGATTGCGGCGCTGACGTCGCAGATACGAACGTCGATTCCAGAAGCCTGCAGTTGTCAGACATGCAATATGTGAGTGAGTGAAATGCTTACCTTGATGCCGCTGTTGGTAGCATCTTTGACGGCATTCAGAAGATTATCGTAGGTAGGGTCAAACGACATGGTGAATGCACTATCAACGATCCAACCATTGATCTGCACGCCGAAGTCAACCTTCATGACATCCTCATACTTGAGAACAACATCCTTCTGTCCAGGATTAGGCGTATAATGCGCAGTTTCATGGTTCAAGCAGAGGCCGGTCGGAAACCCCATTCCAGCCTTGAGGTTATCACCAGGTTCAATACCCTGATTCCCCAAAAGCGCGCGCACGCCATCTTCAATACCATTAGCGATATCAATGAGTTTATCACCCGGCTTGACGTTCTGCTGCGTCCACTGTCGGACCTGACGATGAACTTCAGCAGCCTTTCGATAATCGTTCAGGAACTCTGGGTCTTCGAGCTGTCGACGACCCATGAAGCGAAGTTCTTTAGCTGTGGTACGAGCGGTGTTGTAATCCTGAATTTCACCAGCGGGAAACTCTTTGAAGAGATCACTCAGCGGGACTCTGGGAGGTGAAGATTGCTGTGTAGGAGCCTTCTTCTTCTTCTTTGGCTTTCTCTTTTTCTTCTTCTTACCAGCGCCGTCGGTTAGCGGTCCGGCGGGAGTGTTGTTATCATCATCGTCGTCGTCGTCGCCCCCTTCGCCTCCCAAACTACCGTCGCCATCGCGGGCAATGTGAGCACCACGTGGCTCTCCGCCTGCAGAGGATGGTTTGGACGAGAGTGGTCCTTGGCCTGATATGTGTAAGTGATATGCTATGTGTACGAAGGGCTATGAGATGTACCATTTCCTCCAGAGTGATCGTCTTCAGATGTCTTGGCACCCATTTCGACATGAACGCTGCTTCAAATCCCAGAGTTGTTGATGAGTGACTGAAGTGAGGTGAGATGACGATGATGGATGGGGTGTTGTAAGATGGGGTAAGCGGTTATCTGTGGCAGAAACGAATATGGAAGTGCAGCACATGGACCATCAGGATCACTAGCTTCGCAATGATAGGACAAGCCTGGTAGCAGTGAATCCTTCAGACACTGTATCGGTGTGCTATTGACGAAGTCCATCGTGAAGCTGTACAGACTTAGGAAGTAGACGGCAATTGATCCCCAGTGGACCCGTACTGTTTATGCAGTACTGACTCGCTTGAATACTACGTCCTGTTTACACGACGGCTATACGGAGTTATGTGGATTCTTAGAACATTCCAAATCGAAAAGCCATGATGGGTCCATCACGCAGCGGGTCTTGGTGGACCCCGCGTAAAGAATGAAGACCCTGATTACGAGTCAAGTAGTTCCCTTGGCTTCGTAGATCGTCGCAGCCACATCGCAAGAACACGTGGGAATGATGGAAGCGATGGACGGGAATATGCTGAAAAGTCTGGATATAAATTCATGATGCACTCCAACATATATGCCTCTCATCCCATAATGCCACGCCTAGACTATGTGCAAGGTAAAAAGCCATGTACAATGCTCGTGCTAAACACCATAAAGTACGGCGCCCCAAAAATAAAAACAAAATGACATGCAGATTCCGTGCTCTCAAATGTCCCAAACCATGATGTGTGAAATATAGGTGAGTAGGGTAAGTAGGTGAGCCAGCTGTCTATGCTGCTGGCTGAACTCCGCCGCGTGGCCGAGGCTTGAGGTTCAATATAGGAACATCAGCATTATCGAAGCCGTGATGCGATGTGCGATCTCTCAATCGCTCGTAGTGTTTCCGTAGTCGAGTCTCACCAACAACTAGTTCGAATCCAACCAGGAAACAGAAGCTTATCTCCAACCTGGCCAGTTCTGCTTCACTGACGCCACCCACCTTAGCCATCTTGGCATGGGGATAAGATAGATCTTCAAGAGCTTTCATGGCAACTCTAAGACCAGCCAGGACTAAACGATGTGCGTTGCGCCGGGTGACAGGGATAGCTCGCTCCTCAACGGCTAACCGGTGTATATACAGTGATGTCGCGAGGTATACTGCGGTACTCATGGGACAGAATTGGTGCAGTCGCTGAAGATATTGGTTGATAGTGATCGGAGGCTCATTCTTGCTGTAGAATTTGCGTGTTATAGCGCTGTGTTGCAAATTGACAGGCTGAGAATCGGCTCCCACGACAACATAAGGCTCTGATTGAGGTGGCGGCGACATGAGACCTGGGTGAGGCTTCAGTCGCACACCATCAATATCCCCCGACTCTGGTTGATTGTCATGCACAGGCTCAGGCTTATCTTTGGCAGCCAATCTCTTAGCCTCAAGCTCAGCCTGTTTCCTCAATTTCGCCAGATTCTTATCAGAGTATGATCGCACAATATTCTCCTTCTCGGCTTGCATGCCACTCATGTGCGGCACGGTAGGAGATTTTGGCGGTGGTGTCGGAGGTACATCGCCCGTTATCCTGACAAGAAGCTCGACGCCAGCGCTCAGCAGAGCGAGTGCTTCTGCTGGTGACATCTCGAAGAGGCCATGATCGGCAGAGGTTTTCGGTGCGGAGGGGTCGTCGGCGATCAAATGAGGATCGGAAGAGGGCACCGGGGGAGGAGGCGGTCGATCAGTCGTGGTATCGGGATGTCGCAGTGGAATTGTGCCGCCCTGAGCCTCGGTAGTAACAGCCGCTTGATAAGACATGGCTGGAAAAAGTAAATTGGGTGTAAAAGCTTGGTCGGTGGTCAAGACACAGAGCTATTGACGCGTCTCAATCTCTTAAGGCGCTGGGCAAGATCCGGCTCGACGCCTTTCATGATCTCTCGTTAATCGAGACGTAGTGGAGGAGAGTGAAGAACAATTTGGAGGAAGTTTTCGTATCACGGGCTAGGCCTGTTTTTGTTGTTGCTTTGGGTCGAGTCGGGCGTAGGTAAATAAATGCTAATCCAATCCAATACCAGCGCAAAGTTGCGACCTGTAGTGGGACGAGAATACCGAAGTGGAGTGGCGGGGCCTAAGATCTCGACGTGGGACCCTGGAGGAGTAAGTGCAGTAGTCGCAGAGGGTCCCGTGAGGGCGTCGAGTCGAGCCTTTATAGTTTATCGAATTCAGATACGGGAGGCATGAGATCGTAACGGTCGAGAGGAAGCGAGCGAGCGAAGCCTGATGATACAAGAGCCGGACCGACTACTTTAGCGTGGCGTTGTTTTAGGTCAAATGAAGGACAAGATGAAGATGAAATGAAATGAGATGAAATGTCCGAGATGAGTCGCGGTCGTGAGACTCGAACTCGCCAGGAAGAGCCTGCGATAAAGAACTCTAAAGAAATCAGATCAAGGATCAAAGGAGAGGTTGCGAGATTAAAAACAGAGACTGTTAATGAAGTGATTTGTTTGCTTTTGTTGACTGTAGGCAATATTGTAGGTATCTGTCGGCGGCTGCCCAACCCAAGAAGGGACCTGCCCGCACTTGCACCCGCTTGCACCTGCACCAGCAGCAACTAGCCGCACCTTCCTCCCGAGCTTCTTTTTTCATGTCACGAGCACGTGGTGCGGGGGGGAAATAAGATGATATTTGACTCAATAAGGTAGTCGAGTCTATCTAGCACTGATCAGCAAATGCCTATCGTGATCAATTCCCATTTTTTTGCGTCTTCTTTTTCTTAGTATCGAAAAACTAATCACCTTCTAGTCTTGAAAGTGGAATGCAACGGTACCAATCTTATCAAATTAGGTCCAAGCCAGGACATTCACTCAGATTTAGCCTCCGAGATGGATGAATGGTGTTATTCCACGGTAGACTCCGCATATGAAAGCAGCGTATTTATCGTGTTATCCTGGCAACATTGCAGTAAATACGGGGTATGTTTACGCATGCGGATATATAACCCACTCGTTGAGGATCTAGACCAAAGGGTCTTTGGGTTAAACTACTGCATGACCAGCAGAGGAGAAGAGCCGCAAGAGATGATGATCTTCTCTGCCAAGGCACCATTTAGGCGTCGTCTGATGTTTTTCCCGGCGTCTAAACACGGCCACCCCGGATCTGGGCTTTAAGCCTGCTGACCTATCTGCATGAGAAATATCAGAAACTCCATCAGTTACGCGCCATTGCCACGATTTCTCTTTTCTCTTTCAAATCACACAATCTACGACGAATAATTGGTATCATTCAAACAATTCTGGTGGCGATACGACGAATCACTTACCTGTCCTGGCCAAGTAAATACCACAGAAACAACCTCGGCATGCCCAGTTGCAAAGAATAGACTTATAGAAAGAGAAACAAAATTAAAAAATAGTATTAGCAAGGACATAAGAAGACTTTCAACAGATGTTTCATACCCAATTGTAATATGTTCACAGGATCAGGCTCCGATACTTGAAAGATGCACACTTACACACATACCCTACACTCCCACTTTACCGCATCTCGATGGAAAAGAGCTACTTGACCTGATACTGAAAACATGTCGCAAGCGCCCTCTTATCCATCGCCAAGTCTTGAAGAAATAAACAACTCAGTTGTAGGCAATTTGACATATTTACATTAAGACCCATGATACCAACATGAGAAGCGACATTATTGCTCACTACTTCTTAGCCCAGACAAAGAGCATCTCTGTACAAACATAGCTCACAACGAACTAATCGTCACGTTGAAGAACATTCGTAAACACGAATCTCAGTTCAAGATCGAGAAAAATATGCTTCAATTTATTCACTGGCTCAAATCGACCCGAGTGCAAATTTGACTAGTGACGTCGCCCTTGCAACTCTTCAAACAGAGGCGATATCGTTGGTGAAGGACATATTTGGAGCCGAATACTGCCAATACTACGACTATCGGGTATGAAGAAGTAAATGGTCCTTCAAGTACTACTAATACTGCCTTTAAAAAGTTCAGAAATGGTGGGGAACAAACCTCATCAAACACAGAGTCGTCTGGCAGTTCACTTGCTCTGGACGAACCCGCGAGAATACCGCACATTGGTATATTACATCCATAAACTAGGGGTCTTTGTGACCGAACTAATGACATTCGAGATAAAACTCTCGATGAAGGTTGGCGTCGCATAAAGAAACATTTACCAAAGAACCTATGGGAAATACACTCCCGAGCAGTAGCGTCAGTGCACATCTTGATCGCTCGTCTGTACGATAGTCAGTGAGCAATGCGCCAGCCATATTATGGTGAATGTTGGCCAAGTCTGGGTTATCTGGTGGAAAAAGGGTTTGTCTAATGTCAATAGCCTTTGGGAACCATGGATATGCCAAAGGTGTCTTTGCTTGCTCTCTTTAAATGACTCCCACTGTTTGGCAGAGAGTAGCGTAGATAAGAGTATCTTGCGTTTAGCAGCACATGAATGCCGTTTCTAGTAACTCGTCAACTTCACGGGATGAAGCAGTCTCTGTAAGATACCTGAGAAAAGTCATTTAGCAGCCGAACGGTCAACTTGTGGAGGGCTTACCAGGCAGCGTTTGACAATAGCTGAACAAATGTACTCGGCGAGTCCCACGACAACTCATGTAGTTTGAACTTTCGAACATTATATGATAGTGAAGCGGCGTGCTGAATACACTTATTGCAGGTCGGCCAATATGGATGGAGGGTTTGCATGTGAATCTGCCTTGGAAAGGCCTCAAAGAGGAGTCGCGAAGCATTCAGAAAGGTCGTCTCTCTGCGGCTGGGACCAAGCCAGTCCCGACATTCGTTCTGAACAAGGCGATGAACCCGATAATTATCAGTGATTGGATCTATGAACCTTCAAAGATACCGAGATGAGACTTTGTATCGCCTCATCAACTCTTGTTCACTCAATTTTAGCTCCCATAAGCGGGTGAAAGTAGCAAATTTACACCCACGGATCATCCCATGGCCCTTCCTTCCCTATCGGGGTATCGTCATCTGGTTTGAACAAATCATCCGGAATAGCATCTGGTACGCCGAAACGTGCAACACCGAAGACAGTAACCAAGGTCTTGTCAAGGGAGTCAAAAGAAGAATGGAAAGCAGTGTTGACTGTCAACCTTTCTTGTAGTAAGCATTTTGAGATCGACCTTTCTCGAACAATCGCTCCGAATATCTCTCAAAGGACTTGATGAACTGAATAGGAGACATTTGTCGAGAAACCATTTGTGAGGCCATGAGATTGACGGCCAACGGAAGACCATCCAGTTGCCTTGAAAGATTCGAGGCTGCTTCTCGTTCCTCTTTTGAATAGTTGTCACGTTGGATGATGGTGAGCAAGAGAGTCGTCCCCTCTTCTACGGTAAAAGGAGGAACTCTCAACGTGTTTGACGCAAGTTGGAACCCGACATTTTCGTTTCGAGTGGTGATTAAGACGGATCCCATCGGAGCTGAGGGTATGCTGTCCGTTATATGATAGCCATCTTCAACGCTTTCAAAGATCGTGAGCCAATGCTTACCTGTTGCTGATCAAAACCACACTAGCAAAAGGTCAAGAAACACTGACTTGAGTTCACCATGGTAAACATTTCATCCACCAAGCGATTTGGAGTCGGCTTCAACTTTGTGTCTTACAAGTCCATCTTTCCCCATGTTTCCAGTATCAAGATCTTCGACTTCTTCCTTCTCAAACATCTCTTTGGGCAAGAATAATTTCCAAGGCTGACTGCGTTGGTCAGGCTGGCTAGACGCTGGTATCGTTTTGAACTGACTCTCGTTTTCTGGATCCATGGTCTCTTGCTAAAACCCTGTATTTAGGAAAATTGATAAGGAGGACAGGGAAACATACTTTGCTGATATACGTTAGGAGAGATAAATAATTAGGCGATCTAGACTAATGGCAGATTATACTTTTAGGGAAGAATACAGATTTTTCCTGGGGCAGAATTCCAAAGGCGATGCTGAATATCTCTGGCTGTGTTGAGTGGGTCATTTGTTCGAGGTAGTTGATATATAGATGGTCTGCTCTATCCGCCCTGGCTGATCGTCCAGAATCGTGGGAGTTTGTAAGGGCATTCAAGAATGCTCTGTGATATCCTGTGACTGTTAGATTGGTTAGCATCTTTATGTTGAATTGTTTGTTACGTACATATTCGGAATAGCCATTCTGCAGTGCTACCATGGGATGATGCTCAACAAATAGACTCGCAATTCTAGAGACACGAAGATCAGATGATATTGGAGATATACCCCTCCCTAATCAGTACGATATTCACTATACCTTTCCGCAGCCTCGTCCCGCTTCATTGTTTAAGTGGTGAGTGTTTTGAAGATGAATCGTTCAGTAAGGATGACCAGTGGCTGCATCCTTGCATTGAAGACTTATGTATGTCAGCCTTCAATTCTGGGGCCGGTTGATCGAGTCGCAGCAAACACCGTAACCATTGTCGCGAAGAATCAGGCTCCCATAAAAGGCAAAGCCCCTCTGACTGAATCCAAGGAAGAACCATATTCACAGGGGAGGAGCTCTTCACGAACCTAATGATCAAAACATTGCTCTTAATGCACCTATGAATGCTACCAGTCTAAACAAATCCCCGGCATTCCAGCACCTAGATCTAAGTCCAGCCCAGAACTCCATATTATCATCTCATCATTCATAAGTCTTTAGCAGTCTGGCGCAACCTTGCAGTCAACCACGGCCGTTTGTCCAGCCTGTACCTTGGCAATAGCCTCCTTCAACACACTATCCAGATCTGATGCCTTGTCAACTCTAGCAGCGTGAATATCTCCACCTGCAGCAGCCTTGGCGATACCAGCATAGTCAGGTACGGGATCGAAGGAAATGTTGATCTCTTCGTTTGTGGCCTTCGATCCGAGACCGTCGGGGTGAACCAAGAGTAGAGATCTGCGAGGAGCGTTCCATCCTGTCACAAGTCAGCATGTTACTCTTGTCATATGTGAGATGACTTACCCTTGTTGTTGAGCACAATGGTCAAGACGGGGATCTTGTATCGTCTTGAGATCCAGTACACGCTACCAGGTACTGTGAAGAGATATGTTCCATCTCCCACAATCTGCACAACAAACTTGCCCTTATTCGTACCACCATTCTCAGCATCTGTCGCAAGCTTGATACCCAGAGCACCACCACCAGACCAGCCGAGACCACCGCCTCCACAGTTAATCCACGATCCGGGAATTGTGGGTTGAATGTTGTCGTGTACGAAACCAGTGTTGGTAACAGCTTCAATGGCCCAGATCGTATCTTCAGGGCAAAGGTCACGGAGCTTCTTGCTAAGATGGCCAGTGCCGAAGGTATCGTCTGCAAGAGGCTCTGCGGCCTTGGCGATGCTAGCGAGCTTGTTTTCGTGGACTTCAGCACGTTGCTTCTCCGTCTCCGCGGCGTTGACTTCAAGTTTGCTGGCGAATTCCTTCTTGTTAAGAGCTTCAGTAATTTGCTGGACGGCTGTCAAACCATCGGCCTTGTAGCGCGCATCGGCTTGGATATAGTGAGTTGGCATTTGCTGCTTCAGGGGGTCAACATCGATGTGGAAGATCTTTGCATTCTCGCGAGGCTTGCAGCGGGTCTGAACCCAGGGTACGTCGCAGTCCAGAACGACAATGGTATCAGCAGACTCAACAGCATCGTCAACACCAAACTTCAGTCCGATCCAAGCGGGATGGTCAGCGGGGAAGCACATGTCGCAACCGCCAGTGTCCAAGACTCGCAGACCCTTGACTTTATCCGCCAATTCGACAAGCGCAGCCGGTACCTTGTGGTTTCGCCCACTGTACCCTGTAACCAGCAAAGGAGCCTTTGCACCAGCCAAAGCCTCAGCGATCTTATCAACAGCACTTGTAGGAAGACCACCAAGCTCAACCGGCTCCCAGTGTTCTTGCTTCAAAGAATAAGGCTTAAGATCAGCCTCGAGGATCTCTCGTGCACTGCACAGATACACAGGACCTTGGGGATCTGATGTTGCGAATTGCAGAGCGCGGTTGACCATTTGCTTCACGTTAGCTCCCGTCTTGATCTCGCCCGTGTATCGGCAGTACTGAGAAATGATTTGTTTCTGGTCTGGTACATCTTGGATCCAGTGGATGTACTCTGTGCGACTTCCTCGGTGTTCGCCTTCTTGTGTGAATGGTGAGAGACCAGCGAATACTAACACGGGGGCGCGGCCTGTGGAAGCGTTGTGAACAGCTGCTCCGAGACCCTGAGTTCCAACATCAACGTGGACGATTACACACTGAGGTTTGCCTGTTAATCGGGCGTAGCCATCGGCCATTGACATGGCCACCATCTGATTATGTCAGTTTTGCCCAGAAATGCTCAACGAAATAGGCATACCTCATTGGGACATGTGATGATCTTGGGGAATTTTCCTTTCTTCTCCCTCTGTCCCTTGACCATAGCCTCAATGATACTAGGATGATCGGTACCCAAGTTCACAAAACAATGGGTGATACCAGCATCCCAGATAGCCTCAAAGAAAGCAAAGGATGCGGTATACATGTCTTCACTTGCTGTTGAGTAAGATCGGTTCATAACTGCTGTGGATGAAGGTGTGTGAAGAGCTGTTGATGCTTTTGAGCGGCTGGCAGATAGAGACAGAGAGGGGCTTTTCCCATCTTGTTGAGAAAGTGATGAGATTGCTGCGGTGTTGTATCTCCTCGCTGAGGACTGAAGCTGTGCTGGACGACATTTTGAGAGGCCTTGAGCGGCCAATCTGGATCTTTGAAGGAGAGCCATGATGAATTGTGTTCTATCACCCGGTTAGTATCTGAATGTGTAGACATGAAGTGAAGATGAGGCTCAATGATGCATGATGGCGGTGTAAGTGCCACCCCCAAAGCATAAACAAATGCCGAACCTCACTCACTACCTCCGATACTTACTTCAGTATCCCAGTCAATGATCAACACCAATCAGATGTGAGGGTGTAAACGAAATGGTTGCTGTAAGAATATTGTAATTGCAACAAGCACAAAACAGAAACAGGCCGGGTTTTGTTGTCAAACTATCGTAACGCCCTTTGTTATGTCCAAGCGGGTCTACACAAATGCCGTGTCTGGCCGTATTCGTTGTGCTCACGCGCGGCAGGTGTGTTACGGTGACAGGATGATGCGGGGTTAGGGAGGGGGGAAGCTAGAGGGTTAACTGTGGAAATAGGGCGTTTTTGACAAGGGGTTCTATCAGTGATGGAATGACATGTTGACATGGGGGACTTTTGACATGATAAGTATCGTAGATGAGGATTGGGCTTCTCGTATATGTTGTATAAAAGATTGGACCACTCACGACTTTGATTGAGAGTTGAGAACTTGATGTATTTGTGTTGAATGTGATGTTACCCCAGATTTTGATGGAAGTCCCCCACTAGTTTACGCCAGAAGATCTAGATACGCGGGGAAATGATGCACTAGAAAGCTGAAGCGGGTCAATCTCATTAACAAGAACTCCAACGTGATCGAGCGGCTCGCGACTACAAGAAGTGGAAACATCGGTGAAGCAATTGATACACCTATCCTATCTGTTAGTCTGTCGTAAGGTAAACCAATCTTGTAACACTAATACCCGGCCTCTATCGGCCCCTCCACGGCATCCGTCGGAGCCTCGGAGCCGGTACCTCACAATCTCATTCCTCATTCGTTGGACAAGCTCTCGTGACAGAATGACAGTTCCTTAATCTCAATAATTCCGCTCTAGTCAGCCGGCTCAACGCTCTGCGGATTTCTGAACACCTGATCCGGATCCCACCTCTTCTTTATCTCCTGAAGCCGTTGAAGATTGTCCGCCCAGTAGAGCTCCTGCGCCGCCTTTCGGTCGAGCCATGCGTCGACGTATCCGGCATAAGTGGAGCGTGCGCCCGGAGCCGACCGTTGGATCCGCTCGTGAATCCCGTCCAGGAGCTTCCGAGTCGCTGCCGATACTTTACCCACTCCGATGCCGTAGGATTGATACATGATGACACTGTCCCGGTGTGGGTATGCTGTTGCATTGACGGGTGTATCCATCATGGCGCCGCCCTCGGTATTGAAGATGATTGTGAAAGGTGTCGATTTGCTGCGAGAATCCTCGAGGTATTGAAACAAGTCCGTGATCGCCGTGTCATTTAGAAGATCTTGTTCATTGAGCGACAAGGACTTAGAATAGAACGCTGTCGGAATGCTGGCTAAGGTGCAACCAGCGGCTTCAGCCTCATGAAGCAAATGACCCATCCAGTTTGTAAGCCACACTGCACCCTTGCTGGCACCAGGAAGGCGAGCAGGGATTCCCGACGCCTGGTACTCGGCCTCTGAACCGAAGAAAGTTCCCGTGATGAGGGCCCCTAGAGGTTGAACGACGAAGAGACTTGCGAAACGTCGGTCCATAGTTGGGTCTCCTACCAATGCCTGCCATTCCTTGTATAAGCCGGCCGTTTCGGTTTGCGAATTAAGAGTAAGATCGTAGCTGTATTGGACAATATTGCCGGGCTCCGGGCGAGTCTTGACCACGAATCTGGTCACGATCCCGAAACTTGCTCCAGCGCCGCGCATTGCCCAGAAGAAATCTGGTGTTCTGTTTTGGCTGGCGAGATAGATCGTGCCGTCTGCTGTCACGACCTCCATTTCGACGACGTGATCGAGAGCACTTCCTCACATTCGAGATATAGGTCCAAGGCCGCCCTTGAGTTGTTAGCGAAAAGCAGACATTGGTTGAAGGAGACCTACTACTGTCAAGTGGCCTCCAGTACCAACACTTGGACAAGTGCCATGGGCAATGGCTCGTCTCCCGAATGTATGAAGATTCTTGTCTAGTTCGCCAAGGCTGGTGCCTGCTCCAAACGATGCGTACCAAGTTTCATTGTCCATCTCGAAGTCCTTGAGGTTGACTAGGTCGATGGACACGGCGCCATGGTCGCCTCCCAGGCCATAGTTGCTACTCATTCAGCTTTGCTCTACACGTTCAAAGAGTTAGCTTACCCGTAGGAGTGGCCTCCAGACTTTGCCTGCACTTTGAGACCACTCTGTTTGGCGCACTTGACAGTCTCGGAAACTTCAATGACATTCTGAGGACGGATGACAGCAGCTGGAATCACTGGGAACTCGAGATTGAACGGCTTCGCCCACTAAGCGAAGAGCGGATCACTCGGGTACGTGACGCAGGAGCTGCGGTTCGCACAGACGGCATCGAGACAGTCGCGGATGGAGATGCTGTGACCGTTGCCCATATTGAATAGAAAATTGATAGAAATAAGGATGCTTCTGAAGCGTGTGAGTTTCTTCGTAGGAGAAGAAAGTGGACGTTTATACATATCCATAAAGATTGTACTAAAATGTCAGGCGGTTCTAGGATGAGGGTCTTGAAGAAGGTCGCACGCGGGATGCCTGTGAGGTTCTATTGGGTATCTCTGAGATCACTCCCGAGGTTCATGTTCCTTCCGTTTTATTGGAGTTGTACAGGCATCAGTTCGGAAGCAAACAGTTTTCATGGTGCCGGCAGTCGCGACCCGATATGAGCCACAACTCGATGGTGTAGGCAGGCCACGGCGATGTCTGTACACTGCATTAAGGCATGCTGCATCCATATGCTATCATATTGAATTCGTTATATTCTGCAAGACTATTGTTTGATATGATCTCATTGAGCACTCTTTGAGAATTATAACGATGTATGAGGAAGCAGTTGCGGAGAGCGACAGAGTCAATGTACTTGCACATATACATCGGTCCCCAAGGTCATTCAAACCCGCTGGGAAAATTTCAACAAATACTAAATCTATAACGACCTCTAAAGAAACATCTCAAGGAAGCAAAGTGTTATTAATAAAGCCCAGAATACCAACACTTCAGCCTCATCTCCAGTCCAGTGCCTACCCTTTCAGGACACAAGCCAATTAGCGATATGCAAAATACAGTTACAAGCATCACACCAAGAGCCATACCGTGCTTGAATACCCTCTGAAAATTTAAGGTACTAGTTACATTTCGTTGAAGACCGACTGAATGTAAGTGATGATGTTAAGGCAACGAGCGATCAGTTAGACAGAAACTTCATTGGCAACTAGCTGCTCGTGATTCTAAAATTATCCTAACTTTGGGGTCTGCTACCATAAGCCTAATCTAAATTCATGTAAGCTTTAGGCTCCTTTAGTCTAGGTTCATCAATCTACTGAAGAGTGCATTGGGTATAAGCTTTCTTGAGCTGCGTATGGTCAGATTCCCTTTACATAAAGGCAAATCGAAACTCTGTGAATGAGATATGACTCACAGAGGCACTACAGATTGATCCAGCATTTACAGCCTTGCTTCATAATATGTCAGCTGAACAACGACAAAGACCTCAACTTCCCTTTTAATTCGGCTTTATCTTCATTTACCATCATTTTTCGCACATCTCGACGACTTTCCAGACAACCATGGAATTTAACAATCTCACGCTCAAGCCTGACTGTCCAAATAACCATCCGTCTTTTGCTTTTGATGATGTATACCGTACCTACAAAGACGATCAAAACCCCGAAGCCCTCTTCGGAAAGGCGTTACGCTACCTTTCTTCCTTGAGAGTGAATCACGCATCGGCGCAACAGGAGATCATCCGCGGCGAGATCATGGAGTCACTTTTCCACACAATTTACGGCAGCAATCGTATCGAACAAGCAGGTCTAGGTTGGGATGTCACACGGTATCTCTGTTATAAGACCCTACATGAGCCCGACTCCATACTCGAAGTCAATGAGGATGATTCAGCCTTCGATGAGAAGGTTAGTGACCTATATACTGCGGATCCCACTTTACGAGGAAAGTCAACAAGTTATATTGTTCGCGGCCGTCGCGAAGTTATCCAGCACGTGAGAGCCTTCAAATACATAATGGACAGATTCTGGGTTCATGGGGATGACCTAATGGAGGATGCCATTAAGAAAACGCATGAGATTCTTTGCAAAGGGGTTCCAATCATCGATCCGGGTGCCGAATATCCGGACGTCCCTTACGAGAAATACGCAGGACAATATCGAGATGTTCCTGTCGGCGCCGGAAATACGATGTTCGTGGTGCCGCAATACGTGCCTGCAAAAATGGCCGAGATGTGCGCGAATCTCAAAAAGCATATCGGCCAAAATGAGTCTTTGGATCCGTTTTCACTCGCTGCCAAATACTCACTTCGGTTTGTTGAGATCCATCCCTTTCAGGATGGCAACGGACGAATGTGTCGTATCATCCTTAACGCGATCCTATTTCGGTATGTCGGTATCTTCATCCCAATTGAGGTGACTGAGGAAGAAGTAAATGAATATATAAACATCAAGAAGAAAGCGTCAAGGGATACGGAAGGCCATGGAGAGTATGCTACGTTTGTTTTGAAGAAGAGTGTGAGAAGCATACAGAAGTTGAAACAGAAGGTCAACGGGAAGAAAGCAGCATAAATAGTCCAGTCCGTGAGTAAGAACTACGATGAGTTCTAGTTAACTAACAAGATGAGATAAGATAAAAGGAGACATGAGATAAGAGATAAGAAGCAAACACCCGGGTCTCAGTACTACTCCCATCACGTCCAATCTCATAATAACTCATCGAATTTTATCAGAACTCACCATAAACTCATCATAATATTATATAATATATGCCTAAACTCATAAAAGCTTAGGGCCGTCACGGCCCAGGTCAAAGGAACCTTAGGGATATATCCATTAGGATACCAGCCGTCGAGGCTCACTGTAAAACCATCTAGATTCATTTTTTCGGGCTCCGGAAGAATTAATACTCGGAAAAGGAAGTTTACCATATCGTGAGCTTGAAAGAATTATTCGCTGATGATAATGATTAACATAACACATCCAAGCATCATTAATTCGGGTTTGTCACAACACCAAGTGAGAGTTTATGTGATTAATGTATTGACTTGAAGATTCAAATTGGCTCGTTACATAAGTTGGTATCTTTCAATAAATCATTAGTACGCCACCATAGTGCTCAATCCATCCAGCTCTCGCTGCCAGTTACGGTGCTGGCTGATGTTGTACACGAACTTCTCTAGGAAGCCCTTAGCATCGGAAGCAACGGTGACAATCTCCTTGAGGCTGTCAGGTGAAGCATTCTTCAGAGTAACGACGCCATAGCTGTCGACGACGCCGCTGCCGTCTGTCTCAGAGAGTGAGACCTCGGGAAGCTGGATGGCCTTGTTGATCAGGTCAACGGCCTCGCCAGTACCACCAATCGCCTTCAGGTGACCGAAAGCCTCGCGGATGTAGTGAAGAGCTCGGCCATTCTTTGAAAGGGTCTGGATAGACTTCTGGCCGCCAGGAACGAAGATAGCGTCGAACATGGTGCTTCGCTGGCCCTCGAGGTGGTGGTCGGGGACGATGCCCTTGGATGAAGAGGAGTCTTCGTTAGCGGAGAAGATAGCGGAGCGTCGGGGCCCGATGACGAAGGGAAGGGCGCTCTGGGCCTTGATTGCGCCGTACATGGCATTGAAGGCAATGGGGTCGTAGCCATCAGCGATGATGATGGCGATACGGCGAGACTTGATGGTTGGAGTCTTGGGAAGGAAGTCAAGCTGGCTCAGGTTCTTAGCCTTCTTTCCGGGGTTGGGCTTGGCATCGATAGGCTTCTTGCCGCCGACCATCTCTGCAATAGTGTTGGCAAGCTCCCCATCAACTACACCCAGACGTTCAGTCAGGCGTTCGTAGACAATAGCTTCATCGCAGTGGTCCAACTCGAAAGAGAAGGCGGCCTGAACGTGAGCCTTCTCGATCTCAGAAAGAGAGTTGTAGAAGAGCTGAGCCTGAGAGAAGTGATCCTTGAACTTCTTGCTAAGAGCGCGCTGCTTAATACCGGCAATCTTTTGCTGGTAGTCAACGTAGGCACCCTCCTGGATAGTTGCAGCGGGCTGGTGGCCATATCGGTTAGGCCAGTAATTGACCTTACCCTTGGAGATAGTGTGTCGCATAGCACCATCTCGGTTGAAGTTCATTACTGGGCAAACGGGCTTGTTGATAGGTAGCTCTTCCCAGTTAATACCCAATCGGCTGAGCTGGGTATCCTGGTAAGAGAAGTTTCGGCCCTGAAGCAAGGGATCGTCCGATGGACCAACGCCAGGCACAAGATGGCTGGTGCAGAAAGCGACCTGCTCGGTCTCGGTGAAATATTCATCGACAACTCGGTTAAGCTCGAGTTCTCCGATATAGCGGACGGGAATCTGGTCTTCCGGCCAGACCTTCGTAGCGTCGAGAATATCGAAGTCGAAATCATGCTCTTGGGATTCCTCCAACACCTGGATGCCGAACTTCCATTTTGGGTACGCACCGTTTTCGATGGCCTCCTGAAGGTCTTTGCGATGGAAGTCGGGATCCTGGCCAGCAAGCTTAAGAGCTTCATCCCAAACGAGAGAGTGAACTCCGAGCTCAGGGGTGAAGTGGAACTTGACGAATCGGCGCTCGCCCTTGTCGTTAATGAGAGTATAGGTGTTGACGCCGAACCCTTGCATCATGCGGTAGGATCTAGGGATCGCGCGGTCGGACATAGCCCACATGTACATGTGAGTTGCCTCTGAGTGTCCCCATACAAAATCCCAGAAATTATTATGTGCAGACTGCGCCTGAGGTACCTCGTTGTGCGGCTCGGGCTTGCCGGCGTGGACCATATCAGGAAACTTCATGGCATCTTGAATAAAGAAAACAGGTATGTTGTTCCCTACTATGTCGAAATTTCCTGCCCTTTGTTAGCTTTGCGTTCATTGAATTAATCTGATGATGCAGTTTCATGGTGTTGTTGTGTTGTTGTGCTCGTAGGCCTTCAAGACCATAAACAAAAGGTTTCGGGCGACGGAAGAAGGTACGAAGGGGTAATTGAGAGAGGGTATCTAAAAGTCCCCAGGGAAGAAAAGTAAAAGGAAAAAAAGGATGTTCTGTTGCACAAATGCATGGGATTTGGTGTGGAGGGGATTCACAAACCTTCTTGTGTGTAGAATTTCACTGCAAACCCACGGACATCGCGAACGGTATCAGCGGAGCCGCGGCTTCCCAAAACAGTTGAGAATCGAACAAATACGGGAGTCTCTCTTGATGTGTCGGTAAATACGCCGGCTTTGGTGACATCTTCCGCAGATTCGAATAGCTTGAATGTGCCGTGGGCACCAGCACCGCGGGCGTGGACAACGCGCTCAGGAATACGCTCGTGGTCGAAGCGATGAATCTTGATACACCATCAGTATCCAAATTCTCCAAAGTCGAACAAAATCTGAACGATCCATATGTGGAGTAGCATACCTTCTCACGTCCAAAAGCGTCCTCGAGAAGACTGGCTCCGGTCTGATCCTCGCTGTTCACGCGCAGCCAGTGATCGGTGTTATTCTGCTTCACTCCATAATCGGAGGTAATTCGAGTGTTCTCGCTGGGCTCAACGATGTTGGCCTTGAGCTGATCGATCTTGTCGTTTCCGTGTCCCATGACTGCGTGTTTGATAGCTCCGGTAACTTGCTCGGTCATGTCGAATCTTGGTCTTTATTCCTGCGTAAACAAAGAATAATTCGCTGAAGAATAAATTTGAAGGATTACGGGTTTCGAGATCTTTTGTAATGTTTCGAGATCACAGTACCCATAAGCTGTCCGACTTCAGAGCACGTTGGCTTTACGTCACACATGCGTTTGTCGATTGAGCTTTCCCCGCGGGCTGGACAAATTGGCAGCTACGATGGGACGACTTGTTGAGAAAAGTCGTCATGTTTCGTCAGGAACAAAGATTATTGACCTATGAGAAGCTCAGAATTTCCAACGAGGAAATATGGAATGCACTTTCTGATGCGATCGTGATCTGTGTTTGGGAAGGAGGTGCTTTTACTGTTACACCAGGAAAGAAAGCTCCGGTTTTTGTATCCCCCACTTTCCGTATCGGTCTGGCACTTGCCTGACCTGCCGTTGAAACAACTCAACAAATGGCCGAGGTTGGTTTGTAATGGAGAATTGATGTGGAATCTTGAGCCTCGATGACCGCTACAATTCTGGATTTAGCAGGGATTGGTGTCTTTCTATGGATCTTCGAGAAGGCGGGTTATATTGATCTTCAGCAAACTATCAACAAGCAAGACAATCCCATATAGCCGGATCGATTTTCAATATTTCCGTGTATGCAAGCCAAAAAGGCTCATTTATGAATTTAAAGTTTAGAATTTCTTCAACATTTATCTCCTTTCAATATCCGACATATCCGTTACTGATATGTTGCTTCACAAAGATCCAAGTTGTTACGTGGGGCAGTTGTCAAAGCGACGTCAACCTACGTCATCGATATAGCATCATTCCCTGCTTGAAACCGCGTCACTATCAAACAGTTTGAGTGAAATCAATGTAGTAAAAAACTGCCGATTCTTCAATCGATGCAATCTCATGGTGCCTTATGTGACCGACATTTCTCTTCCCTTTCTCGGTTTCGTGAATCTCCGTTCAGCTTACCATCAACTCCAGATTTGATATCAAAAACTCGAGATGCCCAGTGAAGTGATCGATCGCCCTAACCCGGCTCCGCTGGACAGTCATCTTCCAGATGTGGCTCTGGAATTGGCACTCAAGGCGCCCAAGAAGCAGCTGGACAAGAAGATCGCCCAATCGCTCAATGATTTCCAGCATGCGGCATGCTACATTGCAGGGTGTAAGTGAGGTCAATTAGTGCGGCGCATGTGGCTAACGCTAAGACAGCCATGATCTTCCTAAAAGACAACGTCTTACTTGAGAGGGACTTGAAGTCAGAAGATATCAAGCCACGATTATTGGGTATGTGAACATCGCTCACTTTGGTGCCTAGCTAATGCTTCAAAGGCCACTGGGGGACATGTCCGGGCATCATCTTAGTCTGGTCGCATCTCAACCTTCTCATCCGCAATTATGATCTGGAAATGATCTTTGTGATCGGGCCCGGTCACGGTGCTCCTGCTGCTTTGGCCTCACTATGGCTCGAGGGATCTCTCGAGAGGTTCTTCCCTCAGAAGTATGGCGTTAGCAAGGATGGCTTGCGAAACCTCATTACCGGGTTTTCGGTTCCTGGAGGCTTCCCTAGGTGAGACAAGTGTTAAACGTCGAGATAAAACCAAGCTAACCAGTTCAGTCACATCAACTCCGAAACTCCGGGATCTATCCACGAGGGTGGTGAGCTAGGCTACTCCCTAGCTGTTTCATTTGGTGCCGTCATGGATAACCCAGACCTGATTGTCACTTGTCTTGTTGGAGATGGTGAAGCCGAGAGTGGTCCCACCGCAGCGTAAGTTGGTTGCATCTTTTCATGGCATTTACTAACTGTTTAGTGCTTGGCACTCCATCAAGTACATTGATCCCGCCGAGTCTGGAGCCGTTATTCCCATTCTGCATGTGAATGGCTTCAAGATCAGCGAGAGGACGATTTATGGTTGCATGGACAACAAGGAACTCTCCAGTTTGTTCGCCGGGTATGGATACCAGCCAACGATCGTGGAGACGCTCGAAGAGATCGACAGCGAACTCTCGGGTGCTTTAGAGTGGGCTGTCAACGAGATCAAGAAGATCCAAGAGGCAGCTCGAGATAGAAAGCCCATTGTCAAGCCACGCTGGCCCATGATTGTCCTTCGAACACCCAAGGGGTGGACAGGTCCCAAGAAGGTTGACGGCGAGTTCATTGAAGGCTCTTTCCACTCTCATCAGATCCCTGTTCCCAACGCCAGCAAGGATGAGGAGCACCTCAAGATTCTTCAAGACTGGCTCAAGACCTATGATACAGCCCACTTGCTCAAGGACGGAAAGCCTGCTGACAGTATCTTGGAGATCATTCCTCAAAAGGATGAAAAGCGACTTGGACAGCTCAAGAAGACATACGACCCTTATCAGCAATTGGAGGTTCCTAACTGGAAGACTTTTGCAGTGGAGAAGGCTTCGCAAAACAGCTGCATGAAGCAAACTGGCGATTTCCTGAACCAGGTCATCAAGGAAAACCCCAAGAGCTTCCGTATCTTCTCTCCTGATGAACTGGAGAGCAACAAGCTCAGTGCAGTCTTTGAGAACACAGGCCGAAACTTCCAGTGGGATGAGTTCTCTCGCGCCCAGGGCGGCAGAGTTATTGAGATCCTCTCCGAGCATTGCTGCCAAGGATGGATGCAGGCAAGTATTCCGGGCTGAAGTCGGCGGTTATGCTAACAGCTACCAGGGCTACACACTCACTGGTCGAACGGCACTCTTTCCCAGTTATGAGTCTTTCCTCGGCATCATCCATACCATGATGGTGCAGTACTCCAAGTTCAACAAGATCGCGCGCGAGACCAACTGGCGGGGCGATCTCAGTTCAATTAACTATATCGAAACCAGCACTTGGGCCCGTCAAGAGCACAACGGCTTCTCTCATCAGAACCCATCCTTCATCGGCTCAGTTCTCAACCTGAAGGCTGAGGCGGCACGCGTTTATCTCCCTCCCGATGCCAACTGCTTCCTTAGCACCATCCACCACTGCTTGGGATCCAAGAACTACGTCAACCTTATGATTGGCTCGAAGCAGCCTACTGGTGTCTTCTTGTCTCCCGAGGAGGCTGCTGAACATTGCCGAAAGGGTGCAAGCATCTGGGAGTTTGCCTCAATTGACAGTGGCAAGGAGCCCGATGTTGTGATCGCTGGTATTGGTGTTGAGGTTACCTTCGAGGTTGTTAAGGCTGCTGAGATCCTTCGCGCCTGGATCCCTGAGCTTCGAGTCCGAGTCGTCAACGTCACGGATCTCATGGTTCTGGCCGCCGAATCCCGTCACCCACACGCACTCAGCCGAGCTGACTTCCTGGACATGTTCACGGAGGACAAGGCCGTATGCTTCAACTACCACGGATATGCTGCCGAGCTTCAAGGTCTTCTCTTTGGACGCCCAGGTCTGCACCGCATGACAGTGGAGGGATACAAGGAGGAGGGTAGCACCACTACACCGTTCGACATGATGCTCCTCAACTGGGTCAGCCGATTCGACGTCGCGAAACGTGCGCTCAAGGGCGCTGCCGAGTCAAACGACAAGATTAAGTCCAAGCTTGACGAGACACTCAAGAAGATTGACGACAGAGTTGCGGAGGTCAAGAAGTACATTCAGGACGAGGGCAAGGGTAAGTAAACTCCATGCACCAATAATGCAGCGCTAACAAGTGACAGATCCTGAGGACTTGTATGATATGCCCAAGTTTTAGAGGTTTAAAGAGGATTTAATGGTGTAATTAAACTGTCTAAGAGTAATTTGAAGACATGAGCGAATGAGACTACGATTTTGCATGATCCAAGCTTTGACCGATATTTCGTGATTGCTGCAACGCAAGACCACTAAGGCCACGGCTTGAGAGAAATGTGGTATGAACAACAAGTGAACAATATATCGACAAGTTCCTTCGTCATTTTGAGTCTTTACACGGCGGCAGGATATGGTCTGTCTCGAAGAAGTCGAACTCATATCCCCAACTTCTGACTCGGCGGTCATGGCTGGCATTGACAAGGGTGCGAGCCAGGGTCAACGTGGTCTAGACTCCAAGGCTTAGCCAATCAAAACGCTCAAATTGACGCCTCAAGCACGATTCAGGCAATTCTGGATCTCGGCCGGAGATAACATGGGCACGACGAAAACGCAGTTGCTCAGACCATCATGGAAGCAATATACTTCCATTGCACCATAAGCCTTGTTTCATTTTTAGGCTTCTCAATAGGCACTCTGAGTCACGGAATCTCTTGTTCAATGTGCACAACAAATTGGATTTGGGTGCGGTCTTACCCTCTGTTTATGCCATACTCTTTCAAGTCCTCTCTCTCCCATAACCCATGATAGCCAAGGTTAAGTATACATAATACAGCAAGTCCTAGCATGATATGGAGCCCATCACATTGCAAAGTACAACTTTGGCTCCTCGTATAAATCTTTCGACTCCTTTTCCTCCTCCTCTTTCTCCTTTTCCTTCTCACCACCCGAATCGGCGGTCCTCCCCTTTTTAGCTGGGTAGTTAAACAAAGGGTTCCGCTCGTCTGTGTCCGTTCCGTCAGATCTTGACTGTCGCTCCTGCTCGAGTTTGGAAAAGTATTCATTATAACGATGTTGACGAATCGCCTCGCGGTTTTCCGTTCCGCCGTTTTCCAATAGCCTATAAAAGGAATTGTCAATGGCGTTTATTTAATGGCACGCCAAGTAGCAGCTAGACTTGGCGAAGAAATATCGCAGATGAGGGGGCAAGGAAGCATCCGTACGAAATACCTCAAGCGATAGTTCATAGTGGTTAGAAATCCAGAGGCAGTAAATCTCTTACATAGTATTCTGATACTCCTTCCAGTCCTTCTCGATGTTTTGCCTTTCTAGCAAGACTTGCCATGCCTCCTGCAACTGGTCTGCAATGCTTTGATCGGTTCCCTTCAGCTGTGTGAGAATTTTGACAGCCTTTGTGGCATGGTAGACTCCCGCTTCGGGGAACCTAGCCATTTTCATGTGCAAGTGTGCGGCATGGTAAAGATTCAGGCCTTCCTCCTCGACCAGCTCATTGGCCAACCTCAATGCTTCGAGAGCATGGCCATCTCTTTCGAGGCTGAGGTAGTAATTGAACATATCATGCAACTCCGCTGACTTCTGTTAATCCCCTGACTTCTCCCGAAAACAGATACGCACCTTGGCGGGTTGTTGGCATAGGAACTGGGGAACTCATGGTTGATACGAAAACGGGGATATGGTTTAATTGAGTAGAGCTGTGGTTAGTGTTATGAAACAAGAACAATGATGGTGATTGTGATGAAGATTATGATGGAGAAGAAGATCGTCCTAGAGCGAATTGTCGGTAAAGACGAAAGACATGAAAGTGCCTTCCTTCACTCTTTGAACGTGTCAAGTGCCAGGCAAGAAGCAGCTGACGATGGGAAACCGAGTACATTCTCGTCTAGGGGATGAGCTAAGCATGGCACCTCAGCATTATGACAGTAGCTTTCTCGGAAAGTTCGCATGTTTTGGTCAAAAGTTTAGCGCTCATGAGATATTCCTATAGGAAGGTAGTTGCGATAGTTTGTCGTAAATCCTCACGGAACATGGGGCAATGTAATAAACTACCCTACAATGGATGAAATATATTACTGCGTGTTAACCGAACCCTGCGTAACCAAGGTTATTGAAGACAAAAATAGGTACATAGGAAATGACTTCCATTTGGAGAAACAATAAGGTAACGAAGGAAGAGCAAGCAGTTTGTGTGTGTCGTATACGTTGCTTGTTTCCTTTTGCATAGCTCTCCACCCCGAAAGTGCGGCCTTTCAAGGACACCAACGTTCCACAACAACTCCCTGAACACGTTCCAACACGTCAAAATCGAGACCCTCTTGACGAAAAGCGACAATAATCATGTCAAAATCTCGTTCAAGAGCCTCGAAAGTCCATTCGGCTTCATCAAGTCGTGGAATCTGAGGAACTGCGTTTTGCGACACGAGAGGATCAGCCCAAGCGACATCGACCTTGCTTGTTTCGACCAAACGCCTCGCCAATTCGAGACCAGGGGAGTTGGCAAGATGTGACTGCCCACGCTTGAAGCCAATACCAACCACAAGAACGCGTGGTCGCAGACCGTTCTTGTCAACGCTGCAGAGGCGCGTCACAGCGCGTTGTGCGATTTCGGAAGGACGATCCCGCATCTTCTCAGATGCTGTCCGCAGAAGAGGAAATCTGCTGTTAGAAAGCAAATACCATGGATTGACTGGAATGCAATGACCACCAACACCAAGGCCTGGTGATAACGGGAGGTAGCCAAATGGCTTAGTGGCAGCTGCGCGACAAACTTCATACGGATCGATGCCATGAGCACCACAAGCATCCGCCATCTCGTTGGCGTAGGCGATGCAAACCATGCGCTGACAATTCTCGTACAGCTTCATCATCTCGGCGACTTCTGGCTTTGACACTGGCACAACGTGATCGAAACTCTTCGAGTAGAGCCTCATGATAGCATCAAGCGACCCCGGGACCACGTCGTCAAGTCCAGACACGATCTTCGGTATGGAGTGAGCTGGTGGCTCGGTGCGACCGGGATCAACGCGTTCAGGAGACATGCCTGCGAGGAACCCACGCTCTTTTGCGAGAGGGCCAAGAAGAGCGCGTGTCATTCCCACTGCCACCGAACTCTCCACGACGACCACAGCTCCTTGGCGACCGTAGAGCTTGACCACACCCAGAGCACTCCGGAGGTATGATGAATCGATTGTTTTGTGATCAATCAGAAGAGTCGGTACTGAGATGAGAAAGTGGGTGACTTCAGCAAGATCTGAAGGCTTGCACGTGAACTTGGCACGACTGCCGGCAGGTTGCTTCTGAGTCAACTGTTGAGTTCGAGCTTCTGATACATCGTATCCAAGTACGTCCTGGCTTTTTGAGAAAACGTCGACTAGATGCTCGCCAACATAGCCGACCCCTATGACAGCAACGAGCGGCTCAGCAGTTGCATCAATTGGCTTTGACACCACGTTGAAGACATCTTCTGCCTCTGAAATTTCACTTGGAGGAGTGATGTCGTAGTATTCTCGACTGGAAATGTTCCACGACTTGGTTTCTGGCTCATGACTAACAAAAGGAAGCCCCTGAACAAGGAGGCTCTCGGCAAGAATTTGAGCCATGATGGCAATTAACGAATGAATGAGGTGAAGTGATAAAAGATGCAGAGAAATCATTGGGGTTCGACGGGAGCATATGTATCATCAATGGACGACTATCGGCTCGTATCGAGCGATCCATCTACACTTCTGGCTTCACAATGCGACCGATGAATCGATAACTTTTCCTTTCCGTTCCAAATTCAACGGCTATACCGTGCGGCGTCAGGCCTCAGTAACCGGAACTTTCTTACACGATACTCCGAGCCTCAAGTGGAAACTTGGCCTACGACAGGAATTGCCCCTGAATAGCTTGCCGCACGAATGCATCTGGCCACGCAAGGTCTTTGCACCAACCAAGATGTGATTGTGAAGTCACAAAGACTGAAACTAGCAACCGCCACTCCGCAATCCCAACTCCAGGAAACTTGCGAGGGCCAATACAGCCTCACCGATGCCTTGGTTAATCCCCTGTATCCTATGCAGGAGTCGACTAGCCTGGAAGCACTGCATCTATTTCAGCTGACGTGCCTGAATCAGCATCCTAGCTCAGTCAAACTGTTGTACAGGATGACGAGGGTATGTCGAAGTTGAAGATCAGTCAATTCTTACTCTATTTCGCGAATACATTTCCAAGGAAGGATATGTCAGCGTACCGGGCCGCGCTTGATCTATTGGAAAGTTTATTGGCTCAATGACTGATACGCATTCTTGCTAGCTTGACTACAGGATCACTAAAAGTCTTCCGTTGAGAACATGATTGAGAAACCAGGGGATGAAGCCTCAACTCAAGCTTGCGGGCTGTTGAGTATCGTTTCCGATGCCAAGACGGATTCACAAATATCCATGAGATTATTAATGCGTTTGACAGGACAGCCTCAATCGTTTGAGGACGATTGCATATGAGATGCTGGCAGTCTATTCACTGTGACACGGTGAAGGACAATATTAGGAACAGATCCTCAGTGTGGGGCCAGAAACTCCTCATCATCCCGACAGCGGAAAATGGAACAGCCTTGAACCTGGCAGGGCTATCTCGCCTGGGATGTTGACATGGCTTGCTGAAGTCAAGCTGAATGATGTTACACAAGCTGACGGAACACGTCAGTTCCTTCCCGACGGGCATTAAGCTCACTGTCCCTGTTTCATGTCCCGGTGGCGGTTCATATTTTTTATCACGACAAGGATGCGAACAGACAAGCGTCTTCGAATCGGTAGCCAACCTTCTGAACTATTCTAGACCTTGTGTAACGATACACGAGAGACATTGAAATGGGACGAATACGAGTATATGCGCCAAGAAAAACTCGGATAATCCGACTGGGAGACGCTGCAAAAGCAAGGATAGCTGCAGGTGACCCGCGTTTTTGGGTGTCTCTTGGGACAGTTTCCTCCATGGCCTTGAGGCTGATAGCATTGATCCTGGATACTGTCAGTTCTTGTCGGTGAATCATCACATTCGAGAGCCAACTCATCAACATCCGTGTCGATGAGAATATTGAAAATCTGAAGACACAATCAAGTCCTCCTGCTTGGCATGGCATCAATGGGTCAATATCTGCAAGTCGAATATTCTTTACATTGTCAAATCAGAGCACCATCGATATGCAATTGCCCGAAGAGAAAACAATAAATCAGAGACAGTGGCCTCACCTGATGATGGCTGGCTTGTTGTTGGGGATGGCTTATATTGATCTCAACGTGGATCCTAATTGACCATTAGGTGACTTGGTATGAGGCCTAGGCCGCCGGGTCAGTAAATTCAACTCGGCTGACGGTCTCTCGTGTTCAAGGTGCAGAGTTTGGGCGTTCAATCCCTCTTAATTTTAAGTTGGATGTTTACCTGGCTCAGGAGCTGCAGTTACGCGTGCCCCACGTAGATAAACTCCATCAAGGCTTCATACAATTACCCATCGGCCGCTCGCATCGCCACTCGTTCAACTCATCATTTTACCTTCTTTCGTTCCAAATATATTGCTTCCGTGTCATTACTATCGCTCAAAATGAAGACCAACCTTCCCGTCACCCTTGCTTCCCTGTTGCTCCATGCAGGGACTGTTCTGTCTGGACCAGTCTTTGCAGCTGATGATCCTTTGTCATTGCGCGATTCGAAGTTGAGGAAACGTGCTGAGTGTGGTCTTGGGATTGGTTCGTGCAATCCTGGATCCTGTTGTTCAGAGAGTGGCTTCTGCGGAACAACCGGAGACTTTTGTGGTGGTTCTGCTTGCCAGCTTGAGTACAGCGATTCGTGTGATACTTTGTAAGTGCTATCTGAAGCTTGACAATCACAGACAATATCTTGTGTCTTCCAAGTCCTCGTACTGCAGTAACGGACATGAAGCTGACATCGAGACCAGTTTCGGGCCTCGTGGAAGCAGCACGGAAGGGATTTCTCGACCACAGCTTGGCAATGTCCCGTATGGTATGTCTTTGCATCAACTTTAATGGCCGTCTGCATTATTAGATGCTCACAGAAGAAACAGGCACTGTCATCACAACTTGCACTACACCCGGTGTGATTGCTCTGACATTCGATGATGGCCCTCTCGACTACACCAATGACCTCTTGGATCTTTTGGATGAAAGAGACGTCCAGGCCACTTTCTTTGTGGCGGGCAACAACAGGGCCAAGGGACATATCGATGACTCGTCCAACCCATGGCCCGCTGTGATGAGACGCATGTACTCTGCAGGTCATCACATTGCCAGCCATACTTGGACTCATCGCAATCTCAACGAGGTCAACAGCACTATCCGAAGATCTGAGATGATCTACAATGAGATGGCCTTCCGAAATCTCTTTGGTTGGATTCCGACCTACATGCGGGCGCCATACCTCGAGTGCAACGCCGCATCTGGTTGCCTGGATGAGATGTCTGAACTTGGCTACCATGTTGTAGACCAGAACATTGACACGAAGGACTACGAAAATGATAGTCCTGCCCTGATCCAAATCTCCAAGGATCGCTATTCTTCTGGAGTCTCGTCCGATTCAGACAACAACCAGTATATTGTTCTGGCACATGATGTCCATGATCAGACTGTTCACAATTTGACTGCTTTCATGATCGACACTGCCCAAGATCGTGGATACAGGCTTGTGACTGTCGGAGAATGTCTTGGTGACCCTCGGGAGAACTGGTACCGAACTGTTTCCAGAGGCCGAGATGTCACATCGACTGAGTCGGCTACCCCTACCCGAACTGTCCCTCCCACCAACGTGTCGGTGACAACGAGCACAGCCACTGCCACTGGTCGTCTTGTAATTTCCCCAGACCAGCAATGTGGCGGCAACACAGGCTACACTTGTCAGGGGTCAGCCTTCGGAAGCTGCTGTTCCTGGTATGGCTACTGGTACGTCTTCACCCACTCTATTCGTAAAGATTCCAAGCGTGCTAACATTATCTAGTGGATCGAGTGAAAGCTACTGTGGAACAGGCTGTGATGCAGACTTTGGGTCGTGCACGCCTTCCGGAAGTGACATTCACGACACCACCAACGGTCTTTGTGGTCCAGGTGTCAGGGCATCATGCGGAAACTACGGTGACATGACCTGTTGCTCTCAGTACGGGTTCTGGTAAGTACCCTCCTAGACCAGGATATCAAACCTTACTGACATGTACACAGCGGCAATAGTGCTGCTCACTGCGGAGCTGGTTGCCAGGGGGGCTTTGGAGAGTGTAACTGAGTTGCATTTTATCCATCAATAGGATGTTAATGTTGTAACTCAGACGGGAGAGACTTGCGGAGAGGGTAAGACAGTGATAGCTGTCGGGGTATTCTTGTTTACTTTCTTGTATCCTTCCAGGATCATTAATTGTCCACGTGTGGACCTCTTTAGCTGGTATTTAGACTTAATTGGTATTGATTGATGGTAATTCTGCAATAAATCTTGTTGAGATAATCTATCTCACATGCTTTCAGCTGAGCATGAGCTGCATGGAACCTTTTCCAGATAGATTTTCACTCTTGCTGAAATTACGAGTTTGATGTCTCACAACATCAAACGTGCATTTAAGCATGCAGAGCCTCCTGAAATAGAAACCCATGCAGCTAGTTTAGGACTATATCCGCTGTATCACCACAAGAAACGCGTCATGGCCTCACCTTGACCTGCATATACCAGATCTTAACTCTCATTGGATAAGCCTAACTTGCAAACGACCAACCAACGCATAGTGATCGGCGTGGGGTTCCGCATCCCGAGCGTTACACAACATTTCGGAATGCTACTGGACGTAGACGGTTACACAACGGGGATATGTTGTCAGTGGCCGGGATATGCTGGCAGGGTACTGAGAAGAAACTGGGATATGTAGGTGAAAGACTTGGATGTGCTGAAGGGCCGGAATACGTTTGTAGATACCAGGGTGAAGGGCCGGGATGTTTAGGTGAAGGACTAGGATATGTAGGTGAATGACTGGGCAATCGGGTTGCGGATATCGTCTCAGTGAATCTTGCATATTGCGTGCTGAGTTTGCTGGCAAAGGTGTGGCTGCATATAATGGTGCTTTTGTATAATGTGTTTGTTTAGTGGTGTGGATGAGTGGGCTACTGCAGGTCCGGCCGTGTCTGTTCGGGTTGGGCCGTGAACTTAAGCTTAAGCTTGAAGCGGGATCTCGATATCTCACTGCAGGTGTTGTGGGAGAAGGTTCTGGATGGTGTTGAGTCATACTGCGAGTTCAACTTGGGGAAGTTGTCGTGATGGCACTGCGGAACTCTTCGGTTTACGAACAATGCCTTATTCCATATTCCTCTTCTCACAATAACATATACAAGTGACTCCAATGGTGGAGTTGTCACATACCCTGCCAAGCAGAGAGCTTCGTATTCTGACATCTAGATCTCCCTCCCCTCTGCAAAGATCCGAAATACCAGATATACATACCCTGTTTCTTGTAGTGACATGCCAATGCATCGAGGCCACTCTGATATTGAATCTCAACAATCTCAACAAGTAAAAGATCCACGCATCGAGATTCCACAGGCCTCATCCCAAAATAATCGCCCCATACGGTTCGGGTGAGATTTGGGTGACACAACAAACCCAATTGCCAACACTCAGGTACTTTCCCTCTGCCTTGGCTGCATCTGACCAAGCAAACTCTTCTACTATCCAGTAGACTATTTCAAAAATAGCCACGGGCCAAGTATTCACAGCTGATATCAAGGATCTTGCGCATCTCCCGTTGATCACTTCACCCGTGTTTAGCACTACGGGCGTATGCAAGGTCTCCATTTCAGGACTATTACTTTTTCAATTTTTGTGAAAATTGCTTTCCCGTGATGGAAGCATTGGTCAGCGGAGATCCCGCGCCCCCTCTCTCGTGTGCTGTCGTGTTATGCTCGTGAGGACCAACGGTGAGGCTGGACGGCAGTGTGAGGCCTTTGTAATATTTGTTTTTGGGGACTGGTACTTCTATGCTGGAGAGATCTTGCTATAGCTTCAATATCCCCCGACTTTGGATGTTGGTTTCTGTTCGATAGGAGATAGACTCATCACTCGCTTTTGGGTTTTGTTGGAAGGGTGTTCTTTCATCGTGTCTTTGACCTTGTCACTCGCTTTTGTCTCTCGTTACTCTTGTTGCTTCGGTCTACAAACTCGGCTCCAGGTTTGCGATTAGTATTCGCTAGAATTGTAAGGATCCTGAGCTTGTGTCGTAGCATATACTAAATTCTCTAGCTAACGCTTTTGATCGAACGGATCCAAGTCAACAATCGCAATGGCCAATCTTGTACCTCCAGGTTCCGCCAGGGAATCATCCTCTTCGGAGACAGGCAACACAATGTCTTTTCACAAAGGAAAGATGCCTGCTCTGCCATATGGTGGTGGATCTGGTCCTTCAACATCCCACGGTCAAATCCCCCTCAGGCCAAGCGGAACAATTTCCAGAGATTCAGTAAGTCCCCTCCAACATTTGACTCTATACGTTCTGTCCTAACAGGCTATAGTCAGTTATCCGAGGCATCAACGGCGGCTTCCATCCTGGCGCCCAAACCCCAATGTCGGGCGTAACCCACGCCTCCTGGCTCACCAACAACGGCAACGAATCGAACCTCTCCTTCACGTCATCCATCATGCAAGAAGAAGCCAAGCTCCGATGGGACTCCGAAGAAGAGCTCAAAAAAATGTCCAAGAGCATGCTCCGTCTTCAAAAATGGAGTCTCATCATCGGTCTCGCCTCAATCAACGGCGCTCTCATCTACGTTGGTTGGAAGTACTACCAGGTGTACTATTTCTTCCTCGTCCTCTTGAGCTCAAACACTGTTCTTCAGTCGTTTATGTGCATTTGCATTATTCTTCATTGGTTCATTACGCATGTTCTTTTGGGGTGGTGGAAGAGGGAGGAGAATGTTCCTGCTGAGCCGGAGAAGATGGTGCTGCTTCTGCCGTGCTATAATGAGACGTATCAGGAGTTGACGAGGTCTCTTGATTCGCTTATCGCGCAGAAGAATATCGACAATCATCCTCGTGTCATCTTCATCGTTGTTGATGGAAATGTCCGTGGGCCGGGCATGGAGAAGACTACACAAGAGTATCTTCTCCAAGATATCCTCGAGCCTGGTCCCTCTCGAACCTTCGAAAACGGATATCGTGCCCGAGACGGTTTATTCATGCCTGTCAAGACACAAACCGGGTTTTACAAGGGTATTCCGTACGTATTCGTCGGAAAGCGATACAACCAGGGCAAACGCGACAGTCTCTGCTTCGCGCGCTCTCTTATTTACCACTTCAAGCAACGCTCTGAAAACATCGTGACCATGTTCAACAATGAGCTCTTCGAATACATCGGTAACAACTTCATCAATGCTGGTCTTGATGATATCACATACCTCTGCGGTATGGATGCTGATACAGTATTCGATGAATATTGTATCTGGGAGATGATCAAGGAGATTCGAAAGAACCCAAAGCTTGTCGGTGTTTGTGGCCATGTCTGCGTAGACTTTGATGGTCACAATTGGGGATACTGGTCGCTGTACCAGTCTGTTGAGTATTCCCAAACTCAAGGCCTTCGACGCATGTTTCAGTCTCGCATCACAGGAAAAGTCAATTGTCTTCCTGGATGTTGTCAACTCATTCGTGTTGACGAAGCTACCTTTGGCGATGCTGTTCTTCGGGAGCGCTTTGGATACTGCCCTAAGCCAAATGATATTATGACACAGCACATCATGGGTAATTACTCCGAAGACAGTATTCACGCCTCCATCATCTTCAGTCTCTTCCCCGGCAAGCAAACCGCCCAAGCCCTCCGCGCCAAAGCCATGACAATCGTTCCCCAAGACTGGAAAGTCTTCCTCTCCCAGCGCAAGCGTTGGGCTTTAGGTAGTATATCCAACGAATTCGTCATGATCTTCCGCCCCGGCATCATCCTCATCGAGCGTCTCCAGAGTCTCATCGCCGTCATTACCTGGGCAATCACCCCTTTCATAATCGCAGCCTTTGTCGAACTCCTCATCGTCTTCGCCAAACGAGGTAGCGAGGTGATGCAGGACCCCGTGTTCCTCGGTCTCATCTGCGTGTTGTTCTTCCGCTATGTAAGTCGCACTCTACCCCTGCAGCAAATCTCACGCCAAGAAAGCTTGGCTAACATCTTTGCAGCTTTACTCTTTTTGCATTGGCTTCTGGCTTCCGCGCAACAACCTCGAGCGCGCGCAGTATTTCGCAGGCTATGTCATGCATCTCTTCACATCGCCTTTTATGAACATTATTATTCTGGTTTATTCTCTGTTTCACTCTGATGACTTCAAGTGGGGTAAGACGCGTGAAGTTGTCAGGGGTGTTAACGAGAAGGATGGTGATGCTGTTGGTGGTCGGGGCACACACTGAGGCTGGTAAATACCTCTGCATTATCTTCTACATATTTTTTTGAGTGGTGGGTTTGGTTTGATTCGATATTGAGTGGTTGAAAACAGACTGGAGTATACGGACCGGTCATCATTGTAATGTGTATTTCTTGTTACAAAACGATTCAGATATTACATTTTCAGATACGGAAGAACCAATGATTACAGAGATCTTGGTCTTCACTTCTTATGGCGCAACAATGACACTCGAGACAACCACGTGCTGTTAAGTTGCATTAGTTGACTGTTGACGTCTGCGAATTGGGTGTGCCAAGATAAGCCCAACCGATATCCGACAGTGTGGTCACTATCATACAAAGCCAAGAATCGAGAGGGTAACTTTACCATTCAGGGTAGCTCGACACGCCATGACCAACTTAACGCGTAACAATCAGTTATCAAAGTCCTATCTCAGTGTCCTCATGATCACTGCATTCCTATCAGCGAGATAGACAACCCCGCCCGTCCCGTAGATAGCAGCAGGGACTTTTTATCTTGTTTGGGTATAGCTTCATTCTCACGAGCCACGCCGATCTTCATCGCCAACGGTTCCCCTCCTATTGGCTCCTCGGCACATGCCAGGATGTGAAATCCGGGGGTGGATACACGCCAAGAGCAGCTGGTCAACAGCCTTTTACGTAGCAGACCTCGTGGAGCTCTCTCATCTTAGCTTTTTCTTCATGTAATGGCAATATGAAAGGTCAAGCAAAGTCCCGCTCTGGCTGCAGGGCCTGTAAGAGCAAAAGGGTAAGTATATCCGGATCAGCTTACCCTATTCTCACTAATGCTGTGATCTGTAGCTCAAGTGTGACGAAAGCAGGCCTGGCTGTAATAATTGCATTGCGAGGAAGATTACTTGTCCGGGGTATCAGCAAACTCTCAAGTGGTCCACCAAATATGAGCGGCGAAAGGACAAGACGAGTGATCCTCCTGGTTTCAATCAACTCATCTTTGCTGCATCTGAGTCGGTTCAACGTCGCGGTTCTGATGTGACGGTATCTCCACCTCAGAGCAGACGGTCGTCTACCACTTCGCAACAAGCTTCAAGTCCTGCTACGGTGCCGTCGGTTCCTGAATATTTGCCTGCCGACTCAAATCTTGTATGTCAAGAAGCCGAGGACATTAAGAGTACAGCCAATGCAGCTACGAATTGTGGCCAGCCATGCAGCAGTTCTCGAAGGCGTTCAACATTGATACCACCTAACGTCGCGGGCAATACGTCGCCTTCAAACAACATGCCTCTCATATTATTGCCCCAAGAGCCAACGCCGAAGACCCCCGAAGAAACCGAGGATCAAGCCATCGCTCTCTACAGACGACGCTCATCATGCTATAAAGCAATGAATACTCCAACAACCATCTCTGAGCCATCAACATTCTTAATTGAGCTCTGGTTCAAATCTGTCTGCGGTTCATGGGCAGCATATGACTCCCCTACCAACCCTTTCCGGCGGTTAGGATCCTCCCTTTGGGGCTCCTCAAGACCTTTATTCTACTCGCTTCAAAGCATGGCAGCTGCTTCTCTCACACGACGACAACCTCAGATCCAAGAAATCGCTGCATCGGCCCCACGAATAGCAACCGAGGCTATAATTCAGGAACTCAAAGATCTTTTCGAGTCGCCGAATAGTGTTACCACGATACCTCACGCGCTTATCATATCACTGTTCTGTCTGAGCTCATCGCTGTGCTGGATGGACCACAAACAACTTGGCCTGCAATATCTACGACACGTACGCGTGATACTAGCCCTACTCGAAATGCGATCCGAACACCTCTCAAAACAAGATCAAAGTCTAGTTGGCTTCTTCAAAGAATGCCTTATCTACGAAGAATCCGTCCGCAGTATCGTGACAAGCACGAAGGACGACATCAGTACGCTTACAGAATGGACACCAGCGACGTATCCACCATATGACTTTGTCCTTCATCCTTGGACTGGTGTTCCGCCCAAAATAATTGCTTTGTTTGGAAAGTCCATGTCGCTCTGTCGCAGATCGCGAGATACCTGGCGGAATTGCACTGCACCGACGTATGAGGTTATGTGGCAGACAATGATCGACATTAACGAAGCGCAAATCCTCGAAGAGACACTCTTGTCCGTGCAAGTGCCAAAGCTTATCAGCGACGCGGCAGATGCTTATACGAACAAGGGCCAAATTAACCTCGATTTACATCACGCTGCAGAAGTTTTCCGACTCTGTTCATTATTACAGCTGTACCAAACATTTCCAGATCTTGTGTCAAGAAGACTTCCCGAGAGGATTAACGGGAGTGTAACACAAGTTACATGGCCCACGTCCCTCGCGCTTCACATCACAGGCCTCTTGTCCAACATCCCTGCCTCGTCGATCCGGTGTCTGCAACCCTTGCTCTGTCTCGGAGTCGGCTCAGGATTGCGGTGTAAGACGGTATGCGCTGAGGAGAAGCCACCGCAATTAGAGCTCCTAGACGCCACCTCCGAGGAGTGCTTACTGAGTGAGGGCTCTAACCAAAAACATTTTACAGACGTGAACTTGGCGCGTGAGTTTATCGCCGAGAGGCTCAAAGGGTTTGGCAATGGTCCAGCTGCTGGGCCTATTGTTGTGCTACGGGAGTTACTGCAGGCTGTGTGGTCGTATTATGATTGTGAAATCGTGCCGGGGTCTATTCATTGGCTTGATGTTATGGATGATTTAAAGTACGAGACTGTATTTGGTTAGATTTGAGGCCAAACGTAGCTCTATGTTTAATTGCTTAGTTCGATACCCAATTCCAATAGCAAGTCCCTCTCCTTTACTCTCGCAGGCAGTAGACTCATATCATGTTCCCCAACCACCGGCACATCACTCCAGGATCCCTGTGATGGTCAATCGAACTTCCCGTCTTGGCAGCCACATTCCGTTCAGCTGCACCCACCATCAGAGACACAGTTACACAGTTGCTGGGATTTCTTATCTTGTCACCGACACAGACCATTCCTTATCAGGGTTGAGTTACCGTGTAAAAACCCAGTGGATTGGTCTGCGCGCGGGGTAAACCACCTCCCACGATAGCTACACCACACTAACACATTCTAGGAAAAAATGTCCCGGCTAGAATTAGAATCTGGGGAAGGGGGGGATGCTCGTGATATCACCGTGTAGTAGGCGTCACAGAAGGTTTAATTTCTGATAAGGGTGTGTGTGTGTGAGTGTGTCTGGTTTATAATACAATGCTTTCGCCGCACGTTACATGTCAACGTCAACCTCAATTCCCCCTACTTCATCATACCTAGTTGTTTCTTTATTGTTGCCGTCAATATGAATCACGCGGAGAAAGGTGTATCAGAAAAGGGGAGTGATCATGAGCAGGCTAAGAACTATGATCATGCTGTTGGTGATGCTGGCGATGCTGCGGACCTGACGGCCCTTGGGTACAAGCCCGAACTCAAGCGTAATCGGTCAATGTTTACACTTCTTTTCCAATCATTAGCAATTGCTGCTGTAAGTCTCGCGCAATTCCTTCAATTGTATACAGTGGCTAATTGATGATAGATCCCCTATGGCTTCGGCGCACCGCTTATCAACTCCGTCTACGGCGGTGGCCAACTAACCATGTTTCTCGGCTGGATCATCGTCTGTATTCTCGACGAGTGCATCGCTATCTCACTAGGCGAACTTGCTGCTCGATGGCCTACATCCGCTGGTCCCTATTACTGGTCTTTCCAAATCGCATCGCCAAAGTACAGAACTGTCCTGTCTTTCATCACTGGCTGGACATGGCTTGTGGGAAATTGGACCATCACTTTATCCGTCAACTTTGGCTTTGCTTCTCTTCTCGCTGGAGGTATTAGTATCTTCTTGCCCGAGTACGACTGGCAGCCGTGGAAGCTCGTGTTGATCTTCTACGGACTTTGTGTGTTTACGTTCTTCATTGTCGCATTTGGCAACAAATTCCTGCCTACCGTGGATACTTTTTGTGCAGCTTTCACTGCTATTACCATCTTCATCGTTTGTGTTTGTCTGTCAACTAAGGCAGAGGAGGGCAGACATTCGGCAAGTTACACACTCGTAAGTCCGGCATTCCCCGATCAGTCGCTTGTTTACTAACCAACTAAGGGCAACTTTGATCCCAATCTGTCAGGCTGGGGAGATTTTGGTTTCTGGATCGGCGCTCTTCCATCTGCTTACACGTTCTCCGCCATCGGCATGATCACATCCATGGCTGAGGAATGCGGCGATGTTACAGTCAAGCTCCCAAGAGCTCTCGCCCTCTGCGTCCCCGTCGGCGGCATTGCAGGCTTGTTCTTCGTAAGCCACATCTATCCTCTCTTTCACATCAATTAACTAACAATCACCAGATCATCCCCATCTGCGCAACTCTCCCCCCTCTAGAAGACCTCCTTGCAGCACCACTAGGCCAGGTCCTCCCCATGATCTTCTACCGAGTAATGGGCACCCAAGCCGGCGGAATCGCCCTTACCGCACTGGTCCTCATTGTGACCCTCTTCTGCTCCATCTCCATCACAGTCGCCGCCTCACGAACAACATGGGCTTTCGCACGCGACGAAGCTATTCCCCTCTCAAGAGTCTGGTCAAAAGTCAGCAAGCGACACGGAACACCCATTATGGCTCTTCTCCTTACGACTGTCATCGAGATGCTTTTGGGTCTTATCTACCTTGGTTCAAGCTCTGCCTTCAACGCTTTTATCGCTGTCGGTGTCATCGGTCTCGCTAGCTCGTATGGTATTCCTATTCTACTATCCATGCTCACTAATCGAGCTGGAGTCAACACTGCGCCTTGGACTTTCGGCAAGCAACTTGGTTGGGTCATCAACGTTTTCGCACTAGCCTGGATTTGCTTTGAGATGATTCTTTTCTCTATGCCTGTTGCCATTCCTGTTAATGCTGTGACTATGAACTACGCCGTCGTTGTGTTCTTTGGCTTTATGGCGATGTCGGCAGTTTGGTACGTTGTGCACGCGAGACATGTGTACAAGGGACCACCAGAATCCGATGGCCTCAGCAAGTAGGATGGAAGTTTTGGAGTTTGGGATCGTTTCTCATGTTTTCAATGGGCATCGTCCCCTGTTATCTTGTATATACTTGTAGTTATCATCAATCGTAATGTCACCAGAGTGACCAGGGTCTGCTTTCTTCCTGAGAATTAACGTCGTGAAAGTGTGAACATAGCAGACTTGCCGAGGATCCCGGCGTCCATAGACACGGGTTTCCTGCGACTTGTTCGTGTAAAGGGGTCATAGTCGCCTCCAATTCCCATGATGGCTGTAATGTTCGACTCCAAAAACATTTCAAATGCCCTTTCCATGTCAGCATGTCTCCCTATGTGTGCTCATCGGATTTGATCAGCCCTGGCAAGATACTCAGGTGTATATCGCCCATTCTCCCCCCTCCCACTAAACTCCTCCATATCGCCCTCCTGAACATCAGCCAAATACCTATCAAACTTATCCGCAACATCAATCGCTCTCTTCAAATGCGCAAACGTCATCTTCTTCCTCTTATACTTGGCCAACTGTCGCCCCGTTGTAATAGAATTACGAATTTGTCGTCCGTTCATAGGATACTTTGCCAACTCTTCCAGATACAACTCAATATCATCAAAGTCGATACTTTCTTCCTCACCTAGACTCTTCAACCTTACTAGGAAGTTCTTCCAGATTTGCAGTCGCTGGTAGTCCTTCAACTTCTCGTACCGTAGAGCCAGCTGGATACGTGATTTGAAGGCCTCGTCAAATGTCCCCACGCGGTTAGTTGTTAAGATGAGAATACCCTCATAGTACTCCAAAGCTCGAAGGAATACTGACACCAAGGCATTTCTCTTCAAATCTTGCAAAGTACGCTGTTCAAGAAAGACCTCTGCTTCATCAAGAAGGACAACACAGTCCCAGACCTTCCCTAGATGAAACACAGATTCGAGATACTTCTCCACGTCTGCAGGTTCAGTGCCGATATCTCCGCACGTAACTGGATATAAAGGCTTCTTGGCTATTTCGGCCACGGACTCGGCTGTAAATGTCTTGCCTGTTCCTGGCGACCCGTGTAGGAGCATGATGAGACCACTTCCTTTGCTTTCGATAAGATCTGTGTTTTTCTCGGCGTCGAGTTGGTTAGTCACTAGAGCTAGCACAAGCTCCTTCATAGCTTCGTCTGCTACGAGACTTTTGAAAGCCTCCTTGTTCCAACTGACGTCTCGAATTCGATCGACCTCGAGATCAACTGCGTTTCAATGAGTATATCAGGTTCAAGGAATTGTTCTAGGAAAGTTACTTACCCCATTTCTTACGCCGCAAGTCAAACCCCGGAATCAATTTCGGGAACAAGTAAATCTCTGGCTCCTCAGGCTCGCTTCCATCCTTGGGCAAGTTGGGTTTTCGGCCTGATATATAACCTTCTTGTCTCATGTAACTGCTTCCTGGATGGAGTTCCTTATAGGTATCAAAGTCCACCATAAAACGTTGTCCCTACTGGGTTTCAGTACAATGCGCCAGCCTGAGTGAGGCCTACTTACCGCTTGTATCCTATCAGAATCACTGCCTTCATATGAGATGAGAGTTTTCTCGCGCAACTTCCAAAACCTCTTGCCTCGCTGCCTAAGTATTTCTTTTACCTTCGGCTTTGCATATGACAATGGTATAACGTTGAGATCCGTGATGTTGATCTCCCCACCTCTGTATTTGGGTGGAAAGTCGATGAACAGCTCTTTATCAACTGCAAAGAACTTTCCTGCATATCCGTAAGAACGTGTTTCCACAATCCACGTGTGTGTGCCCTGTTTATCTTGGTCCTTATCTGAATCATCCGTTTTCTTCTTCTGTTTGTGAGGGGCCGGTCGAGTGGTAGCAACGCGCCCACTATATCTGCCATTCTTGTCTGCGACGAGCGTATCTCCTGGCCGTATCAAGAACTCAATGGAATCACTTGAGACTTTTCCTCTCTTGAATTGATCGTCGATCTGATCGTAAAGCGGTGCGAAGTTACTTTCGATCCATTCAACGAGAAGTCCAACTAATTGGGCGTGTCTCTCTGACAAGGCTTCCATCTTGAAGCTAGTTCGGCAGTGATACCACCAGAGATGAGGGTCTTTCAAACTGCCCATCTCGTAGACATACGGAAAGTCGTCGCTGAATGAGGGGAAGAGGTCGAATAAGGCTTCAACTGCCTCAACCATTTCTTCCGTCACTAAAACGACATCCTGGCTGGCTGGTTCTGGTTCGGGAAGCGGTTGCTTTGCTCTCTTGGCTGCATTTACCGCGTCGTATTGGTAGTCCACCGAGTAATACTTGTAAACAATGAGTGATGCGCCTTGTTCTTCAGCGTAGTCACCGGGGTCTGTGATTGGGAATCGGCCCCTGAGGTCGACATCATCGCCAAATACTACCCATTCAGGAGGAGAAAGATAAACTGTCCGACTTCTTTCGTCGACACTGTCGTCATCGAGCTCGATTCTTTCTAGGCAATAGAAGAGCTGAACTTTGGCAGGCAATTCCATGGGAACAGTGGAGGCGTTGTCCGCGTCTTCTCGAAGGGTGGCATTTTCTTCTTCCAACTCCTCAACACGTTGGATTAATGCCTGCAATGTGTTCTCATCGACGAGAATCTGGTGGGAAGTAATATCCTCTCCAACAACCTCGGTAGAGTCATGAGATCCCTCCTCCTGTATTTGAGAAAGTCCATGAGCCTCGGTTGTCTCTCCCACATTTGATGGCTCACTTTCATGCTGAAGTCCAGTGTCGTTTGGCTCTGAAAGCTTTGCCTGTGCTTCTGTTTGATCTTTGTTGGCCTTGGTAAAGGTTGGGATTCGATAGCCTCGAGTCGATCCAGACGCTCTGAAGTGATATGGTATGGGAGCTGGGGGAGTGGGTAGTGCGAAGTTGTTGTTGAAGCCGTTGATACCGGCATTGGGTCCATTTGGCATAATAGGTCCATTATCTATTGCTGCAAGCTTATCTCTGTTACTAGCTCCTATAGCGTCTTCAGAGATGGTGTAATGTGTCTGAGCGGGCTTGACAACAGGTGGCAAAGGTGACCGTGCAGGTGCTGGGGGTAAGTTTTGATAGTCCTGAGGAGGCGGTGGAGGTGGAGGATTAAGGTTGACCCGTTCACGTTCATAATGTTCTGTGTAATCACTCAGTGGAATAGGAGAACGATCAATGGGAGGAGGTGGAGGAGGTGGCACCACCTGCACTTGATTGCGGGGAGTTCTGGGAAGGACCATGGGGGGAGGCGGTGGAGGTATTCTTCCTTTTGGGGCCTTTTGTGGAGGATTCCTTGTCCGAGCGTTTGAAGGGGCCGGTCGAGGTCTCCGAGGTATCGCCAACATTGAGGGTCTCGCGAACAGATTACCCTCTCTTCTCAGAAGTCGGCTAAGCTGCTTATGGATGTCTTCTTCTTCACTATCATCCTTATCATCATCCTTATCCTTCCTGTTCTTTGGGCCAGGCGATACGCTTCTTGTTGGTGAGTCCATGATTTGTTAGGTTTTTGGAGATAAACTGATTATGAGATGAAATGAGGAGGTGTTGAGGTGAGAATGAATCAGGCTGAGGAGTTGAAGCTCAGCCGCAAAAGCGCCTGACAAGGGTGTATGCATGAAGCTGCAGGGTGTCATCTTGATTATGCCTCGTGATTGCTCAGCCTTCAGCGCCTCCTCTCTTCTTCCGTTGTTGGCCTCTGAGACTCAAGTCGAATAGCTTCCGAGAAAGAATAGTCTTATCAGCACTCATTCAACATCCTCTATCGTGATGTCCGTCGACCTCGTCTTTCAGTCATGGTATAAGGGCGATGATGCGAGTAAGCAATCACTGGCCAATGAAACACTTCATACAAGCTTACTCCGTCAGATAAAGCGGGTATAGCGCAAGAGGCCTTCAAGTCGGTTAAGAAACACTTTGAACAGAGCAACTCGTTGAGCGGTGACGAGAAGGCTCTTTTGGGGAAGAAGTCGTCGTTACAAGACGTTGAAAAGGCAGTCAGCGATGCTTTCGCAAAGTACGAAGCTAAGAGCGAAGCCTCTAAAACACGGAAATGGCTGCAAAAAGCTTCTGAATCAATATGCCATTATGGTCAAGTACTCGATGTCTTTGTTCAGCATCATCCTGAATACGTCTCCTTGGCCTGGGGACTGATGAAGGTGATGTTTATCGTAAGTTGGCTTAGTCTTCGTGCTGAACCCCGATATCTCACCATCCTATACTAGAGCGTGGTCAATCATGGCGAGACACTCAAATTACTGTCGAAATCACTTTATGAGGTGGCCCAGCGTCTTCCACGCATCGAACATCTATCCGCCCTGTATCCGACCAAGAACATGAAGCTAGCCATCGAAAGCCTCTACTCTTGCATCATGGAGTTTTTACTAATAGCTCACTCATGGTGCAATGAGTCAAAATTCAAACATGTTTACCACAGCTTCACAAGACCACACGAGTTGCGATACAGCGATCTCTTACAGAGGATAGGCACTTGCACGGACAACATCAACGAACTTGCGACCGTGGGGTCACAGACTGAGCTTCGAGTTATGCATAACACCCAGTCATCGAAGCTCAACGAAATCATCTTAAGTTTGCAGACCAGTGAGAAGACTAGGCAAGCACAAATAGATGGCCTCAATTGCGCTATTTCGAGATTGGAGATTTCTAGTCGAGACCATGGCAGGAAGCTCGACTTGATCATGCAGTGGCTCGAGGCTTCTGGGTTGACAATTAACGACTTGTTAACAAAGATAGAGAGTATGTGACATTCCAAAATGAGTTCAAGGTCTTTTTGCTGACGTGTATCCAGCTTTTCACTCTATTCAGACAAGTGCGCAACTGGATACCAACCAAAAGCTCTCCTCTCTGCAGTTATCCCAAGCATTGGCAACCTTCTCTCAGAGCCTTGAAGATCCCAAGTCCTTGTATAAACACCACCTATTCCTTCGCAATCGACGGGCGTCGGGTAGAGGAGCAGCAATATCCACCAATGAGTTCTGGTTGTCTCCAAAACTCGCCAGATGGTCCTCTTGTCCACATTCTTCCCTCACCATCATCAGAGGCAGCTTCACGACCCGCTGGGCGATCCAGGATTTCGCAATAGATATCATTCAAGCAGTTACCATGATGAGCATACCAGCGCTTTGGGTTTTGGGTAGTGCAAACAAGACGAGCCCCAATGCAATGCTAAGTCCAGCGGATTTGGTGAGATATCTGACGTATCAAGCGTTGCAAGTTGAGGGAACAGTTACGACAGAAAAGCAAATGTCGTTACGACATTCGCAACTCGAGGAGGCCAAAACTAGTCAAGATTGGCTCACATTCTTCAAGTTAATCATTCAAGACTTGGGAGGGCAGATTTATATCATCGTTGATCTTGCAACAGTGAGTCCTGGTCCGAAAGGATCTGGCCAAGTCAGCTTGATCTACCAACTCAACGAGATGCTAAAAGAGCTGAGCAACAAGGGATCACACAAGAGATCGCGAACAAAAGTCAAGATTATTTTGCTTGTCTATGACTATAACTGGATGAGCTTGATCCCGAGGGAAATTTATGATCATCTTGTCCCAGTTAAGATATCTGGAACTAAAGGACTGCAGGGCAGAAGAATGCGGACAGCCGTTCATACACGGATTCTACCAAGACAGAGAGCAAAGGTATAATTAAAGCAGCAATAATAACCTTGGATTAAGCACCTGCAGATGATACAAACAGAATAGGTAAAGTGATAAGATCTGACGCGAGGCGCAATGTCATGACTCAAATACAAGTATATGAGTCAATAAATATTAAGCTTCAACTCTTATTATGCAATACGAGAAATTCATTCTCTCACTGCCTGCTACATCGTGTTCATAGTCAAGCTGACTCTATCTTGCAGTGCTCACGCGGCACAGTTGCAATTGGTTCGGTGAAGTGACTCAGCCAAGGCAGGCTACTTTATAAAACACCACATATCCATGTCACCAACCAGCATAACTCTCAACGATTATATCCACAAGTTCAACATGGCACATCATGCAGAAAAGCCACCTTGGGAGGCTCTCGCCTCGGTATTTGAGCTGAGACGTACCAATCCTTGTCAACATGGCGCGTACAACCTTCACGCCCGTATACAACCAGACAGCAAAACAAAACTCGCCAACTTTGTTCAAATCTTTATGCAGAGTCTCGCTGAAGATGCAGCTCAACAACGCAAGCAGTATCCAGAGAAATACGACGTCCCCGACGAGAATGAAGTAATCATTTCAGATGAAGCGGCAACCAAAATTGAATCAACAGTCTGGCGGTGGCATCCTGAGGAATATTGGCCAGATGATGATGACGACCTCGATGTCTTCAAACAACCAACTGCTGGAAAATTATGCCCTCATATAGACGAGTCTGATAAGTGCGGATGCGTCTTGCCCTTCAGAGAACGCAAGATGTCTGCGTTCCAGCGACAGCAAATCCCCAACGACTGTTACGAGTTTGATACATACAACCTCGAATCATTCCGCAATGTCGAAGTTGTTAAGACTTTAATACTCCACGGAGAGATGGACCCAATACTTCGTTCATGCGCATACGAAGGTTCTCATCTAGCGAAATGGTGGGAGCATCAAGAATGCCAGTGCACATCAGCGACTCTCGGATGGAGAAGAATATGTGGAAATGGAATCAAGATGTACATGATACTCAACCTTCTACGCTACTTTCCCCAAACATGGGATGAGAACGGATCCCCTGTTGACGATTATCGCAAGTTGAGGGCATACCAGCAAGCAGCCCGATGGTGTACAGAATCTGGATATAAAAGCGATATCGCGACATACCCACATAGGGACTTTCTTGGTATCAGGAAAAACCAGTTCAGGTGTTTTCCTCGACCCCTTGATGTCTCCCGTTGGAAACACGTTATGAGGTTCGATCAATTTGGTTTTGAAAGATATCAGAAGGGTTTGACCTATTTCGACGACTCTGATTATGAACCGATTACCATATCTAGCGGGAAACCTGGCATCAAGTCGGGCGAAGAGTCTGATGACGATTCTGAAGCCGAATCTAGTGATGATTCAAGCGATGAATCCAGTGCCGAATCCAGTGGTGAGTCCAGTGATGAGTCTGAAGAGGAAGATCCTGAAGAGATCAGAAATCGCTTCTATAAGCTCGAGTTCTATCCATATGGTCTCATGTCCTACGAAGACTTCCTCAACTTCGAAAAGCCTATGGGCTTCCAACCTCTCCCATCAGATATAAAACACGTCCGCTGGATCCTCTGTCAGCAAGGCCTTCCAGTCGAATTGTCCGACTGTATCCTCGAACACGCTGATTACATCCCTCGAGGAAGACTGCCAGTACCTGGAAAACCACTGCATCCTCAATGTACGGATGAACTGGGCCGCTACCTTGAACATTGCTGGCAACTTATTGTTAGATGCTACATGTTAGGTCATGAACTCAGAGATAAGATGGACATTGAGGCTTTTGTACGGGAAGAGGTGAAAGATTTCGTCTATGAGCTGTTCAAGTGTGAATGTGATGGTGCGTACGAGCTTCTTTATGGGTTTGATGCGGAACCCCCCGAGGACTCTGAGGTTGAGAGTTAGACAATGGGGCACCTTCTTTCAATTATGTATTATGTTAATCTCTTAGCGCCTTGTCTGTTGTTTTCTGTACATTGCGTTTGCGGGAAGTTGAGAGAGTGGGAAAATGACTAGATGACCAAAGTAGTCAGATACCAACTGACAAGCGATTTTGACAACGTCTTCTACACAAATTCTCAAGAATGAGCTTTACTGGCTTTGTTGGGGGCTAGGTAAGAATGCTTCGGTCATTGTCTCAGCATTCCGGCAATCTCTATGGTTTTCGGGTATCACTACTTTACAGGAGTCGCGTTGAACGAATTATAAGCCCTGTTGCCTTGGGCCCTGATGTACAGTTGGAGAATTACATTTTTGGGTTTTTGGCACAGGCCGAAATGCATTGACTTTAGTCCGGTGACTGCCTTAACTCACGCTCAGACGGAGGAATCGCGACGGTCTTCAGTCCTCTCCTTTCCATAACCCGTGATGACGACAAGACTGAATATCAACACTCACCATCCCTGATCCTCACCATGGTAGCGTTTCCAAACGAGGTCTTGCATCAAATATTTGCCGAACTAGAGGATCGACTGCCTCTAGAAAGATGGCATATGTATGGAGCTCGTTTGGACCATCAAGGCTCAGCCACGCTCCGCAACCTCTGCCTGGTCTGTCGCCAATTCCGACACATCGCACAACCTTTACTATATCAGACCGTTATTACTGAAGGTCGCGATGGCGCAAGAACTGTCGAGACTCTTCTTCTTAGAACATTCGTCGAGGACCCGCATCTTGGAGAGCAAGTTCGCACTGTTTCTTTAACAGACAATGCTGATCATTCAGCCAAAATGGACGTATTGGGGGAAGCTGCAAGGAAAGAGATCATTCAGTCAGCGTGGAAGAGTTTGAGCCTTCCACCTGCCCTAAAACGTTACATGAAGGAAAATCATCATATGTCTTGTGGCTTTGCTGCTCTCATCATAGCATATATGCCTCTTGTGCAGGTTGTCGATTGCACTACAGAAGGCCTGGCAGTCCCGTTCTATTGGCTGTTGAGTACAAGGACGGATATGAGAAGGCCAGTATGTCCTATTGATCCTCGAAGTATTTTTTTCGACTACGAAGATGAGGATGGGGGCATTGAAGACCAAGACCAAGACCAGGGTATTTCGGAGGCTACATTTGCAAACTACTGCTTTCCAAACCTTACCGACGTTCGTATCAGGGCGGTGGTCGGCGAAAAGGACATCCAGAGCGCTTGGGTGATCGAAGATCTACTTTTCAATCGTTCGCTCAAAATACTACGGACATTCGGCACCGCCTGGTATGGCACGGAGCTCTCTCACTTTAAATGGCCTACACACAAGAACTACAACCTGGAGTATTTAGACCTCATGGAAACATACATTGACGCCGAGGGGCTACTGACAGTTCTCACGCGCTGTCCGAACCTAACGGGAATAGCGATAAGGTTGCCTGACGAGTACAGGAAGCTGCTGGATCAATACGAAACGGAAGACAGTGAAAACGCTGATTGCATCATCAACCTCGATGACTTCGGGAACGTTCTTCGAAAATTTGGTCAAAATCTCGAAGAGGTCGATTTCAACACTTTCTTTTATGACAGCTATAGCGCAGACTATCTATGTCGAAGCCCCATTTCAGGGTTAATTGGTTCCCTCCGAGAGCTCAAATCCCTGCGACACCTCAAACTCAGCAAAGAAGCGCTAATCGGAGAGAGTGAGTCGTTCTTGCGATTGAGTGATGTTCTACCGGAATCAATTGAAACTCTTTATCTGCATTGTGGTAAAGTTTACGAGCTAGAGGATTGGGTCGAGTTTGAACGTGAGCTGTATAAACAGGAAGTTTACAAACTGCTTCTCGACGGTATGCCTAATCTCCGCGAGATTCGGATGGAGAGATACGATGATTGGCATGAGTTTGGTCAGTACAATCCAGATCTTGATGATGTTCCGTATTTCGATGCTGATGATCCAGAAGATTATTGTAATCCAGAGGATTTGGATTACTTTCGGAGTGAATATATCTATCCGAAGGAGGCTGAGTGGCCAGCTGAGCTGCATGTCAATGGCTGGGATGTGGACATCGTCGAGGCGCGCCTTTATGAGATACGTGGAAGGCCAGCGTGTAACCGCAACATTATCACTCTGTCAAGGAAGACATGAACGGACTCTGCTTGGGCCCAGCTTGATGCAGATCAAGGACGGGACGCTCGACTGAGATGTTGCATGCAACCTTGTGGCCCATGTCCTGTCATCTGTAGCCTATCATAAAATACAAGTCATCGAACTCGCTAATCTGATCCCCTGATCTTTGTTCCCTCCTCAAAATACGTCGATACAAGATGTTGAAGTGCGAGAAGAGAGATCTTACTTAACATATGGCGTGATGGGCGCAGAAGAGCACAGTTCACTTCAAGCTGTTATTGCTATAAAACAAGATTGATGCAGCTTACCTGATAGAGCCCTCGAATAATAATCCAGGACATCATCATGGGTGTACTTCGGTGGTAATATTCCCGGTAGATATGATCACTAATACGGAGAGCATTGCGAGGTCATAGCATGCATCGGAGTGGCAGCATGAAATCAACACATCATAACCAAGTGGAATAAGTCCTTACCTATACAAGTAACGTGCATGAAACCATATCTGTAGCCAGCAAATAATGCTGCATCTTTCTTGGAGCTAGTCTCAAACCACCATGACATACATCTTGTCCGAACAGTCACAAAAGCCACCTTGCCTGCCGGAACCAAAATGCGAACCAAAATCCCAAGGACCAACACAAAAACGCAAGCAAAAATCTCGCTGCAGTCATCTTTATCAGCTATGGCAGCCTAGCCCAGCCTGCATCAACACACCCCCTCATCCCAAACCTCACCCGCCATTGGTCAACCATCGACCAACTGACCTAGATACAGTTACATCGAAGCCCGCGTCCTAACCAGTTTCCTCTGCAGATAAAAAAGAAGTTGGGGGCCGTTGGTCTATAGGGCTGTTGGTACAGTGAAACAAAAGTGTATCAGCAGATGCTCATGATGGTTGCCTCTTGTGGGACGGGACAGATGTTTCAAAAAGGGTGTCATGGCCCCCGATTTTTCTTTTTTTCTTTTTTGCACTTTCTGTTGTGAATAACTTCACTTTTGCCTTTTATTCTTCAATATGGGAGTTCCCCACATAAATGCCCGCCAAGAGGTGCAGGTTATAACGCAGACTGTTTACCTCCCCACGACCACTTACACCACGCAAGTCACGCTAGGTGTAGCTTCGGCTCCAGCCACGGACCGTCCCGTCGTGACGTCTCAACACAGCGGCGATGGGCTGAGCAGTGCACAAATCGGAGCAATAATCGGATCCATCGTTGGAGTTTTTGTACTCGCTTTTGTTGTGGTATGTTGCTGCCGAAGACCGAAGCAACCCAAGAAGCGGAGGAGTTATCGAAGTAGTTATGCGGACTCTTCAGATGGTTGGTCTGAGAGGATGCCGTATGAGGGCTGGACGAGGCCTGTGCCTATTCCTGTTGCTAGACCTGTTCCTGTTCAGTTTCCATCGCCGGTTGTACAGAGGGAGCAGATTCCGGGTGGACCGAAGTTTCCGACTTATAGGGCGATTCCTATTCCTAACCCAAGAAAGGGAGAGAATCCACCGAGGACATATTGGCGATAGGCTGTCATGTCTGCCAGCAAAACAGTTACGGGATGAATGAGTTATGAGAAATGTGAAATGAAGGGCACGACGAATGAAATGGGCGGTGATGGGGAACGAGACTATTGTTCAGTCAAGGCGTCAGACGGGAGGCATTTATGATCAGCAATCGAGCGAGCGAGCATTTTCATCTATTATCCACGACATTTAATAAAACATAATGAATATCGCATAGTCAAACACATTCATATAATATATACACTAATTCATCATCATCATAATCTCATCATCTCTCGTCTCATTCCTATCCGCCAACGCATTCTTGCCATGCTTAGACAACAACCTTTGTCTTATGGTTACACTTATGCGCATTGCTAGCAAGAGTCTTCTTCTTCTGCCACTGCTCGAAGCGCGCAGCAACAGCCCTCTTGCTCTTGGGGTTAGCAGAGGTCTTGTCTCGTGGAGGAACGCCCTTCAGGCTAAGAGCGAACTGGGCAGCAGCACGGCCAGCAGTCTTGGTGTTGAGAGTCAGAGCTCCCCAGTGGATGTTGTTGATGGTGTCGCATTCCAAGTGGTAGCATGGATCGGTCTCAGCATCAGCGCCGGTAAAGATTCCGGAGGAGGGGATGCCGAGTTCGACGAAGGCAGCGTAGTCAGAAGATTCACCAAACTCCCTATAAGCTGTAAGCATCTTTGTTGTGAGTAGTGAATGTTTTACTTACTCCCACTCAACGGTCTTGCCCTTCTTACGGAGCCAAGCAGCCAGGATATCTCCTCCAACTCGGTCGGCGGGCTTGCTAGCCTGGACCCAGTACTTGGGCTTAGGAGAACCGATCATGTCGTAGTTGAAGTAGAATCGGATTCTGTCAGCTTCCTCCTCGGTGAGCTGTTCGCCATAGTAGTAAGACCCAGCAAGGCCGCTCCTGTATCACAAATCAGTCAACAGCAGAGAGACGTGGATTGTGTCACTCACTCTTCAGCACCCCACCAAGCAAAGCGGACCTTGTTCTTGTAACCAGTGTACTTGGTAAAGGACTTGGCAATCTCAAGAATACCGGCAGTTCCACTGCCATCATCATTGATACCGGGACCAGCTTGAACACTGTCAAGATGAGCACCCATCATGACAACATTGTTAGGGTCACCCTGCTTAGTCTCCGCGATAATGTTCCAGGTCTCACGAGTCTCGTAGAACGAGTCCACCAGCAAAGTGACCTCGAGCTTCTCGCCACCCTCAATGCGCGTTCTCCAGGCAGTTCCAACTTCAAGAGGAATCACGCCAACAGGTACGATGAGCTCAAGGTTCTCAGCACTGAGAGTCGCACTGGTGATACCCTCGCCAGGTTGGTTGTTGACGAGGAGAACACCACGGGCACCGGCCTTCTTTGCGAGCTTGAGCTTATCTGAGATCGCACATGAGCCGCGCTTCACGAGGGCGAGTTTATCCTTGGCATCAACACCCTCCCATTGGTCAGCAAAGCATCCAGATCCGCGCTCATCGTCAATTGGCACGAGAACAAGAGGAGCAGTCACACCATCGGGGGTAGGTGTGCCGACGTTGTAGATGAGAGTGATGACATAGACATCCTCACCATCAGGTCCTCGGACCCAAATATCCTTGGTCTGCTCGAAGGTGTAGTTGAAGGGCTGGATGTAAGTGTTGAGATGCTTTCCGTATTGACCCTTGAGCTGCTTGGAGATGTAGTCGACGGAAGCCTTGTAGCCGGGGAAGCCAAAGGCTCGGTTGCCGCCGTTCTTCTTGGCGATTGAGTTGAGGTCCTCAAGAGTCTTGCGAAGCCTGTTGATGTTAGTGGTGTTTTGTCAATTGAGATGAGTTTTGACATACTTTGACTTTTTAATGTCACCCTCAACTTGACTGGGAGTCAGCTTCTTGGTAGCCGACACCTCAGAGAATAGGAGAGCTCCGCAGAGCAAAGCATTAAGTAACTTCATGGTGAAAATTGTCAATCGAGTAACAATGCCTCTAGAAGACGAGAATGTAACCTGAGGGTCCCCCAACAATGGGACAGACCCTTCCTTTTTATACCAATACAGCTGTCATCCGTATAGCTACAGCTACACAACCTCGATGCAACACAGTCTAGCGAAGCTCACATTTTACCCCATCCAGAAACTGATCAGACGGTTGAACCTATCGGTAGACGATGCGAAAATGGCAGGTCGCAACAATACAAAGTCTTGGCATCGACTGGTGCTCACGACCCATGTCGTGGCGCCAACGATAAACAAGCATGGCAGAGATAAGATCTACAAGGAGGTGCGGGGTGGAAGCCAGGTCCGGGAGGGTAATGATAGGTTCGAGCAAGTGGCGGAGGAACTATTGTAAAAGGTTTGAGGACTTTTGAAGAGGGTGAATAGGTATGCTTCCTTTTAGCTAGACTGGTATGGAGAGCTGGGGTGAATGGCCGAGGATGATGGTGTCTTATCAATGAGATGGGTCAATTAGTTCAGCAAGTTTACTCAGCATCATGACATGAATCGGTAAAAACTGACGGCCAGCTTATGGTGTCATACATGGAAAGCTGATGTGCTTGTATTCTGATGAATTGAGGAAGTGAGAATGGATCTTTGAAGCACAAAGGGCAAAGACAAGAAACAAGTCAACCTCCTTCTGCAGTTAAATGTCTAGCATATCTATCTAGAGGCCTCAATAGTTGTAATAACAAGAAATGGTTTTTGGCTTGGACTGCATTTAAGCTTAATGCGTAGCTTAACTTCACCCAAAACTTCATGATGCCGATGCTCCCGGGTAACCCAACGGCTTTCGGTTCTCCCAAAACCGAGCACGATCTCCTGACACCTTCACCGCCTACCGCATTCCGCCCTCTCAACCTTCTAGCCCGTGTTCTAGAACGGGTTTAAGAGGATACACTCGGCATTGGCGGGGCACATCTAAAGTTTCTGTCATACCAGCCCCGCCACCTTTACCATTAGCTAACAATGTATGTGTCCCGTGGCGTGCTTAAGTCGTCGGTTCTCGTATGAGAAACTCTTTTTTCCTTTCCTCTCTTTATTCTTCTCTAATCTAAAATACATAATTATTCAAAATGGCTTCTCAGGTCCCTCACGTTCCGCCTCGCGCTGCTACTGTCCACTCGGCGACGGAGCTCATCGGAAATACTCCTCTTGTCAGACTTAACAAGATCCCCCAGTCGCTGGGCATCGAGTGCGATGTCTACGTCAAGCCAGAACTGTTCAGTGCTGGAGGCAGTGTTAAGGATAGAATTGCTCTACGCATGATTGAAGAGGCTGAGAAGAGTGGAAGAATTAAGCCTGGTGACACTCTTATCGAGCCTACCAGTGGAAACACGTAAGATCACCAGATTCGAAGCTCTCGGATCTCAGCTGACAGTAACAGTGGTATCGGTCTTGCTCTCGTCGGAGCTATCAAGGGCTACAAGACTATCATCACACTCCCCGAGAAGATGTCCGCCGAAAAGGTCTCCGTCCTCCGTGCCCTCGGCGCCACCATCATCCGTACTCCTACACAAGCTGCTTGGGATGCCCCCGAGTCTCACATTGGTGTTGCCCGCCGTCTCGAGAAGGAGCTTCCCAACGCCCATATTCTCGACCAGTACAGCAACGAGAACAACCCTCTCGCCCACGAGTTCGGCACCGCTGAGGAGATCTGGGAGCAGACTGGCGGCAAGATCAACGCTATTGTCGCTGGTGCCGGTACTGGTGGTACCATCACTGGTCTTGCTCGTGGTCTTAAGAAGCACAACCAGGACATCAAGGTCATTGCTGCGGATCCCCACGGCAGTATCCTTGCTCTGCCTGAGCTTTTGAACGAGGAGCATGCCAATGAGTCTTATAAGGTGGAGGGTATTGGATATGATTTTATTCCCGATGTGCTCGACCAGCAGATCGTTGATAAGTGGTACAAGACCGATGACCGACAGTCTTTCCACCTTGCTCGACGACTTATTGCCGAGGAGGGTATCCTGGTTGGTGGCAGTTCCGGTTCTGCCATGGCTGCCATGCTCCTCGCTGTCAAGGAGTACAACTTTAAGAAGGGCGATGTTGTAGTTGTTGTCCTGCCTGACAGCATCCGAAGCTACCTCTCCAAGTTCGCTGATGACGACTGGCTCGCCGCCAACGACCTCCTCCCCGTCAATGGTGTTGAATCCACTGTCAACGGAAACAGCCAGAAGAAGACCTCCGACCCTTACGAGGGCGCCACCATCGCTTCTCTCCGCCTCAAGCCCGTCACATCCGTCGGTGCTAACTCTTCCTGCTCCGAGGCCATCGAGACCATGCGCGACAAGGGCTTCGATCAACTCCCCGTCCTTTCCGCCAACGGCAACAAGCTCGTCGGTCTCGTCACACTTGGTAACCTCCTAAGCTACATCTCCCGCGGCCGCGCCACCGCCCAGAGCCCCGTATCAGACGTCATGTTCGACTTTGCGCGCCTCGACGAGATCGTCACTGATCCTCGCGAATTCGCTTCCCCCATCAACCCCGGCAAGCGTAGACAATTCGTCGAGATCACAAAGGACACACCCCTCACCACACTCAGCAAGTTCTTTGAGTGGAACAGTGCAGCCGTCGTCACCGAGAAGACTGACGACTCCAAGTCTCTGTCCAAGCCTATTGCTATTGTTACAAAGGTTGATCTCCTTACATGGATGATCAACAAGAAGCTGTAGATGGGAGAAACCTCGCGAGAGGAGGGGGGAACGAGTACTCATGTTTTCAACGACATTCACGTCTGGCGTTCCAGGATACCTTAGAGAAAAAGATGGGATTTTTTTGATAGACTGAATTTTGGGCGGTAGACTCAACATCTACATGGCATTTGCGATGGGAATCAGCTGCGTAAATTAAAAAATGTCATTAATATACTTGTGTCATCCCATTTCTCCCCCCTTTGTGATGTATTGATCGTCGATGTTTATATTCGCTGAGCGATCCACCACCACCACTTGTCTGCACCAGGACCATCGCCAGTGACGTTTCCAGGGAGAACATCAACATCGATGTCGAACTCTTGGAGCTGGCTGAAGGTGAACTTGGAGGAACCGTACTCGCCCAGCCAAGAATCCTGCTCCTCTGAGCCAATGTCGTCAGATCCGACGCCTGAGTCCAGCAGTCCCTTGCTTCGCGAAGCACGAATTCTCGTCAGCTCGGCTTCCAGGTTGGACTTGACAAGTGTCGATGGCAGGGCGGTGAAGAGGTCCATCTTGTTGGCGGCGATGAGAATAGGGATCGCAACCTTGGCCTTGGCGTTGGCAGCGCGCTTCTGCAGGAAGAGCAGCACGTCGTAGAGGTACGCAGCGGTGGGCGCAAGAACCTCGGGTTCGCCAATAGCAGCGGCATCCACCAAAAAGACAACAGCCTTCAGTTTTTCAGTACGGTCCAGCTTGCCCATCGGCACGTTTCGCAGCTTTCCATGACCAGGAGTATCGACAAGCAAGAACTTGGTATATGTACCATCATGGGTGTCGTGGTTACGGTACGAGTGCTTGTTTTCAGAGTCGGTAGAGGCGTTGAGCTCGACATCGTGCGACACCTGGGAGGTATGCGTCTCGGTACCAGAAGCGCCGCGCTCAAAGAGTGTGAGAAGTGACGTCTTGCCAGCGTTGGCGGGACCGAGAAGGAGGACGCTGGGGGCAACGGTGTATGTCCTTGATGAGGAGAGGATCAGGTGAAGAATTATAGGAGCACCGATGATGATAATTGCTCCAATAATGATTGTGGCGAGCGAGGGTGTCATGATAGCCTCGACTGTTGCGATGAAGTTGGCCATGGTGGGAGATGTGCGGCACCAATTGGCGCCTGAGTCGTCGCGGTAGCTGTCGATGGTACAGTAGAGCAGAGGGCAGTCCAGACTTCTTCGCGGGTTCACCACAGCCTCGTTCACGTCGAATGCGCGAGTTGAATGACGCTATTCAGACAGTTGGCTGTTAGTTTGACAAAGCTGTGCGAAGCGATATCTGGCCAGCCCACTGGAAGCTCCTAGACCTGCATCCCCACATCGGTCATCAGCCTCAGTCACAGCCACGAACGACAGGAAATACGTTGTGTCCAATGAGCGAAGAAGTCGAAATCCCACTGAACAGAAAGGGGATAAGGGGGAAATGGGACGTAATCAGCCACAAAAAGACCCTGTTAATTAAAGGCAATGGCAGTGCCGGTTCCCTAGTGCAGAGCCTAGGGGAGCCCCAAACTTGCGCTCTCCCCGCGAGAGAAGAGGAGAAGTGAAGTCAATTGAGTACTTTACCTAACTTTAGTAGACCTTATGATATTATAGTGTTTGGATATTGGACTTGAATTTAGAGTAGATCACTATTATGCTCTGTACTCACTAACTAAATGGTAATAATACTCTAAAAATAAGGATAAAAAGAACCAACTTCACTTCTCAGCCCTGAACTTTTCTTGCGGGCGGCTTTCCCCATAGGGGAGGGTCTGAGCTCAGCCTCTCGGCATCACGGCTTCATAATACGTAGGCCTACTCCACGCGCTGCCTTCCAAAATTCAGCCAAGACTCAGCCAAGCCCATTCACTTTTTCCCCTTCCTCCATCCTTCACTGCTTCTCTTTTCTTATCTCGTGTGTACAAGCCTGATAGATAATGTTTATGTACGAATAGTCGACTTTCTCAATCATCTTTCGTCTTACCTAGTATCGCGTCCAACCGAATTGTTCCTCCCCGCGCTACAAGCCAGCCTGCCATGGGGAGCATCAGTACCAGTTCCACCTCCGGCCAAACCGCGCCCATCCAGATGACGGGTAAATCGAATGCCGCTACGCCAAAGCTGAATAACGAAGTCGAGATGGGCAGTCTACCGGGAGATTCGCAGGCTCAGGAGGAGGATATCATGCAGATCGCTAGGATAGGAGACGTACCAGCCATGGAGAAGCTTTTCGAGTCGGGAGAGTACGATGCGACCTACCATGACGATGAGGGTATTACGCCCTTACATGTGAGTTACAAACGATGCGACGATTGTTGGGATGATGAAGGATTTCAGCTGACACTGCGTACAGTGGGCTGCGATTAACAATCAATATGCGATGTGCAAATTCTTGATCGAACACGGCGCCGAAATTAACAGAAAGGGCGGAGAATCCGTAGCAACAGCTCTTCAATGGGCCGCTCAGCGATGCCATTACTATACCGTCAATCTGCTCCTCCAGCACGGCGCCGACCCTCTCATCACCGACGCTCAAGGCTACAACACGCTTCACATCTCCACTTTCAACGGCAACGTCCTCCTGATTGTCCTCCTGCTTCACCAGGGAATCCCTGTCGACGTTATCGACACGTTCGGCCACACTGCGCTCATGTGGGCTGCGTACAAGGGATTCCCTCAATGCGTTGATCTGTTTCTTCGCTGGGGCGCAAGCGTTCATGCGACAGACGAGCAAGGCTTCACCGCGCTGCACTGGGCGCTCGTCAAGGGAAGCCCGGGATGTATTCTCAAACTTATCGAATACGGCGCCGATCGATTCGCAAAGACACAGACGGGTAAGACTCCTGCTGTGACGGCCAACGAGCTTAATACGGAGGGCGCCTGGCACAGAGCGCTTCGAGAATGCGGTTTCAACGAGGACGGTCATCCTGCGGTTCCGCCTTGGCCTGGTGCTAGCTATTTCTTGAAGGACAAGAGAGCTTTTGTTACGAGGTTCTTGTTCATCTGGCCGTTTGTTCTGGTTTGGGCCATGCTTATGGCTGTTTCGAGTGCGCCTGTCTACATTGGCGTTCCCCTTGGATTTGCTGTGGTTTACGGTGTTCAGTGGGTTGCTCAGCAAGTACTGGAATATGCGCCTCCCGATATGCGACACTTTCACAAGACTCCTTGGCTCACCGGTATCTTTGCGGCCACGCTCTTCTTAACAGCTGTGAATTGGTTGACGACAGTCCTCTTTGCCACAACACTTGGCGCGAGTGAGGGTCACGGCCATACCTTTCTCAACCTCTTCTTCGGTATCTTCTTGGGCTTCACCGCGTACTTCTACATTGCTAGCATGAGATACGACCCGGGTTTTGTGCCAAAAATGAACGGAATTGCGGAGCAGAAAGCTGTCATCGACGGACTTTTGTCGCAGTGGAAATACGACGAGACCAACTTTTGTGTTACTTGCATGATTCAGACGCCTCTTCGAAGCAAGCACTGCCGCCGTTGTCAACGATGTGTCGCCAAGCATGATCACCATTGTCCTTGGGTTTACAACTGTGTCGGCATTAACAACCACCGACACTTCTTCTTCTACCTCATCTCGCTGACTTTTGGTATCATCTCATACGACTTTTTACTGTACTACTGTAAGTTCAAGATCCCCTACTCTGACGTTATGCCCAGGCTGACAATGTTGTAGACTTCGACACCATCAGCAGCAACGCTTCGGATAGCTGCAACGTTCTTAGCCCGAACCTTTGCAAGTTCATCAATGCTGATTCGTACACTGCGATCTTGGCCGTTTGGATTACGCTTCAACTCCTCTGGGTCACCATGCTTTTGTTTACCCAGTTCATCCAGGTAGCTCGAGCTATGACTACGTATGAGAACATGTTTGGTGTTAGGGACGGAACTGCTATTACCGCTCTCACATCTACTGGCGCCCCTCTCGACCCCAACCACCCGTCTCTATCCGCGACAGCAACCCCTGGTGGTCACCACCACAAGCACAAGGGCGGCATGCTCAAGTCTTTGAGTCGTACCCTTGGTGTCGACCCCTTTATCGAGACCATTACCGGCAGAGGTGCCGTTTCTACCAAGAACAAGCGCAAGAAGAAGAACCCCTACAGCCGAGGCTGCATTGCCAACTGCAAGGACTTTTGGTGCGATCCCGCGCCCATTTTCGGCCAAAGAGAGAACGGAGCTGCTGTACTTGGTGGCGAGAGAGTTGACTACACAGCCATGTACGAGAGTCCTGGTCTGATGCAGTTGACGGGTCGTAGAGAGCGCGGTGGCTACGAAGCCGTTGGAACGGAAGAGGTTTAGACGATGACGAGCTTTGCTTATGGGAACTGAGGAGTCGTTAACCGGGACACGTTATACGACCGGCGACAACTACATAGAGATTGGTGGTAAATGACGTGTGAATGATGCATTACGACTATATGCTGGTACTTGGGAGAGTATTCTGGTAGACCAGGGGCTTCGAGAAAGAATAGAGGCGTCTTCATTATGACCATGCTCCTCTTTTTGTTGTACTCCAGTGGAAAGTGCTCAGTTGGGTACGGGATATATGACGAGAACTGTATACTAGCAGTGGTGTAATGTTAACCTTAGCGGTAAGGGCGTTTAGATCAAGAGATTGTATTTCGAAGTTTGAGTTTCAGAGCTGTCAGAAGTTCCTGTGAGGCCTGCAGGATCTAGATTACCATGAACTATTGCCAACTAGGACCATAGCTCCCGTGCTGATCGGTTACAAACGGTCAGATCGTTACTGAAGAAGGCTACAAAGCGTTCGTGTCGTCAAAGAAGCTAAACTAGCCTCCTGCTCGTGTAATACATATCGCGGAAAAACTGTCTTCAAGAGCTGCGAACACGTTCTCGGTGGCGAGCTTGAAACATGATATATCAACAAACTTCGCGAAACCCCCAATCGCAACTCAAACCCAAGACTCGCCTCGTTCCAACTCCAATCAAGACGTCCAAACCCCAGCGATCTTGCGGGCCTCCGATCTCAAAGATCGCAGTATCAGCATGGAACTCGGTCAGAGAAGGAAGTGTAGGTGATATGTGATATTCACGGGAACTTTAGCAAGGGTTTCCTGGGTAAGATATTCTTGCGAAGCAGGGGTTCTGTGGAAATGTGACTGGTAGTGTTATCTTACGGGGAGAGGTGGTCAGCATTTGTCAAAATAGGGAATTCGGCAGTTGAGTTGTGATCTTGCATTGCTGCAGGATCTGGTTTCGTGTTGATTAGGGGAGAGGAGGGTATATGAGATCGGGTTAAGTTCTCGGTGACAAAAGGTCCATCATAGCGTATACCTGCTATTGTTGATGAGAGGAGAGTGAGAGTGGGATTTACAAGGTCATTCCCACTTTCTCAACGGTTGCAGGGGTAGACGGGCCGCTGTTTCATCAACGCTCGTCCCGCGCAGAGCATTAAGTTGAGGTGGACCTCTTTAGTAAACCAGAATCAGAATCTTGAATGAAGAAAAGGTTGGAACAGAGTAATATTTGTATCCTTCTTTAGAGTCAGATTTTTTATTTTAAGACATTTACATGAATAAGCAGGTCAGCCACCGTTGGTACCTGCATTACAGTAAACCTAACCGAGGTGTAGACTATAGCCATGTTTGCTTTTTCTCACAAGCCATGGTCTGATTCCTCATTCAGCCTTTTGCCGGCTTGCGTACCCGTTTGGAGATGAGAGAGAACTGTGAAATATCCGGGCGGGACCGCGCTCGAAAAAGAATCTGTGTTTTTTGGGAGTCATTGTTGTTCTGACAATAGATTGTTACTGGACCGGTTGTGAGTGTGATAACTCACTTTGCCAAGGACCATGAAGAACGATGGGTCTCGAGTCTGCCTCGAGAGAAGCAACACCATGTTGAAGAATTGAGCTGTAATATTGACGAAAACGCAAAGTACCTCAGTCTAATAATCTACGGATGGCTGAGAGGAAGACTTGTGTGTAAGCTGCATCTCGTTCCTGAATCTTCCCCATGTAAGTGGAGATAGCTCGGCAACAACTCCAGGCCTGCATACGGATACGCAAAACCTCAATGCCTCGCATGCACTCTCTACAGATACCGACTTTGAACAAGAAACAAGCACGGTATCTCAAGCGATCAGAACCAAGACCCATTCAACGACAAGTGTGTCAATGCTTAGCCCCCAGAACAGGGGTCCCGTAGAGGATTTGCGAAAAAGCAATATCGCCAACTGTCACTTTTTCTCTAAATTGCGGATCCTATCTGTGGTCTGACGAAATGTCAACTGACGATGAGAATTTCTCGTGAAGAAGACTCTTCCGCGGGCTAGAGATCGTTGGTAAAGAGTCTAGAAGAGCAAGCCACCCGGAGGCTTTTCGTCTTGTCTTTTTAAAGCGTCCCGATCGGTCCCGGAATTTGATGTTGGTTGTTAGTTACCGTAGAGGCACGGATGTTAAGATTGTCGTGACTTTGATGATGTCTCATTGTATCTTCAGCAATCTGTATCATTGTACCTGTGCTCGGATGTTCTCTCCTTGTTCGCGACTCCACGGGGTTCATCACGACAAGATCATTGGTAAAACACTAAAGAGGAAACATGAGCGAAAACATGAGAAACATATCAATCAGTGATAAGATCAGCGAAACTCGCCTTCAAGAGAAAAAGAAACTGCATTGTCGGCAGGCATGTATTAGTATCCTCTGAGTAAGCTTCTCGGTTGAATATAGCCTACATCCTCCACAACGACCTCTTCCCAACGGTATATAGACACAGTGGGTATAATGCGTCATGAAAATAATCCTTGCCACACCTGAGCCCCTGGTTAACACACCGGTACTCACGTGAGATACACCAAGAATAGACGTCGACGATTATGCTGTGCAACAGTGATTGCAGGCCTCAATGTTCAAAGAACTACAGAGTACATATGCGACTTTCACCGGTGAGACGACAAACGCCTCAACAAACGGCTCTCGGGCAATGAGACCACTAATATTAAATAAACTTCTTTATGGCTTTTCTTTCACCACAGGTAATACTCAACGGCGAGAAGAGACAAGGGTCCTCTACGAGAATGCCCTCTTTTCTCCACGAGCGGGTCTTGCAAAGATGGAGGGGGGCACTCCGGGTTCCTGAGAGCCAGGGTATATCAGACGCGCTAGAATGAGAACCGCATGAAGAGCGAGAATAAGCAAAAGTAAAAAAAAAAGAGACGTCTCTAAAAGTTTGCGCTTATTTTTCTTTTTCCTTCTGCCCCATTATGCGACTTTGTTAGTAGAGTTGAGTCGTCACTTTCAGTCGAACGATTTCCGCTTGGGATCCCCCGGCTTGTTTGCTAGAAGAATACAAAATTTGCGAAAATAATAGAGATTACTTGGGAGGATATCAGATTTTCTGTTATATTGCAGCAGTGGTGGAGTAACCTTGTCATCCTGTCTTTTCCATATCCTAGCTCCTTGTTCAAAGATATAAGTTCCTCTGCATGTCCCATCATCATGGAGAAGGGCTGTATTCTGCACGGTCATCTCCTCATCTAGTGACTGCTCAGTTTCAACATAAGCCTCTTCTTTATTAAATTTTGTGTTGAGATACAATGGCGCCTCTTGCTCATGGCCCTTCGGGTTTTCTCATGGAGCCGCCGGAGGGACAGACGAGAACTCTTGTTGATCCCCCGAGCAGTGGGAGCGGAGTCATTCCTTGTGGTGTTACGACGACGATCATTGCTTCGATTATTGTTATTTTGAGAGTTTTTACGAGGAGATATGTGGTTAAGAGTGTGTTGGGTGCCGATGATTGTATGCCTTATCCAACATTCGCTCTTGGAAGCAGAACTAACTGAGTTGTTAGACCTGTGCATAGCTGGTCTCTGTTTCTCTTTCATCTTTCTCGGCATCTCATTAACACGTATGTATTATCTTTTTCCAAGATCTTATTGTATCTAACAGTGACAGTTCTCAATCTTGGTGCTGGAAACCACATGTGGGATATCCCAGTGGCCGAATACGTTCCCAAATTCTGGCAGACCAGTATCGGAGCTACGCTCACATACGCCGCCTGTATCAGTCTCGCCAAACTATCGGTCCTTACCTTCTATCTTCGAATATCTCCCGATAGATTCGTCCGTCGAGCGGTTCATGTCTTGATGGCTCTTGTCTGCTCGTACACTTTCGTCTACATCTGCCTCGTTGTGTTCCGGTGCCAGCCTGTGTCTTCAGGATGGGACCTCACCATCGAGGGAAAGTGTATCGGTATGGATGTTCTAGTCCTCTTCCTCGTCATCTGCAGTGTTGTTATCGATACATTCGTTCTTCTTCTTCCGATCCGCATCGTTCAGCCTCTTCAGATTCCCACCCGTCAAAAGATCTCACTTGCTGTTCTCTTCGCAACTGGGGGCGTCATCATTGTCGTGACAATCAGGAGGGCTACCATCACTCTTCCCATCTTGGACGCACCTGACTACACCTGGGCTCTTCCACGACAGCTTATCTTGAGTTTCATCGAGGTAAACACCAGTCTCGTCTGTGTTTCTGTCCCCGCGCTTAAGCCATTCTGCGTGCGATATATCCCCTTCATCATCCACCCTCGTCTCCATTCGCAGGAGAAGAACTCAAAGAAGTCCAACTCGCACAGTCAAGAGAAGAGAAAAAGTCATACCCTCGACAACGATTCATACGAGATGCCTGATAGACGAGACTTTAGTGGCGAGAACCCTCAAGAAGATGAGGCACGTCTTTGTCCCACGATACCAGAGCATAATGCCGCTCTCGAGTCAGACGGTGCAATGGATACCGAGAGCCTTGACAGCTCGGCTGATCAAGTACCTCCAGTAGCCGCCAAGCCGAAACCTGCTTTGGCCAGTTTCTCTACTAAGCGCAGCCAGAGCGTCAATGGTATTCAAGTCACCAGGGAAACAGTCATCACCTACGGCCCAAAAGAGTAATAGAAGGCTGCTGCCCTAGCCAAGTGAAGGATTTCCTATCTTATAAGCGCCGCGCCGCTCAACAGAGCATGTTAACACTCCAAGGATGGTATGGTGTCGGCTGAGTCCGATCAGAGAGACGTTCATGGAGGTAATAAACACTTTTCAACAGTGTAAACAACAGAAGGCGCCGGCTGGTTCGAGCCCGATAGAAAGCAGGCTGTTGGCATTGGCCAAGTACGCGGATACCGATGTGGTACATGAGCATAGAAACTAGACCTTAACGGAAGAACTATTTAGAAGAACTTAGGATCAGTCAAAGATAGCGAGTAACAATTCAACTTTTCAACAACAACACTTGTGCAGCACCGTCAGATTGTTTTGACTGGCCCATGTATAGACAAGGCTGTTGGTTGTGCTGTGCGTTACCATACCATCATCTTCTCACGCACTTCATTGGAGGGCGCCTGAGACTCTCTTATTGTCATCACTCCCTTGTTAAGCTGATGACAGCTGGGTTTGCCTTGATTGCCATGGTAATATCTCTATCCAGGACCAACAGCCTCGGTATGTCTGAGACAGCAGCAACAGCTTGATCAGGCAACCGAAGTGCTACGGAAGACTCGGATCATGGCCAGTTCCAACAGCTTTCATGTGAAATGCATGTGAGCTTGCAGAAACTTGGAGTCCCGTGTTGGCTCTCGTTGAGAAATGTGACAAACAGCTGCTTGCTCCCGGATGGGTTACACATCACGGCATGGTACAAAGGATCATAGATTTTGCGCGGAAGCAAATGCTTTCATTACTTTCTAGTAGCTCTTGAGCTTCACGAGTATCTACGAAGATAACCTAAACAAAAACGCCCGTGTGCACATCATTATCCCAAACCCATTACAATAGCTCAATACGCTGTCATTAGTCGTGTCATAAGGCGTATTTCATGAAATCCCCCAAAACAAAATTCCTTCTCTCAAACCGGCCCAATAATCCAAGCTAAAACTTGGGAATTCTTTTCTTCGTCTTCGACGGCGTGCCGTTGAGCAGAAAGTAAACAGGCAGAAACAAGAAAGATCCCATCACGCACAGCCAAGTGCTGTAGAGCTGCCAAATGGTCCACAAGAAGGGACCAAGACCAGGACACAGAAATTGAATACAGTCATTGACAGGATAAAGATCTTCTTGACTGGCGATGTAATAGCGGGGATTTTGTCGACGCGGCTTGCTATCCATTGGTCCTTCATCCTCTGATGATGACTCGGGTGAGAGTTGTGTAAGCTGTAGAACAGATACAAGCTTCACCGGTGCTTTGTACAGAGGGATGAACCAGAGCGCGAATGTCTGGCGGATGGAGACATATAGAAGACCGCTCTTCTGATCAAATGCTGAACAAAGTTAGCAATTGCAATCAACTATTGAACAATAGACAACTGACCTGCTGAATCGACCTTGAGGTCAATGTGTGGACTCAGAGTACGATACCATCGATAGATGGCCAGTATTAACTGGATCGACTCAAGACCTCCCGCCAAAGGGATTTGTCCCTTTGATATAGAAGGAACACGGCAGTATGGATGCGAGAACGAGGCATTGGGGAGAAAGTATTCTCTCAGAGTCGACTCTTGGACATCTGGGCTGCCCTGAGTGAGCGACTTGATAACGCCGCCAATTTCCTTGACTATACTTTGTGAGCATTCTGCAGTAACTATCTTTCAGAGGATTATCTTACCTGGATGCTCCATTTTGGTATTATCGTTCAATTGATCAGATTCAGGAACGTGAGTAGCTTGCAGAGTGGATGATAATGTGGATGAGCTTCAAATCGATTGCGCTAAGATGCCTTTATGAGAGAAAAGGAATTGAATTCGATTGACTGATATAGACAAGGCCTGGAGTAAACAAAACAACGGGAAGAGGTTGGAATGAAGTGATTTATTCTTGTTTCAGCCACTGTCTGTGGGTTCGCCATCACATCACTACACTAACCAGACTATTCCCGCCCTGAACTGAACTGACCTTGAAATCATTGATTCGTCATTGTCGAGGTCTCTAAATTAGCATGTGAAATGTTGACGTCATGTTTCGCTTTCACATGAAAGGCACCTCGAGATATTTATGAGAATACGAACCTCAACCTCAATTGTCAATTGTAATTATATTCATCAATTACAATGGCCTCTAATACTGGCCTCGTCAATCCCCTCTTCCACCCTTTTCTCTTCCTCTTCCAGATCTTCCAATGGCTCACGGACAAACTCCTCTCGCCCAAGCCACCGAACGAAAACTCGAGGCTTGGGCGTAATAGACCTAAGATTGCGGTCATTGGGGCGGGAATTACGGGCGTTACGAGTGCGGCTCACTGTATTGGCCATGGCTTTGATGTTGTGATTTTCGAAGCCGGGTCCAAGGATAATGTTGGTGGTATTTGGAGTGTAAGTTACACTACGCTGTGATACTCTATAATTATCTTGAAGCTAATAAATTGCAGAGAGTCAATGAGACGTCTGGACTTCAGATCCATTCATTGATGTATCGATTCCATCCTTCTGTTCAATGGAATCGTGGGTATCCCGACCGTCAGCAAATTCTCAGTCAGGTTAGACAACTTTGGGAACGCTATGGCCTCAAAGAAAGGACTCGCTTCAACACAAAAATTGATCGCGTTTACCAAGATGACCAGGGACGATGGATTGTCAACGACCCTTCTCTCGGACGCTTTGGCGGTGTCATTGCTGCGGTAGGAACTTGTGGCGCACCAAAGATGCCAAAGATCCCTGGCATGGACAACTTCAAAGGTCCTATTTACCACTCTAGCGAACTCACTGGGTATGTCGCTCGGTCTCCCAACTCACTATCCAGCCCGCTGACTTGTTATTAGAAAAGATGTGAAGGGTAAAAAGATGGCCATCATTGGCGGAGGTGCCTCTGCTGTTGAAGCCCTGGAGTTCGCCTTTACAGAAGATGCTGCCAAAGCGACTATTCTATCGCGCTCAGATAAGTGGATTATTCCTCGCAACATGATCGTCGATACACTTCTGAGCTTCAACATCTTTGGCCAAGAGACAGTTTTGTCGTTTATCCCAGAGTTCTTCCTGCGCAAGTTCTTCTACAGAGATCTTGAGGACATTGCGCCGGATAAGAGCCATGGTCTATTCATGGAGACGCCTATGGTTAACTCTGATGTCATGGATAAGCTGCGCGAAGGCAAAGCTGAATGGGTTCGTTGTGATATCGATGAGTTTGTCGAGAGCGGTATTCGAGTTAATCGGCGTGCCAAGGGTGTACCGCAAGGTGGTCCTGGTCACGAGGAAGTCATCGATGCTGATATTATTGTCATGGCTACTGGCTTCAAGAGACCTTCTCTATCTTTCCTCCCTAAGGATTGCTTCGAGGAACCCTACCCACCGCCAAACTGGTATCTCCAGACCTTCCCACCCACTCACCCTTCAGTCTCAGCTATCAACTGCACATACGTCAACGCCATCGGCACCGTCGGAAACTGGCACATTGGTATCTACACTCGAATCCTTCTCATGTTTCTCATGGATCCGTTCTCTCGACCCAGTCCCTTCTGGATGCAGCGCTGGATCGATATGACCAAGACACTCAAGCTTACCAGTCCTACTGGCGCTTTCGACTTCTTTACTTACTTGGAGCTTATCTGGTGGTTCTTCTTCTGCGTAGTAATTAACCCATTCCGATGGAAGTGGGCTATCTTTGTGTTCTTTGGTGTTGGGTTTGGACTTCCAAAGGCGGTGGTAAGTCAGGAGGAGAGGTTCACGAATGGAAATGGATATCATGCTACAGATGAAGGTCGAAGCTTTTAGGAAAGCTTCCACGGTTTAATTCATCGAGAGTCATGGTTATTGAAGATCAGGTGAGAAGATTTGCGAAGATACGAAAAGAGGTTCGTCACTTGCGAGAAAGTGAGGAAAGTAATTGGCATTGAAGGAAGTTTAGGCTTCTTTTATGATAACGAGACACTGAATACAAAATCAAGGGCATATATCACTACTCACCCATGTGTAGTTATCCTGTCACCACAAAACGGCCTTACTCGAAGCAGGCAATGTTTAACACAGTCCGAGTTCCTCGCAAGTGTATGAGACCCCAGTTATCCATGGGAATCTCCTGTACGTAATGAAGGAGTCTAGCTTCAACAGCTGCCTCATTAAGATGAGCTGTTACGCATAGCGGGTCATGCAAGCAAAAGAACTCAACGTGGGGGATTTTGATTGAGTTGGCAGATCATCTGGAGAAAACTTGGGGAAGTGAAGCATGCGAAATGAAAAGGGATCTTATTACGTACGGCGGCTACGGAACGTGGCTCTGTGATATGGGTATGTAAATGTTTTGCCGAGCTGAGGCGTAATGTCCAATAAGATGTCAGTGAAAAGCTCTATTTCGGACGATAATGCTCTTAAACTGCGATGAATAGTGCCGTCTGTACCCGTATTCCAACGCAATGTGTTCAACACCACAGTTATAAGTCGCGATACTTTGCGCAGTATTCGCCATACAAAGTTTAAACTTCTCAATCTCCTCCGCATCCGCCGGCACCTCTCTTTTCCCTCGGCTCGGCTCCGCGTCTTCTCTGTATCAAAATTCAAGGGGGCGACAGCCCATCTGGCTGAAGCTTCTGACTCGGTGCCTCCGCTTGAATCCAGGTTGATTAGGTAAAATGGACCGACGTTTGAGTAACAGAATCCACAAAAGACGATCAGCCATTTTTCTCTCTTTCAGGGACCTTTACAAGCTTCCCCAGCCAAGTAAGTATTTCTTTTTAGTAAGAATGACGAGAGTTGCTAATTATTGTTCTGCAATTGTCATCTTTTTATGAGTAACTGAAGTAAAAACTGCATCAAGAGCTGAGAAAAAGTCTTATAAAAATCTGAAGTTGTTGAGCTATCGACGTTAGCTGATTCGGCTATTATTTGAGCCCCATTGCTCTAACCAATTAGAAGTGCTTAAAAGAAGGTTTACCTGCTAATCTTTCTAGAAACACCACGGAATGATCCACTTCTACTCCATCATGGATCGTGGAATGACCCGGTCCTGGCTTTTCGTATGACATGCCATGCCACGGACTGACAAACTTTTTCTTAATTCTCGCCTCTCCTCACATGGATCCAGATGGCTAATATGAGTCTCCACGTCCCGTCCGACGTCGGGCTAAAGGGGAGTCATGTACTGTGGCCCTACAAAGACAGCCGAGTCCCTCTTTACTCACACCTTTACATCCCCTCAAACTCATCCTCTCCGAACCTCTAACGAGTTCACCACGTAAACAGTCTGTGTGACAATGGGAGACTAAGCTACACTTATCAAAAAACAATGACCTCCTCCATCACCCCCGCGGCCTCCACCGCCAGCAAAAACAAGGACAAGCCCCAAGGCCCTCAAGACAACAACATCCTCTCCTCCCCCATCGCCCAAGATGACGATTCCACCAGCGAGAAAATGGTCGGCGAAGTGACCGAATTCGAGAAGCGCAAGATCATCGACGGAAAGGCAAAGTTCAGCCGCCTCGGCTGGAAGCGCCTCACCATTGTTCTCATCGTCCAGGCCATCGCGCTCGGCTCCCTCTCCATCCCTGGTGCTTTTGCAACACTGGGCATGGTCGCTGGCGTTATCTGCTCAATTGGTATTGGCCTCATTGCGATTTACACGTCGTATATTGTTGGCCAGGTCAAGGTTAGGTATCCGCATGTTGAGCACTATCCTGCCGCGGGAGGACTTATGTTTGGACGGTGGGGTGCTGAGGCTTTTGGTGTGATGGTCACGCTTCAGTTGTTGCTCCTCACAGCGTCGCATTGCTTGACAGGGACTATCGCCTTTGCTACTTTGACTGAGAGCAACGTCTGCAGTCTTGTCTGGGGTGTCATTTCTGCTGTCCTGCTGCTACTTCTTGCTGTGCCTCCTAGTTTTGCAGAGGTGGCTATTCTGGGCTATATCGACTTCGCATCGATCATCGCAGCTATTGGAGTCACTATCATCGCAACTGGTATTCGAGCTTCTGATGCGCCTGAACCGGCCAATTGGTCTGCCTGGCCCAAGCCTGATGTCACATTTGCTCAGGCCTTTATTGCGCTTTGCAACATCTTCTTCGCCTACAGCTTCTCCATCTCACAGTTCAGCTTCATGGATGAAATGCATACGCCTACCGACTATATGAAGGCTATTTGGACACTCGGCGGTATTGAAATTGTTATCTATACCCTCACCGGCGCTCTCATCTACTCCTTCGTTGGTGTCGATGTCAAGTCTCCAGCTCTGCTATCTGCAGGCCATACCGTTGCTAAGGTTGCCTTTGGCGTCGCCTTACCGGTTATCTTCATCAGTGGCTCGATTAACACGACTGTCGCCGTACGCTACATCCACGGTCGCATCTATGAGAATTCGATCGCCAAGTATATCAATACCCCCAAGGGCTGGATCTCTTGGCTTCTTCTCATCAGCATCTTCACCTGGGTTGGTTTTGTCATCGCAGAGGCTATTCCATTCTTCAGCGACTTGATTGCCATCACATCCAGTTTGCTGAACTCGGGCTTCACCCTGTACTGGCCTGCAGTGATGTGGTTCATGCTTCTGAGGGAAGGGAAGTGGTACAGCAAGAAGAACATTCTTTCAAGCGTTGTCAATGCCATCATCTTCATCATGGGCCTTGTCTTCTTGGTTGCCGGAACCTACTCAGCTGTTGTCGATATTGTAAGTCAACGCACCAAAACGTCTTATGTAACATGGACTAACTCTTGGTAGATCGATCAGTATGATCACGGAACTGTCAAGAACGCTTTCACCTGTGCTCCTCTTGGCTAAGAAGTCACAACCGTGGTGAGCGGTCGGACACAGACGGTGACGGGGTCGAGTCCAGTTACCGAACTTTGGGATATTACATGTCACACATATCTCCATATCCCACATAATACAGCACCAAAACACCATCGTAGGGGCCATGCGTAAACGTAGGCGTGACATGTACTTCGTATACAAGCATTCAGACTCTTCTTCCATGCTTGCTCAGAGCATAAAACAATAGTATGCTGTACGTGTACGATGTGATATGAGACCGAGACCATGGGGTCGTTTCTCATCGTGGTAGGCCCACTGCTTCACGTTGCATGGCCATTGTGGCATGAGGCATTGTTCCTCGTAGCGCAAAGATCGTAAAATATGGCACGATACTCACAAACTCGGAGGAGGTGGTCTTCCATTGTATAGCAGATAGTCATTGTGTATCTTAGCTAAAACACTATCTCAATAATCTCTCATATTATATGAAAGAATACATCTATTTGCTTTTCACAGCTTGGCCTGCTCAGCTCTCGTCAACTTCCTCAAAGGAGGACCACCTCGACTACCATCACCCTGCTTCACCATATCCTGCCCAGTTGGGGCTCGTAGCCTCCACTTATGCCTAAGCTCCTTGGGAGCCTTATTCTCAAAACAATCAACAACATACCGTCCGAGAACAGGAAGAAATTTGAAAGCACTACGTTATCGTCAGTATAACCTCACGTTAGATCTTGTAGAGTAACTCACTGTCCAGCACCACCCGTAGCGAGGAAAAGACCCTCGCGAACAGGATGGTGATCCACGATAAAGTCTCCCTCAGGCGTATCAGAGTACCAGCAAAGCCGTGTTCTCAACCACTCCCGATCCGCAACCTCAGGTACAAGATCTTGTAAACCCTCACGAAGAGCTTGCAGTGCATCTGCAGGTAAATAATTGGTTGTAGCGTTATTTCCGTCTCGTTTGGGAGATGATACCATTCGAGTTTGTCCGAGAGGATCTTTCACTTCAACTTCGGTAGCCCATCCATAGCCGTGGCGAGCAATCTTAAGAATATGTGTCTTTGGTGTAGGTGGGAAGACAAAAACTCCTGTGCTGAGATTGATGATGACGGGCATGTCTTTGAGTCTCTCTGCTTCATCGGGGGTGAGGCGGATGAAGCCGACTGGCTGCCCAGAGCCTGATGAGGCGTGGCTGATTGGGAGGAGTCTGTTTGACCACGCGCCAGTGGCTATAATGACTTGTGCGGCAGGGATAGTGTCACCTTCGGCGACGTTGACGCCGGTGACTTTCTTGTCGTTGTAGCGTAGAGATAAAGCCCTGCCTCTTGCACCTGTGATGAACGACACACCGGCAAGAGAGCACTCGGTAGCTAATTGTCGTATACTAGACTCTGCATCCGCCCAGCCACCAGTCTTGTTGAAGTACGCCTTCTTGCCATCAAGCCGAGACTGAACAGCAGGGAATTGTTTTCGAATATCGTGTGCATTCTCATACTCCTCCAGTGTTCCACCAAGAGTCTTGTTCGACTCCTTACTCTGCTCAACAAAGGAGTTTCCAGAAGCATCGGTAAGCATCACAAAGCCCGACTGGTGGTAGTGCTGTGAATATTGACCGGTCCAACCATCGAGGGCTTCAGTCGCCATCTTGCCATAGAAAGGATCAGCATACTCCACGCGAATCACACGTGAAATATCAACACTGCTTCCGTCTATCACAGGTGGTAGATATCGATCGAGCACTGTGACATGTTGATAACCTCTCTTCTTGAGTTCAAGGGCTGTTGAAAGGCCAAAGACACCAGCGCCCACGATGACGATGGGCTCGTTCTTTGATGCAGGCGTTCTAGAAGTCATGTTGAAGTCAAGAAAATAGATACTAGTAGTAAAACAAGTAATGGTCTGAAGAATGGAAAGAAAGAAACAACCAGCCCGTCTTATAGTAGACAAGCGACTTGTATAAGTTGATGTCTAAGACGGAAAATTGGTCTAAAACTCCGTGTCCAGAGGCATTGACCAATCGTGTTTCACCGTCTCTTCACCAACGGGCACGGAAAACTATCACCGACAATTCTCCGGTCAACGACTCACTAATAACGCTATCACTTGATCAACTCTCCAAATCATGAGATACGCCGAAGGGAAAAGCTCTGGAATTCGGTTTCTTTTTAATATGTAAAAAGCCAGTATTTCGGAGTCATGCGTTAACTTCTCCAACTTGAGTCACGTGCACTTTTTCCCTATGTTAATGGTGGGCACGGAGAATCCGTGTCTCGTCCTCTTCATCCCAACTACATATCGCATATACTTCCTCTGAATGCTTGTCCACCAGCCCCACTGTCGACTTCATAATGACAGGTAATCCTGAATCATCCGTCCGGCGTGCGTGCGAGAGCTGTCGGTGAGTCGCATGATGTATTTACAAGGGTATCTTCTAATCCGGGAACAGACGGAAGAAGACGAGGTGTACTGGGGAACGACCTGTGTGCTCTTTTTGTGAGAGGTTGAATCAGCCTTGTGAATATTTACCCAGGAATCGAGAGACTGTGAAGCGAAGGAGGAGGACTTCTAGAGCGTGAGTCATTACTTTGACTGAATGACTTGTCTTATGAGTGACCAGGAAACCGGGATCGAGGGATCGTGTTTCGAGTGTTGAGAATCGGGGTGATGAGATATATGATCTTATTCAGTGAGAAAGACCGAGATCTTACTGTTACTGCAATGGCTAACAGGTGTAAAGTCATCCTCAAGCTGCCTCATCGAGCAATGGCTCAGCCTTGACTCCAGACTCCCTGCCGAGGCACACAAACAGGTCGGGATCTTTCGTCGAAAGCGCTTCAAGACGGATGAACAGAGTGAGCATTAACGATGAAGTCTCATTATCTTGGTAAGCGCCGCTCTGTGCCGTATAATCTGCACATAAACTCACAAGCACCAGGCTTCCTTCAGCAACAGAGGCAAGACCATCGCCAGATTCACTTGACCATGCAGTAGAAGAGTACCGAAGGCGGCTATACTTCCAGCCGCTGCCTCTCTTCAATCCAGAAGGTCTGAGAGATCGAATTGAGAGATTTCCCATGTTTCTTCAATGGATCTTCTTAGCACTTGCGCTTTCAAATCTCCCTTATGATTCGAGCAGTGCAAAGGAAGCAGACTTAATCCACTCTCATACGAGATCAGCGCGTGATATGGTACTTGAACTTGCCATGCGAGGAACAGCCCAGTTGGAAATCTCACAAGCTCTATGTCTCCTTGCTCTGGGTGACATTCTCGGTACTGGTCCCAAATCCCTTTTTGAGGATATCGCTAACTCGCTTGCAGAAGGAAGACCAGCATTGGCTTTAATGACAATTGGAGCAGCCAGCAGGCTCGAACTCGTCCGCGGAGCAGGCTACTCAGAGTCTCCTCACAGCCCCCAAGGCGACGCCAGTCTCAGATGTTACTGGAGTGTTTTCATCCTCGAAAAGGGCTTCGCTCCTCGTTTCACCCTGCTCTCCCAAACGCACACCAAACCCGAATATCCTCGCAGCGCAAGAGAACCCTCACCGCCTGCATATTTAGGCGATGAAGAATATGCGCCGGATCTAGAAAGTATTCGCGATGACTTGAGGACAGACCCTGGAATTACATCACATGCTGTACGCGCTGTGTCGTTCTGTGGTGATGTTATTTCATACCTTCATGCGCTGCATATCGGAAAGGCTGATAACCCTGCTGATACGAATTCTAACTTTTACCAATTGACGAATACCCTGTATGATCTTGAGTCTAGACTCGGTCATATACATTTCGTTCGCAACGTGGGCTTTTCGGAACGAACACCAGAGGAATTCGAAAGACACCGTGAGTACTGGGCGCCATGGCTTCTCTTCCAAATCACAGCGCACGCGACACAAGGATTATTAAATCATCCATTCATCCATCTCGTTACCCTTCGAAGAGCGAATCGACCTTCTCAACCGAGACTGTTCCTCCAACAAACTGTCGATCAAGCTATGTTTCACTCAGCTTGGGTGGCGCGCTTAGTCCAAACATGTATAGATCGTGGATTAATGGTGTATGATCCATTAATAGGCGATTTAGTCGCTGCGACAGCGACAATACCGTGGCTTTTCCAGTATGCGAGGGATGCCAAAGTCTCAGAAACTTCAAAGGAGAATTACAGAAAATGCATCGAGTTTCTAGAGTCGATGCCTGATCCTTCACCGAGAAGTATACACAAGGTTCGTCAGAACACACCCAGCTGGGAAGCATGTGCTAACCTTGACAGCGAGAACTTTTACACCAATTACAAACAATGTCGAGTCAAGCCCAGGATAACAACATGATTAGTTTTCAGCCTTCCAAGATCTGGCAACTCATCGACTCTGATATCATGGACGCTGTAGCACCGCAGCCTACGGTTGATGGTACGCAGGGCGGTCAATCTGATGCTTCAAAGACAACCGTTAGTGTGCAAACGACTTTTGTTCACCCTGTTGGTGAAAGACGAACGGATCAACGACAGACTTCGCTGGGCGATTCGATGACTGCTGATATTTATGAAGGGTTGGAGCAGTATTCTCTTGATAGTATATTCTCGCAGCCTATGTTTATCGACCATGCATGGCTGCATGTATAAAGAATATTAGATAATTAAATGATAAAGGATCATCTATGCATCTCACTAGAACTGTCTTCTTTGGCCTATGATGCCCATCTCTGCACAAATTCATCCTTCTTCACACTCTTCGCCAACGCCTTCTTGGCAACAACACCATCCAACTTCTCCTTAACCTTGTCCACCTCTTGGCTTAACACATCAATTGACCCTTCAAACTCCGGATCAACCATTTTAATCTCCCCAAACGGACTCTCAGCCAATACACTATCGCGCAAAAGCTGAATCGCCAATCTAGCATCGTCCAACCTAGAAGTAACGCTCGTCTCAAAGCTATCCTGTGCATTGCGCACCACATCTGTAGTTTTGCCAGATCTTTCGGTGAACGCTTTGTTCAAAGCGGATACTTGGTCTTGGATGGAAGCTTCTTCTGCGTCTGGTAGTGAAAGCGCCAAGTCACGGAGAAGAGCTTCGATTGCAGGTTCGTCGAGAATGCCGGATGAGCGACGTCGGTTATTGTTGCCGCGACGGGCACCGTCTGTGTTGGCGCGCATACGAATTGGTGAGGGGTTCCGAATGGGAGATGCTGGCATAGCGGCTCTGATAGATTTCTTCTTTTCGGGGGATAGCGAGGCAGATACTTCTGCTTTGGCTGTGGCGATGATGGAAGATGCTGCTGCGTTGTTGGATTTGAGAGTTTCGACACGGTCGGTCAGGAGTGTTATTCTTTCTACGAGATAGTCGAGACACTCGTTGACCTAGACAGTATTAGCGACACGAAAAATATGGTGTTAGAATGCACGTACGTAAGAAACTGCTACAGCTGAGCGGTGTATGCTCTGTCCACTCTGGGCATTCATAGACTTCAACGCTGGTTCCAAATGCTGCTGTTCAGCAGACATTTGTGCAACAGGCAAGATCTCTGAGTACAGCGACTCGAGCTCTTCCTCGAGAGCTTTAACGTCTTCTTGAGTAGCAGCCTTGACATCTCCCGAGCGCTCCGCTGCAAGAATAGCCTCCAGATAGATTCTATCCAGTCTCGTCCTCAGAGTCTCAACAGTCGTCTTGATCAACCTGCACAAATTAGAACAGATCAATACAATGATAAGCGGAGGACTTACCTCATACAAGTCTCCCTCAATTTCTCGATCGTCTTCTCCTCCTCTGGATCCTGCTGATCAAGTTCCCACCCAAGCTTCTGCAAACTCGACAGTAACTTATCATCAGACTGAAACACCGTATCGACCGTCTTCTTAAGATTCGATCGCGAGTCTTTAGCAATCTGCTCCAGATCTGCAACACGATACTCCAAGCTCTGTGCCTCACCATCAACCTACACCAAATTAGCAACTTCATCTCAAACGGCCTTGGACTAGTCTGTGTTACCTCAAACACCAATTTCTTCAAGGCATGTTTCGTCTTATTAAGACGCGCTTCTTCAAGATCCCTCCTCTGACTCTCCGCCTCATCACGTTTCTTAACCAATCTCGCCAACGCATCACGCTGCTGCTTCAACGTCTCAGTCTGCTTCGATATCGTAGCAGTCGACCTATTCAGCTCTTCAATCGCCGCACGAATATCATCCTCATTCACCGCCTGCACCTCTCCCAAATCATGCAGATCCGCTAATCTGTCAACCTGCCCGCTCTTATCAAGCGCAGTATACCTATAAAACCCCCCTCATCAGCATAAACATAAACAGATACACAAAAGTAACGACTCACAGGGCCAGCTCATCACCCGTGAGGAGGTGATCGCTCGCGAGATGCAGATTCGCCCAGTCCACGAATGAAGCGTCTGATAGGGCGTGTTGCACGTCTTCCTTGGAGGCGGGGATGCCGTACGCGCGGGCTGCCTTTAGAAGCAGGGCTTCTGCGCGGTGCTTGGGGCTGAGATCCATTTTGGACCTGTGGAATAGCGAGGTGGCGTTTTTGAGGTAACAGTGATGGGGTGGTACAGCTAACGTTTTGTTTCCAGGGTTGATTGAGTAGCGGTGTTGATGATGACACAAGTCGTCCCTGGGGAAAGATGGAGATGTTGCTGAGTACGATGAATAGAGATTGGTGTTGCGGACGATACCTACTCAGTCAGACGGTGCACTGAGCCCCAAGTGGATTTGTCCACCCAAGCAAATAAATCCAGCTGAGAATAGAAAAACAAACAAGAATACGAGCAATTGGCTTTCAAATCAGTTCACTCAAACGTCAATGCCGTGCCGTGCCGTCGTGGTGATGCTCAAGATAACCTCATATTCAAACAAAACAAACGCCCAGACGTTAAATGTCGGCCCAAAGATCCCGGGCGGTCAAACAACCCCTGAGCCTCGCGCGGCACTTTTTTTTCCAGTGGACGTACACCTGAAGACCAGTGAAGGCGGGGCTAGCGTGCCACAGCATCTACAGCGCATCTTGCATGAGGCGAGCTTCCACGGACATTTTGATGCTCTTTACAAGAGGCGATTATTGGTGAAGAGAGAAATATCTTGACATAGCAACGGTTGTGCATGCATTCAGGTCGTTTAGTGCAGGGGAGATGTCCTGTTGATACACTACCATTGCAAGACACGACAGCATCACTATCTTCAGAATGGTTTGACAAGATACTTTTATGCAAGTCTCAGATATCAGCTTATACAAATAAAAAAATAGCTTAGCAAACACTTGAGATCCATCATACTCGTCATATGCATATCTCATACGTCCCCCGCTCGTCCGTTTGAACCTCTCGTCCCACGTCCCCCAGCATCGTCCTCCCTGTCGTGACCAAGAAATCGTCACCATCTGAGCAAATCTTCCAACCTCATACATCCAATGCTCATCTGTACATCAACCCCCCACGGGGAATAGAGTCATGTTCCAACCTATTTCTGGCCCTATCTATCATAAAGTTTTGTCAAACAACCCTCGTAGCGGGAAAAGAAATGATACAAGATCGAAGAGCACCTTTCAAACGAGACGGTCTGGCTTCAGGGTGCAGTCCCGTTCTTCCCGTTGAATGTGTCAAACTGACGCAAACAAAATATCATATGCAGCCAATCTGACATGGTCAGAGGTGGTCCAACTCCTTCAGACATGCTCGGTAACAGACCGATCTAGATTGGAGATATGTCGGGTCCCTACATCATCTTTCCAAAAAGAGCTGCACACGTCAACAGATAGAACGATAATATGTTTCAAACAGACCTGTAACTGTGAATATGTGGCCTTCAAATGCAGAATACGCTCTGCCAGTGCAAACCGCCGGCCGGCTTGGCCTTGTCACTGTCAACACTTCTGCCCCCAATTTACCCATTTTCCAATCCCTCTTTTCCTTTTTCAACAACATCTCGCTTGTCCCTCGAACCCTTTTTAAACAATTACCCTTCCGCAAGTCGCGAAAGGGGTGTATTGTATCTTCATGTGTAACGCCTCCAAAACCGCCGACCTTGTGCTTCTTCACCCTCACCAACCTGGCTGTGCTCATCACGTCGACGTTGCAAGTGCAGTTGCAGTTGCAGTTGCACCATGACTACTACCATTAGAAACAACGTTTCTGAAATCCTCCGCTGTCTCAGACCCTCAAATGAAGCTCGCAATCCGCTCCTCTCGAGGCCATCATGGATCAACTCCCCACAATCACTGTTTCAAGCAGCCCTAGACATGTCGCTATCAGATCTCTGGAGGACGCGATTCATCACCGTCGCCAGCAATGTGCTGGAGTTTGGCTGGGTCGTCGTCGTCTATCTCATGAGCGAGGTGATCATATGGGGTTTGAGTAGGGCGTTGGCTCCTGTGCATCTCGAGTTCTTCTCCTCTATTTTTGGAATGGTTCTGACATTTTGCTTCATGGCTGCGGCCTACCTGTGCTTCGCTGATGTTGATGGTGTGTATCGAAGGCACATCAAATCCAAGGTAAGTGAACATGATTCTCCATAACGGCAGCACTAACTTTCGTTTGAGGTCGACTTCATCAATGTTCATCTTGGCTTGGGCTTTCCAATTCCTCTCGTGATGCTCAACCAGAGCGACATTCTCAGCGGCCGCGATATCGGCTGCGTCATCGGCAACTTTGGTATGTTTCAGTGCCAAAACTCCTTGAAAACTTTTCTCATCGTCACTCCAGTAATCACCAACCTTGCTTCTTGGGCCATGATCTTTGCCCTCTCGCTTCTCGTTATGAGCTGTGTGGCTCGAATGACTGGTCAAGTGCCCGACGACGTTTGCCTTCCGCAGCCTATTACAGGAACTCCTCCCCGGATCGAAACCAGCTGGCTCTCCGACTCAACTCTGGATCAAGGACAACAGCGTATGTTTGGCCGTCGCGAAAAGGTAGCAAACCCGCCGAGAGCCGGGCCGGACGAAGCAACCTCAGCAACAGCCAGCCAACGATCATCCGTTGTTTCCAAGGACTCGGTTCCAGTGTCACAGCTGTGGCACTTTTGGATGTCTAACTTCCCACTGATCGCATCGTCTCTCGCCATCTTCGTGATTGGAGCACCAGTAGCTGCCGCCACCAACGATGACCGCGTCCTTGATGGTTGCGTTCTCTGGTTCGTCTGGGTGCTGACACTGCGACTCCAGCGGGCCCTCAAGGCCTCCCAAGTTTGCACCGACATGCCGAGGCTCAAGAACATGATGGTCACGCTTATGAATCCTGTCCTGTTCACGACCCTCTTCATGACGGCATATACCCGAGCCAAAGCGGGCGCATATGGCTACGGCAGTATAGACAAAGTACTGCGCGATTTCAGCGGAGGGACGCCCCTTTATGTCCTTTGGACCTCTGTGGCAACTGGAAAACCCCTTTCGGATGGACGAAGCCCATGGTTTGGCGCCGGTGACGCTGCACTTTCGGTCCTCGAATGCGGAATTCTGATATGGGGGTTTAAGCTATACGAATGCCAACGACAGCTCTTCAGTCTCGCCGGTTTCCTCACTATCATCCTGGCAACGGCAGCCGCAGCTGGAAACGTCTTCTTGTCAGTCCTGGGAGGGAAGCTTGTCGGTCTAAACGCACCCGTAGCGCTGGCATTCGCTGCACGAAGCACAACTTTGGCACTTGCCAAACCGGCCATGGAAGCACTTGGTGGAAATCTCGGTGCGAATGCTGCCCTCGTGGTAAGCAACGGAATCCTTGGTCAACTTTGCTACCCGTTTGTACTCGACAAACTAGGCGTCAGACGAGAAGACCGTTTCTCCCGTTCAAGCGTCAACATTTCCGACTCCGACGGCAGGGTCTCACGTCTGAGCCTGAAGCCTCTTCTGAGAACAGCTCAAAAGGATTTGCCAAGTGGCGATGATCCCTTTACAATCTCAGCAGGGATCACGGTTGGTATCAACGGCGCAGCCATGGGCGTGTCGTATCTGTACGAGACTAGAAGTCGCGCAGCTCCGTACGCTGCTCTTGCTATGACAGTATCCGGTGTCATGACGGTGGTTTTCACAACTGTCGAGCCTTTCAAAAGTGCTGTGTTGGGTTTGGCCAGCTGAAGAGAGACGGCCATAGAATCTCGGCAGGAAAGACGTTGTAACGTTCGTGACCTGGTGTTTAGAGTTATATACTTGCTAGGAAGACGGATAGAAAGACAAAGAGCAAGTCTGGTAGAAGCCAGTTGTGGCTGGGTACTGTAGATACTTAGACATGGAAGAATAATGTAGACCCTCAAGATTTAAAAGACTGCCACTCTCACTGAAGTTTGAAAATATGACGTCCAAGTCAACCACATATATATCACTTCAACAGATATCGACAAATGCGATCGGGAGGTATTGCGCGAAGACGTCAACGATACGCTCTGCTTTGTCAATTTACAAAATTTGTCAATTATATATACTTTTCAGTTTATTCCAGGCTGGGGAAAGTCAGTCAGTAATAAGCTCAAACCACAGACATTAGACTTACCGCTCAATCAAGTGAAGGCCACTAGCTGTCTCCACAATTCCGCTCATCTGGCCAGGCTGGAGGCCAAAGGAAGCATCTTCAAACTCCTTCTGCATGTCTCCCTTGCCAAAGTATCCGAGGTCGCCTCGCTTACGGGCAGAAGAGCAGTCGGATTCGGTGAGAGCGAGCTCACCAAGTGTGATACTACCAGACTTGATCTTTTGCTCGTGGTCCTGGATGATCTCAAGAGCCTCCTCCTTGGTGCGCGTGATCTCAGCCTGCAGCAATTGTGTTAGTCAGCGATCAATGCGACTGTCGGATATGGTGGTCGGGTATGCGCACCTCTCTCCAGCTGCTGGGTCGTCGGCTGTCGCGATGCTTGACTAGTAGATGAGCAGCGCGAATCTTGCCCTCGGGAACACCAGCGACGGCACCGGGACGAGAGCCGGCGCTGTGGTTAGTAGCCATATAATGCTTAAGTTTCTCGGTGTCGGTGCCGGAGGGAGGTTCCCATCGTGAGAGCTTCTCGGCAGAGTTGAAGTAGTAGGGGAGGTTCTTGGAGTTGGAGTGTCGGACCTCCCAGCCCGGAGGAAGACCAGTGTCAGCCTGTAGTGTAAATGTTAGACGAGGAATTGAGTCTGTGAGTTGATGGACGCAGCCAAGAGAGGGGGCGACGAGTGGTCTTGAAGGATCTGCGACGTTTGTCGAAGCTTGCTGTTGAGCTGCTTACCATGTTTATATCTGTTGTTGACTTTGATGAAGTGGGTCAGCGAAAGCAAAAATGAGTTGTATTCAGCCTCGTCGTTGGGGTATCGATCGTCAAAAAAGTCGTCGTTGAGGGAAGCAAAAGTTGCAGCTTGAGAGATGTGCTGCGAAGAGGAGTGATGAGATGGATGGGCTACCAGTTAAGGTATGGTAAGCTGGAGCTGATGGAGCTGGGTCCTCCCGTCGCTTCTCGACTCGACCTAACTGGAACAATGACGTGCCGTACTGTACAACAGAAGGAGCGACAGGCCCCCGCGGTTGCCATGCGGCGTTGCTGTGGTGGGCGGGGTTTGACGCGGGGTGGCCCTTCCTTCTTTCAGTGGGTGGGTGAGCTACCCGACGCTGTGATAGGCTTAAATGCTCGAAGCGTTGCAGCGACTCAACCTCTAACAAGCGCCTCAACACGCCCTTACCTCTCTTAACGAGGGATATATCCAACTCGGTTGGTAATAAACCATGCTTACTGGCTTTAGATCATGGGATCAGTCTTTAGTGCATGCTTAATCAAGGGGTTACTTGTCACCAGACGCTCGGCATCGTCGAGCTGTAGGCACATACATCTCCGGGACCCTCCTGAGCCAATAATCTCTGAAGATGCATACAGTTGATAGAAATAGCAATTCGGGCTGCACTCGCAAGTTTTGACAAGAGTGAAGATGGAGTATCAACGGTGGAGTTCGGGGGTTTCGTCTTTCGGAACCTTTCAACTGTACCAGCTTCTCCGCCATCCCTCCCACACACTACCAGCACCAAAGGGAAAATGCGGAGGTGCACTTCCATCCATTCGGAACAACCTGCAAATCTGTCAGTTGTCACTGGCCCTAGACCTGGTTCGGATAGTTGAATGTAGAATAACACGGAGATGCCAGCTGGTAAATCAATAGTCTACAGGTTAAGTGGCTAGCTCAGCGTCTATAATCATCTTCACGCGAAAACTACGATGGAAGACTCGGTAAAATTACTCGCGAATAAATCTTAGGCAAGACAATTCGTCTTTGTTCTTTGTTAATACTAGAACTTGGGGTTTGATGTGTAAAAGAAGGGAAGCAGGCGTTGCGAAGGCTGTTATCAAAACCAGACCAGAACACCACTTGCCATAAGCTGGAGGTACCCAAGTGCCACATTTCAAACCATCGGTATGTAACTTCAGTCTGCGAGCGATAGAGAATGTGCATGGCTGTGAGAGAGCAGGTCCAAAAAACGAATAATTGATTTGAGCCTCTTGATTAGAAGCATGCATCCAATCTCATCGTACAATCAGCTAAAAGATTCGGGCCAGAGCAGATTGTGGGGCATGTCACCATGCTGCCACTTCAACAGAGACGTAAAGCCTTCCTATAATGCATGCAGAACAGATATAGAGGTAGCATTGGCATTCAGAACAAGCGATTATCCTCGAGAACCTTCAATTCACGTCTCGTTGACACCTCACAGTCGAAGACGATGTGCAATTGAAACCCCGCTGTTGAGCATTTGATCACTTTGTGGAATCATCCTTCGAACATGTTTGACTAGGGTCGCCAACTCTGTAAGCAATGGCTAAGTCACTCCAAAGCTCTCAAATCACTTCCAATATGCTTTATCTATGCATGTTGGTGGTTGCCTTCAGAGCAAATGGTATGACCTAAGTTGGAAGGCGAAGGCGTACTACTACGCGTGGGTTTGCAAGTGTGGTTTGTTTGCTGACTGCAAAGACATTGGCGACCTGAGTGAGTTGGCCAACGCGATCAGATTGCGAATAGTTCACGCAAGGCAATAACGTATCTTCTGTTTCATGATCCACCCCGTCCTGAGGTTCACACGAATCGCTAAATCGCCGACCTTCCAAGCGTCAGATCGGACAATTCACTCTAGGCCTAGGAACAACTCCCTACCTATTCACCTGCATATTCTCTCTCGGCCAATTACGAATTCCATGGTCTACGTACTCTCTACACGTGTACGTCTCTGCGGCCTTTTTCGTGTTGATCGTGTCTCAAGTTCCGCTTTGGTACGATCGTGATGGTCTCGTGGACCTCATGTAGCCCTCCATGTGCCACTTATTGATCACTTGTCAACGCCTTATCCAGTTAATGCTGTTTGAAGTGGCAGAAAACCATGTTCCTGCGTCTTGTTTCGAGTTCCTAATTCGAGAGATGTCTTTTTTACGCATATTTCTAACATGCACGTCACTCTAGTATACTCCTCGTTGTGACGGAGGTTACATTGTGCCTGATTAACGCACCAGTGATGATGTGAACATACGGAGACCAGCCTCGTTCTGCCGGACAAACCTCCGTAGCTGTTCAGCTGGAATAGATAGCATCATCCAATAAGAGCTCTTTTCAAAGGATTCACAGCGACGTCGTTTTATGCACGCGTAGGTATCAAGTATTTCTGGCTGCCTCATGATTAGATGACTCTAAGGCATCACCGCCTCATATAGGTAGAGTTGAAGCTCAAGACGTGAGTCACCGCAAATAACCAACCCCTGTCGATGAATGAATTGTCCCCAGTGTTTTGCCTTGCCACTCGCAGCATAAGACCGTGAAATAGAGATAACGAGTCAGCAATAACAAGGCGCGGCAGAGGGACATAACTTTCGTCTCGTTTGTAGACGGCCCACGTGTGACAGTCCACACGAGGCCACTGAAGGATAACGCGCTGAATCACCCACTGTTTATGCTGTGCCTTGGTTTGTTCAAGTCACTTGCTGCTTATGCATTCCGTACAAAACTCGACCGACCCCAACACTGAAGCCTTGTTCTTCTCTTCTCTTCCTCTGTAATTTTGCTATCATCTGTGTTCACGAATCTACGGACTTTGAACAGCGCCTGTCAATTACAAGCCTGCATAATCACCAATTTCTCAGCCGTAAAGCCTCTGAATTTGTGGCTGGCTGCCAACCGTCTATTATAAACCCAACACAGCCCAAGCCCAAGCTCAAGGCACCAAACCCAAAAAACCCAACACAAGCAACCAAATTCAAGGACTTGCACAGAAAAGTGGGACAAGAAGACAGCGGAAGCCAGAAGCCCCTCCACTCCCACTTGAACTATTTTCCAGCCCTGTCGCCTTTCATCCATCATTTCTCCCCTTCTTTCTTCTTCAACAACAGCACGACCTCTATTCTAGAGCGACAATCGCCATCTCTCATTCACAGCCTGAACTATCTATTCGATATTTCAGGTTTCAGATTTGTTTTTGCTTCTTGCATCTTCATAAGCAACCAAGCATTCTCTTCAAATTGAACCACCCATACAACCACCACCCGACCGACCAAATGGCTACCCCCCAATCCACCACCTCTTACGAGGGCGCCGAAGGCGACAAGAAGCTCGAGCAGATCACCTTCCGATTCTGTTCCGAATGCTCCAACATGCTTTATCCCAAGGAGGACGAAGATGCTCACAAGCTTCAGTTTACCTGCCGAACTTGCCAGTACACCGAGGACGCCAAGTCTACCTGTGTCTTCCGCAACGTCCTCAACACCTCGGCCGGTGAGACCGCCGGTGTCACCCAGGATGTTGGCTCCGATCCAACGGTTAGTCATCTTCCACCTGTTCTCTGTTACGGCTGTGGCGGAGTCATCTTGTGCACCTCTTGCGGCCAGCCCGATTGCCAAATGGTCGTCTCCAACGAGAAAGTCAGTCAGCCCATCACGGGCATGTGCCAGTTCACCTTGCCATGGGAGGATCCTTTCGCCGACTACGATGAGGAGATGATGGATGAGGACTACGATGACATAAGGACCGAGTCTGATGACTTCCTCTCCGACGCCAGCGAAGAATTCCTCGAAGAGATCTCCATGTGCTGTGATTCGTCCATGAAATGTGAATCATGAGCATCTCCAACAAACATCCTGTATCACGACAATTATGTAACTGACGACACGACACGACTGGCACGACTATATTATTCTATCCTGGGCTGACTGGCACATGCTCTGGGCTTCTGGCATCATTATCCGGCGACGAGCAGTTGGCGGCCGACCGGTCACATGACAAAGTATAAGTTGGAAACAGCAGTTGGAGCACTGGGTGTCTCGCGTCTTCTTTGGAACCCGCTTGCCATCGCTTAAAGACTGCTGGCTGACTTTATTTCTTTTTTTGCGCGCTGCAGCTCCCGCGATCTACAAAGACCTGCCCTAGTTGCCAGCACACCGAAGCTGTGTTTTTCCAGTCTCAGCAGCGAAGCGCTGAAACCGGCATGGTAAGTTGAACTCTCTCACACGCACGTTTCAGAGGCCAGCTCACTAACGCCACGGTAGAAACTCTTCTACGTCTGCTGCGAGTGTGGTCACATTTTCACTTAAGCGAAACCTTGTATCGATACCCGGGCACCGAATCATCGACGTCCAAGTTGTGGAGGATACTCGCATCATCATTTGAATTCGCAAGGCGTTTTTAGAGAGGGTTGTGGCATGGTTATGCCACCGGCGCCAGGTTATAAGGAGGGAAATGCAAATTGTATTCTATCAATGATCCTGTATAAGACTGCTTTGAGCAGCGAATAAGATTTTGGAGGAGGGCCACATAAATGTACCAAGCTTTCCTCAGTTCTTTCGTCGTTTAGGATTGAGGGTTAAGTTTCTAACCACCTTCCGTAGGAGGGGTAAATTATCAAGATGCATCTGCAGTTTTTTAATCATGCAAAATAAGTTCCGTGACATTACATGTTCCAAGTTATGCAACCACAGTGATTTTTAGTTTTGAGAGCTGAAAGGTGTCTGTATTTTCGTATCAACGCCTCGCAAATGCCAAATGTAGTAATATTCGTAATTGTACAGTATTCCACTCGTACACGGCTGTATGCAGCCAATCCATTCCCTCTGATCTATTCTGTCTTTTGTAAATAACTACCCATCCACCTAAACTCCTTGTCAATTCTTTATGCCTGCATAGGCGCCATTGACAGAATCTTGCTCCACTTCTTGCGCTTCAGCTCGGCGCCAACAGCACCGTTGATACGTGATCCCACGGGATCTCCAGCCTTGTTCAGCAGCACACAAGCATTGTCGTCGAACTTGACGACTGAGCCGTCTCGGCGTTGTGTAGGGTATCGGGTTCGGACGACGACGGCGTGACGGATATCACCTCGCTTGACCTTGTTGGCGGCAGAGATACCGGCCATACCACCGGAGGAGCTACCACGCTGCTCCTGAACGACGACGACAACACGGTCACCTGAGGTGTGTTAGTCACATGTTGCATCATTTCGAGGGGCTCGACTGAGGTGTTCGTAGGGGTGTATCGTACCGATTCGGGCATGTCGTTTTTGGCCGACGACCAAGACGCATTCGACAAGGGCAGCGCCCGAGTTGTCGATGCAGTTAAGCATTGTCTACTATAGTCAGTAAGGGGTCAACGAGGTGAGTAGAGCTGAGGTACCTTTAATTGAATCATCTTGGCTGTGTTCCGCGCGCGGAGGTTCAATGCTCAACTCTCACCACGGTCTAACTCGGGATATCATCAATCGTCCAACCTGTCGTTGAATTTTTGGACTAATATCACGTGCTCACAGCCACAGTTGAAGCCACACTTGCTCCAGCGGAACCCAATAGATCTCAGCTGGGGTAAAGAAATCTGGAGATATCGTGTCGTCTTATCATGAAACTGTATCTCTATGACTGGCCCTTGAGAGGATAATACAAAAATAACATCTCTTTGATGCTCATCTCTACTGCACCTCACTCCCCAACAAAAGACCCTTTGATCATCGTACCATGGCTTGATACCTAACTCGACAACTTGAGCTGATTTAATGTTTGAGAGTGATTTCCTAGGCCTACACAGCCCCACCCGTCGCCTGGCCAATGCCCCAAACCGGCCTTGATCCAGGGAAGAGGAACAAAGCAAGCCCCCCCTAACCTCGAAAGCACCCGAGCGAGCTACAACCATGTCATTCCACCTTGAACATCACTTCCCTCCTTCAAGCCCGATTCCTTGAAAGGCACCCGCACCACGATCTTTTACTCACCCAAGTCTCAGCCTCGTCTGTCTTTGTTCCATCGATTAACGCTCCTTATTTAGAGAGACGGAACCTATGACGTTGCGGCACTGAGTTAGCTGAATTCGAACATAAAACGCTTGACTTTGGCTTTTATCTTGTTAACTCCTGCGCATTGCTCTGCAAGATTGGAAAGGCTTCAATTGTGGCATCGTTTGGCAAGGCTCTCATACACTGAGCCAAGGATCGACATCTCCGCTCTTTTCTCGCTCGGACTTTTACAGCTGGTTACGAGGGACACGTACGCTCTTTTATTCCTTGGGCGACAGCTTTACACAGCAGACTGGCATCAGAGTGAATTCGCGTTAGGCAAAATGCCTCCATCACAGAAAGCGGCTGCCAAAAAGCCGCGCATGACGTTGGCACAAGTGTCAGCATATGATGACATTCTCACTGACGCCCTGGTCGATCATGTGAGTGGTTTACGGCTGAGCATCGCTCATGAGGCAATGCGACTCTAACACAGGCAGGTCTTTTACTGGACAACGGTCCCCAAAAACCGCACATCATATCATCCATCAAGAGGCGTGAGGGAGGAGGAGATCGCTAAGATCTTGCAAGAGGAGGTGGTTCTCAAGAAGGACTTGGAAAGTGCTGAGAAGCGATTGCTGGCAACAAACGGGCTAAAACGGTTTCACAATGGATTGAAGACCGACAATGAAAAGGAGAATTTCCGACGGCATCTCAGACGTTATGTTCAAATTTACCTTCCGGATTGTCCGTGGGAGGTCAGCTCGACAAACCGATACACAATTGTTACTCACGAGGCTGCCGTAACAGCCAGACGACCTATCCGACGTAACGAGGCCATTAAATATTTATCCGGTGTTCAAGTCATCATCACGCCAGAGGAGGAAAAGGCCATCTCATCTCAGAAGAAGGACTTTAGCATTGTTGTTAGCTCACGAAGCAAGTGCACCAGCCTGTTTATGGGACCTGCCCGCTTTGCCAACCACGATTGCGATGCGAACGCCAAACTTATGAGGACAAGCCACGCAGGAATCGAGATTGTCGCAACAAGGCCGATTGAAGCGGGAGAGGAGATTACGGTCACTTACGGAGATAACTATTTCGGCGAGAACAACTGCGAGTGTTTGTGCAGGACATGCGAGGATCTTTTACGGAATGCTTGGGAACCAGAAGATGGCACAGTGCCAGTGAAAACTAGTATTGAGCAGGAAAAGTCAGAAGGTTACTCGTTACGGCGACGGCGAAGAGATGACAGTATCTCCGGCTCTTCACGGACACCATCAGTCACTCCCGATATGCGACCACGGATTACAAAAGCGACTTCAAGAGGATCAAAGCTAGCTCGCGATTCATCATCTGCCAGGTCTCCACCCGCCGAGCAAACCAATAATCGAAAGCGACAGCATGATAGTCTGGCAACACCGCCCAAGACTCCAGCGAAGCGACAAAAGATTTCGGCTGAGAAGACTGTAATTATTATTGACGATTCGTCGCGCAGTACATCTGTCACTGCCAGTGAAACTTCAAGTGGCGTTGTCGAGACAGATGTCACTTCGCCAGAGAAGGAGACTCCAGAGCCTCTAGGACATACTCCATTGAAAGGGAATGCGAACAAGGGTAGTCAACAGACAGAGGGAGCACCAGTTTCGCCGCAGAGCAGTCAAGGTTCACGATCACCGCAGCAAGCGGCTGAAATAACGAGAGAGAGAACCCGTCGAAGTGGCCTTGAGAGTATGACTATCCAGGCCATTCTAAACGCTCCTCTGGAGACTGAGGTTGAAAGTGAACCTGAACCGGAAAAGCTCAAGGAAGCAACTGTGGTACCTCCACCAACCGAGCCTATTGCAACCAGTATTGAAACTGTCGAAGACAGTCAAGTGGCTGATGAGGATCAGCCAAAACGAAAGAAATATCAACGTCGTGTCTATAAGGAAGATACGCCTCCATCTAGAGTGCGGGTGCCGGGAGATTACCTCCTTACACCGTTACTTTTATCAGAACCTGAGATGGCCTGGATCCAGTGTACCATCTGTGACGGTTACTTTGTACAACAGAACGCATATTTTACACGAGCTTCATGTCCTCGATGCGAACGGCACTCGAAGCTTTACGGGTACATCTGGCCCAAGACGGACAAGGCCGGACCGCATGACAAAGAAGAGAGAATTCTGGATCACCGCACCATCCATAGATTCTTGGATCCCGATGATGAGCGAAAAGTGAGATGTCGCAAGAGTTTTGGAAATCTCAAGACAGACACAGAAGAAACGGAAGAGCTCGAGCGGGGCCGGAAGCGACACAGCACATCAGGCTTAATGGGGCGAACGGGTCCATCAACAGAACAAGACTCAGGCCATCGAAGAAGCGGAAGGCTTCGTCGAGTGAACAGTAGGTTCCTCGACCCATGATGAACATACGTGGAGAACTGTTGGACATAATTCGGACCGAGCATGTTTTTTTTTGAGGCGAGCGGGATTTATAATTGTATATTTTATTTTAACGGCATTGCTAGACCAAGAGGCCTAGTTTAGATAACTGACCCACCATCTGGACAACGTTATTTATTATAAATGTTTCAATGCATCGAAAGAACCAATGTTCATCGCCCGTCGCCGATGTGAAGATTCGCGCCCTACATACCGTAGATCTGGAGCTTTCCGAAAATTAACGTCAAAGATTTCTAATCACAACGTCATTGACCCATCATGAACCTGTATATAAAATCCTGTTCCCAATTCCCAAGATGAGGTTTTTGAAGGATCGTTAAGCATAACAACTCTATCTGAACACTCGTCACCATGGCTGCATATCTCACCAACCGCATCTGCCACCCTCACCACGGCATTCCCGTATCGAGGCCCGAAACTCCTGCACCCGCAAAGACCGAGAAATGCAGCCACCCCATTGTCAACAAGGCTGCAAAGGGCGTTCCCTTCTTCACCCCCGAGCAGGATCCTCCGCCTGGTCTGGCCATCCAGCCCAGCGATGGAAGACCTGTTCCTAGACTCTTTCAGCCCCTCAAGATTCGAAATGTCACTATGCAGAATAGAATTTGGGTCAGCCCTATGTGCCAGTACTCCTGCCATGAAGGTTTCATGACGCCTTGGCATATTACGCACTATGGCGGTATGGCTCAGCGTGGTGTAAGTGGCGTTATACGAGTGAGATGATCAAAGCTAATCTTTGTAGCCGGGGCTTATGATGATTGAAGCAACTGCCGTGCAAGCCAATGGTCGAATTACACCTGAGTAAGCATATACTCACGACCTATATTGTGGTTCGTTAGCTGATCGTCATAGGGATGCTGGTATCTGGCTCGACGCCCATGTTGACACTCTCCGAAAAAACGTCGACTTTGCACACGGTCAGAATACAAACATCGCCATTCAACTCGCCCACGCAGGTCGCAAAGCAAGCTGTGTAGCACCCTGGCTCAGCGCCGGCGCCACAGCCACCGAGGAAGTCAACGGGTGGCCCGACGATGTCGTGGGTCCCAGCGACGAGCCCTTCAACGAGAACATGCCCACGCCGCGTAGCATGAGTATCCAGGAGATTAACCAGCTCAAGAAAGATTTCGTCAAGGCCGCCAACCGCGCCGTCACCGCTGGCTTCGACGTGATCGAACTTCACTTTGCGCATGGTTATCTTGTCAGCTCGTTCCTTACGCCGAGTGTTAACAAGCGAACAGATCAGTATGGTGGAAGTTTTGAGAACAGAACTCGTCTTGCGCTTGAGCTCGTTGAGGAAGTTCGTGGTGTTATCCCTGAGACCATGCCTCTTTTCGTGAGGATCAGTGCGACGGATTGGTTGGATACTAACCCTGAGTACACCGGCGAGAGCTGGACTGTCGATGAAGCCGCCAAACTCGCTACCCTCTTCGCCGAGCGCGGCGTCGATGTGATCGACGTATCAAGCGGCGGAAACCACCCCCAGCAGAAGGTGCAAGGCGGCCCAGGATATCAAGCCAAGTTCGCGAAGCACATCAAGAAGGTTGTTGGCGACAAGATGCTCGTTAGCTCGGTGGGCAGTATCAAGACCGGTACACTTGCGGAGGAGATCATCTCTGGAAATGATGATGGTGTGAAGTTGGACCTCATTGCGGCAGGGAGAATGTTTCAGAAGAATCCTGGGTTGGTGTGGGCTTGGGCTGATGACTTGGATGTTGAGATTCAGCTTGCGCATCAGATTGGATGGGGATTTGGAGGACGGGCTACGAAGAAGCAGGATCATGTCAAGATGAGCATTCCTTGATTTTGTTTGGGGAAGAATAATAGGTGGTTGTTTGAAAGTAGATAGATTGCAGTTGAAAATAGATGTATAAAAGCTCCAATGTCAGGGATTGGTTGATAATAGGCAAGACAGAATAAACAACTTGACAATTCGATCTCGTCGCTTCCGAGCCATATGTTAACTCTGATCATGACTGACTGGCGTATTTTTGTTCCAGCAATTCCTTCTCCGATCTCCCTTCTTCAGCTTGCTTCTCCGTAATCATCGGTCTCTTCTCATCAACCTGCAACTTCAGCATCAGCAAGCATTCCTTTGTCGCGATACCACTTAACTTACCTGATATTGTGCATCAGTGGGTGCGCTGAACCGTTTACTGACAGTCGCATACATATCGTTCTTCCATTCGGTCACACGAGCTTCAAGCCCGATATACAGTGTGTAAGCAGGATGCATGCTGAGTTCTCGTCCTGACTTGGGATGAAACGGGATGAAAGATAGGATGAAGTTCGAGGCTTGAGCTCATTTTTAACTACGGCGTCAGCGTTGTTGGGATATGTCAGCACTTTATCTATTCTTGCTCGCTGAGTGAGCTGACGATATCTTGATGGTCCATCTGGATGGGCTGGGCGTAAGCATGGTTAACCAATGGAGATAAGGAGTACAGAGCTGGGGGCTGCGATGTGTGACCTAAAATGATATTTGTTGCTACGTCTTGTGGTTTTTGGGTTGCAGATGTAGGTATGCTTGGCGGTTCTGGACTTGTCAAAAGGAGGGTATTCGGACTAGTATGGATGGACTTGTTGCGCCTCTCACATCACGATGATTTTGGCAACTTCATCCCATTGCTCACTTGGTTTCGGGCGACTTTCCAGCAGCAATATTTATTTATTACCTTTTACTTTCGCCATGGTTTATATCGCCCGTTGCCAGGTCGCAGTGGGTTTAAGCCATTTGACGGTTTCATCGAATGTTGAACAGAGCCCAAATTGTGAGAGAAACACCAAAGCATGAAATTCGGGCACCCTGCGTTGCGCCACGCCATAGAGCGGTTTTCCTAATACTGCTTAAACAGTAGCCTCTCACGCTCACCGTGACTTGCTCGCTCATATCCCCGAAACTGGAGTCAATATCGGTGGCATAATGTCACGAGCCTCTTGCACAATACTCCTCCATGTCTTCCGCTATTGGTTTTTGTGAAACCGATGCGAGGCGGGTAGGTGCATCATCCTCAATATATTCTCCATGTGCAGACGTGGAAAAAAACCCCATAGCGAATGAATTCAGCCATCAGCGAACTTTCAAGAGTAATAAATATCGATCTACGGGAATAGATAGTTGATTTACAATAGCTTTTGTTCTCATTCAAGATCCGATTCAAAGTGCCATCAGAGTCCAGGGTAGCTATCGCCGATCATCGCCAAGCACAGCTGAGACAAATCGCCGGGGCCAAGGCAAAGATAAGCAATGCCTCGGGTTCCTGGCAGGGCAACCAAGCTAAGCTACAGTGAGCTAAGACCCTCTATAGCTCCAGGTCCCAGCATCATCACGTCACAAGCTTGTATCACCTGCGCAGTCCATGTCTTAACCAAAACCCTCCCCTTCCATCCTCTCCCCTTCATCCTCACAACAAACTCCAAAAATGACAACAAAGGGTCTTTGCTTAGTCGCCGCCACGGCCGCCCTCCAGGGCGTGTCAGCTCTTCAGATCCCTCTTAACCTCCAAGTCCCCAAGCTCTCTTGGAATCTCTTTGGTGACGATCTTCCTCTGGTAGATACCAAGGAATTGCAGAAGAGCATCAAGCCTGAGAACCTTGAGGCTAGAGCAAAGGATCTGTATGAGATTGCCAAGAATGGAGAAGAGGAATATGGACATCCGACTCGTGTCATTGGCAGTGAAGGTACGTTCTCCGAAATCGGACTGTTATCATGAACGTAATGACTGATTGTTCTCAAGGCCATCTCGGTACACTGTCATACATCCACGCTGAGCTCGCCAAGCTAGGCGGCTACTACTCCGTCTCGAACCAGCAGTTCCCCGCTGTTTCGGGCAATGTCTTCGAGTCGCGTCTCGTCATCGGCGACTCTGTTCCCAAGCAGGCATCGCCCATGGGTCTGACTCCTCCGACTAAGAACAAGGAGCCCGTCCACGGAACGCTTGTCCTCGTCGACAACGAAGGATGCGACGAGTCCGATTATCCCGAGGCCGTCAAGGGCAACATTGCTCTCATCCTTCGTGGAACGTGCCCCTTTGGTACAAAGTCCGGCAATGCTGGAAAAGCGGGTGCTGTCGCTGCCGTTGTGTATAACTATGAGAAGGATGAGGTTCATGGAACTCTCGGTACTCCTTCGCCTGACCATGTTGCTACTTTTGGTCTGGGCGGTGAAGAGGGCAAGGCTGTTGCCAAGAAGCTCAAGGATGGTGAGAAAGTTGATGCTATTGCCTACATCGACGCTGAGGTCAAAACCATTTCCACCACCAACATCATTGCCCAGACTCGTGGTGGTGATCCCGACAACTGTGTTATGCTCGGTGGTCACAGCGACAGTGTTGCCGAGGGCCCTGGTATAAACGACGATGGATCCGGCAGTATCTCTGTGCTCGAGGTCGCTGTCCAACTGACCAAGTACCGCGTCAACAACTGCGTCCGCTTTGCCTGGTGGGCCGCTGAGGAAGAAGGTCTTCTTGGCTCCGACCACTACGTCTCCGTTCTTCCTGAAGACGAGAACCGCAAGATTCGTCTCTTCATGGACTACGACATGATGGCCAGTCCCAACTTTGCCTACCAGATCTACAACGCCACCAACGCCGAGAACCCCAAGGGTTCTGAGGAGCTGCGTGATCTGTATGTTAACTGGTACGAGGAGCAGGGTCTCAACTACACCTTCATCCCCTTTGATGGTCGCAGTGACTACGATGGTTTCATCCGTGGTGGTATTCCCGCTGGTGGTATCGCCACAGGTGCCGAGGGTGTCAAGACAGAAGACGAAGTCGAGATGTTTGGCGGTGAAGCCGGTGTCTGGTATGATAAGAACTACCACCAGATCGGGGATGATCTGACCAATGTGAATTACACTGCGTGGGAGGTGAACACCAAGGCAAGTCGCATCCAACCAATGTCTTGTTCAGAAACCGTGACACTAACACAGAACAGCTCATCGCCCATTCCGTTGCAACATACGCCAAGTCGTTCAAGGGTTTCCCCGAGCGAGAGATTGAGACGTCTGTGCAGACTTACTCTGACAAGACCAAGTACCACGGTAGCAAGCTCTTCATTTAAGTATCGAGTAGCAAGTATAGCACAATGAGTAATGGGTGATTGATTAATTTGAATGGATATCTCTACGTTGAAATTGCAAATGCCTAGCTAAATCGACTCCAAGTGAAACGAATCAAGAAACAAAAAACATCATTACACGTAATAACCGTTTGGTAAAATGCCCGTCTAAGCCCCCAACCGGTCCTGTAGCCATACATGGCTTGAAATGCCTCGCACTATTTCCCACCTAAACACCGACTTTGCAAGTTTTCATCTGATAAGATGATTATCCGCTAGGGATAGATTGATAGTTACTGATTGATGATGGGTCTCATCGTGCTGAAGCGAGATCATATGGCGTTCCCATCAAGACACCACCCGTTGGAAACTCACAGCTTCCGGTCTGCGAGGGGATCATCTCGGTGTAGTATTCAAAATCATCACGAAGCTCCCTCAGCTCGATAGGCAGAATGACCTTGGATAGAGCCTTCGGGGTGGTGAGCTTTGAGAGGGTTCCGGAGTAAGGGGCGGGTCTGTGCCCCACATTGGCGGGGGTGATCTCGGGGCTATCGGGGGTCTGGGCTCCCGGTCCCGTTGTCTTGGCAGCCGAGGATCCGGGGCGACTCTGTCGTAATCTAGCAGAGAGGTTGACGTTGAATGTGAGAAGTCTCGCAACGCGATGCGCCAGCTCGTCGCGACTGTTCTTTGCGTCCTTTTCTCCCGGACTTTTTGGCCCCCGTCAGCAAAAATTGTACTTGTTCATCTAGCGGTCCGTGTGCCGTGTCGCTTAACTTACCAGTTCACTATAGTCATCATCATAGCATACGAAAGATTATGCCATCTCAACCTGGCACACAGCGCCTTGATCCTCTTCTCGAACTGCTTAGCGGCATCTTCAGGCGTAGACCTATTGGACTGCTCGTCGAGCGCACAACATAGCGACGAGAGGCGGGTGAAAGCGAGGACGGTGTCTGTGAGGGTCGCGACGAGGGTGTCGAGAGAGATCCAGGCCGCGCGGGCAGGGAAGGGGATCTGGTTGTTCTCGATGAGGTTGAGGGTCTTGTAGAAGGCGTGGACGGAGGATCGGCACTCCTTGACCTCGCGGAGGAGGATGTTGAGGATGGCGGTGTCGTGCTGTGGTGAGATGTTGAGGTCGCTGAGGATGTCGATGGCAGCAGCGCCGACGTCGAGAAGGCCTGTGATGGCTGTTGTGGTAGGGAGGCCGACAACGGCGGGATCCATGTCCATGTCGGCCTGCAGAGCGGAAGGCATCTATCGCGGTATCATTCAATACTGGAAGTGTTAGGTAATCAATTGTCGAAAGAAGCAAAATGAATTGATCTGTAGTGAGTGAGGCTCAAATCAAATGCAGATGTAAGTGATGTAAATGTTAAAGGGTCCTGAAGTAGACGGGATGGAAATTCTTGGCAGAGGCTTCTAGGCCCCCTTTGGCTTAAATGGAAGTTCGAGCCAAGCCCCCCAGGTCCAGGTCCAGGTCCAGTTCAGTTACAAGAATTTGTAAATGGGGGAGCACAGCGCGAGAGAAGCGAGAGAGCGGGAGGGGGTGGTCTCTAAAAGCAGGAACCGAAAAAGAGCGAAGGGCAGGGGAACAACAGATGTATTAGGTAGAGGTAAGCCCCAAGGCTGGGGGACGTATTATTTTTAGGCGCAGGCCAAGGGGAGAAAAAGAGCGCGAAAGTCTGGAAGAGACGGCACCTGAAGGGCCCAGCGAAAAGAGGCGCCGAGTTTCAAAGGCAGGCAACTTTCAATAGGCAAGACGATGAAGCCGTACTTCCGAGACAGTAACGGGCTTGTCCACTAGCGGATGAGGTTGAGTGGAGGGTAGGATTGGGGAATGGCCCCCCTCGAGAGGAATTTGTGGTGCCGAGAAGCGAGTTGAGTGACATGCATCTAATTTAGACAGATATCTGAGTACACTTATCAAGACATGGCTGATGTATTATTGTAGACGGTAAAATATCACCATCTCACGCTCTATAGTTCTACATCTTCTTTCATTCATTATCCTCTGCATTTGATCCCTCTGCCTCTGTTTGTTCATATGCTCCCTCGTAAATACCATGCAAACCGATATCAGACTAAAAACTGGGCGTTTGGAAAAGGTGGATGTCGACGTGCCGACTTGCCGGGGTCGATTGGGCGCGATCGGATACCGGCACGGCGCGGTGAGATGATGCTATTTGCCCACTTTTCCCTCTCTGTTCGCTCACTGATGTCCCTCACTATCCTCACTATATACTCACTATATTTCGTTTATATTTCGACTATCGGCATATATTTCGCATCGAGTCATGGCTGATGAATATCACTTTGGAGCCGATATCCGAATTGTACGTGTATTTGCTTCCTGAATTACGTGGCTGAACTATCCGCATACTTTTCACTTTGCAGCCTCACGCGCCTAGCTGACGTACGATGCATAGCATTAACTTGACTTGACTTGACTTACTCTTTTATTTCCTAATTCCATGTCACGGGTTTCTTCATACATCATCATTCACCAAAGGATCGACTGATACCAATGAACTCAAACGGCTCTGACGGCACATCCGAACCCCTTGAAACATTTCTTACACCTTTGTGTTTATTCTCCGCTACCATAACAGACCTGACTAATGATTCAGTATCAATCTAATTTATTCCCGGTTGATCCTGATCCAAAACTCCGTTTCACCGAATAAATTCAAATTCACAAATAACTTCCAGTCTACTCCGTACTTCATGCCGTTTCCCGTGCCGTGCCGTCCCATCCATATCTCGGTCCGAGCGTCTTCGCCTACTCAACCATGGCCCGCATGCAATATCATCATGCCCTTGACTTACACGCGTCTTTCCACAGTGGATATGGAGGATCCTCAGCGCTCAGAGACGGGCTGATCATTTGAAGACACCTCGTCGCTATTGTTCAAGTCCATAGAGCTATGTGAGGCACCGGATGCTGGACTGGACGACTCTCCTGTCGCCGGTCTAGTCGCTCAACCTCTCGCCAGATAGTCCCGAAACTGCTGGGGCATTCTGCCAATGCTATCTCCCAGACTCAGAATATCGTTCGCATCCGCATAATCAAACGCTTCTTGCAAGCTACGAGGTCCAGCTGGCCTGGCCGCTTCAGCTGTCGCCGGAATAGAGTTACCCTCCCGTTCTAAAAACTCATGCCAGAGTCTATCTGCGTCAGCATCTGGTGCCTGCATTTCATCATCTTGAACTGATCTATTTATCTGTGTTGCTGCACTGGGAGGTGCAAAGCGAGGTCGAGGTGGTACGCGCCTTACAGCCCTCGCCAGTCCCTGCATGCCTCCTCCATGCATACCAGGACCTTGAGCCGCTCTTGCTGCTCTCCTATTTGGTCGGTGACTGGGACGTACATTGTCAGATCCTGGTGGAAACATTCCAGATGTTGGAAGCACTTCAGCTGTCGTCGCAACAGTGTTACCCTCTCGTTGTGAAGATCCAATCCAGGCCATATCGTCGTCTGACTCCTCATCTAACAGTGCCCTGTCATGATAACGTCGAGCTGGTTCAGATGTCTGTGTTGCTGCACTTGGACGTGCAATGCCGTCCTGGACATCAAACGGCGAATTGGCATTGCCAGGCTGCGCAGGATCATCAAGACTCCGAATCGGGTGCAAAACCCGGCGTAGGCCAGTTCGTTCAAATGGAGACACTTGCAAGCCAGAGTTCTGGCGGTTGTTATCAGTCTGTGCGGGATTCAGAACCGGAAGAGGGACACCAGCAGGAGGGTTTCCAAGAGGCTCATCATCATCGTCCGAGTCTGAGTCTGAGTCTGGGCTGGGGCCAAAATGGCCTTGAACAGCCCCAATACGACAATTTTCCTGATGTTCATTATTCTCAGCGTACCATGGGTTCGTCTGTCGCAACGTATTCCCACGACCAAGCGTAACACAGCGACGACTCATCATCATGTTCGTAAACTCCTGCATGATGGTGTCGGAAATCGCCTCCTGGACTCTCCCCTCTGTAGCAGTTTCGTCATTCTTCTCAATGTTATCAACAACATGGTAGAAGAAGCTGACAAACCCAGGCTCCATATCATCTAAGTGATAAGGCCACTCACCTTTATCTACGTCCCTGTGAAACTCAACCGTAGCTACACAATCAGGACACAAGTCCTTCTGATCGCACTCTGGAAGAGTCGTAGGAGGAAGACTAGATTCTTCACCGTTCTTGGGGATGGTGATGGGGATAGCATTCACTTTGCATCGGCTGCAGTAGAGGTTGGTGCGGCATACAGGACACCGTCCTCCGGCGTCGCTGTGTTGGTATTGTATACGGCAAGACTGGCAGAGAACATGACCACAGAGCAAGACCTCAGCATCCAACTCACCTTCGGTAGGAAAAGATCTCACCGGGAGGGGTTCCATACAGATGGGACATTGAGGGGCGATAACCTCATTGTCGGAATTGGTGTTGCTGCCCTTGTCTATAGCCTTTTTGATAGTTGGCCAGAAGGCTTCAGGGAGAGGTTTGGGAGAAGACATGTTGAAAAGGGATACTTACCAGCTAGATGACTGACTGGTGAAGCGAGACGTGATGTAGTTCGTTTTGCGTAGACTTACCTTTTTTGTTTTTGATCTGTTTTTGGTGTTAGACTTACCTGGGTGTGATGGGTGGTGGTGATGAGGAGAAGATGATTTTGATGTTGAGTAGGCATCATTTCATTATATAGTCACATTTGATGCAGTCACTGAAGTCAAGCACATTCGATGTTCACGGTCCATCTTGTGAGTTTAGGGTGAACCATGACTTTCAAGGCGATGTGTTGCTTTCACTCCTCGTTCGACCTGAACAGTGAAGCCTTCACCGTTTGAACAGCCTCTGTCATGGGTCACCACCCCGGCAGCGTATGGCAATGAAGAGGAAATAAACGACTTCGAACACAATAAGCGCGCCAATGAGTATAAATTGGTTCTATCCTTCATCAGGAATGTTTCTATGCAGATGACCTACTTTTCAGCCTCCTTCACCTCCTCCTCTCCCTTCCTCCTCTCAATCGCAATAATCTCCTCCACGGTCTTAGTGCTCACCCCATCGCCAAAGTACCTTTCCGACAGCTCCACACAGCGGAGGTTGGCGGACAATTTGTTCATCGTCTCCATCCACTCATCTGTAGGGTCACTATCGTAGACGATGCCACCGCCGGCCTGCATATATGCCACGCCATCCTTGACGAGCATGGTCCGGATGGCAATGCATGTGTCCATGGGTCCTTCGTCGACGAAAACCTTGTCCTCAGGCTTACTGCCCTCGTCCACGCGCACAATGTCGTATCCAAACCATCCTGCAGCTCCAGCGTAGATACCCCGCTTCTCCTGCTCCAGGTCGTAGATGAGCTCCATAGCTCGGATCTTGGGTGCTCCAGAGACTGTTCCCGCGGGGAAAATGGAACGCAGAGCATCCCAGCGTGTGCACTCAGGACGCAGAACTCCTGAAACCTCAGAGGTGATGTGCTGAACATGGGAGAAGCGGTCAATTCTCATGAGCCGGTCAACCTTGACGGTCGTGGGGTGGCAGACTCTGTTCACGTCGTTGCGGGCGAGATCCACCAACATGACGTGCTCAGCTCTGTCCTTCTTGGAAGCCAAAAGCTCGGCTGCGAGTCTATCATCCTCAGCGGCATTCTTTCCACGGTGAATCGTACCGGCGATTGCGTGGTTGACAATACGAGGTCTTGATCGAGCTTCGGCAGCTGAGTAGCCAAATCGTGAGTCAGAGGGTAATGGAGCATATCCATCAGTTTTCATCAGACACTCCGGCGAAGCACCAACGATGTGAAAGTCGGCGCATGAGAGGAAGAACACATAAGGTGAGGGGTTGAGTGTTCGGAGAGTTCTGTAAATGTTAAAGGGGTGAAGCTTGGTGCTCCGGCGGAACCGTTGTGAAGGCACGGCTTGAATGATGTCTCCCTTGACAATGTATTTCTTGAGCTCCTTGACGAATGTCTCGTAACCCTTACGACCAACGTTCGAAGAATATTGCTGCTCTGATTCTGTTTGCGCACCAAGAGTTTGAGCAGGCAAGGGAGTCTCGGGCTGGTAGATGATGTCGAGGGTCTTGCGGAGTGTCTCGCAGGCCACGTCGTAGGCAGGTTGAAGATCGTCAGAGGGGCTCTTGGGCAACTTCATATGTGTGACAATTGTCAATGTCGAACGGAAATGGTCCAAGGCGACAATGGTGTCGAATAGCATGAACAAAGCCTCAGGAATTTGGAGGTTGTCTTTGAGTGGTCGCTCGGTCTTGGGCTCGAAGTACTTGATACAATCATATGAGACGTATCCAACGGCACCACCAGACAGCTTCGGAAGCGCCAACGAAGGAATATCGAGGACTCGATCATTGGAAAGTTCGGCAGCAAGGGTCTTGAGAGGGTCGCCATTGTGTTCGTAGCCGTCGCCAGTGGCCAGTACTTTTCGGGGGTCTAGAAGAGAGACTCAGAGGGTGTCCAACACAAGAGTCTCGGAAAAGCTTACTGGCGCCAATAAAACTATATCGTCCAACCGTCTCTGTGCTTCCAGTCGCACTCTCGAGGAGAAATGAGTATTCGGCAGTTGCGCTGTAAGTGGTGAGTCAGAGGACGATTCGGCGGTGGAAGCATTGTAGTCTTTACCCCGATGATAGCTTAAGATAGATAGCTGAAGGAGTCAATAGATCGGCTGGAGCGGAGGCGCAAACGGGGAGAAGCGTGGGTTGAGTTGTAGGAGTCCATTCTTGGTTGAAGGCAGCTCGAGCTTCATCGGCAGTTGGCCGTATATCGAGCTGGTGTAGAAGATTAGTATGGTCCATTGCGGAAGTCTCGGTGATGCTGATTGATGGTGATTGCGATGGAGAGGTGTTCTTACATGTGCTGCACACATCCTTATAGTGTTTATCCCCGAGTTTCACGACAGATTGGTGGTTTGAGGACAAAGAAGGAGAACAATGGAAGTGTTAGTTAGTGGAAAGGTGTTTGCTTCGGAGTCACTTTTTATCGATTGCCAAATGAAGACGCCTCAGATGTTAGTGGGGGCGGGGCACCGATAGCGGCAGGTCGGCAGTCCCTGAGCGGTCGGTGTAGGGTAGCTATGATGATCATGCAGTGATGCCTTGCGCGCGGGGCATCAATTTAAGCCAAGCTCGCTTCCGCATACAGATTAGCGCTTATTGAACCAGCTGAAGCTGCCCACCAAGACTGGATCTCACGTTTACGCGGATCCACACGAGCCCAGGAACCATCATTTGAACTATCTTGAAGTCACTGATTTCGGCACCAATTCCGCTCGTTTCAAGCAATGGTATCAATCGCTCCTTTCTAACTCGCCTCCTAATTCATTCGCAATCATGCCTGCCGATCAGCACGAGGATTCAATCGAGCCCACCGGTGATGTTGAGATGTCTGAGACCCAGAACACGCAGGATACTGCGCCAGAGGCTACCCAAGAGGGTGAGGAGAATGAGAATGCCGACAACACTGAGCTTCCCTTCGCCGACTCTGAGGTCGCAGAGCCCAGAGTTACCTTTGCCAGTTATCTCATGAGCCCAATCGTCACCCTGCTCATCGGATCTGGCGACCAATCTATCCTCTCAGCGCATCAGGGACTTTTGACACAAAGCCCATACTTCAAGGACATTTGCGATAGTTTCGTTGAGGACGGCAGCGTTAGTGCTTCAGAGCCTTTGCGCCAGCGACATCTGGCTGTGGACCCCTTCTAACCTCCCCACAGCCTCGTCAGATTGAGCTCCCCGACTACGACATCGAGACCGTCGGCAGCTTCCTCGAATACCTTTACACAGGCGAATACTTCCCCAAGAAGCTTCCCGGCCAGCGAGTCCTGGAGTCCGACCCCTCAATTCCCTCGGTCGACAACAGCGGCGACCAACTCCTCAAGCACGCCCGCATCTACACCCTCGCCGAGAAGTTTGGCGTCGCTGGTCTCAAGACCCTCTCGAGCTCCAAGATCCACTGCGTCAACTCTACCGCCAAGGGCGAGATCACATACGCTCGTTACGTCTACGCCTACACCAGCAACGACGACACCACCATCCGCGCCCCCGTCGCAAGCTTCTGGGCAACGCGCTCACACACCCTGCGCGCCGAGGCGGAAGAGGAGTTCAAGGCTCTGTGCTTGGAGCACCCCCAGTTCGGATACGATGTTCTGAGTACGTTCGCCGACCCCGAGATTGGAGATTTGTCTGCTAACGTTGTTCAGCCCGCGTATTGGACGGCAAGCTCAAGAGAGAGCGCAACGACAAGATGCACCCTGCCACAAGCAGCGGACGAAAGCGTACCCGTCACAGCAGCGGATCGCGTGCCGATTAAAGACTCACGCATTGGAAGAATTGGACCAGCGTTATATGGATCATTGGTCCCTACCGAACATTGTTTCTTTGCTTCTTGGGTTATTTAGCGGCGCGCATTTGTATTGTAACACTACATGGGATCTACACGACTGCCATCTGCGGTCTCTTGCGAGATTTGGTAATGGGGACAGACATAGACTCTTTTGAGCTATTGAATTCTTGTGTCTCAACTAAGCTCAACCGTTCACTGTCTCTATCATCTGCTTCTGACCTAATAACTATAAGGGTCAACGGAAAGTTCCGCCAACAGGCCTTCCTGGTATGAAAGACCGTTCTCAATCTCCCGCTTCACTCTGTTGTGCTGGACACAAAGCGGAACCCTCCCCTTCATCGATCGATCATAGGCCTGACAGCATTAGAGACAGTATATCCAGGGGTTGGGCAAAATACTCACCAAATGCTCCTTTCCATACAGATGATCCTCAATATTCTTACCAAAACTTTTGCCGTAGCAAGGCAAGTCTAGAATACGACACACGTCTACGTCCTCTTCATATTCCCAGTCGACGAATGAGTTTGGGAGGTGCTTGTACATTTTCTCGATGGTATACTTAAGGTCCTCCTCTGCCATCTTCTCAGACAAGGGTGCGCCGTGTCTATTGTACCGTTTAATTCTGACGCTGATGAACTCAGAGAGTTTCTTCATCTCTGCGATGGTCTTCGCTGTAGTTTTGGCAGGCGTTTCGGCTCTGATCTTTTCTGCCTTCTTGACTTTGAGGGCTTTTACTAGGGCGGCCCTCTCCTTGGTGAGTCCAACTTTCTCCTTTGTGAGTTCGGCCTTTTCCTTTAAGAGATCTTCTTTGGACTCTTTCGTCTTGTTATTCTTCTTCTTGTTGGCTTTCTCGGCCTTTTTGTTGGCTAGTTTGACCATTTCGATGTCGATATTAGGCTCAGGCTTCTTGGCTTCAGGAACTTCAAAGTCTTTCTCGACGTCAAGTTCAAGTTCCCGGATCTCTTTCTCAATCTCTTCGTTTGCTGCAGGAGTTGGTCAGGTTAGAAAAACGATAGAAGATATGTACCTACGGATAGCCACGAGACACTCGCGAGTGCAACTTTTGCATTTGTCTGGGGCGTCATCGGGCTTCTCTATCGCCTTACTGTTGGGGTATCGCAGGATAGGAAGAGTTGGGTTGTTGCGAAAGTAAATCTTTCCGTTTTTATCGCGCCAGATGACTTGTGGTTCAGGTTTGAGCTCAGCATCCAGCGGCTCTGGTGGGCGAGTGATGATTTGGATCGTAGGTTCATGCATAGTTACGCGGGCGGAGGATGAACGAGTCGGGAGTATGAAGTTGCTGATGAGAGGAGAAAAGTGAGATGAAGAAGTCAAGGAGAGGATTTATGCACGTGCGGGAGGAAAAGGACAAAGTAAACAAAGGATGAATAAATTAGTTTGGTGATGAATCACGGGCTGCCACTGGCAAGTGTAACTTGAGCTAGCAGCGTTGCTGGCACTTTCGACATCAGATGTGGTCGGTCAGCCACGAATACACATGAGAAATAGAATCCAACTCAAAAGGCGGAAGTCCATGTGATGAAAGAAAAGGCAGACGAGGTAAGTGAGCGGGTGATGTAAGTGATTGCTTGCTAAAACGTGTTTGTGATTGCAGGTACTTCACTAAAACACCATGCCTATCTCTATACTCCAAATCAGGATAATACCATATTCAGTGACTACTTAAGGGCAGAAAAAAGTCGCAGAAATACATTAAAAGTTTCTAAATGCATTGTAGTTGGTCCAAAATCGACTCATCCTGCGTTGTCCTTGCTTTCAAATCAAGTAAACACAGTGATGAGATAGAGACATTCATCTCAAGCACTGCAGTATGTCCCTAGATAAGTTTGGTATTTCTACAGTCACCAATTTTACTCGGCGCGTTGAAGTTCATAATAATCATCACAATTCATATACCGCAACCATCATCAAGTTCTGGTCTAGCATTCAATTTTATTTCCTAAGATCTGCCTAAGCTCAGGACCAGCCTGTATCGTTCATTATCCCAACACCAAAAATGCAAATACAAAACGCCAGTCATAAAAACAAAGAAGCCTTAACTGCTCGACTCACAGTACACTCTTTCAACTCCTCATATACTCATTAGACTACCTGTCAGGTAGAAGATCCTCGAGAGAAGACCCGACGAAAGATGCCCTGTGTCTTGGGCGTCTTGGGAAGTGGCTTCGAGGTCTTCATCAAGTAGAGACACAGACCTACACTGGAAAGATCATGCGAAATCCAAAAGGTCTTGAACTTCAGCGCCCAAACTTTTCTATAGGTTTCCCAGATAGTCTTCAACTCCTCTGGAGTCTCGAGCCTTCGGACGCGCTCACAAATAGGTCGCTTGCGGTCCCTAGAGCCATCCATGTACAGAAAACCGCCAGGACGCTGGTCCAAAAAGCCAAGGGTGATGTATTGATTGTTAGACTCGACTTCATCTTCCCACTTGTAGATACTGGTGTACTTGGTCAGCTCGGAAAAGGCATGCTGGACTTCACATCCGGCACATCGCGCGTGGATAAAACCACCCTCACTCAGAACAAGGGGAATTCTAGAATAGTTGGCGATCAAGCCTGGGATTCGTTGACCATGGCATACATGGCCGCATTCAGGATGATACATAATCGCAGTGCTGCAAACAGGACACGAGTAGAACTTTCTACCTCGAAACCGTTCAGAGAGACTGGCAAGCCAGTTCATGAAGCAGCAGGCGCCGACCATATGGCCACAGGGAAGAATCTGGGCTTCATGGGAGATTATACGACCTGGTTTCGGGATCCAATGGATGGAACCACGTGCGGATCCTTGCGTCGACATCTGCTCTGTGCAGATGGTGCAGGTCAGATCGATAGGGCGAAGCTGTTGAGGATCATTCTCGACTGCCTTTTTGAAGGCTGGCCAGTAGATGTCAGCGATCGGCTCAATATCACTGCGGATTGCGTCGATGATGGATCCAGGATTCATAGCTGGATTCATGGTGGGCATGATGAAGGTTGTGTGACTCTAGAATTGATGAGATGATATACTATCGAGAACGATGGGAAGGGATGTGATAAGGAGGGAAAGATTACACTCCGTCACTCAAGAATATAATTTCGTTTATGTATTATAACTTATATCATTCACTTCGTAGCCTGGAGTGCTGTTCATCAGATATGGCCGTTTCTGCCACTGTTGTAACTCGATCACTGCCAGAGGGGAAACGAACAGTTAGCATAAAAGTTAAAACTGCCGGTGCCAATATAGATGGAAATTTAAGGCAGTGGCATATGGGGATGATAAGATGAACTTCTACATGATATGAAGCTCGAGTGCCGTTCGTATGCAGCGATACCCTTGCCTGATTACCGGTTCTCCCTGGGTTTCAGTATACTACACATGTTCAGCTACCGGGAATTGTATTCAATAGTGTTCTTTGTCTTATCGTAAGTTGGCACTGATACTGCAAGGGAAAACAGATTGTAAACATTGTTCGGTATTCTCAAAGGGAAGTGAACAATAAAAGCTTTTGACAACGACCATGTTCACGCAGCATCTGGCAGACACTGCAGAACAGTAACGGACATTGAATCGGTGGATCAAACGATTAAATAAATATGATTTCCTCAATAGCCTTTGATAGATATACCTCTTCCTTTAGATCTACTTACTTCTTCTTCTGAACTTATCATCTTGTACTTGACTAACAAGAACTACCATTCATCATGTCTTCCACAACCGTTGTCAACATGATGTCCATCAAAAACATCATCCACCACGAACCCCAATATAACAGACTTGCGTGGACCACACCCTTCTGGCCTCGTCTCAGAGACTCCCTCATCGAAGACCCGAAGCTCTTCAACCATCTTCATCTCGAGTGCGGAATCTGTCTCACTGACATGTCCATCTTTCCCCATGACCACACCTTCAGTCCCGATGAAGGCCTGACCACTGAAAAGAAAATGATGTCCCACCGAGCTCGCATTTTACCCTGCGGTCACATGTTTGGAAACAAGTGTCTTCACACCATGATAGATGAAGCCTTGAAGGACATGGAAGACGGAGAATCCCCAGAGATCGCTTGCCCATCTTGCCGTGTCGTCTTCTCACCTCACAGCGACTGTGGGCATCCTCACTCAGGTAAGTTCATGCCAACCACCATGGAAGGCGTCTACGCAATGCCGGCTACACTCGCAGAGGGTGGAGTTCTGTCGCACAGGTGCGGCGAATGTCTAGCCGTGGAGATAATCTCTGTTGTCGCGGTTCTCGCCCCCGTATTCACACCCCCACTGGACCTCACAGACAGAGAGACGCTCATCACGTACGGTACTGGGGCGAATCTTCATTACTGGGCTGTAAACCTTGAAGAGAGCGCAAATGTCTACGATGAGTTTGTGCGGGAGATTCCTTTGGGAGACGCGTTGCAGCGGGTCTGTGATGAGATAACGGAGCGTCTGGTGCAGAATTCAAAAAAGAGATGGTACTCTGAGGACTTTGCAGGGCTCAAGTTCAAGCTCATGCTCCAGAGGGATATTCGTCCCAGAGCTATGGAATATTGGGAAGCTGTCGAGGTTTTGGAAGACGGAGAAGCGAACTTTGACTTGAGATTGAATCTGGACTAGGGAGTTGTTTTTTTAGATACCCGAATAGAACGTTTTTGTTTGTCTAATCTGTGTGTTCAAAGTCGACGACTAACCCTGGAAGAAGCTCGATGGACTTGGGGCTATCCTTTGTGCCAAGAAGTGCCAACTTGATCTCTGCATTGCCATTTCCACCTTCGAGAGTTGACAGGACGACCTCGTTGCTTCCTGGGTTAGGTCCAGCGGGGAGGTCGTAAGGCCATGAGTAGCCGTCTGATCCAGCAGTAGCGTTCTGGTTGTGAATAGCGTCGTAAACAGGCTTGTACGTCGCAATGCGCTTCTCGGGAAGCAGGACAGTGACTTTCGATACACCTCTGGCATGTGAAGGATGTTTCGTATACTCATGCAGCCCATCACCACTCTCCGCCTTGAATGGCGATCGCAAATGCCTCTCCGTCTCATCAACACACCAAAACGGCACCGTCCCAGGAAATATCCTTCCCCCCTCCGCATTCAGCGCCACCGAAACAAGACACTTCATCAAAACGCCATCAGGCCTTTGTCTTTGAAGCGAAGTAAGATCACCATACGTAACACCATTCCCAGCATCAGCCACGCGCTTCTGCAACTGTGCGTAATCAGCTTCACTGGGTAGCGTATGAGCCCAATCTGCGATTTTGCCCTCTTCGAGGTTTCCCCAGCGGTGAGCACGGCGTTTCTCAGGGTCTACGCCTTCGACAAAGGCGATGAACTCGAGATATGTGCCGTCGGCGAGATGGATTAGTTTGTTGACTGTTAGGCCATCTGCGTGGGCGCCTCCGTCGATTACGAGGAGAGAATCTTTTAGGGATTGGGTTACGGTTTGAAGTGTCTGGTATGAGACCAGAATGGCGAAGTGGTCGAGAATTGGGAGGGGCATTTTGAATTGTTATGGGTTGTTTGTGGTTGTGTTGGATGAGAGTGTTGATTTAAGGTTGTTACAGACCGAGACACTGCGGGGGTTCGGGGTTGGTTCGGAGGAGGTGCATGACAAGCCTTGGCTTGGGAGCCATGATTGACCTTATCGTATTTGTTAATACATAAATTGAAACTTGGGAATAAATAAGTTGTTTGGTCAAATCTAGCTGTTTTACGGTGTCGGAGAATAAATTCCATATATCAATGCCTTCAGCTTCTGCGCCAATGCCTCATCGGGCCATCGGCAGACATCTCGAGCAAGACACTGAACACCATCACGCAGCAATTCAGGCCGGTTGGGTTCACTTTAATGAGAGTCGGACATTATGTGGCCAAATTCTAGCATACGATTAGCCTGGTGCTGTCGCATCAGTATGAATGACTACTAACCTGACTACTGCGATGCCAACGAGCACCTCTTCGGCCTGCGACATCCATCCCCTGAATTATGCGCCGATCTTCCGAGAAATCACTACGGATGACAAATCAGATATGTATAAAGTAAATATGTAGGATCTATGTATTCTCTGTCAGCTTACACGGCGCCTAAGTTCCGTCAGCCGATCATCCCGTCTAGTGAGAAAGAATTGTAGCGTTGGGCAATGGGCATTGGGGCACCAAACATCTCAGCATCATGTCGAATCGTCTTACACGTTTCAAGGGTGGCCAAAGTTCGTTCAATAAGCACTAAATCCTACGCTGCAGTCAGCGTTCCGGACTCTCTAGTATCTAGTAGCGAATATGTGAGATTATCCCGGACGGATAGAGCGAAAAGTTCGCGAGGTTGGTATATATACTGGCATTATGCCCATCTAATAATTTCAACAATAAACAAGCCAGTAAATCAATCCTAGGCTAGTAAAATGACGACACTCTATCAACAGAGCATTCCCGTGCTGGTCAAGTACCTCAAGAATTTGTCCTTCATGCTCCAGAAGGGCGCCAAGTTCTGCGATGATAAGGAAATGAAACATGAAGACCTTCTTACATACCGTCTGATTTCCGATATGAGAGGGTAACTTATTCAAACCTCGTGCGAATCCCGACTAACACTCTTCAGGCTTCCCTACCAAGTCCAGTCCTGCTCCAACACAGCCAAATTCCTGGCCTCACGTCTTGGCGCACAAAACATTCCCACATTCGAAGACGACGAACAAACATTCGAACAGCTCCAAGCCCGCATCACTCGCACAATTGAAGTCCTTGAGGGTGTAGACCCTGAAGTCATCAACGGTAAAGAGAACGAGGAGATTATAATGGAGAGTAAGATGGGCAACTTCCGCTTCACGGGCCAGCGATACGTGAGCGAATATGTAATCCCCAATTTCCACTTTCACCTCACAAGTGCATATTGTATCATGCGCACACAGGGTGTTCCATTGGGTGCGTTCGATTACCTGAAGGATGTTTTTGAGAAGGTTTAGGAGTTGGTATGCGAGAAGAGAGGATATTCATCAAAGGAGGGGCGGGAATTGCCCGATGAGGAAATTTCTCTCAAGAACTCAGCTAGACAAACCATTCAGAAATAAGACTCATAAACAACTTCACAAACACAGTCCTAGTTTCAAATTCTTCAAAATGTCTGAGCCACCTTCAACTCGTGTCCAAACCCCAGATGTCGACTCATCAGAAGCCCAAAGAACCGCACACGTCCAATCCCTCATGGACCGTCTGCGCGCCAAAAGCCCCATCTACAACTTCATAATGTCCTCAGCGCAACTCATCAGCACAACGCAGGGCAGCGTAACAACACGGCTCGTTCTGAACGAGAACCATCTCAACAGCAGTGGAAATCTTCACGGCGCTGTATCAGCTACTATCATTGACTTCACGACTGGTCTGGCTATTGCGAGTTGGGATCTGAGGGATACTACTGGTGCGAGTGTGGATATGCACATTAGTTATCTGAGTGCGGCGAGGTTGGGGGATATGGTTGAGATTGTTTCGACGGCGGATAAAGTCGGGGGGAGTGTGGCGTTTACGTCGATTAGGATATCAAAGGTTGAGAAGGATGGGGGGCTGAAGTTGGTTACGCTTGGACAGCATACTAAGTATGTGAAGGGATCACAGCCAAAGACAGCATGAGAAACATGAATTATAGAGTTAGAGCAAGTCACACAACCAAATAGACTCATTCAATCTGCCAGGAAATTCCGTAGCTTCTCACTCGAAGACTAATGCCAAACATATGAAAGTAAAGCGATGCATGCAAGGATTCATCACGGTGAGCTCCTCTCTCAAAACAAATGATCTCCAATATTGAGAATGCTGTCAAAATTCTATAATTACATACTTAAAATTTCAGCGGTTCTGCCCCAACCTTCTTTGCCTCAGCATTCAACGCATCAATCTCAGCTTGCACGAGAGGAATGCCAGTCTTCTCCCTCTCCTTCTGAGCCAGCTGCTCAATCTCACCAGGGAAATAAATCCTCTCAACCCCGGCAGCCTTTTCTGACCCGACTATACGCTCGTAAAGGTACTGCATCCTCTCTCTAAACTCATCCAGGCTCATGAAGAGGTCAGGCTTGATAGCTACCAAGAAGTGACCAACATCTGCAGGCTTGGAAGGATCGTAGGGGCCAGTGACATGGCCAGCGAAGGCTGAGCCTGAAAGAACCCCTGAGAATACATCCATCATGATTGACAGTGCAGAACCCTTGGGGCCACCCATTGGTAACATGACACCACCGAGAGCAGCTTCGGGATCATCTGTTGGACGTCCCTCAGCATCAAGTGCCCAATCCAAGGGAATCTTTTCACCCCTTCTCTTCGCCTTGTAAATCTTTCCCCTTGCAGCTACAGAAGGCGCCATATCAAGGATGAAGTTCTCCATGGGTCCTTTACCAGGCGCACCGCAAGCAATAGGCGAAACACCCAATAGCTTACTCTTTCCACCAAACGCAGGAAGCGCAGGACTCGAGTTTGTAAACACCAAACTCATCATATCCGCATCAAGAGCCTGCTGCACGATCCAAGCACTCATACCAAAATGGTTAGAGTGCTTGATACTCGCCATGCCAATACCAAACACCTTTGCAGACTCAATAGCAGCTGCCATGCCCTTGTGAGCTGCTACGAAGCCGAAGCCGTTTTGGCCATCGACTTGAGCTACGGCGGGCGTGACTTGAGTGAGAATTGGCTGGGCGCTGGCGTTGAGGACGCCTTGACGGAGACGCTCCATGTAAGAGGGGATTCGGTTCATGCCGTGGGTGTCGACGCCGCGGAGATCGGCGGCGACTAAACAGCGGGCGATGATGGAGGCATTCTCAGAGGGGATGCCGTTGCCTTTGAGGACGTCTTCAATGAAGCGTCGTGCTTCTGAGGCGGCGATTGGGAACTTCTGGGAGTCTTGATTTTCAGCCATGATGGAGTGAATAAGTTAGTTATGAGCTCAATCTAGTGTTTTAAAGACCACTGAGATGTTTTGATACTGGTCAATTCTGATGTTGAGCGATTCTCTCCATTCTTTTAATACTGAAATGTCACCGGAAATACGAGCGGGGAAGGCCCGTCTCTCAAAGGCGTTAAAGCGGCATCTCCCCGCTCGACGGATTTTTGCCATCCTCCCATCTACATCCCTTCCACTCAGCTCATCATTACATGCCGAGAAACTCGATCCGTTACCGGCAGAAGTACAAAAATGCCCGGGGCAAGGAATTCCAACGGGAAGCGACCCCATCAAGCCTCCTTGCCTGATCGGAGTGCTCCCAGGACACGCATGGCCTGTTCCCGGTGCCAGCGGCTGAAAAGAAAGGTACGTTTGGCACCAACTTTAGATACCTCGTTTTTCTAAACCTATATTTAGTGTAATCTAGAGTTACCCACCTGTAGCAATTGCCGTGCAGCCGGTGTTGAATGTGTCGATGGAAAATCAGCCCGTGCTGATGCGGCACCTCGACAGTACGTGACTGTAGATCATTTATAGCCTGCCGTCATGGTTACTAATTGACGATATAGATACATCACATCTTTGACGAACCGGATTAATTGGCTGGAGTCCATTGTCCGATCGAATTGTCCTGACGTCGACTTATCTCAAGGTCCGCCCGTCTATATAGGAGAAGCCTGGAACGACACCAGCTCTGTAGTTGCAGACAATTCTACTCTCCCAGCCCCAGAGTCCGAGCCCGTTCAGCGGAGCTCTGAAACTATACGAAATACTGAAAATGAGCCACCGGCAACCCAGCCGGTAACATCTACTTCGGAACCCACAGGAGCCAGTGCCATGACCCACGAGATTGGGCTGGTTTCCCTTGCTACGAACCAAGATCCACGATATATCGGCCCATCCAGTGGTTATTTCTTAGCACGAGTTTTACTAGACTCGGCATCAAAATCAGACGATAGCGTTGGTCGCGCTAATCGCAATGCACCGTTCCCTATAAAGCTGGTTGAAGCTCTCCAGGGGCCACTCCCACTCCCGCCCAGAGACACGGCAATGCAATTATGTGAGGCATACTTCAGTGCTATTAACTTACAATATCCTATTCTACATCAACATAGGTTTTACGACTACCTGGATATGGCTTATGATGACGAGAGCCAGGACCCTGCCGCCCACTTCCAGGTCTTCATGGTTCTGGCGATAGGATCTGCCGTCCTTTCTGCTCGAACCAGAGCTCGCATACCAGCAGAATCGTACTGTCTCTCCGCACTACAATACCTTGATGAACTAAATGTCGAGAACTCGTTGAAAGGCATTCAGTGTCTTGTCTTGCTTCTCATCTTCACTATACATAGCCCATGCGTTCGCCTCAATGTCTGGTATCTCAACTATCACTGCATCGCTGCCTTAGTTGATCAAGGTCTCCAAAGGAACATCAGCATGGGACCCGAGTACAGTCTGTTTAATCAGGAGATGCGAGCCAGGATCTTCTGGGTTATTTACTCCTTCGATCGCATCATTGCGACGATGATGGGTCGACCAATTGGACTACGTGATGAAGGGTGCGAGCTCCGTGTAAGTTTACCCACACTGCTGAATCATGCCGCAAACTAATGAGAAAGATGCCATTGGGTCTGTCCGACGAGCGGCTTGTCAGCCAGAGGCAACATCAAATCACCGAACCGTCCAGTGACATGTCATTTGCGGTTCACTTATTCGAAGCGGCCAAACTCAACTCGGAGATCAAATACATCGCGCAAAGCATCATAAGAGACACGCCTAGATATGCTTATCCTAGAGTGACTAACATCAACGACTGGCAAAACGCCATGCTGCAGCGACTGGATGAGTGGTCAGACAAGATACCAGGTCTTGGTGACCCTGATATGTTGTATCTGCGAACGACTTGTCAGCTTCGATACCACGGTCTACGAATGCTTCTATTGAGACCTAGCCCTGCTATACCCAAGCCCCCCAAAGAAGCCTTGGTAAAGTGTCACCAAAGTGCTCGTGAAAGCCTACAACTATTTGACCAATTGTACAAGAAAAACCTGCTTGTTCATAGCTGGACTACTTTCCACGGGCTCGTTCTCAGTTCCATAACTCTGTTATACTGCATCCAGTCAGTGTCAGAAATCGCCCGTTCTACGGGTGTAGACGCTTTCATGTCTGACCTGAGCATATCCCTTAGTATTCTGGGCGCTACAGGTGAGCATTGGTCTGGCGCCAAACACAGTCGCGATATTCTGGATAACCTGGGCAAATCGACTGTTCGATACATCCGAGAGAAGAATAGGCGATCGGAGGGTTTGCGTGACCGTTCTGCACTGCAAGTCAATGAACAGGTTATTGATCCCACACTCTCGGCAGACGCATGGGAGAGTTTGGGGCAAGAGTTCAACAGCATCCAGGGATCTTCATCCCACATGAATATGGACGACGATATGGGTTTCATGCAGAACCAATTCTACGAGGGGTTACTTAATGAGACATTCGCGGAATACTTTGAGCCAACGGAGTCGACAAATCTCGATAACATTGTTCGCGACCTGTTCCAAGGCCTTATTCCAACAGATTCAGTCTAAATCTATACATTAGTCTTGAGACTTTTGTGGCCCTTCAGCAGTCAAGAAGTCAAAATCAGCGCCTAGCTCAGCCTGGTTCACGCTCCGCATGTATAAGCCCCGATAGCCTCTCATTCCTTCCCTCTTCACCCATGGTGTTGCAGCACCCTCAGCTTGCTGGAAGGTCTTGAGTCTCTCCTGGATCCTCTGCGATATTTCTGTATCAGATAGATCCACAGAGAGCTGCCTCTTTTCGACATCAAGTGTGATGAGATCACCATTCCTGACGATGCCAAGCGGGGATTTGGGATCGGCTGATTCCGGAGAGATGTGTAGTCCAATTGTTCCACCTGCTGTTCCACTCATGCGGCCGTCTGATAGACGCAGCATATCCAACACTCCCTGAGAGGCAATCTTTCTTGGGATAGGGATCATGCCTGCTTCTGGCATACCGGGGTTTCCGATTGGACCAATGTTCTGGAGGACCAGGACACTCTCGGGTGTCACGTCCAGATCAGGATCATCAATCCTTTCTGCCATATCTGCGGAATTTGCAAAAACGACGGCTTTGCCGGTATGCTGCAGTAGTTTTCTGTACTTGGAAGCACTGGCCTTCATGATGGCGCCTCCTGGGGCCAGGTTGCCTTTCAACACTACCAGAGAAGACGCTGGATATAATGGCTTGTCAAATGGCTGAATGACACTCAGCTCTCGGGGAACAGGGATAAGAGAGTTGTGAGCAATTTCTACTCCTAGTGTTCGGCCAGTGACTGTCAATGCGTCAAGGTGAAGCAGAGGCTTGAGTTCATGGAACAAAGCGAGCATGCCACCTGAGTTGTTAGTCTTTACTTCAAAACAGAATGAGTGACATACCTGAGTTATGGAAGTCTGTCATGTAGTTATCACCACTTGGTTTCAGATCAACCAGCAACGGTGTCTTGCGACCAATCTCGTCGATGGTCTCCAATGTTATTGTGCCTGCAACCTTGGGGTGGCGCCCAATGATCGCCATGAGATGGACCACAGCATTCGTTGAGCCGCCAATTGCCTGTAGTACAGTGATGGCGTTTAAGAACGACTCTCGTGAGAGTAAAGCTTGTGGCCGCAGGCGTTCAACGTCTTTGCAAGCTGCAACGGCTAGTCCTCCTGTGGCTTCCGCAATTCGTAACCTTGTCGCTGATACAGCTGGGGCTGTGGCGCCAGCAAAAGGCATCATGCCGAGTCCAACGAGAATGGAGGCCATGGTAGATGCTGTTCCCATGACACCACAAGTTCCTCCCTGATATTGTTAGACTTGATATCATACGCTAGATGATTAGAACTCACAGTTGGTGCTAGTTCATCGTTGATAGCTGAAATATCTTCAATGTCAAGAGTGCCAGCTCTGTACTTGGCCCAGTTGTTACGACAGTCTGTACAAGCTCCGATGCGCACTCCGCGATGACTCCCGGGCATCATTGGACCAGTGACTAGATGAAGGATAGGCTTGTTTGCTGAGATACCTCCCATCAGTTGAGCAGGCGTAGTTTTGTCACATCCTATCCTAGTTAGCATCAACTTCATTCAGTATATTTCAAGGGTGAACATACCACCAATCAACACAACAGCATCACAAGGCTGCGCCGCAATCATCTCCTCCGTATCCATACTCATCAAATTCCTCAAATACATACTCGTCGGCGACGAGAAGCTCTCATGAATACTAATAGTAGGAAAGTCAATCGCCAACCCGCCATTGAGCTGAACGCCTCTCTTGACAGCGTCAATGAGCTGAGGAATGTTGGCGTGGCAGGGATTGAAGCTGGAGTATGTATTCACGATTCCAATGATGGGGCGTGAGAGTGCATCCTCGCTGTAGCCGAGGGCTTTAATGAAGACTTTGCGGAGGAAGAGGGAGAAGTGAGGATCGCCGTAGGAGGCGAGGCCTTGGCGGAGGCCGACTTTTGATGTGATGGGTTGGTCAAGGTCGTAGTCTGGGTTGACCACTGTTTTCTTGGGGTCTGACATTTTGGTAGCTTTGATCAATGGAGTTGAATATTGAATGAAGAGATGATTTCAGGGGATTAAATACTGGCCTATCAGTGTTTATGTATTACTCTCCCCCATGGCGATGATCACATATCGGCGTTGGAGATGCAGACGGGGTGACCCCGCGTCGGCCATCACGCAATATGGCCGATGGAGCACTTACACGACAGACGGGAGAATCCCGCTACACACCAACCTAAGTAAATAAATAGATATAATAAAAGGCCGTCGGTATGATAGATAAAATCGCCATTCCCAGTACCCTTACCTTGTTTCTTTGACCATCTACTCAATATGCTCAACCTCACAAATAAAGTTGCCCTCATAATCGGTCTCGGCCAAACAGGCACCGAGGGTTGGGGAATCGGTGCAGCATGCGCCGTGACCTTGGCACGGCAGGGAGCCATCATCTTTGGCGGAAACAGAACCCTTGCTTCAACAACAAAGACAAAAGAGACCATTGAAGCAGAGGGTGGAACATGCGATATCATCGCTACAGATGCTACAGACTCAGCTTCTGTGAAGGCACTTGTTGATGCTTGTATGAAGAAGCATGGACGTATTGATATCCTTTTGACAAGCGTTGGACAATCCCAGCCCGGAGATCCTGCGTCTATGAGTGAGGAAGTTTGGGACTCGCAAATGGACATCAACCTCAAGAGCGTGTATCTCGCATGCCATCACGTCCTCCCCATAATGGAATCTCAAAAAAGCGGTTCTGTGATCTGCATCTCCAGCATCGCAGGACTCCGCTACATCGGCAAACCCCAAGTAGCCTACAACACCGCCAAAGCAGCAATCCTACAATTCGTCAAAGCCACGGCGATAATATACGCCGCCAAGGGAGTACGCTTAAACGCCGTTGTGCCTGGGCTGATGAACACGCCGTACACAAGGAGTTTGGCGGAGCGGTTTGGGAAGGGGTATGAGGAGTTTTGCAGGACGAGAGAGGAGCAGGTTCCGATGGGGAGGATGGGGGATGCGTGGGATGTAGCGAGTGCGGTTGCGTTCCTGGCAGCTGATGAGGCGAGATATGTTACCGGGCAGAAGATTGTGGTTGATGGGGGGGTAACGAGCTCTACGGGGAGGGCTTAGGGTTGAGGGTTTTGAGTTTGTGGGGGTAGTATGTGAGATGTTGAAAGTAACTTTTGTGAGATTTAGTTGAGGCTTGATAAGATGAAGTTTGACCTAAAATGAAGCTTTTAGTTATCTGTCATAGGATACCGTTTGTGAGGGGTAGTTGGGTCATGTAGACAGACAGACAGACAACATCAAAGTGGAGTGGCGTTTCTGTCTTAGATACAGGATCAACAATATAAACCTGTGGACTACATCTTGCTGGTTTCCCTTCTTGGTATTGGATAATACGTGTCAGAAGGCTTCGGTGTCTCTTTGGAAGTACTCCCGTGCCTACGAAACGACAGCCATTGTTTCAACAAAGAAGGCCATGGATGCAGATGGAACGACGAGGCTCAGTACCGAATACGTAAATCATAATTTCCAAAAAGGAGAGCGAGTTGATTGGGTTCTAATGGGAATATGTGCAATATCTGACGATGCCAAACTTGGGGTCTGCAATTCTTCGTGTTGGGGAGTTTGGTGCATTATCTACCACTAATAATAACGGTGAGTTAATCGATCTCCCATGGCAACTGAGCTTCAACTTCATCAGATAACTTATACTTCCTCTTCTCGGCGAGCTGATAACACGATTCCATTTCTGCACCGGCCAAATTGCGTAGGCGGCACTCCGCCGTTTCTCCGCTCACCTCAGCGGTGCAAACCCGTCCGTTGGTGTTAGTTCAAGCCAAGCCAACCCGCAACACATTTAAACTCATCTACATCGCCGCTAGATAAATAAATCATTGGTAAATCATCCCTCATTGCACAATGACTGTCATTCACATTGGTGCGTCCCCTCTTTCCCTTCAATAGTTACTTTTCCCCCTCTCGTGATATCTTACTTACCCCTCTCAGTCCTCTTCAAGTTTCGCGCGGACGTCGACGAGTCACATCGCAAGACGTTTGTCAAAGAACTCAAAGCCCTCAAGACATTACCATGCGTCAAAGATGAGCGGCTTGTCGTGGGGGGTCCGTCGATTACGGATCCGGTTGCGAGGAGCAAAGGCTTTCAAATTTGTTTGTTGAGTTTTCACCATGATAAGGCTGCGCTGGCGGCGTATCAGGCGAGTAGTGAACATCACAGGTAAATCCACCTCCCAATTATCAAAAAGAACAGAAGCTGATGAGTTCCAGGGTTACAAGTCAATATCTCTGGCCTTTTGCAGAGGACGTGACACGCTTCGACTTTGAAGTTGCAGAGGAGGATGAGGATACATTTGAGAAGAGCTTCAACTTGTCTAGCCAATAAGCATAGAACATACTTAGACGGAACTCGCAATAGAATGTTAGACCAACCAATTGTTTGACCATTACTCATCAAAATGCGATAATGCAGAGTCACCCCGCACTGAGATAACATCGGCGGCCGGCGGCCAAGACTTGACCCACCCCGCACTACTACACTACGGCCCGCCGGCTTCATGACGGCTTTTGATGATGCTAGGACGACGACCTTTGAAGGTCTAGAATGTTTGTGGGGTTGAGAAAATATCAGCCCTTCTTCTTCCATTCACAGATTCTTCTTTGCGCTTTACTTGTGCTCTCTCGTTGTTGTTTCAGTGAGTCTTTGTCAGTGATTGTTTTGCGGTGAGCTCAACACCATCGTTTGTATCACCACTTGGCTTCCTATTCACCATCCGGCTTTCGCAATGCCCCGCTTCACCATGCCTCGATTTCAACCCCTCAGCAAACCCAAATTTCTCAATGGGATACCAGACAATAGTATCTTTGCTATAGCGACCCTCATCGCAGTCAATGCCCTGGTATGGATCGCTGCAGGCATTGTTCTGCATTTCCATCCACGCCTCATTTCGCCAGCTGCCCTCTCATACGTCCTTGGTCTTCGCCATGCTTTGGACGCAGACCACATCGCAGCTATTGACCTGATGACACGTCGTCTCATAGCATCAGGTCAACGCCCTGCGACAGTGGGGACATTCTTCTCATTAGGGCACAGCACCATCGTCATTGTAACATGCATCGTTGTCGCAGCCACGAGTGGCGCTTTGAGGGAAAGGTTCGATGGGTTTCAGCACGTGGGAAATATAGTTGGCACTAGTGTCAGTGCCGCATTTCTTATAATTCTCTGTATAGGAAATGGCTGGGTTCTGTATAAGCTCATCCAGCGCTTGCAAGGGATTCTGCAAGAGCGAAGAAATCAGGTCCGACTTGAAGGATTTGTCGAGGAGGAGACGCAGATCCAGGATCATTTTGCTCTGGAAGGGGGAGGCTTCTTGACGCGCGTGTTCAAAAGGTTATTTCGCGTTATTGACCGACCGTGGAAGATGTACCCCCTCGGCGTGGTTTTTGGTCTTGGGTTCGATACAAGCTCAGAGATTGCTATACTGGGGATTGCGAGCATTCAGGCTGTTCAGGGGACGAGTATCTGGCTTATTCTGATCTTTCCTATTCTTTTCACAGGTGAGTGGCGATGTATCTGCATTAGAGTTGGAAGTTTACTCACGCGTGACAGCTGGCATGTGCATGCTCGATACCACAGATGGAGCCCTCATGATGGCCCTGTACACGTCGAAAGCATTCTCAAGAGACGTGGTTGCTATTCTGTATTATTCCATCGTCCTCACGGGAATTACAGTCGTGGTATCAGCTTTCATCGGCATCGTCCAAGTTCTCTCCCTAATACAGAACGTCGCAGACCCTCAGGGGCGATTCTGGGATGGAGTTTCTTCGGTTGGCGACCATTTTGACATTGTTGGCGGAAGCATCTGCGGTGTGTTCCTGATCGTAGGTCTGGGTTCAATATTCGTATATAAACCCTGGAGAAGACACGTCGAGAGGCAACAGGAAAGCTTGATTCAGCATCCGGAGCCCTCCTTGGACGCTCACTTGCCTGCGCCTTCGACTGAGCGTGAAGAGAATGGATATGTCCACGCACAAAGAATTGTTTAGCTTTCGTGCGTTTTTCCTTTGACTTACGCGATTGGCCGATGGGTTTTATCTCTTCACGGTGACTGGGTAGTTTTGTGGTGTTGTCGCTACGTTCACGCTCTAATTGGCAAGTATGAGCTTGTATTCTACGTGAAGGAAGAGGGAGGGACTGCTCAGTACTTTCGAAACGAATAAGGTAGGTATAAGAAAGCACTTGTTCACACTTCTTTTCCCCTTCTTCTTTCTTCTCGTCATCAGTTTGACGATTTTATGGTCAACTTATCACCATTTTGATGATTTGATAATCAGTGGCTTTGGCACATCCATCGATATCAGTATCAACATCAATATCATGGTATCAAAAGCAGCATCTGGTATCACCATCAATCGCTTCTATGAGTGAACGAAGTAAGTAGATACATTTTCTACCTATATTCTTCCCGACCACAACTGACAACGTTCATTCAGAGTCTCAAGACCCAAAGGGCCAATCGAGTAACGCCGTTGCTTTCATCAACGACGATGGCGACGACAAGACCGCCCTGAACTTTTCCATAGATTGGGATCTCACCGTGGTGTCTCCCTTCCCACAGCAAACCTTCACCAACCCACCGACGTACAGTCGTGAGGAAACTGAACGTCGCCTACAACAAGCTATTGATCTATTCTGGGCCGATGATACGGCTGCTCAACAGAGTAATGTCTCTACCAACATGCAGAATTCCCTTCAAGCGCAAACGTTTGTAGATCAAGCGGCACCACCCAACACCTCCGCGCCCGAGCAGACTGGATCTTCGGATCATCAACTCGGCGAAAGCGCCTACCTATTTTCAAATGCTCAGTTTCCTGCGGATCCCAACGCTGGCAAAGGCCAAGATCAAAAAGAAGAATCTCCTTCGACCAACCAAACAGTCAGTGAACCTGAAAGGGATGACTCTGCTATTGGAGGTTTTCCAACAACCGTCGCCAGGATTTCCAACAACGAAACGAACGGGACTATAAAACCTGAGAGCCCCGTCACTGAAGCCCCTACCCCTACGAACGCAGCACCAGCTGTCCAGAACAGACAGCAGGCTAAGACCCCAACAGCTACGGACGCCAGTGTCCCCAAGTCTCCATCTGCTCCGAGTGCCAAACCTAATGTCAAACCTATCCCTCAGGCCAGAGCCCGAGGTGTAAAGAGAGCCAGGGAACCCAAGCCCTCGCCTCGAGCCGCAAAGCGACCTGCCGATAGAAATGGAAATGGCCAGCCCGCGACTAAGAAGGTGAAACCTGAGGAGTCCGATGAGGCCAAGGCCAAGCCCCCTCGTTATAGGCCTATTACGCCAAGAATTCCTGTACCTTATCAACAACAGGCATTCCGCTTCCATATGCCAAGCAGAGCTGATTTTCAGTGTTTGAACGATCCTGCTTGGCTTGCTGCTCACCCTGAGGCGGCTTCAATCTGGAATGAGTTGCTTGCTAATCATAGACGGGATCAGTATTATGCCTCTCAGCAGGCGCGGATGGGAATAGATCCTCGTGGCATTGCGTCTTCTCACAACGGAAATATCCCTTGGTCTTCCCCTATGCTACCTCAACAGCAGGCCCGGGTGGGAATGAATCCTCGTGGCATTGCGTCTTCTCACAATGCGAATACCCCCTGGTCCTCCCCTATGCTACCTCAGCAGCAGCTTGCTAATGAGATGACGATGGGAAGCAGTCCTCCTGGCCCAATGTCTTCTCCTGGCCAGGTTCCCACTGCGACTGAGGATCTTCTTCCTCACCTGAACATCCCAATGCGTCCAGGACGTCAGGTGCAAAACTCTTGCATAGACGGGGATCCGCTCACAACCGGAGTCACCACGAATCATCCTTCCTTGGGGAATCTTCAGTCTCTGCGCCACCCCGCGATGTATCCGTTGAACGTTCCCGGGGCATCTGGCTACAACCATGCCTCAGGCAATCATCAAACTGGACCCAGACCTGCAAGCAGTCAACCAAACATGTCTGCACAATACAGCTTCGGTCCTCCGTCGGGAGCTGGCCTTCCCCAGTTCAGGACTCCCACGGCAGATGAGCTTCAGCGACGTCGTGCCCATGAGGCGGCCCTTCGAGCGAGGTTCGAGCAGAATGGACGCGGCTAAAGAACGCCAGTCGGACCTTGGACACCACTTCACAGGTCCAAAATCCTAAGTGACAAAAAGATTTTTAGACAGTCTTAGGATAGTTTAGGATAAATTTAGTATCCTCTTTGACTACTTTATTTTCTCAACTGATGTAAGGTCTCAAATCTTCTGACACCCAGATGAGCGATAAGAAGGCTCGGGTAATTTTGGTGTAAACTAAATGGGTTTTGAATAGTGGTTTTTTCATGGTTAGTGGTTTTGTTATTCCCTTGTACCGCCCCCAACTGCTCTGTCACTGTGGTGCGCGCACTTGTTGAGGCTCTGGCTTACTCTGTTAAAGAGTACATAGCATATCGTCCCTGGAGACGACGAGACAAGGCTCTCGATTGCGGAAATTGATATTGTTTCTCAAGATCGAGAATGCGGGGTAGTCCATTCGTGAAGCCGGCTTGTATCCTCCAGATGGGTCTTTGACCAGGCTGCATCGTGTCGTGTCAGGGAAAAGAGGACGGATTTGCAATCTCAGGTCCCCAGTTTCTGAGGCTGATCAACTGAAGGGGCTAGCTAGGGGATTGAAAGAGTCAGATGCGCCCCCCGTTCTCGGAAGCGTTGCCACCCTTGTCGTTCTTAACTAGTGCTAATCTCTGCCTCCTCATAGGTCAATCACTTATCGCTGGTGGAACTAAAGTACCCCGTGGTACTGATAACACTTTGTTTCTTTTTCTGGGCGTCTTTGTTCCAGAAATAAGTCAAAGGTGTATGTGCGCTTGAACGAGAAGCATTGTTTCGTTGTTGGGGCTTTGGACACCAACCTCCTGAGTGAAGAGGAATAATTCATGACCAGTCATTTCGGTTGGTAGCATCACCGCGTTGAAGGCCTCAGGAGAGACAGTATTACGCCCACTGTCAGTCCGTGAGGTGGTCAACGAGTCCCGTCCATGCATGATAATCGCTGCGCCTATCAAGGCTCACTGCAGTTTACAGTGTACAGCCTTGGAGCGGGCGCCCCTGGCGCCCCGCACTGTTTGCCTCGCCAAAGTACCTTAATAGGAGTTGACGGTCTAGGATGGGCCCCCAGGACCCTTACTCACTACTGTGCGTTCTAGGTTGGACCCCTAGAAATCCTGGGGACCCACTGGCCGGGTCAACGACTCGACTCAGGAGTTCTAGCCTCGCTGTTTTGAACGAATCGGATCAAAAGGATTTTCGAAGCCATTACCCATAGCGGATGGCGAAAAGATTATGTACTAGATCTTTGTTTCGAAGATTCGACGGCCCTCTCGTGCTTCGCTCTGTTGTACAGTACAGCACTACTGTCTTCGTCTGCTTTGTCATCTAGACTCACGGAATCTAATTCTCCTCGGACTGTCCGTCGTCAAAGAAGAATGACATCGGAAAGTGAGGGTGTTCTAGGTGTCAGACACACATGGTTGAGCGTCAAGTCAACACAAAGCACAAAGCCAAGGAGTTAACCCAGCCCCAAGAGAGCGGTCTGGAATCAGCGCGCCAGAAGGGGGAATTGCTCAGCAACCCTGTGCCATGCAACCGGGTTCGAAATCGAGTTTCCGTGAAATTAATAGGGCGCTTGATTGAGCTGGGATGGGACAAGACAAGCACAATGTCTCTCCTCCTGCAGGCCCCGGGTATCGGGGTCCTAGCTCCATACTGTACACTTTTATACTTTCCAGTTCCGGGGATGGACGACCCTTGCTTGTTCTTTGAATCCACACTGTCCGGTGCTCCGTGCATCAAATGGTGCCATTCGAGAATGTCTATCGATAGGACAGCCTGTGGGTACTGTACCTCGACAGCTTTGTTTTGCTGGTGAGGAACATGGCGAGCCCTTCCAGTTTCCGTCGGTGAAGTTGTACTGTACTGTGCAGGACCGTGTCGTGTCGTGTCGTGTGTCCGTGGACCCTTGGTCTGAGGACTTCGGTTGATGGGTGGTGGCGGAGGACTAGTGCGGCAGTGAATAGCATTCCCATTTCCTTCGCTCGAGTCTTGTCATATATAGACCCTTCTTTTCCTCCGACTTCGGTTTCCTCCTTTTCTTTCTGATTTCCTTCCAGTTCTTAACGGGACATTGGTTCCTTGGCCATATTTCTCATCTCTCTTATACTCTTGAAGGGTGTACGATCTTATCTTGTGTAGCTCAACAAGATACACCCAACACCCAACACCTTACACCGTAACATCCTCGCTCAAGATAGTAAATCTACTCCTTGGGAGACTATCCTTTCTTTGATTTGTTATATATCACTTCCATCACAATGCACGGTTACAGTTCATCAGAAGAGTCCGACGACCCTCGTCGGCCTCGTGCCCAACCTGCCACCACCAACAACAACGACCAGAAGAAGAAGAAAAAGAAGAAGCTCCCGCCTCAAAAGAGTATCAACCGTATCTGGAAGAAGTTCTCTAAGCGCAAGTTTCACAAGGCTCTCGCCGTCCTTCCATTCGACCCCGTGCAACCTCCAGCTACCTACCATTCCAACGAGCTCTTATCGGCTGGTTACGAGCGAGCCGCTGAGGAATGTCGACGCAAGGTTGAGAAGATCATCAAAGAATGCAAACGAGTGAATATGCGATATCGAGATCCTGGTTGGGATTTGGTGAGTTTGCCGTCGGTTTGTAGTCCGTGTGAATTTGGCGCTAATGCATTTACTAGGATTGGGATCTCAAGTACGAGAAGGGCCACTGCTTGAACAATCTGGGATCACAGAAATTCGAGCTCAACAGGACAACGCTGCTGAGCTCAAAGGCGGCTGTTCCCAAGGCCGTCAAGCGCGTGCACGAGATCTTTGAGAATCCCACCTTCATGAAAGAGGTTAGTGGTGGTGACGTCAAGCAGGGCAGTCTAGGAGACTGCTGGATCATGGCTGGCCTAACGGCTCTGGCCAATGTTCCAGGAGGTCTACAGCGGATCTGCGTTGCCCATGACACAAAGATCGGCATCTACGGCTTTGTCTTTTATCGAGATGGCGAATGGATCTACTCCATCATCGACGATAAACTCTATCTCAAGTCTCCGTTGTGGGATTCCCCCTCTATGCAGAGAGATCTTCTGCAGCAGATCGATCGTGAGGATAACGAGAATGTTTACCGCAAGACGTATCAGACTGGCTCCAAGGCTCTTTTCTTCGCGCAGTGCAGAGATCAGAATGAGACTTGGGTTCCTCTCTTCGAGAAGGCCTACGCCAAGGCTCATGGCGACTATGCGTCATTGGCGGGTGGCTGGATTGGTGAGGGTGTCGAAGATCTCTCTGGTGGAGTTACCACTGAGCTCTTGACGTCTGATATTCTCGATATTGATGAGTTCTGGGATAAGGAGATGTCACGAGTCAACGATGAGTTCCTCTTTGGCGCTTCTACTGGTCTTCTTGAGCACGGCTACGGTGAGCGCAATGGCATCTCCGAAGGACACGCCTATGTCGTCATGGAGGCACGTACTCTAAAGTCTGGTCAGCGCTTGGTCAAGCTTCGCAACCCTTGGGGTAAGGTCCGCAAGGGTATCTGGGAGGGAGCTTGGAGTGATGGGTCTAAGGAGTGGACTACCGAAGTGCAGGAGGAGATGGACCACAAGTTCGGTAGCGACTCTGTTTTCTGGATTTCTTACGAGGATCTTATTCGGAAATATTCTCACTTTGACCGCACTCGGCTCTTCCGCGATCGCGACTGGCGATGCTGCCAGCGCTGGATTGGTGTTGATGTCCCGTGGAAGGCGGCATACCATGAGAAGTTCCATATCAAGTTGACCCAGGATTCGCCTCTTGTTCTGGTTCTTTCGCAGCTTGATGGTCGGTATTTCAAGGGTCTTCACGGACAGTACTCCTTCCGTCTTCACTTCCGACTTCACTACGAGGACAGCCCCAATGCCGAGGACTACATTGTCCGATCTCACGGCAACTATCTCATGGAGCGTTCTGTTTCTGTTGAGCTACCTGATCTTCCCGCTGGCAACTATGTCGTTTACCTCAAGGTCACTGGCGAGCGAGACTCCAACGTTCAGTCTGTTGAGCAGGTCGTCAAGCGCGAGGCTGCCGACAGGACTGAGAATGAGAAGCTTGCTCAGGTTGGCTACGCTTATGATCTAGCTCACAGCAAGGCTTGGGACCACATGGACAAGGTTACCAAGCTTCGCCAGAAGAAGGATCAGAAAAAGGCTTCTGCCAGTCGCCAGAAGGAGCGTCGCCGCATGTGGGAGAAGCGCTCTACCAACCGCGACGTCACCAAGCAACAGACCAAGAAGAACGCGGACAAGAGAAAGCGACGTCGCGCAGAGTGGGAGGCTGAGCAGAACCGTCTTGATGAGGAGTTCAACGCCAAGGTCAAGGCTGAGCGCGAGCAGATGAAGAAGGAGAGGCTTGCTAAGGCTGAGGCTGAGAAGGCTGCTGAAGCTGAGAAGGGGGCTCAAGAGGCTGATGATGAGGCTTTGAGCAAGAAGACTGAGGAGATCAAGATTTCAGAGGACAAGGATGAGCCTGTTGTCGTTGATGAGCATCACAAGGACCATGACGATGCGGTTATTTCTGTCTCGACTGGATCACCTCACTTGACTCCCAAGTCCATGGGCTCTACAGCTGAGGGTGCTGAAGAGAAGCAGGAAGTCCCACCAGTCAGTGGAGGACCTCCCGCTCCTATTGAGGAAGAGGAGCCTCTTCCCATCCGCCCTCGACCTGCCTACGATTCTGCAGGCGAGTCATCCGACTCCCCTGTTGAAGACTGGGAAGCCCTCTACAGCAGCGACGACATGGTCCGCAAGCCTCGTCTCACACAAGCCAACCAAGCCGCCGCCCAAGACGACTACGACTCCGAGGAGGAAAAGATGCCTGAGCCCTGGAACGCCATCTGCATCGTCGGCGTGCGCGTCTACTCCAAGGACGAGAACCTCGAGCTGCGCACCGTCATGGAAGGCGGTGAGCTTCTAGAGGGCGGCATGGGTTCCAAGGGCGCCGCAGATCTCGACAACGCTCAGTCCAACGCGGGCGGTGGACGAGCCGACGACAAGGATGCTTCCAAGACGAAGCAAGATGACGACAGGTCGTATCCCCCCGTCATCCGCAAAGATGGAAAATACGTGGAAGATGAAACTACTTCAGGAGAGAAGTATTCTTCTATTCAGAGCTATTTCCACATTGACTCTGCTTTTACAACGAGGGTTAATTCTCCAGCACCGACGCCTTATGAGCATGATCGGAGGCTGGAGTTCCCTGCTGCTAGCCGATAAGGCTTGAGATTGTGGAATTTTGTTTAAGAGCGTATTAGAGATTCTAGCATGATCATGACTCGAGGGTATACGGTATCGAGACGAATTAGATTATAGGTTAATATTCGATGTTTTGGGAATAGGATGGATTGAGGATAGGCGCAGGTGTTGGGATTCTTTCAGGAACGATGAGATGAACTTTTTAGCAAAGATATCAAGAATGTTTTTGAACAGTGAATCACAATTACAAACAACAGTTGCTTTCTGCACAATCTTGAATGATACCATTTTGAGTTGATTGATGTGAGACTTGCGACAAAGTAACACAAATGGCGGCATCAGCCTTTCCACGTGCAGACAAAACAAACAGGAATGGAAATTCCACGTTCCAGGTCGCAAACAGACTGCTAAACTGCAGGTCCTGAGACACATGAGACAGCCTATAGCAATGCGCTAAACGTGCCTAGACGGGCCAGGTTAGTCCCTGGAATCACGAGTCAGCTCCTGTAACCGAGCTTTTTTTGGAGGCGTCAGCTGCCTAGACTGTGTGGAGCCTAGGCACCTTCATGGAAAGTGGGTGCGATAACGGAAGCTTAGCTTATCGCACCCAAGTTCCGTCATCGTTCAAGCTCTCCCCCGTCCCGTCCGTCGTCTCTCTATCTTAACTTTCTTCCCTTTCATCTCGTGTAATTATTACCTTATTTTTCTTGTATCATCTATTACCATCGCTCCCATCATGTAGTCATGGGTGAATACTAGTATCTAACATTACCTACATCACATTCATCATGGCTTCTTCTTCTTCTAAAAGCTCTTTGCGCCGTAGTCATGGCGACTCATCCGGAGCCTCGTCTGGACATTCGCATCCACGATCAGCGACACAATCTCGACTTTCTACCGCGCCGTCTATCGATATCGATACTCTCGTTAACCACCTCCTCGTCGCAAAACGATCGCTTTCTTCTATGACTCTTGTTCTTCGTGCGAATGAGATCGCGAATGATGCTAGGCAGTCACATGATGATGTATCCATCCTAGCTGCGCAAGCGGGCTTCTTACGAACTTCTATACTAGATCAGACGGCGATACTTGTGAGAACAAGGAGGAGCTTGCAGAGCACTTACGAATGGGGAAAGAAGGACTTCCGAAAGCTGGTCAAGTCGATGGACTTGGTCGACGGACAGCTTGATCATACTATGGAGATGTTGCGCGGGACTGGGGTTGAGAGTGTTTTTAGACCTCAGGGTGAAGAGAGACGAAGTCTTCTTGATTTTATCGATGAAGGAGGCGTGGATGGAGTGCGCGAGGCGATGAAGCAAAGCATCCAGGAGCTACAGGTAAGCTGCCCAGCAAAAGGCATCGCCAATCATGCGCTGACACCGACTAGGCTATTCAGCAATCTTTTGATGGAGATCTACTCCGTTTCGATAACGACATCAGGAATCTAAAGAAGGTGGTGGCCGATACGCCCAGCATACAGGATATACCACAGGGCAATAATCCATCGGCCGGCGAGATCCTCGAGAGTCTAGTCGACCATTCAGCCAACATGGCTCAGCTCCTTGCATCGCTGACCCATCACTTCGACATGTGTGTCACCGCGATCCGAACGACCGAAGGCGGCGTAGCTCTCGCTCGCCGTAGAGCTGCCGAGGCTACACAGTCCCAAGGAAACGACGGGGTCTCCATTTCAGGCGTCATCGCCGAACAAGAGTCTAATGTGTCTGACCTCGAACCCAAAACGGCGAAAGACCGAGCTGAGATGTTAAAAGTCGTCGTGCAAGACGCACGCGAGGTTGACGACGTGGTGCAGGAAATACAAGAGCGCCTCACGGCAATGGAGCAGGATTACACAGTGCTGCAGGAACAGCATGATATCTCAAAACAAGCCTACACAGGCATGCTACAAGCATACGCTATTTTGGGCGATATCGGCGATCGACTCGCTGATTACCTCGCGGCCGAGGGAGACTTTAAGACACGATGGGATATGGAGAAGGAGAGCGTATTCGCCAAATTACAAGAGATGCAGCAACTCAAAGACTTCTACGAACGCTACGCGAGTGCGTACGACAGTCTGATTCTCGAAGTCGAGCGCCGTCGCGCAGTAGACGATCGCGTGCGCAGCATCTGGCGCAAAGCACAAGAAAACGCAGACAAGCTCCTCGAAACAGATCGCGTATCGCGCGAGGTGTTCCGGCAGGATGTAGGGGAGTTTCTGCCGACGGATCTATGGGCGGGTATGCAGGGTTCTGCGAAGAAGTGGACTGTTGTGAAGGAGGGTGAGGATGAGGGTGATGGAGAGGTGCAACCGCTGAGGAGGAGTGTTGTTGAGGCGGCGAAGGAGAGACTTGCGAGGGCTGGGGAAAGACGGGGAGTGAGATAGGAGTGATACTTAGATATGTACGATTGGTATTGATAGCTGGGATGGCGTTTTGGATAGGGTGGTTATCTGGAATTGGGAATAATACTCCACATATTGCTCTTGCTCAAAGTCTGGATTCACCTGATGGCTGTGGTGTTCTGGTGAGATGTAGCAAGACAACGCAATAATTACTTGTATTCCTTTCTATACGGGTACTTAGGGAGATGTCAGGGTGCCTTGATCAATAATCATTCTCGTTTTCAAACGTTCGACACTTGTGACGGCTCAACGGCAGCTAATCTTAGTTGCAGCTACACATAAGACGTTGTCTCGAGGCGTGTTGCTTTAATACTAAATACCTGCATTTGTGATATCCGGGTTATCTCCATGAATGCGTGCACGAGCCACAGCTAAAGTCGACTGTCTTTGTAATTTGTAGCCTGTACGTAGAGCTTGGCTTGGGCATTATGGATATCAGTCTGATGATTGATGCGGGTGTTTATTCATCTTAGGTCGCCTGACCACAAGATGCTTTTATCGCGATTCACTTAAAATATAACTGTAAGTCCTTATAACAAAATAAATTAATGAGGGCTATGCTAGGATCTTAAAATGCTATGCAGTTATTTTCGTAGGAATCGTGATAAGTTAAGATTCCGATACTCCATCCATGTTACTGTCATTATTCCGGCCGTTTCTCGTTACACACATAAACTCCCAAAAAGAGAACAATTTACCCCGTGATCAACCCCTTCGTTTCAAGTCTTCATTTGGACTGTTGAAACAATCTCCAGAGCTGCATGCAGTATCTGAGTCAAGATCATCAGGCTTGATGGATGACAGAAACTCCGTCACTGAGCTCATGATAAAGACTTGGAGGTCCTCTTCATTTGTAGGGACCATGTCTGAGAATACGGGGCTCAGCTTGCGATACATGTCTGAGGCGGTATCTGGGTTGATGGTGACGATGTTGCTGAGGACATCTGCGAGCATGTGAGTTGCTCGAGACATGGAGCGAGCTCCTATTCCTCCTAGTGTGGTGACGGAGTCTTTGACTGTGTTGTGCAGCTCCTCTGTCATGATGTAGACATGATTGAGGAGAGTTTTACTATCGTCTCGGGAGAGATCAAGAGTTGGAGTCCTGTCCATAGTAGAGACTGTTCGGGAGAGTGTTGCTCTGATGCTGTTCATCTTGCGAACGATTTCATGCACAGCCTCGTCTTTCGACAATGTGTCATCCTTCGTTGCCTCTATAACATCTCCTGTGGTCATCTGTTAGCAAAGGTAAAGTGACAGTGGGTATGTTGTTCGTACTGATATCATTACACTTGGTCTCGATCTTCCCAGCAACACGGTCTACCAAGCTGACCAAGCTCAAACCCTTGCGGCTGATTGAGCGCTCGATGTGTGACTTGGGCGCTTTGCTAGAAGAAATGGCAGTGACGCCTATGCGAGGTGTAGCATAGTCCGGTAGACGGCGAGGCACAAGTGTCTCATCTCGAACGATGGCGGTCTTAGACAGGGGAGCAGCCAAGACACCAGTGAAGAGTGTCACTATGAGGAAGATTGTCAACTTCATGATGAACAGAGTAAACTAATATTCTCGAAGAAGAAGAAACATAGAGCTAAAGAGAGGAGGGATAAGAAGCAGAGCTGCCAGAGCTGAGGAGATCTTGGCACGGAGAGGACATCACATCCTTATACTTCCGGGGACAATCTTCAAGGCTTGACTTGCACCCATCAACGGTACATCATCGAACGCCGATCTTATCCCCTTTCTACACGAGATCACAAAGCTTAACACGGGAGGATCTGTAAGTTCCTGAGGTAAAACCTTAGATTGGGCTGCAACATTCCCCCTGCGTTAGGGGTGAAAGAAAAACATCACACCACAAATTGCCGATGTTTTTCTATCCCCATCAAACCTACCCCTCGTTCAGAAAAGCTTTTTGGTAGATCAGAGAGTTTGATTTAACGCATCCTAGTCATATTGGTATTGAATGAGAAGATAGCGATCGCTGCGAGTGATCAACATGGCTAAAGATCTGGTTTGATGTTGACCCTTGCTGAGGAGGAGTCTGGGCTGAAGAGCATGAACGCAGCATTTCAAATCGGTTACGACTGAGACTCTGAAAATATCTCTTGTATCATCATATTATTTCAGCTTGGTGAGTCTGCTGAAGATTGTGATCGCAGTGTCACCAAATCCATCTCCCTCCGCTCCGAAAGCATCTGAGCTGAACCCGATCTCCTTTCCACTCTATCATTTGCCAAGTCCCATCAATCCCCCACTACCAGTGACAGATAATCGTCTTTTTACATTCCCATCCCCATCCCAAATCGCAGATCTGAAAAAGCCAACTACCGGATTAGTTCCCACCCAGCCCGATAAGCCTCTCCCTGAGACAGCCAACATTCCTCCCCCGTCATATTCCCCCTAGCTCCCCTGCACTTATGATCGTTTCAGGCATTTCGTGTTCGGCCGCCATAGTTTAAATTTGAATCATAGATCTCGGTTGTCTCGGCAGGAAGTGACCTGTCAATCAGTTGATCAAGATGAGGCTTGATATAAAGGGCTGCTTTTGGTATGGCGGGCGGGAAGTGAGAAGCCACCCATCTGTCGTTTACAAAAGAAGTTTAGATATCTTGATAGACGGGAATTGGGTACAGCTTAACTTTGACGGCAATATGGATTTCGGGGTTTGGTCGTATCGGCATGTTCATGTCCCTGTGGGGCAAGGATGAGGCTGAAGACGGGTGTTGGACTGATATCCAGCATCGCGAGCCAATCTCCTGCGTCAAGAAGTCTCCAGTTGCGCTGCAGAGAGCATAGTCTACCGTTGTCCTCCTCTTCTGATGGGCTTTCGAAAAGACAGCCGTCCCTGCCCCTATCACCTTGATGCCGGGCCAAGATGTCTCAACGGAGTTGTGCATCAGAGGAGCAGATCTCTTCAATGCTACCCTCAAAGTCGCCTAGTTCGTCGTTGTCTCATTACCAAAGGGTTTCCGTCCATATACAACCGTCCTATAAATCGTCAGCAAACCCACATCCGCTCCTCTGGTAAGGGCCCAACTCACGTCTCAACCCATGCACATTTACTCTTATCCCTCATCTCCTTACGAAACAGCCCCAGCAGCACTTCAACCTCCTCTCTATACCACCCCAGCAGATCCATGAGCAGCAAATTCGCATACCCTTCAACACTCTGCTCCAGAGCCTCTAGGAACAGCTCTCCTGCTCGTTTCAGTTTCTGATCGCTGGGCCACAAGTGCATGGGCGCCTTGATCTTCTTTTCCACGATGTCGACGAAGCCTGCTGCTTTGAGATTATCGCGCATCGTGTGCCCTCTGCAGATGTCGAATGAACGGCCCATTTTCTGGCCCGCGCGGTAGAATGCGTCTGCCCAGACGTTGAAGACGTGGTCGGGGGGCAGTTTGACGTGATCGGACTGAAGCTTGACGTCCATTTCTAGATCTTGGATCCAGCCTCCTGGTGCAAGGTGTGTATATGCCTTGCTGTATAGATCGACCCAGTCGGGAACACTGCCATACATGGCGCGGATGTGGATAAAGTCGAAATGGTCCTTAGGCCACGTCCAGTCGAGCAGACAATCGTCAATGACGAACTTGACGTTTGGAGGAACCACGGCTGGCTGGATAGGACTTAGATCTGTGCCTGTGACTTCAGCCTCTGGGTGCTCATCTCCAAAGTCAATCGCCCAAATCCCCGTCCCCGTGCCGATATCCAGCACACGTTTCGGTTCTTCAACAGGCGCAAGGAACAATTTCTCGCCGAGAGTAAAGAACAGTCCGAAATGCGTGAGATCCAGACCATAATTCTGCTGCGCATCATTAGGCGCCCAATACTCCGTCGACTGAATATTCTCATACGTCCTCCCATAGCGCCTTCGGTACGCAAGAATGCTGCTCGTTATCGACACCGTCGACATATTGCCAGAAATCGACTCGCCATCCTCATCATCAATCAAATCAGCCAGAATCGGCTCGTTTGGTTCGGTTTCCGGCGACGCGGACTCGGAATGCACGACAGGTGGCCTCATTGTGTTGGTGGCTTGCTCAACGCACGTTTTTTTCCCCTGCCGGTAGATTTCACTTGAGTTAGATTAGAAGAAGAAGAAGAAGGAGAAAAAATGACTCAATCTTCAGCGGTTGGGCGCTGTTTGGTCTTTTACGTATCATGCAGCGATTACCGAACTATGCGGTAATGATCCTCTATGCCCCGCAGGGATCTGTGTCTGAGACAAGATGATGTGTCTCATTTTCAGAAGCACGATGAAGTGTTCGTCACAGGGAATATCAGAGACACACATATAGCTGAGATAAGTAATCACTAGCTGTAAGGTACAGTATTGATGTCATGAAATGATGTAAGTTGGGTTGAAGGTATCCGCATCATGGATCGAAGACTACTTCGTCATTACTCTAAACGCGATCTTCCAGATAACCATTTAGTCCTCTGAGGGCTAAAAACGGGCACTCGGAACAGAGGCTTAGCTGAAAAATCCCCAGAGCAATGTTACCAGGCAGCAGTCTCGGTTTTCTTCCAATCTTTGTTGGATGCTTGAGCCACTCCAATCAGATGGAGGAAATGCCTAGGCGGTGCATACGCCACACAACACCAAGAAAGCTCACGATACACTGCAGCAATGCCAAGACCGGAGTCAAGTTTCCCTGCGACCAATTGGCTGGATGCAAAATAGCAGCAGGCTGGCAAGAGTAAGCAGTTATGAGAGGGATACTCGTGCTTAGCACAAGCATTCCTTTCCCCCTTGGAAGGATTGGAAGTAAAAGTAAATATCGCGTGCATCAATAGCCTCGATTAGTTATTTTAGTTCAAAGTAAGCGGCATTATAACAATTGTAACAATGAGAAAAGACCGCGGGTTTATATCTAACCTTTAGCCAAAATCACGACAGCTGTATCAGCTAAAGAGCTTCTGGGTAGCGCTCAGCCTAAGACATTCGGAGGTGCCTCAGCCCCATCCCGGGCCGCGAGAATTGCCTATTCAGGCAATGCACTCAGAACCTCCACTACTTCATCACCGGCTTAATTGTTGAACATAAAACTTCACTGAAAAGGACGAAATAGTTCCTCAAATATCTCACATTGAATACCCCCACAGGAGGCTACCCATAAGTAAATATCTACGTCAAAATGAATAATATATACCCCTTCCAAGAAAACAAACAACATCCCCAAGAAGCTGTACACACACATCACTTACACTCAAGCAGTGCAAGCAGGAGCGTCAGCAGTGACGGTGACGTAGTGGGTCTCAGCAGCAACAGTAACATATGAAGTCACGACAGTGTTGCTGCCGGCATTGCCATAGTTGTTGTTGCTACCAGCGTCGTTGTTGGAGCCCTTGGAGCCGGATCCAGTCTTGTCAGATGAGCTCTTTCCAGTGGGCTTAGGCACGGGGTAAGCGTTGTTCTGGGTCTTAGTAACTGCGGCGGTGTTAGCGGCTGCGGAGATTCCTTGGGCCGTGTTGCTGGGTGTCGCGGGTTGGGTGTCGTACTCATCACCATCGTCGGCAGGGCACTCCTCATCATCACCGGTCTCGGGCTCCTCATCCTCGTCACAGTCCTCGTCATCACCAGTCTCAGCGGCAGCAGAGGGGGTGGGCTCGTCCTCGTCATCACAGTCCTCATCGTCACCCTCATCAACGGGCTCCTCGTCATCGCAGTCCTCGTCGTCGCCGGCGTCGGGGGCAGCGGCGGTGGGCTCGGGAACGGCGGTGGTCACGCTCTCGAAGACGGGGCCGAGGACGGAAGAAGTAACAGCGACGGCCTCGAGGGTGGTGGCGGGCTTCTCAGCGGCAGGGGCGGAGGTAGCGACGGGGGCAGCAGAGGCAGCGGAAGAAGGCTTGGTGGAACCAGATCCGGAGCCGGAGCCAGCGCCGACGACAAAGTCAACGCAGGACTCGTAGGTCTGGTCGATATCAGGAGCATCCCAGAACCACTGGAGAACACAGTCTCCAGCCTTGGTGCACTCACCACCCAGGCTCTCAGGAAGAGTGACGCTGAAGGCAGTGTTGTTGAGGTTGAGACCAGCGTTGGCAGCATAGTTCTCAAACTCGATAAGAGGCTCTCCGATCATCTTATCAGTGGAGGTCTTGACAACGGAGACGTTGGCGTAACCGGTGTGAGGAGCAGCAATGTTGACGTCAAAGTCAATCTTCTCACCGAGCTTATAGCTCTGGACATTGTCCTTGTTGTCGTCGAACTGGAAGCCCTTGCACAGCCAGAGGTTGCAATCCTTGGCGTCAAAGTTGGATCCGACGACCTGCTTGATGCCCTGGACGTTGCCGTTGATGTCGGCGCTCTGCTGGTAGAAGGGCTGCTCGCCGCAAGCAGCCTTGAAGGCGTTGCCGGGCTTGCGGGGAGGAGGAGACTTGACGAAGCCGTGGGCGGCGACGAGGGGAAGAAGAGTAAGAATAGCGGCGGCGTTCTTCATTTTTGCGGTAGATAAGTCTTAAATTTGGGTAGAATTTGAAGAAGTTGCTTCGTGAGAGTCTCTAGGACCAGATGTAAAGTTGTAAAGAGTGATTGTTTGAATTGAACGGCCGTCAAGGCTCTGAACGAAAGTGAATGTTGGAATGAAAGTGAAGTACAAAAAAGTACAAGAAAAAAGAATGGCGAATCTGGTCCTTCGAGGTCCGTGAAAGAATAGAGGTTGAGAAGAGAGGGAGAAGTGATCGAAGTGAGGGTTGATCAAGTTGGATATATACTCGAAACTACCCTCGGCGGATGACTTCTACACAGGGTTTAGCGATGGGGATCTGATACTCGGCGTCTGAGGCGAGGCGGTGGACCGTGGGCCTCGCTCCGTAGTCAATCTCGTTGACGTTGGTGATCCTTGTCATTGAGTGTAAGTCAGACGGGGGTTAGTTGACGGCGGCAGTGAGTTGATGCTGGGGTTTAGACTACAAGCGCTGGTCTAGAATAAAGCAGATCATGTTACTCTACGACCTTATTCTTTATCCTCCAGTCTATTTCTATCATTCAAACCAAAATCACATCTGCTATGATTCTCTGTTCATACAAACATGTTTAGTTTCCCATCAAACATGTCACTCATCCCGTTTCGTCCCTCTCCAAACCAAACACTTTGCAGCTCGTCCGTCTCCCTTTCTAAGCGATCAGTCCCCCATGTCTTACACCGTCGCCAAGGCCCGACTTCACCGGAATTCGAATCTGCCAAAAGACAATTCGTCCGGCCTGTTCAACCGCTCTCAGGTCTTCCCCACTGTATCTATCAACCCCCTGTCAGGGCCTGTTTGGAGCCAGCGCAAGGGGCGCTAAGATCATTGGTGGAACATCCAACGGCTGTGTTTGAGCCTCAAGATGGAATGATAGAAAATGTCTTGAACCGCCGAGATTAATTAATAGCATTCTTCGGGGCTTGTCGCTTATTCGCAATCACCACTCACTCATATTCTTCACACAGCGCGAACATAGTATTCTCAAGATGTAGATGATCAATTACTTATCTTGTATACAGATATTTCGCGTTCAATACGACGATTTAGTGGCTTCAGCACTAACTTCAAGCATAACATCATCGCCAAAGCATAACGAACCCCTGTAAAGTGGATCAGCCCAGCCCTGTATCCCCCTCCAAACAAACGCTTCTCATCCACGGAAAAACTCTCCCCAAAAACTTCGAAACCCGTCTCCGACAAACACCAAGTCCCTTGTTTCAGGATGGCATGCGGCCAAGGAACGCCCGCCTGCCTATGCATAATTATAAACATCGTCTATTCTTCCGCCTACGATTAATTAGTCCTTGACAAGCCGGAATTCGGCAGACAGGCCTGAATAGACGAAGTGCCCCTCGACAGGCTGGCAAGGTAAATGATTCTTGGATTTTCGGATTCAGGGGCATGTCACTGCGGAATAGTGTAGATGAACTTTTAATCAACTCGAGACGATTTAATAGATCTTTCGTTAATTCATCAGTTTTACAAACTCATTAATGCTTCTTCATCACGGCATTGCAGTTCATCCCTTCCCCCACGTGGTGAAACATGCAACCAAACACTATTCATTTTCCATCCCAACATCTCGTGGTCCGACCCATGATCATGATCCGATCAAGCAAACAAACACGATAACAAATTCCTGAGATCATAAATCTAGATACAAATCTTGTTTCACGCCATGCATAAACATTTAAATTGGCTCATCACGAGGCTCAATAAGAACCTCATTAACAGCAACATGCGGCGGCTGACACACAGCATACACAATAGCGCTAGCAACCTCTTCAGGCTTGAGAACCTCGGCACCCGTAGGCTCACCGTACTTCTTCAGCGCCTCCTGGTCGGTCGACATGCCCAGCAGGTCCGTCGCCACATTTCCAGGCTGCACGGCCGTGACCCGTAGACCAGAGCCTGCGGTCTCCAAGCGCAGGGCCTGGAGCGTCGCTTCGACGAAGAATTTACTCGCGGAGTAGACGCCCAGACCCGGGAAGACCTTGCGGCCTGCGTCGGAGGAGATAGCCACAATGTGGCCTGCTCCACGGGATAACATGCCTGGGACTGTGGATGACAGGCAGTGCAGAAGACCCTTGCAGTTGACGTCGACGGTGCGCTCCCACTCGTCGGTCTGGTTATTCGCCATCATGGTGAAGTACATCACACCCGCGCAACTAACAAGGATATCGACCGGTCCAAGCTGTTCAGTAGCCTCTTTCATGAGCGACTCCACCTGAGCCTTATTCGTGACATCCGTCTTGTGAATAAGAACTTTACCACCGTAGACGCTGATCTTCTTCTTGACGCCTTCAAGGGCTTCAGTTCGACGAGCAGCGACTGCAACATGTGCGCCTTCTTTGGCGAGACCAGCTGCTACTGCGGCGCCGATTCCGGAAGATGCACCTGTTACGACGGCGACTTTTCCTGCGAGACGGCCCTTGCGGCACTTTTTGGCGACGCCGTTGACTTGTTCGCGGCGGGGAGGGCGGGAGAGCCAACCGCGGGCGTAGAAGTGTCGCATGTAGATCTCGAGAAGACCGTCGTTCATCTTGGGACGGGGGACGTCGTACTTGTCGAGTGTAGGCTGTGTCTTGCCGTCTTTGAGAACGATGACTGACTTGAGGACTTCGACGCTGGGCATACCACCGCGGAGAATGTCGACTGTGAAAGGATCGTCGCCGGTCTTTCTGTTACCGCGCTTCTCCCACCATAGAGCAACCCAGTCGTCCCATGGTAGGGTCTCGGTAGGGTAGCCCAGCTTGGCTAGGGATGCAAACAATTCTCCGGAGGGAACGGGAGCAGGGTCGCCGAGATGATACATGGTCTGCTCGGTGTCGTTGGTGTGGTTTGCAAGAGTGACGATGGCGTCGCTGACAAAGTCCACAGGGGTCATCTCGATATACCAGCCCTCAACATCAGGAGCACGGCCAAGTTGAAGAGACTCAACGAGAATAGCATTGATCAAATCCCAAGCGTTGGTTGAGCCAGAGACACTGTGACCAGAGATGGTTCCAGGGCGGTATACACGCACGGGAATACCACGACGGCTAGCTTCGTTGACGAGCTTCTCAGCAACCCACTTGGTCTGACCATAGCCATCCAACAACTTAGTAGGAACATCATCCACATCGATGACAGTGTCCTCACACCACCCGGTATGTGAAGGTGGAAGCACGCCGTTAGTAGAAACGTGGTGAACAGTAGCACCGCTGCGGCCAGCAAGACGAAGAATCTCACGTGTACCCATAACATTGGCGTTTCGCAGCGCAGCATAAGGATAAACCAGGTTAACGGTAGCAGCAGCGTGAACAATGACCTGCACACGAGTAGCCAGCTCATCAAAGACATCAGGAGCAAGACCCAGACGCTTTCGGGTAAGTGTACCAGGCAGGATCTCAATACGCTCCAGGAGATAATCCTCCCAAAGTCCAAGATCGATCAAGTTCTTTCGGATACGAGCCATACCAGCGGGTGCACAGTCTTCGACAGGTTCAGGGAATCGCACGAGACAAATAATCTGTGCGTCTGTAGAATCGACCAAGTTCTTGAGGAGGAAAGCACCAAGGTAGCCAGTGACTCCAGTGAGGAGAATAGTCTCAGCATCTCTGAGCGCACGCATGGGGGTACCGTTACCCTGGATATCTTCAGGAAGCACAGAGTCTGCGCGAAGAACAGCGGGGAGATCAGCCTGCACCGCAGCAGTGTGGCCGTCGCGAGCAGCCTTGATAGCTGAAACATGTCCCTCAAGAGTCGGTGTTCCAGCAAGAGGAGCCAGAGGGACAGGAAAGCCAAAGGTCTTGGTAAGTCGGCCAGCAAGGTCAGCGAGAGCCAGCGAATGACCGCCCAGGTCGAAAAAGTCGTGCTTCGGTGTGATGACGCTAGCGGGCATGTTAAGCGACGCAGCCCATAACTGAATAACGGTCTCAGTCTTGACCTTGATGTTATGCTCCTTCTTCTTCTTCTGCGCAGGTCTAGGTGATCTCGGAGATGGTGGCGCGGGCAGAGCCTTGAGATCGACCTTTCCAGAAACGCCATGTGTAGGGAGCTCTTCTAGCTCAACCCAAACTGAGGGAATCATGTAGTGGGCGAGATGGTCGGTAAGAGCACGTCGAGCGACGGGACTGTAGCCATATTCATCGACGAGAGGAATGGTTCGGTCTCTAGTCTCGCCCTTCTCACGAACGATGTAAGCAACAATTTGTCTCTCCAGGCCTTCACCGTGAGCTACAACCGCACAGTCACGAACGGCGAGATGCTTTCGGATGGCGCTCTCAACGGCTCCGGGCTGGACGGTGTAGCCACGAGTCTTAATCATGCCGCCAACTCGGCCAGTGATCTCCAAGAGCCCATTAGGAAGGATGCGAGCCAAATCACCAGTTCGGTACATTCGCGCGTCCTTGTCTCCAGCGAAAGGATCCGGCTGGAATGCCTTGGCTGTTGTTTCTGGCAGGTTGAGATATCCTCGTGCTAGAAGCTTACCACCAACGTAAAGCTCGCCGCTATCACCTTGGTTGACTCTGTTACCTGCCTCATCCAGAACATAAGTGTGCTCAGGGTCTGTTGGAGGACCAACAGGGCACACTCGTGTGTCAAAGTCAACAAAGGTTCTGATATCTCCAACAGCAGTCTCGTGAGTCTCGCAAGCACTATAGACGTTGAGAAGCCGTGTCTCGGGAAGAGCATCCATCGCACGGCGCACAAGATCTGTAGTGACCACCTCACCGTTCAGCCACAGCGAACGAAGGTGAGGAAGCTGCTCGCCCAGCTTGGGATGCCGGGACAGAACTGTCGCCAAAAGTGTAGGAGTCATGAGGGTATCGGTAATTCGCCATTGTGAGAGAAGCTCGACAAGAGCAACAGGATCGTAGCTGGCGTGGTCAGGAATAGCGACAGTTGTGGCACCCCGAATCAGAGGTCGAAGCATCTCCCAAATGAAGAATACATTACATGCCACCCTATCACCAGGCTTGAGATCGCTGACAGCAAATCTCAGATCGTAGGAGCGAACTGCCGCCCTGTGGGGATTCATAATACCCTTGGGCTTTCCCGTCGTACCAGAAGAGTACGACACAAACAGTAAACGCTCCACATCATCATCCTCTGGCAGCGATCTCCTCTCATCCAGATGAGGCGAAATCTCTCCCCTAGCCAACTTGTCGGGACTATCGACAACAATAACCGGAGTTTCAGAGGTGAGATTGCCCGAGTACTCAGACTGAGTGAGAATGACGGTTGGTTTCGCATCTTCAATGACATCTCGCAAGAGGCCAGCAGGGTACGCAACCTCAAGCACCAAGAACGCACCACCAGCTCTGAGGGTAGCGAGAGCGGCGATAACGTAGTCTGCGCTTCTGCCCATGAGGACACCGACTAGATCATCGCGGCCAACACCGTAGTCACGCAATCGCTCGGCTAGCGCCCATGTTTCTCTGTCGAGCTCTGCGTATGTGAGGGATCTCTTCTCATCCTCAAGGGCCACTGCGTCTGGAGTTGCTTGGGCCTGCTGCTCGAAGAGAGCAGCGAGATCCTTGTTGACATCGATAATTGACATGATGCCAGGTGAGATTTTGTGATTGTGAATGGGAGGAGGGAGGGAGAGAGTGAGGTAGGTAGTTGTGCTGGAGGTAGAGATGAGATGAAGCGGTGGGTGGGTCACGCGACCACTGGGCTAAAAGAGATGTCGGTGACGGGTCCGGTAATGTCTGTCTATCCCCAACAATTGCCTCCCACGTACATACAGTACAGTTCGTATAGTACGGAGTAGATGATAACCTTTTCTGGGGGCTCGGCAACGTTAGTCTGTGATCCCCAAGCGAGGTGTCGTTGCTATCTCTTACTCTTACTCTTGTAACAGTAGACACTTTTCAAGCTGCCATATCCCAAAGGTTTGTGGGGTTGAAAAAGGCCAGCAAGATAACACCTAGCTGTCGTGCTACAACACCGGTCAAGGTCAATTGAAGATAAGAATAAAGAATAAAGAAGATAAAGATACAGAAGTATCACCAAGTCTCTAGGTTCTTAAAAAGAAGCCACTTGGAAGCAAGGAGTAGTTAGCATTTTATTCACAATACGGAGTACCAGTGCCTCGATCTCTTTCAGGGCGGGTGCCAATTGACATGCCCCCCCACGTAGCCCATGATTGGACTGCCCTAAAGACAATTCAGGCCTAGCTGCCCGCCAATTTTGGGACCTGGAGGGGTAGGGGGGGACTCCATCGTGGCCCTGGAGAAAGGTACCTATCGATGGAGGGTAATGGAAGCATGTCTTTGGTTCTCTCGTATTCTCTTTCAATTCGTGTTTGTGTTAATATTGCGATGTTCAATCGCTAGAAGTGTAATCCTGAAGAATTTTGATCCCTGTAGGGAAGAAACAGGGGACTTCTCAACGAAACCAAACATTTGGGCCACTTTCACGTGCTAGAAACATTCTTTACAGCACCCCTGCTTCTATCTTGTAGCGCCAATCGGAACTCCCCTAGCAACGTTACAGGGTAATCTTCAATTTGTTTTCTCCCATCACTTGAAGGTATGTTCAACATCGACTTGACCTATTGATACAGAGTCTATGTTTCCGTTACGGACTCGATTTGATAAAGCATTGCTGAAAAGAAAGAGTAAACAGCCTGTAGTCATACGTGATGAAACTTCCGGCCGCAGCATGGTTATGCACAATGTGCTAATCCCGGCATTTTGACCTGGATATGTTCTCCAGAAGAGAGTCACACGCATATCAATTGCGGGATTATTGAGAGTTCGTACTGATTCAAGCTACTCGTCACACGAGATGGACCAAATTAGCACGTTGACGCTTCGGATCTCGCAGGGCAGACAATACCAGCTTTGTTCTCCCCGTTCCATCCACTGATATCATCATCACCTATCACCAATATCGCCTCTTGTCCTATTATCTGACCGAACTGCCAACGTGTCACCACCCTCTTTTCCAAGTTTTCCAACTCTAGACTCCCAGAACCGGAGTACTTTACCCTCGAAAGCCTGTCACATCGCGATTCTCCCCGTCGTGCGCAGCCCTGATTGGCGCCGACGACCCGAAGCAGAGGGGTCGGACCATCGCCACTATTTGTCGAGCATTACCGCTTTCATACTCGTGCATGACGCTCGGGGAGTCTATTTTCTTGGAGGCCCAGCGAATCAGGGTGTTTGTGATGAGCTTGTTTGAGGCACAGGATGCGACTTGGAATTTTTCTTACCCTGTCAGAGTTTGATGATGGGAGACTTTGAGGTTTGGCGGTGAGTCGGACGCGTAAGACGTGCTCTCACTCCTGCGAGTTTTCTCGAGAGGGATAGTTATTAGTTGTAGTTCTTTACATTGAGGCAATCGCAATAGAAAAGCTGAAAGACGGCTGAAGAGGTGGGTTGTAGCGTGGGGTGGCCGCCCTCCATCTCCATCTCCATCTGATGCGCAACATCAAAAGAAGCTTAAGGCGAGGCTTGGCATCAAGAACGTCAGCAACTCTGTTCGCCTAGAGCCGCCAAGCCAATCGCGTCCGCTGAACCGCACAGCATTTGATCTGCAGTCAATAGTTTGCTCTTCGGGGAGATGAAATCGTTGCCGGAGCGGATCAAGCGAGTCCCATAGGAATCTTGTTCCTCCTTGTTCCCCCCGGACCAGGTTATAGACGACACAACGCCTGTACCAGAGATTGAGCAGTGGGTAGGACAAATAGTTGAGAGCCTTTGGGATGGAATGAACGTTGAGGAATGCATGGTATTGATGACCACTACTCTGTAATGCTGATTTATTTAAGTGTGCAGGTCAAGATCTTCCTTACCGTCTAGTTGGCTCTCTCAGTTTTGAAGATCAGTAAATCTCAAACTTCAACCATCGAATCAGCAGAAAACGGAGACGACACAATTGAACCGTTAACAATTAACCATAATAAACGGAATCCCATTTATATCCTATAAATGGAAATAGCATGATTCTTCTCCATCAATTCATCAGGTCCCACCAAAGCTTGTAAAACGATAAGATAAAGGGACCCGCCTTGACGACGCCCTTTACCATGTCTTGTCATTGCCAACTGGGTCCCATCGTGTCAGGACACAACGCCCTTTGCCATGTCTTGACATGCTGCTAATAAAAAATTACCAAATAATTTGATGCTTTTACCGAAAAAAGAGTGCCATTCCGTGGTCTCATGCCACCACTTGACGTAAAATAAATTCATGCTCCTACAATAAAGCCATCGATGCCCCCCCTGACCTTTGATGTCTGTTTTATCCTATTATCCTTCCCCTGACTTCAGACTATAGATTCTACAGTGCTACACATTCGACTTCACAGACGAGACTCGAGTATTCAGGGTATCATATCTCTCATTACAACTATTAACTGCTATACGCCAAAAAAACGGATACAAAACTTTTGCTGCTTTTCCAGCACCCAAAACTCCGAATCAAAACTCGTTTTACATTTCCTCTCGTCCCTTGCTCAGATCAACCTCAGCCAGAGGAACAACCTTGGTTCGGCAGATGAGCTTATGACCAACATACAACGCGGCGAAAAGCATCAAGCTGATGTAGTTGGAGAAGAAATCGGCTACGCTCCAATCGATGAAGGCGGTGAAACCACAAGTAATGGTGATCAACCCCACGAAGAAAGCGCCGTAGTAGGAGAGGTAGGGCTGGAGAGGAGCGAGGTAGGGAAGCTCGGAGCGGGGAATTCCCTGCACGCGCATGATCTTCTGGAAGCGGATGTGGCAGACGTTGATGAGGACCCAGGTGATGAAGCACGAGGTGGAACTGACGTTGAGAAGCCAGTTGAACACCTCGGCTCCGCTGGAGGAAAGGTTGATGTAGGCGATGAGTCCCATGACGGAGCATGAAGCCACGGCAAAGTAAGGAGTTCCGTACTTGTTGGTGCGCTTCATGAAAGCGGGCGCAAGACCATCCTCAGCGAGCGCGACCATGATACGGCTACTAGAGTAGACGTTTGAGTTGGCAGCTGTGAGAATGGCAGAGAGAAGAACGGCGTTGATAATGTCAGGGAGCACCTTGACACCAGCGCGGGTGGCGACGACGACGAGAGGTGAAGCAGAAGCATCCTGCGCACCAGAGTCAAGTCGGGGGTCGTTGAAGGGAACATTGATTCCGACGAAGAAGACGGTCGCCATGAACAAGCTGAAGATTCCCCAGAAAGTCCAGCGGATAGCCTGGGGGATAGCCTTGCGGGGGTTGGCAGTCTCACCGGCGCCGACACCGACGAGCTCAGTGCCCTGGTACGAGAAACCAGCAGTGACGAGGACAGCCCAGAAGCCGACGAATTTGCCCGTGGCGCCGTCAATGTCCATGTAGGTGTTTGTGACGCCGGGATCCTTCCAGTACTTGAAACCAATGTAGCCCTCCTCGCCAACACCAGCGTTTACGCAGATGGAGAAGATGATGAAGCCAATGATGGTAACGACCTTGATCATAGAGAACCACATCTCAATCTCTCCAAAGATCCTCACGGGGACAAAGTTCAACGCCGTAAACAACGCCCAGAAAACACTAATCCAGATCGCAATGCTAAGATCCGAATCCCAATACTGGATGATAATTCCCGCGGCAACAAGCTCCAGCGCAAAAGTGATAGACCAGCTAAACCAGTACAGCCAGCCCATGGCGAAGCCCAGCGTGGGATCGACGAAGCGAGCGGCATACGAGGTGAAGGATCCAGTGATGGGGATGTACGCCGCCATCTCGCCCAAGCTGACCATGACAGAGTACACGACTGAGCCCATGAAGGCGAATGCGACGAGGAGCGACACGGGACCTGCCTTGACGAGGGCTGGGCCTACACCGAGGAAGAGACCTGTTCCAATGGTGCCGCCAATAGCGATGAACTGCAAGTGACGCGAGCTCATGGCCCTGTCGAGGCCAGCCTCGCCGGTCTCGACATCTTCCTTGGAGGGGGTTTTCTTCTCGTTGCTAACACGAGGGGACTTTTCGTCCGCTGAGGAAGAGTCCACGAGCATGATGGCTGTATCTCAAATCAAAGACTGTCCTGATGGTGGTGATATGCGAGGTACAGAAGAAGACAGGATTGACTCGCTTGCAAGAAGGGAGAAGAGACGAGCCCGAGTGGTAAGATGAGTTGAGAGACGAGAGACCGAGACCAAGTGGGCTGGCAAATGACTCTGTTATGTAAAAAAATGAAATGTCAACGGGGATGGGTATATCAATCGGGAATGAATGGGCCCATTACGAAAAATTTCGATATCGGACCAGACCAGAACCTTGGTGCTGTAAGAATTGGTCTGTGTGAGTGGATGTAATCCATTTACATCCAGCGAGATTTTCTCGAGCATTTGCCTCCCGGTATGAGCGAGCGATCTCAGCGATCACCACAACACTCACCATTAACCATGCTGCCCGATTTCCCCAACTTCCTATTTTGACTAGATCACACTATGTATCACAGCTATATAATACATATCATATTTTACATACATAAGCAGTAAAGGAGAGCTCCGTGTTATTGGGTTAATCACGTTGAATGTGAAATATCGTGAGATGTTTTAATTCTGCAGTTTCCGGCTCGTTACCGATTGAGTTAGGTCTCCCGAGCCGCCACGCTAAAAACGCAGAAGAAAAAAGTTCTCAAGGGCCAGGGGGTCATTTTTTCTCACACACGCGCCACCGATGAAAATCCTTGCCACGGACAGTCCGCTGCAAAACCACGCACAGCAGCCAATGAGTGCCCGCGAAGCCAAGGAAAAAGAGAAAATTTCATGTGGCTTGATTCTGCATGGAACAAATCGAAGCCTTGGATCGGGTGGCTTACATGCAGCTCGTGGTCTGACAAGGCACCCTCCCAGCAACTCTCTCAGCTTTAAACTATCGGGCCATTTCGTACAGAAGAAACAAGGATATGCGGCTCTTTCTGCCGACGACAACCTCGCATCTCCGACGTGACTGTTTTTATGTGAATCACTCTCTCCATTATCGGAGAGCACCGACCATTAATAAAACCTGCTAGACTAACTGATACTGGGGACGAAATAATGGATCTAGCCGAGTGGTTTTTGATACGGTTACGTGATGCTGAAAATAAGCATTCATGGCGTCAAACGGGGATTGAGGAGAACCTGGGCTTGGGTGTTTTCATTATGTACTGACTCCGCAAGATGCCATCGCCGTTACGGGCCGAGACTGTCAGTTGAGTCATGAGGCGTTCCGATGTGATGGGAGTAGTTGTGATGCTTCAATCGGATATCAAGCCTCATCCCCAGTTCACCCAATGGCCCAAGATGCTTTACCCGTACAGTGGCCATTGGCATCGTCACAGTAACATCCACTCAGATGACAAAACATTCCACCACTGCATACCCGTCTCTTCCTCCGCGTTATCCCCATCATTCGACAATCTCGCTTCCTTCCCCCGGCCGTCTCACCACAGTTTTACTGACAAATTCTTTGACGATCAAGTTGTGTAATACCAACATCCCCCCGACGTATCTTAACCTCCAGCTTGGACCTAGCTAGGATCGTGATAGGGAAATAAGATCCGGGAGATCTTCCCGCGAGCCATGCATGAACTGACTTATTCCCTCGTGTCGTTCCGGGCGCAGGTCCGATAGGCCCCATGCTTGGTGGTTTATTCTTGGCATTTATTGTTGGTTGTTTGACGTGAGATCCAAAAGGACCTCATGCAAAGAGCGAGAGTGTGCGGCACAGTTGGTGTTGATGTTGGAGCTGTAGACTCACACCACTTGATTTGCGGCCAAGCTGTGACCGATCACCCAAGCCAACTTGCGAAAACAACTCGGAAACTCTCTGATCTTGGGTTGTACTTCAAAAATGCTTTGAGTAACTGATAGCTTCCAAATTGCGCTTCGAGTCGCTGGAACTCGTCATTGCTTGCTCTTTAGGTCTGGCCCTAGAGGCCTACCACAGTCTTTCACTGCAATTTTAGCCCATCACAATGGGTAGCTCAAGTCAGCTTGATAACTTGCATACACTTTATGCAAACACTTCAGCTACGCTCTTGCAGATTGCTGCCGCTCAATATCACCTGTAGATTCAAAGAACCAGTGACAGCATTCAAGGTAAAGAAAGAGTAATTATTTATTATTCCGTAGCATTAAATATTCTCCGTGGTGCAAAACAGTGGCACGAAACAAAAGACAGTTTTCATTATGCGCAATACACAATGAAACCTCCAGTATCCTTCTATGGTATCATTCAAAGACAAGCAGCTAGCCAATCAGTCAATCGTAAGAGCACCCCAGTGCTCAGGGCTAAGCTTTGGCTATTTATGCTATCACTCATCATACGTCTTCGCCATTTCAGCCAGAGCAGTAGTCCGCTTCGGCTTACTCAGGGCAAAGTTATGATGATATCAACATGCATGACTAGCTTATCGGTCACGAATGACCTGCTGAACCTTGGGATACACTCTGCACATCTCCTGGTAAAGCTCAGGGTGGTCGCGCCACATGACCTGAGGATCCCAACCGGCAGCAACAAAGATGGTCTCGACACCGCTCGAAATCGGGGTCGTAAAGACGTTGGCGATCTGGAATCCGATGAGGAACGAGAACGCCATGACAACTGCTGTGTATTGACCGTCACTGTTGTAAGGGGGGTCGGTGAAGTACAGGTAGAGGTAGGCCAGGAGACCGCAAGCGTATGCGATGAAGAGGCCGCCGAACGAAAGAACGGGTCCGATGAGGCAGTCCTACACAAGTTAGCCGTGCACTTGAAGAGAGGTCGATTGTACTTACGTTGATCAGAGCGTCAATTCCACGGTCCTTGATCATCTTCCATGTATCCTTGGCAGCCGCAAAGTAAGCCTTGCCGTAGAGCGCAATGTGGCAGAAAGCATATTTGTTGATGAACTCAACAGCCCACTCCAAAATACCAAGAAGGCAGCCAATGCAACAGAACAGAGCGTATCCCAACATACTGCCATCAGCGGCCTCCTGGTTGCGAGCAGCGGTGCAAATTTGACGAATGAATTGGATAATGGCGACCAGCAAGCTACCAAGAGCAATGGAACCGAAACTGTATGTCAAGGCTCGCTTGGCGGAAGCGCGAGTGGCGTCCTTGGGGAAGTTGTGAGGGTTGAAGTACCAAGAGCCGTAGACACCGGCAATCGTGGTGTGGATGGTGTTCTTGAGCCACTCGGAGAACCAGTACATGGCAAACGTGATGAAGACGATAAGACCGATGACCTTGCCTGAACTGCAGCCGCCATCGGCGCAAGAGGGGTTATCGTTCGCAGGCTGGTACTTGATGTAGATTGCGACAAGAGTGATGGAGAACCAAGCAGACATAGCCGTGGCGATAATGCCTCCAATCAGACTGGTAAGGTAGACATGGCCATACTTCTTGCTAACGTCGATAGTAGTTCGAAGCATCAGCGCTGAGAAGGGAATTCGCGAAATCCATGTCCAGAAACAAAAGGCCAGGAAAAGTCCGAAGATGAGGAACACAATTCCAGCAGACCAGTATCTGCGCCAGAGGTAAAAGATGGCCGTTCCAAGCGCCCAGCAGACATTGAGAATACCAGTGACCCAAATGAACTGCTTCGGAAACAACCTCGCCATCCAAACATACGCATACGAGAGGACAAACGCAACAGCGAGCACAAACATAAACAAAATAACGGTACTAGTGTTCAGCGAAAAGTCATTCCGATTACCGTAGATTCCCGACCCAGCATTTCCCTTATTCGCAGCGTATCCCTGCAGCGCAATACCAGAGACAACAACGTAGCCGGCCATGAAGAGAATGAAGAGGATACCAGCCCAGAGATCATTCCACTTTGGCTTGGGGATATTGAACTGCTCTTCGAACGAGGCCTTCTCGTTGCCGCCGTAGCCTTGGGCGGGCATGTAACCATTGCCATTCTGAGGGGGAGCTTGTTGGTAGGGCTGCTGGGGAGGCTGTTGGTATTGTTGCTGGTGCGTTGCGGGGGGAGGTTGAGGTTGGTATTGTTGTTGGTAACCGCCGCCGCCGTTGGAGTAGCCGTACGGCGGCTGTTGATTCGGATTGTAGTAATTGTCGGCTTCGCCCATGGTCGATTCTGGTGACGAGAGTACTTTTGATAAGTTGGTAGTCTCTTTGACGAATTACTTGTAGCCGCGATTCAGTGGAGGATGTTTCTTAATCGCGATGGAGTCGTGATCAGCGCAGGGATACCAAGTACCGAGTCGCGATACGAAAATCAGTCGCGCTTGATTGATTCAATCACGAGGAATGGATTCAATCAATTCTGATGATGAAGAAGTCAAGAGTAGACATAAACTCAAAGAAAAGGGAGGGCACCCAAAAAACATCATGATCTCACAAAACCCAGTCTAGTCCAAGCGGGGCCTTCCAAGATTGCCTAAGAATCAAAGACATCACACAACGAGCTTGGCCCAAACTCAATGACCTCATTGAGGCGCCAGAGCTGTAACGCAGAACGGTTTAGATCTCCCTGCTGGACCAATCAGATTTCTGGCCAGCGGAAAGCTCCCTGTAGCTACAGGGCCTGGAGAGCTGAAGACCAAGAGCCGCTAGTGGCTTGTCCAAATGCCGACCTGCCGAGCGCCAACCTAACCAACCTAATCTTGTGAATTTGGGAATCTCCGTTATGCTTCAGGGACGTCCGAGCGGCTTTCATCAAAGAGTGTTTGTTTGTTTGTATTTGTTTGTTTCATTTGGATACACAAGGAAAATGTGCTGTGTAATGAATGCAGCTCGCCAATGTTGAATTCATCACAGGTCGTCACGACGGAGACAGAGAACATTCCAGTGCTTGGTGTTAGCTGATTGAAACCCTGGTTGATAGCTGTTCTCGTATCAATATCGCGATGGGAATAAAGGACGGGGAATTTCGAAGGATGACTTTGCAGTTCCATCTTCGGTAGTGCCTGCAGCCTGCAGCGCTTTGGCCTTTATTCCTTGTTCCTGGATCTTAGACATCACGCCCACCATCACGCATTACAGGCTACCTAACACAACTCACAGCACGGCCGCTAGATGCTTCCTCGTGAAGACTGCCTGATTAGCTCTTCTGTCTTTCTTGAATAGAACGTAGTGTACTAATTACAACGCCAGGGTATCACTCAATTCCACAAATACAAACAAACCCTCGATTGCGTTGGATCACCCCATGACCAACTGAAGGATGCCCAAGCTATCATTGCATATCCAACGCCCCTGCGTTCTCAATGTCCTCCAGTCTCAACCTCTCCCTCCCAAACCAAACCCTCAATCCAACTTCAAGGTCTCCAGCTCCTCAAAGACCCCGTATTCGAGAACGTCGAAGTATCCGATCCAATGCGCCTCTAAGCATCGTCAATCTGCATCCCCGTCTCATCATACTCCGTAACCTCCTCCAGCGCCGCCAGACTCTCATTATCATGCCCAATCTGCCTCCGCGCATTAAGCGCAGCAATGCGCTTGTTATCAGGCCTGAGAATACTCCACATCTCAATCTTGACTGCGACCGCGCCTCCGTCCGGCATCATGGCCTTCATCCATGCGAGCTGTTTGCCTGAGAGACGCCAGACCATTTTGTACGACTTTTCGTAGCCCAGTTTAAACATGGTGGATGCTTTGAGGAGCTCCCATTTGCTTAGGGAGGCGTCGCTGTTCCATTTGTCAAGGAGGGGCTTGACTTGCCTCGAGGTTAGGAGTTCAGGCGGTGGTTGAAATGAAGACCACTTCTGATGCAGTTCCCGGACTTTGACGCTGAAATCGCTGTTCGAGGGATCGCTTTTACCGCCGGCCATTGTCTTCTTCCACTCTTCCATGATATCGGAAACCTGTGCGTGGAGGGCAGTCATGAGTCTGCCAATGATCCTCGACTCGTTCTTCTGGCTTTCGAAGTCGTCCCAAAGACGGGCCAGGTCCTTGTCCCATGCTTGTACGGGGACGTCTTTTCCAAAAAGAGCAGCAGAGAACTTCTTCAATGCGTCTGCGATTGTATCCTCAGCTACTATAAACTTAAGCTCGTCCAGAATATGGATGGAACCATCCCTGTTGACGTAGTTACGTCTAGAGCTCCTCTCGTTCTCATATTCTGGGTCCTTGCCTTTCATTTGCATGTCGCGCTTCAGCCGGTCGTAGTCTTCACGAGTGAATAACAGTCCTTGTTTCGCTTGGTCAACCAGGAGAGCGACCAAGGTGCTCAACGCAACAGCTCGTTCGCTGTTGACACCTCTTTCTATATAACACAGTTTTTCTTTGAACTTGGTCGCGATGCCTAAATACCCAGGTTGCATGTTGAACGAGATCGCTGTACAAAGAAAGTCTGCGCATGCACTATCGACATCAGTGGCCGCGTCCAAGATGGACTCGAAGCTTGGGTTGCACTTCCTGAGATATCCCTGTCCGACAAGATCCGGCTCGACTGGCTTTGGCGCGTTGTTGAAGTTGTTGACAACATCAGGGTCCCAGCAGATCCAAGCCAAGTCGCCGTCGTAGTCACCACCAGAGAGCATATCGGCCAGCGGAGATTTGCCCTTTGACGAGAAGACAATAACATCTTTGAGTCTTTTCAGGTTCGGTCGGAATACAGCTTTGACTTTCTGTATGTCGCTGACAAAGTGAGCGGGAGCTCGAGCTACCAGGATGTCGATCCCATCGAGTAACGTGTCTGATTCGCCGTCTGCTTGGAATTTCGAGGAAAATGCAAGCTGTACCTCGCCCTCTTCTAGTGTACCAGTGAAGTCGACCGTCATGAATGCGTATGTCGACCGAGGGATTTTGATGTTCATCTTCGCCTTGAGCTGGTCGGCCTGTCGCTTCTGGTTGTTCCACACCATATCTCGCAGAAACCGACACTTAGTCGCGTCGAAGCCAGCGTCGAGCATGTATGAGATAATATCTTCTTCTCGCTCCGGCAGGGCGCCCACGAATGGGACGTTACCCAATGTCGCTCGGTCAAAGCCGCGATGTGTAAACCCACGAAGATTGGTCGGATGGGTCATAGCGGCAAGTTGACCCCCAATCTCTTCTTGAAGGCCATTCGCGAGGTGACGGGCGATGACATTGCGCATGTCCTGAGGCACCGGCGCCTGGGCCTCAAGAACCGGGATGAACTGTGTGTTGAGAGCAGCTGACCGTAGCTCTCTGGACCACTCGCGTACCTCAAATGTCCGGTGATGGACGTCTTCGAAGTCGCAATTCCATTTTCGTTGTGAGGGATATGTTTCGATCCAATCGTCATTGTCCAATCCATCATCCTCGACGTCGACGATCCACATCCCTTTTGCACTTCCGATACGAGCCTGGAATGCACACGGCGTTTCCAAAAGTCCCATGTGAGTCGCTATCCTGCGCGCTAGGTTTCGAGACACTCGACCGATACCGTCACCCATATCCTTTTGCTCCTTCTTCTCTTTGTTGCTCATGTACTTGTGGAAGCCTAACATAGTGTCGCGATGTCGAAATTGGTGAGGTTCAATGACGATGGTGGGGACAGTCTTGCTGAGGCCTGGACTGGGATATTAGCTAAGAGTACGGAAAACGGTCGGTCAAACAACTGACTGAGAGCAAGTCGTGAAAATAGCTTGGGCACCGGTTGCGACGAGTTCTGCTCAATGTTGATAGCCCAGTTCAAGAGATCACACCGCCTCATCTTTGTACGGTGTCCCAGAGAAGTCGCTTCTTCTAAAGGAGGAAACTGACTCATGGGAACCCGAAAATTGATACCGTCGGTTGCGAAGAAATACACGCGCTCTTGCATGATCGTCAGTGACTTGTGAGGAGGGCGTGGGTCTTTGATGGACTTATTGGCCTCGCGAGTGTAGAAAGCTGCCCATGATCGACCGACAAAGTAATGAAAGCTTTCAGTCAACCATTTGATGACCTTATTTGCACCTTGCGGGTCTTGCTTGATCACATCGGGAGCATCTCTAGAAGTGGGTGAGGGCATAATAACTTCCAGGAAGCGATCTGCACCAAAGCGGCGAGCCAGCCGATGCCCGAGTTCAAGACGCGGAGGCTGAAGCTTTAGCCGATATAGTTGCCCAGTATCTTCTGCATTGCAGACAAATTCTGCAGCAAGGACGACGGCTTTGTCTTGTGAGGTGAACGATCCAAATGCAGCATCCCAGACGGCGCGATCGCAAGCTGCAGGCAAGCCCTGTCCCACGAATAGTCGATGTCTGAAGAGCTGGCCTCGGAAATTGGTCTGATCATGCCAACTATCATTAGGCTGATATTCGAGATCCCATGTAGATAGATCCACGCGACAATGAAGCGCGGCACGGGTAAGCTCCCACAGGATAATGAGAGGCGCCTGATTCAAACCGGGAATAGGGAACTTTGGCCAGATTTTTCGAAGACGATCTCTCAGCGGACATTCAGGCGGTTCTGGATCAAAGATCGGAGCATCGAGAAGCATTGTATCGAACTCACTCATTTCTGGCAGGCTAGAGTAGGCTGTCGCGGGACTGCTGGATCGAACTATGCCTGCTCTCTTCAAGTCAACTTGACTTCGGATCGGCTGAGGCATTGATAGAACTGGAAGCCTTGGCTCTTCCACGGGCTCATCATCATCAGTGAGATCGATGACAGGCTCTGAGGGCGTTCGATCCCCATACCTTCGAAGTGAAGGCGGTTTCGGCGGATCAATGTCATTGCGATTTTCCTCGCTTGGCGGCTGGTACGCAAATCTCCGAATGCTTTGAGAGAAAGGAACCTGAATGTCTTTCGATGATGTCGCATTGCTACTGAACGAAGGTTGAGTGCTCTGAAACGGATGCTGAGATCTTTTGAACGAGGTATTTGTCACTGTAGTTGCCTGGGTACTCGGCGCATAGTCATTTATGGAAACAGTTGGAGCCAGTGAAACTTTACTGGAATTGAATGACCTTATCCCGAACGATGATGGCTGAGTGCTGGCAAATGATGTGGTGGCGGAATTGACTATGCCATTGGTGAAGGACGATGTACCTGCGCCTCTAGCGGGCCGTCCCGTTGATAGACGGCTACTGGAGGCCACCGCTCTAGAGCGAACTGGGATACTGTCAATGCTTTCACACGCAGGAGAACCCTCGAAAGAGTTTCTAGATTTCTTTGAGCTAGGATCAGGGAATTCATCAGACTTGCGCTTCGAGTACTTGGAACGCTGGCGATTTGCAATATTGTCGTCTTTGAGCAACTGCAGCAGAAAGTCCTGTAGCTCGGCCCGCTCCTCTGAAGTCAAGCGGGTATGTGGACGGTGTGGGCCAAAGGACTTGCTCGGGGCCGTATCAGGGTCAGCGCGGGGCTTCCGGATCCAATTCTTGAGATGCTCGTCTGCCTGCTCACGGAAGCGAGTCAGACATATCGCGAGACGGTTGGGATCCTGGAACTTGAGTCGATATGCGCATAAGTAGATGTGTTCGCTTCGCTCTTGGTCTCCATTGCGATGCTGTTGCCGGCGCTTGCTGGGCGACAGAGTTAGGTCAGGGATGTGAAGCTGAAGGTGAAAATCAGTGCTGAGTGAGCGAACTGTGCGATCGAGTTCGTCTTTGGCTTGCTCTCCTTTCCTGGGCGAGAGCTGACTAGCCATGACGACCGGTGCCAGAAGCCAAGAATGAGAGATGCAAAACGGTGGTCGTTCGTTGCAACAAAGAAGCTCTATTCAGCAAATCAATACACAGCCTCGTGAACCAAATCGAGTCCAATGCTGGATCATGCAAGAACAAAAATATGGTGATTGGACAGGGCAGCATGGGCGAGCGCAGTTCTCGGAGAGAAGTTAAGGGACTTGCGACAGGCAGTGAATGGTAGGCCCCCACGCAAAAGAAAAAGAAAGACAGGACAACAAAAAAGGACGAGAGGAAGAGAGATTCATGGTAGACTGAAGTTGTATTGACTGAGCGCTAATAGGAACTGTTGATAATTGTGAAAATGAAGCTGATCATGATAGACAACTGACTATTCAATCGTGTTGTCTCTTGTCTCTTTACCCTAGAGGCGACATCATGCGATGACTGGCTGTGGCTCAACTCTCTCCTGTAAAAATTCTTTCTTGGCACGCACTGTTAGTGCGGTGCTAGGAGCGGGATTTTCTGCAGGCCACGCGACCACACAAAAACTGCGGGGACGCTATCGGCTCCCTAACAGCAGTTTTCAGAGAAGGAATTTGGAGAGTTCGCCTTCTCTGACAACACCTTTGTCGGATCTAATGGCGGCACCTCAGAACCAGAACGCCTTAGATATCGGAGGACGGTGCCCGTGGCATCGGTAGCGACATCCTCCCGATCAACGACGCCGATTGCGATGGGTTTTTCCCCTTTGAAGGCAAGCCGCACCGCCGGCCTCTGATTCCTTCCCAAGGTTTTTCCCTGCCGCCACGGCATACGACTACGAGCTACAACTTGGTTACTGGAGATTGTGGACTGCGTCAGCAGATGTAGCGATGCGTGAGAGAATTCTGGTCGGTGGAAAAAGTCGACAGTATGCCCCCGAACCCGCTGACGGGTGACGGGCTCGAGAAAATACAGCGCCTTTTGTGCCTTGGTATGCTGGATGGTGAAGGAAGCGGGGTATCCTGTACCTAGCTAGCTCAGCACGTCTTTTGCTCCAGTAGGAGATTTGGCTTCGTTACAGCCACCCAGACGAAAAATACACAAACAAACAAACAAACAAACTGGCTGTGGCTTGCCTCGCGGATTCGGCCTCAGTTTATCCGACCGGTGGCTTCGGGATGTCGGTTCTCATACCGGTCTCGTGCCCATCCAGCAGCCAACCATAGAGACCAGAGGCAGAGAATCGAAAGGTCAAAAGATCAGCGGCCAAGTACATTCTTCCCCTTCTTTGTTACCTTATTAATACCATCCCGATCCTAACTAAAACCAATTCGAAAGCCGAACCGGCCCCGCTCGTCAGCACCGCAATCTTCCCCTCCTTCGCCCGCTCTCTTATCGCTATCGCATGGGAGACTCTCGGAGTTCGGCATTCGTAAACCCTCATCTGCAATCATAACATCACATCGCAATTGCTATCGCGACCTTTGTTTGGCTCCACGGCTCGTCTCTGAGCCCATATCCCCGATTCACCATGGCTGAGAACCCTAGTCCAGATGAGCGGGTAGCCATTGATGACCTGACCCCAGAGGAGGCCAATCGAATCATACATTCCCATCGCAAGGTTCGCTACGGTAAGAGATGTTGTGAATAACCTCAATTGGGGAAATCGATAGCTCATCATCGCGTTAGGTACTGCATGTTGGCCTTGTCGCCAGAGAAAAGTCAAGTGCGACAATAAACAACCTTGTGAAAACTGCGTCAAGAGAGAACACCCAAGACTATGTTCCTATAAGCCCAACCGCTCATCAACCTCAAAGCCATCAGGCTCTGGTGCACCTTCAGAAGCAAGTCAAGGCATCGCCAATCGCAAGAGGACACTTTCATTCTCAGAGGCTCCTCGCGACGAAGGAGTGCGCAAGGTTGAGCGACAGGACAGTTGGCCGCGCGCCCTTGGTGAGTGTCCGAACATCCGGGTCATGCCACTGTTCATACGACTAATAAACAACACAGCAAGCATCGATGAACCTGAAGTTGCAGCAGACCGCTACCTTGGGCAGAACAGTATTCCAGCACTACTGCGCGAGCAGTCTTCACCAGTTCACAAAGGCGAAGGTCTTGACATTCGACAAGACATGAGGTCCATTCTCGGCTTGGACACATCAGCGCCTTTCCCGCTGATGTCGTCGCATCACCTTCAGAAATTGACACAGGATATATCCACCGAATTACCTTCCGACCGCGAGGTTATGAAGTGAGTATTCGCCTTTGCCCTCTGCTTAATTGCTGTGGCGAGATCGTAAGCTGACGAGCCATTCAGGCTGTTCCGCACATACAAGGAAATACCTCAGCCGTTTTGGGGATTCGTTATGGACATTGATGACCTCGAGGCCAAGCTCATGACTTACCTGGAAGATCGTTCACGAAATGCGACAAACGGCATCAAGTCCACCAAACCCGTCACAGCATCATGGCTAGCAATACTCTTCGCCGTACTAGCCGTCGGATCACAGTACCACGAATCGCCATACCATATCCGCACCCGAGACTCTCAGCGCTTTATTCAGATATCATTTCACTTCCTCCGACTGGGCAACTTTCTTCTTCGGTAATGCAGCCTGCCAACTTTGACAACTTGGACTGACACATCGCAGACCCTCTTTTGACTCCATCCAAGCTCTTCTTTTAACGTGTTTCGTTCTTCTGAATGACATGAAGGCTGAAGCATCATGGGCGCTGATGGGATTGACCTGTCGTCTTGCCCAGTCGCTCGGTCTACACCGAACACCGCGTAATGAAAGCCGCGATTGTACACCCCCAAACACCCAATCGAAAGAAATGGTGCGAAGAAGATTATGGTGGAGCGTTGTATGGCACGACACCTTGACGTCGCTTTCTTTTGACAGGTGAGTATTGAGTATCTCATGTTGATGGCTCACCTCTAACGCTGTTAGATCTCCAATGACCAACTTCCCCTGCTGTCCGATCCCCGTCATGGCGCCGACACCAAACGGAAACTACTCATACCTCGAAACAATGTACCATCTCATGGAAATCATTTCTCGTCGACTAAACCCCGACGACATGATGAGTGCATCATACGCTCAAATCATCGACGACTGCGAAGCCGTAGAGACCCTTCGAAGCCGCACCGCACCACAATTGCGAAACAAAGAAATCTGCAAGACAGCCCTCGACCGTCTGCAACACTTTGCAATCCGCCTCCACACATCATTTGTCATCTCCGTCGCATGTCGTCCGGCACTCCGAAAAGACAGCGAATTTGAACCTGAGCAACGAAAGACGCTAGCAGATCGCTGCAAAGACAACCTAACCGAAACCGTCAGGATGTTCCTCGCCATGCACCAGCTCTCCTCCATCCCAACGCGAAGCTGGGCCTTCACGTATCACGGCCTATCATCAGCTCTGCTCCTCGGCATACTATGTGAGACAAAGACAGATCCAGAGGTTCGGCAGTTACAAGGGGATCTGATCGCTGCTCTCTCTGCCACTGCTGCCAAGGACGTTAGCTCCCCTGAGCCGCATGTCATGACCACCGACAAGGACATTGAACTGTCCGGGCCTCTGTACCGCGCCCTCACGGCCCTCAAGAACATTTACGACCATGGCTCTATTGTCCCGTCGCATCTCAAGAAAGAAGGCGACGCCTCTGCCGCCGGCAGCGGGAGCCGGACGCCCCTTAACCCTTTTGGAAACCCAGGTCAACTTCCCGGAAATGGCAATTCAATGTTTCGCAACGTTTCCCAAAGCGCGGACCCCAGGGAGGACGCAGCGCTCGCTATGGCTGAGATGCAAAACGGAGGAGCTTCAATCCAAGACTTTCCAGGGTCAGTATTCTTTTCCCTTCCATCTGAACTGAACGTTTCTAAAAGTGTGTCTAGTCTTGCGTACGGTCAGCAGATGCCAAACGGAAACCTGAATCTCGACAGCATGAACGCCATGAACGTCGATCCTACACAATACATGGCTCCCATGGACCTCTACGAATCTATCTGGGGTGGTATGTCACTTCCCATCTGTCATACTTCTGTTTTGATAACCCCCGAAAACTAACTCGCCACAGAATCGCCAGACCCGTGGAACACGGGAATGGACTCGTTGAACTTTGACTTCCTAGCCCAGCCACCGCCAGGCCAGCCCCAGCAGCAGTTTTACTTTTGAACATAACCAGTCCTGTTATGTGGTATTATCTACCGGGTGATGAACGTGTCAGAAGGTGAAATATGAGATATTTTGATCAGATTGAGATTGTACGTTATCATGTAATGGCGTCAAAGGGGGAGGGTTAACGTTTTGACTTTTTTTAATTTGAGTTGTAAAAAACACAACTGAGCGATAAAATCAGGGCATTTCATACATAATATTCAAAGTCGTTACTCTTTTTTCCGGTGTGCTCTTCTTTAAACCCCCCAAAAACCGAGGTCAGCCAAGCCTCATCCGGAGCTGTGAACCCTTTCCGTTCCGTTACGGGGAAGGGGGAGGCGGAAAAAATACAAATCGTCAGAGCTCTCTTTGATCGTTCAAAACGGACCCACGGAAAGGGGGAACGTTCAGATCGCCGCGGGAGCCAAAAGAACCGGAGGTTACACAGACCCCGAGGGGGAATGCTAAACCGTCTCGGCGGTGACATCTCCGGGCGACCAATCAATGTCTTCATCATCCGATTGCAGTGCCTGAGGGGGGAAAGGGTTGATATAAGCTTTTCGTGTTATTTCTCCTTCGGGCAAAGGGGCTTTTCTTTCTCGACGGCCCTGCGTCTCGACACAACGGTCCCTTGCCCGGAATAGGGGAGAAAGCGAATAAGGAATCGCCAAGACTGAGCTGTTCAGGTCTATTTCTTGCGACGGGACGAGGTGGCGACGATCTTCTTCTTTAGATGCTTGGGCATCTTCTCCTTGCGCTTCTCGCGCTTAGCTTCCTTGACGGCTTGTTTATGGGCCTGGAGAGTTATTGGTCAGTCAAGTTCCTCGAGGAGAATGGGTGTTGAGATACAAACCTTCTTCTCATCCTTGTCCTCGAAGCGACGGCCGCGGGGAGGACCCTTTTCGAAGTTGGCCTCGTCGTTTGAGTCGCCTGAGAGAGATGCCCCTTCATCAGAGTCGGATGTGGAAGCTTGTTCCTCTTCGCCATCTTCACCATCCTTCTTGGGAGCGATAACCTGGTCTGCCAGTAGATTACTGTAGACAAGGTCGTTACCTTCACCTTGTGTCACCTTCTGAGCATCCTTCTCAATATCGTAGACCTGCTCTAATGTCTGAGGAATGTACTGGTTTCTGAACACCTCATTGTCAACCTCGATCTGAGCAGCCTGGTCTTCACTTGTATCAGCGCGAGTCTCGTACAGAGTCTCGATCGCCTTGGTCATTTCTGGCTCCTCCACAGGACCCTCAGGGGTAGTGATGAAGTTGAAGATAGCGCGGTCAGCAAGCGTATCAACACCCTTGCGCCTAAAAAAGTCACCCACATTCTTGATATCCATGCGCAGGAACTCAAGAGAGCGAGGATGATCAGGCTCCACACTTTGCGAGACGTCGATGATGTACAGCTTCTCCTTGTGGTAGAGAATGTTGTACTCGCTCAGATCGGCGTGGACAAGACGGCAGACCTGATAAATTCGGCGCATGATGCCAAGTAGCTGGACATAAAGCTTATACCACTGCTGATCGACATCGTCGCCCGTCAGAGTAGCGTCACGGAGGCGAGGATACGCCCAGCCCTTGCGGTCGCCGAGGAAGCCCATGACGAGAACGTGAAGCTTGAGGCTGATGGGCTCCGGGCAGGGAATACCAGCTGTGTAGATCCTTCGCAAGTTGCGGAATTCCTTCTCCGCCCAAAGTTTAACCATCTTTCTGTTGTTTCCCTTGTCAAAGCCACCCTTGAAACGGTGCTCACCGGTGATGTAACGCTCTCTGTCCTTGAAGCTGAGAATGGCTGTCTTGTAGACCTTGATAGCTCTTTGGGTAGCTTCGCCGGTTTGATCATCGTGGAGGACGGCGCCGTAGACGTTGGCTTCTTTGCCGGTACTGATAGCACCGTGGACTTCGCTAACAAAGCCACGGTTGATCATCTGGAGAAGAATCATGCGGGTGCGCTGGTCGAGGACTTGTTCGCTGGTGGCGCGGTCGGCCTTGTCCTTGTCTTTCTCGACATCTTGTTTGACAGTGTCAAGACGAAGCTTGGCGGCGTGCTTTGAGAGGGCGGATACTTGGTCGTCGACGCTGGCAAAGGTGTTCGCAGTAGGTTTCTGCTGATTCGAGCGAGGAGCAGCGGCGCCGTCGGCATTGCGCTGACGGTTGTAAGACTTGGTCAAGTCGCCCGCATCAGCAGACCACTCATTATCGTCGAAATCTTCCTCAAAAATATCGTCAAAGTCGTTATCGTCTTCTTGCTCGAGAACAGCACCGTCGTCTTTTTGGGTCTGTAGTTCGCGGGGTATTTCTTCTGTCTGTTCGTAGCCCTGGTTTGCTGTGTATTGGTAGGGAGGCTCGTGAGGAGCAGCAGGTCCTGCCGCGGGATCCATGTTGAATAATTTGCAATGGGATTTAGCGAGATTGCAAAATATGTCGGTTATGTTGGCGAAAACAAATTCGATGAAGGCGTTGTGGAATTTTTGTGCAACCTTGTTACCGCGGGGTTCAAAAAAACGTTATCTTATCAGTGGATGTGTCTACCAGGGTTCACTCTAACGTTCTAAGATAATTCTCAGAAGATTTGAGAACTGTAATTGAATTATATATATAGAAAAATTCACCTAATTTTTCTCAATTTCTGCCCAGGCAGATCAATCATTTTTACTCATATTGATGATCTGGATAGTCTCAATTTCCCTTCTGCCTGATGTTTTCTTCTTCTAGGGAACTGTCAGTGGAGATGCCGCTGTATTTTGGTGAGTCATGGAGGGGTAATTTTCAGTGGAGGAGTCATGAGATGAGCCATCGATGATGACTTCACATCGAGCCTCCACTGCCTTTGTCATCAAGTCTGATGTCGTGGAGAGAAAAGCACGATTACTTCGAGAGTAAATGATTATGAGCATCGTCACATCAGTAATTATTAGGCCCAAAGCAGAAAAGCACAGACATGACTGTTGGGTGTAAAATTAGAACTCGTAACGACGCATCTGTTTACAGTAATTCAATGAAGAAACTTGTGTGAGAGACTTGATTGGACCTCTAACTGTACTAAAAAGTCAAGAGCCTCAAAGCGGAAGGGACCGAGCCTTTGTTGAGCATTGACCAATGACTGCCACTTTACTCTCTTCGGAGCATTTCCCCCAGAATCGCAAGAGACGGCTCAAGCATCGTTTCAAACCTCAACACCACCGCTAACATCACCATATCGAGTCAGTGCATTCCCGCTCTCCGACAGCTCAAGCCACGACCATCTCTAGTTAGCACTAAGATGAGGTTATTTACCAAACTACGGAACCGACAACTTGGGATACGGGCCGGATGAGAGATTTCCGTCCAAGACTCGTCAGACTGTGATCTCGGGAACAGAGGAACCTGAAGGTTTTGCTGTCATACTATGACATAGGCGCCATTTACGACAGATTTACGAAAAATGCAGGTACAGAACTGGGCATGAGTTTGATCAAATTCGACCAAGACAGAAACAACGACATTGTTGTAGATCTAATGATCTATCAAGGGTACTTTCATCATACCCGTCCCATCTTGTTCACCTGGCCCGTCGATCACCATGCTAAGAAGGTCTCAGAGACATCGTTTTTGTCAGTCTCAAGCAGATTCTTCGCCGATAGACACGCACACACAAAACCCTGACAATTGGGGCGGCGCCTTCAACGTCAAGATGGGACCCTTTACGACAAACGCGGACAAATTAGACGCAGGAACCAGGAACCAAGAACCAAGAACGGACATTTTGGGCCATGTTTCGGTCACGGCTGCTCTGCCGTACTCGTGGCATTCATTCTAGGGTCTAAAATGTCTAGTCCCAAGGCCCCGGAATGCAGATGCCAGGCCATACCATACTCGATCCAGATACATTCCACCCAAAATCATCCTCTTCACGGGCCACATTCCACATTAAGCTCTCCAGCATGGCTTCACTTAGCTCCATGCTTGCCCAGAATGCCATGCTATGGATCTCGAAGTGCCTGGAAATTGGCCTTGCCCTCGATCCGGAACACTCAGCCCGCCTCTTACAATGGATCGTTGCTGCTCCCATTGTCTTGAAATATCAGGCCCGACCCCCCGTCTGCTTAAAACATCTCTATCCCACGATCACAACTATTTCTCACCCACCCATCATTCACGATGAAATTCAGCACGGTTTCCTTTCTCCTCCTCGCCGGCTGTAGTACGGGTATTCCTCATGAAATCCGTGGCGATGTCTACGAGGTGAAGAATCCATTCTCACCCAACGCGGTTGATCCAGAAGTTGAAGGAGTAAAGGGTCTGCAAAAAAGGGCAATAGACCCCAAGGGAGATCAAGCCCTCGTGGCACGTGGCGACGTGTACGAGGTCAAGAATCCCTTCTCGCCTAATGCTGTTGACCCTGAGGTTGAAGGTGTGAAGGGTTTACAAGACCGGGACATAAAACCCAGGGATGTATCCCATAACGACCCTTTAGAGGCACGTGGCGATATCTATGAGGTCAAGAATCCTCTTTCACCCAACGCTGTTGATCCAGAGGTTGAAGGAGTTAAAGGCCTGCAAGAGCGGGATATTGATCCCGAGGAACAAGAAGAGGAGGAACTTGGCAAGACGCTTCGAGGTCGAGCTATTGATCATGAGAATGATCCCGACTCGGCTCACCTCAAGCCTAGAGCTGGCGGAGAAAAGGTCAAGATGGACCAACTCACCAACACGCGTTACAAGAAGCCTCATGCCGAAATTGCCCTCATCCAGGCATACAACAAATATCACAAGCCTTTACCCCCGAAGCTCAAAAAGATTGCTCAACATGAGGCTGACCTCATCAAAAACAAGCTTGGTTAGTCTCGTCACTCGGGTCAATGAACACGACTAACACTCGCCAGGAATGAAGGGTACTGCTTCGGCAACACCGCCTCAGTACTACGATTCACAGTATGTAGTTCCTGTCAAGATTGGTACTCCAGCTCAACAAACATATCTGAACTTTGACACTGGCTCATCTGATCTGTAAGTTGCCTGTCTTTGGTCAAAAAAGGAGCATTGCTAATTGTCGCAGTTGGGTGTTTTCTACAGACACATATCAACCTGACCAAGCTGGTCACATTCTCTACAAGCCAGACAAGTCGACGACCTCGAAGCGACTAAACGGTCAGACTTGGAGTATTAGATACGGCGATGGCACTGGCGCCAGTGGCATTGTCTACACCGACAAGGTCCAAGTCGGAAAGACCTATGTCAACAAGCAGGCCGTTGAGTCTGCCACTGAAGTCTCGGATGGTATCGCCTCAGACAAGTTCTCGCACGGCATCATGGGTCTCGCCATGTCAAGCCTGAACACTGTCCGACCTACACCTCAAAACACCTACTTCCAGAACGTGCAGAACAACTTAGCAGTTCCAGTCTTTACCGCCAATCTGCAGAAGGGCAAGGCTGGAAACTACAACTTTGGCTACATCGACCAGGGCGAGTATTACGGAAGCATTCAGTTCGCCAAGGTCAAGAAGGGCAGTCCTTGGTGGCAGATCAACATTGAGGGCTACCGCATCGCTGCGGGTGCACCGTGGCACAAGTACAACTATTCAGCCATCGTCGACACTGGCACCACACTTCTTCTTCTGCCCGGCGTTTTGACAAACTTCTACTACAGAAAGGTCAAGGGCGCTTACATCGACCAAGACTACGGTGTCTGGGTATTCCCCTGCACATCCAAGCTCCCCAGCTTCTACTTTGGCTTCGGCAGCTACCAAGGCAAAGTCCCCGGAAACTACATCAACTACGGTCGTCTCACCAACACTGTCTGCTACGGTGGCATCCAGAGCTCCGACGGTATTGGATTCGCCATTCTGGGCGACATCCTCCTCAAGGCGCAGTTCGTCGTCTTCGACCTCAAGGGTCAACGTGTTGGATTCGCCAACAAACTCACAATCAAGTCATAAGGCTATTTCATTCAACCACCGTTCTTTCGTGACCCTCATTCACTTCTACCTTAGCTAGGCCACTACTATTTTTCCTAGAGTCGTGAAATCATCATTGTTTTCGTTGCTGCATTGGGAAGCGTGGGCGTTCTTGTTGGATAAACCGGTGCCTGCATTTACTACCGTATAGCTGAAAGTCTAATAAAAAGCCGACCAGGCCTTTTTCGTATGAATTTGAATTTCTCGTCGGACAGAAAATGAAATAAACTCCATCAAAATTCCGCATTTGTCATGTTTGCCCCTGGCTTGAAAAACATGGCTTGTCGTTGGAATTCGATGATTCGAGTGCCGGATATTGAGTGAGTAATGTGGATCATTGACCAACAAGGATCTTGGCACTTAACCTTGTTTATTGATGATGTAAGTCTATTGTTCTTACAAATACAATAATAAAAATCGGAATATCTTCATGTTCTCGGAGTTTGACATGGAGATAGAGGAATTGCTTACACCCAACGCCAAGGTCATTCGTTCCCCCGCGCAAAGGATCCGCCAAGATGCAGATGCAGCCTCAATTCTCGTCCCTTCCAAAGGTTGTATTCACGACGTAATGCAGCACAAAATTAAACTATAGCCTAAAATACTACTACTTCTTCTAAATATGACGCCCGAAACGCCTCTTGAACTCTCCATCGAGAACTTGCAAGCCCTCAATCGTCTCAACGACCCATCCATACCAGTACCCATGACGCCTCAAAACATCCTTATCCTCGGCGCCGGGGAACTAGGCCTCTCTGTCCTCGAGGCCCTCACCTCACACCCCAAGCGTCAACGCTATTCCGTTCTTCTTCGTCAAGCAACTCTTGATTCCGCTGCTCCTGAGAAGAAGAAACTAGTCCAGCGCATTCGTGCCCTCAACGCAGGGTTTGAAGCAGCTGATGTCGTCAACGCGAGCGTTGAAGACCTAGCGTCTATCTTTAAGAAATACGATGTTATTGTGTCTTGTAATGGCATGGGATTACCGTCTGGAACGCAGCTCAAGCTTTTAGACGCTGTGCTTAAAGCGGGCGTTAGGAGATTCTTTCCCTGGCAGTTTGGGATGGACTATGATGTTATTGGGGAGGGCAGCTCGCAGGATTTATTCGATGAGCAGTTAGAGGTCCGGAAGAAACTAAGAGCGCAGAGGGACGTTGATTGGACGATTGTGTCAACTGGACTGTTCATGAGCTTTTTGTTCCTCCCAGACTTTGGGGTCGTTGATCTCGGGAATAAGATCGTCAGAGCACTTGGAAGCTGGGATAACAGAATTACCGTCACAACACCTACTGACATCGGGCGCGTCACAGCGGATATAATCCTCGACCCACGGGGTATATCGCATCAAGTTGTGTACACAGCGGGAGATACTATATCCTACGGCGAACTGGCAGATTTACTAGATGAGCATTTTGACACCAAGTTCAAGCGGGAGGTGTGGGATCTGGAGGAGCTCAAGAGGCAGATGGAGAGCGAGCCGAGCGTGATGGTCAAGTATAGGGATACGTTTGCGCAGGGCCGTGGGGTTGCGTGGGATAAGAGTGGGAGTTTTAATGAGGAGAGGGGGATTGAGATGGTTGATGTGAGGAAGTATCTCGAGGAAATGGATGTCAAGTCAGATGAGTGATGGTTGCTCTGAGTTGGATGATGAGTGGTGAGTGTTACCCTACGGTTATGTGAGTGTCTGCTTTGGGCATTGCACATTCATCTTGTATGCCCTGTTTGAGGGTGATAGCGGTTAGAGAAAATGCAATATTGATCCTGAGCTGAAATGCAGTCAATCACAAGATTTGAAAGCAATGTCGACATACAGTGTAAGTGTAATATTGAGTGTGTTCTACAGCCTCCCGGCACGTCCGTCCAGCCGCCGTAACATCCGGGTGTTATCGGGATATCCTCACTGGGGAAATGTCTTATCACCCCATAAACAAGCTCCTCCAACAGAAACCGTCTTATCTTGCACCGTGATCCTGTCTCATCGTTATCGTTGGCTAACCCAGTTTCTGCAGCGGCAACAAACCGAAAACAGCTCCACGGCGATCAAACACTCTCGTCGTCACCCGCATTGAGCACTGTCCAGTAACATCATCGTTGTGATTCCCTGTCTTCATCCATGCAGTTTGGTCATCGGGCACAACTCATTCAAGAAAAGAACCTTGGTAGAACACACTTCCTTCTAGGCAGCTCTAGGTATCAATGCACTATAACACAGCGACTCGATACCTCTGCAAATGACGACACCCTCTTCTTTCTCCTTATCGTCATGAGTCCTACACCCACCAACCAATCAGAACCGCATCACACGGACGTTGCCTGTCAATCAAACCATCATGCGCCTCGCCCTGTGCCTCGTCGATAAGGCTCCCCCCCAACAACGAAAACCCCAAGTTTTGTCTTATTCGCTGCGCCACCTCGGTTATCTTGGCCTTGTAAGACGCCCGGATCAAGCAAGCAATGCAATATGAGTCACGTCACAACTAGGGACTAGGCCGAGGCAGCACTGTACTTGTTGTTGCTCATAACAAAGACATGGCATGAGACAAAGGCCGTAATCGTAATGTAATACAATGTAAGAGCCTAGTCTAGGTTGGTAGTACGCCATCCGCAGTCCATATGACTCCTCCGGCGGCCAATCACGACGATATCGCCCCGGATGAGATGATATCGTATTAATACACCCTCCAGCCTTCGACTCTTCCAGACACCTCTTTCATATTCCCTAATTTCGCGCCCTTTAGTGTTCAAGCACGCAACTTTGCGCCTTTCTTGACAACATAACATCTTTATTGACAACATAATACCTTTCACTTGTACAAACCTCTATCAATCTAACCTACTTATAATACGTCCCCAGCCCATCATGGATGTCTTACTCAACAGCTCTGGAGATCTTCCAGCTGCGAAGCACTTTCATATCAATCCTCCCAGCACATTAAAGACCCGCGCCCAAATAAGTCGAAACCACTTCGTTCGCGCCACAGCAAAGCGTCAGTCCCAACACAAAGGCGCCAACCTGTGCCGCGACACCGGTTTCCCCTGCACGACTTCAAGTTTTGGAGAAACGCACTGTCTGCGCTGTGGACAACAGGATAGTACAAACACAAACGGAGGCGCGCGCCGTCCTCAGCTCGAAAAGATCCTGCACTACGAGATCTCGACGGGGAACTTGCAGCGCGCGAATCCACGATGGACACACGTTCATCGGAACCGCATGGCCCGGAAACATGACCACTCCAGTCTTGGTGGTTCTTCCGATGAGGTCGAGGGGAGAGATCTAGCGAACAGCAGGATCTCTCTGCCTGTCGACCGCTTTCGACTCGTGAGGAGACCTACGCTTGAGAGGGAGGAGGCATTTCGCGATGCTTCGACTGCGAGGGGGAATGTGTACCTTGGACGAAAGATGCCCATGACGGAGGACGATGAAGTCGCTGAGCTGTATCGCATGGGACTGCTATACGACGACGAGCAGATCAGGGGCGAGGGCTTCAATCTTGACAGTATCAAGCACGAAGAACCCACCTACTCCATCCGCCCAGCCAAGCAATCCCGCAAGAAGCGCGCTCAGAGCTTTAGCTTCAACCAGCCTCTTCATCTCGATCTCTCCTTCACAGACCTCGGCGGCTCCCAAGCCCTCGCTCAAATCCTCTCCTCCTCGGACGACACAGTCCCCTCCACCACACCCACACGCAGCTTCGCTCCTCTGCGCGTGATATACGAACTCGACGGTTCAAACCCCTCCTTCGACGTTGATACGTCTCAACCCCCCGATCTAATCTCAGACTACGATTGTCTTTCCGACAGCGAACTCGACGATTTACCCTCTCAGCGGGAATTTCTAGATAGTGCAGCTACGCCTGGTTCAGAGACGTGGGTGGTGCTAGGTGACGACTCGTAGCAGGTCCGAACTCGGAATACGCAAACTGCAGTTTTGTGGTTCTGAGCAAAGATATAGCGATGGGAGAGCCTCATCGTCGGACTGGTCCTCATTAAACTTGGCGCTGCCTGGGAGTTTCTGAACTGGGGTGAGGCGCTGGTGCTCGCAGGAATGCTTGAGCATCGCGATGGAGTTACTTATTATGGGTAGCGACCTGCTTGCATAGTTGAAACGAGTGCTGTTTTTGTTTTGGATTGGTCCTACGGGACTTTGGATATTGTTATTTATATAGCGCAATTGATGGTTCAGCCTTGATCTGAACCTGTACTATCTCCTCAACTTCTGATTTTAATATGCTTCTGCGATGATAATGATGTCGTGAGATGTGTTTGCTGCCTGCCATGCTTATGATATATTCACCGTGTAAGATCTCCCCGACTTGTCTCTGTCTACGTCGTCCCTGGGCATGACCTCTGGGTCTTATTTATTCAGCCTGATCGCGCAGGAATTGTAGAACTATCGTTGAAAAACCTGGGTCTGTGGGTGCGAATGCGATTATTTTATTGTAGTTGTTCGCTCAATGCATGCTGCTTATCCACACACACGGCTGATCACCAACATCACCAACAAGGGACCCCCCAAACCCCAAAAGTCCCTGATCTAGTTCAATTGACCATCAATAAGTCCTAAAAGGGCAAAAGTTTCGAAGAGATTGATGACTAGTATCTTATCGTAGCTACGTATGCCTATGCTGACGTTGACACTAACGTCGACCTCACTCTTGGGCGTCTTCTATCGGTCGACACAACCAACGGCGTTAAGCTGAGAACAATGATCAGATCATAAATGGCCACAGACTCAGTACAGATGGAGATACTTCGTGCCCCAAGTCAGCGGCACTTTTTTTCATCCAACCTCTAGATGATTCCGCCCCATCATCAAAGTCTCCGACCGGAGATATTCAGGATCTCTCCGCTGAGTGTATATAAGCCAAAGAGCAACTACACTCTTATTCTACCCCATAACAGTCACAAATTACCTCTGAACCTCTTCCGTCTCTCATACAACCACAATGTCATCCAAGCTCTACGACGTCCTCATCATCGGCGGCGGCCCAGGCGGTCTCGCCATGGCATCCGCCCTCGCCCGTCAAGTCTACACAGCCCTGATCCTCGACTCAGGCGTTTATCGCAACGCGCCTACAAAACACATGCACAACGTCCTCGGCTTCGATCACGTTGAGCCCTCCGTTTTCCGCAAAAAAGCCCGTGACGATCTTGAAAAGCGGTACGAAAGCATTGAGTTCAAGTCCACAACCATCGCAACCGTTCGCAAAACAGACGCTGGTGTGTTTGAAGCGGTTGATCACGATGGCAATGTCTATCAGGGAAAGAAACTCGGCTTAGGCACCGGGGTGAAGGATCTTGTTGAGGAGCAGCCTAACGGATATGCTGAGTGCTGGGGAAAGGGAATGTAAGTAAATCTCTGGCTTTGTGAACGCACCTCGCTAACTTTGAAGTTTCCACTGTCTTTACTGCCATGGCTTTGAGGAGCGAGGAGCAGAGAGTGTAGGCGTCTTCGCAGGCGGCATGCTCTCCAGCGCCGACATGCTCGCGCACGTAACCCCCATGGCCAAACGCCTCTCCCAGTCCGTAACAATCTACACCAACGGCGACCCCTCTCTCCCCTCAACCATAAAGACAAAAGTACACAGCAGCAAAGTGCACTTCGACACCCGGAAGATCACATCCTTCGCCCTTGTTAATTCTGGTCCCTCTGTTAAAATCACCTTTGAGGATGGCTCCTCCAAGACCGAAGGCTTCGTGGTAAGTCATCCCAATGTCGCACAAGCAGCGCCGTTTGCAGAGCAGCTTGGGCTGGAGACGACGCCGACGGGTGATATCAAAGTTGAGGTGCCGATGAACGAGACTAGTGTGAAGGGGTGTTTTGCGTTTGGTGATGCGGCGACTGTTATGAGGAGTGCTTTGCAGGCGATGCATATGGGTGGTTTTGCAGCTATTGGGATGGCGATGCAGTTACAGCATGAGCTGGATGAGAAGGATGAGCTGTAAGAAGTATTGCAAATAGATCCATGCTTGTTATTTGTCAATCTGCTTACCTTGGAGCAATGTAAGACGTTACACCTGTTTGGATCTGGTGCTAATGCAGCTTGCCCGCCCTGTGCCTATTGGCTGCATCTCAGCCTTTTGTCATTGCTTCTCTTTCGGGCCATTATACGAGACAACACTCAAGACATACATGTTCTCGACTCAGACCCTGTCCCGTCATAAAACAATAGACAACGCTTAAACCCGTTGTATTATGCCCATCCATGATTCTATTCGACGCTAGAACAAAAAGTCCCCGTACCGGTCGGTGTGTCTGTCTCAGTTGAGACTCTGACTATCACAATGCAAGGGATGGAGCCCTCGGCAGATGACTTCACCTCCCAGGCTCACTGTCCTATTGGTAAGATATTTGTCATTGCTCGGCACACACGTAAAGTTTAGTAGGTGAAAGTCTGAGAGTGAATTGAGTTTGCTAGAAGGGTTACATCATAATGCAAACGATGGTCCCCGATGACATGACATGTTGGGGTTTAACAATCTCACTGCATCTATCACGTCAAGAGGCTCTGCAAGGGGAAGGGATGATTACTCACTTACACCGAGAATTACTAACTTGCACCGATTGGCCTTCCCAGAACACATGTTTTTTGCCAAGATGGATACAGCGGATAGGTCGTTTCTACCGAGTGAAGATCTCAATAGACGACCCATTGGATAGCGTCCGTGGGTTTAGAATTAAATTCTCCGCTAGTGTCGAGTGCCGCGGTACTGTAACATGGTATCTAAGCATCATTCACAAAGAAGCGTGATCTTTCTTTCTACCTCCGTAGCATTGCAGGTAAGAGTTTGGTAGCATTGCCGATTATGGTCGGACCTCCGGAGTGAGATCGAAGATGATATCTACAAGGATGTATATGCAACAAGAAACACAAATTAGTAGATGCAGCTAAGCTCTGCAGGACCGGTCAGCGGATACAGGAGAAATTTGTAATTAAGACATGCATATCCTCTTCCCATATAAAGATACACAGATCATCGCTCAGAGGCTTGAGATTGTCTCTCCATCTTTGCTACTGCTTAGACAAAAACAGTTACAGTCGTCATGATGATCAAGTCTTTGGCTCTCTTCACTCTCATCACCGCTGCCTCGGCGCGAAAGTGCACAAACATCACAGTCCCTGTGTCACTTACCTCTCAAAATGCTGTTTTCACCATTGAGGCGCCGTTGACGGGTATTGAAGTGACGAGCCTTGCTGTCAATCTCGCTCGTCAGGGTGCACCTCCATATCCTGAACAGGTGCAAAAGGGTGTAAGTCATATATGCGCTCAATGGTTTGATACAAGCTTATGGTGATAGTTTACCACTGTTTCGGGTAATTATGAACTCACCGCTACATATTGCGAACCCGATGCCGGTCCTGGAAAGGAACTTCAGATCATGACGCACGGCATCGGCTTTGATAGAAGTTACTGGGACTTTCCTTACAACAACTACAACTACAGCTATGTTGCGCGCGCAGTCGATGAGCACGGCTACTCGACTCTTACCTGGGACCGTCTTGGAGTCGGTGCTTCTTCCAAGGGTGATCCATTGAACGAGATCCAGGTTTACCTTGAGATTGCAGCTCTCAAGGCCCTCACTACCAAAGCTCGTGAAGGATCTCTTGGGGTAGGATGCAAGTACTCCAAGGTCGTTCACTTGGGGCATTCGTTTGGGTCGGTCATTAGCTATGCGCTCGCGAATGAGAGTCCTGAACTCACTGATGCTGTTGTCTTGACGGGCTTTTCGCAGGCGACTGCTTATTTGGGGCTATTCGCAGTTGGAAGCAACTTCATTCCTATTACTGCTACACCTCTCGCCGATAAGTATCCCGCTGGCTACGTCGGTGTGTCGTCTACAGTGGGCATACAGATCAACTTCTTTGCAGAGGGCGACTTTGACCCCAAGATTCTGGAAGTGGCATATGAGAAGGGCCAGCCTGTTTCGCCTGGTGAACTTCTTACATTGGGAGCACCAGCTGGGAAGAATAACACATACACTGGTCCTGTCCAGATCGTGACTGGCTGTAAGTCAACCTCACTCTGAATGGAACAGAGCAAAGCTAATAGTTGCAGCACGCGATGTACCTTTCTGTGGCGATAACTGCTACTCTACAGGCAGCGTAGACCCCAAGCTGCCCTCATTACTCGACATATCGAGACAGTTCTTTACACAAGCTTCGCGATTCAACACAACCGTTGTGCCAGGTGCAGGTCACGGATTGAACTTTGGATATTCACACACTGTCACTTACGATGCTATTCTCGAGTTTCTCTCAGAATCGGCTTGATGCCTTCTTCCACCTTCTGTCGCATATTATTCTTTCAGTATCTATTGTACATAGTCTACTTTGCAGCTAATACATTTCGTTATTTGTTCAAACGGACCATTAATTCATCCGTCAGGTTCCCATCTCAAATCTCCATCAGCTCATTATCAAGTTTTATTTACCTGCAGAAGCCGTTGTCAGCCGTAACCCCACATTTGGGACCCTGTAACGGGCAGGCGATTAGTGAATGCAGCCACTGGAGCTTCCTAATTTGTGAAATGCACCTCCGTCATGACCAAGAATCCGAGGTCCATAGCGGGGTTGTTCAAATCTCCCCTCCATCTTTGTTCTTTTCAAGCAACAACACGAACACTTTCTACAAAGACTGCAAGGTCAGCGCGACAAAGTCTGTATACAGAAGTGCGACGTCTGAATCCGATATCATCCACGCGACCACGTTTCTTATCGCGAACACCCCACGCAAGAGCTATCACCATGGTCGCTGAAAACTATGAGGCTGTCCTCAAGGGCAAATACCCAGGCAAAGACCATGCCAAACGTGTCGTGGACCTCATCCGCAAGGATGTCCCTGATGCCAATGGTATTCTATACCTTGAGAGTCAAGTTACTCGAATGATGGAAGATAGCGACGAGCCCGAGCCCTTCCGGTGCGTATCCCACCTTATCTCCAAAACATCATCTAATCTTTGATCCCCCAGTCAGCGCCGATACTTCTACTACCTCACCGGCTGCAACCTCCCCGACTGCGCTTTCGTTTACGACATCCAATCCGCGAAATCCACGCTCTTTATTCCTCCCATCAACCCCGACGATGTCATCTGGTCCGGTCTCCCCGTCAGCATCGACGAGGCCCTCGCGCAGTACGACGTCGACGAAGTCAAGCTCACCACCGAACTCAACGCTACCCTCGCACACCTCGGATCCGAGAACCCCAAGTCATCAGCCTTTGCCATCGCGAACCAAGTCTCCGACCACGTTTCCTTCATCGGCTTCGACAACAAGAACTTCAATGTGTTGAAGACAGCTATTGAGACCTCGCGAGTGGTCAAGGACGAGTTCGAGGTTGCTATGCTACGAAAGGCAAACTATATCTCTGGCATTGGACATCGCGCTGTGTTTGCAAGGGCCAAGACTGCCAAGAACGAGCAGGAGTTTGAGGCGGCCTTTAAGGAGAGATGCTATTCTTATGGTGTTAAGAAGATGTCGTATGATCCTATTGCTGCTGCTGGAAGAGCTGCTGCTACGCTGCACTACGTCCCAAACAACGCGCCTCTGGAGGGCAAGCTCAACCTGTTGATGGATGCTGGTGGCGAGTGGAACAACTACGCTGCTGATATTGTGAGTACATAAGATCCTGGGTTGGATTGAGCTGACCGTTTAGACACGAACATTCCCTCTCTCGGGCAAGTTCACCAAGGAGTCTCGCCACATCTACGAGACCGTCCTCAAGATGCAAAAGGAGTGTATATCAGTTCTCAAGGAGGGTGTTGTCTGGGACGATGTTCATCTGCTCGCCCACAAGATCGCCATCGACGGCCTCCTCGAAGCTGGCATTCTCAAGGGCGACAAGGACGAAATCCTCAAGGCCCGCACGAGCGCTGCTTTCCTCCCTCACGGTCTAGGTCATTACCTTGGCATGGACACCCACGACACCGGCGGCAACCCCAACTTTGGCGACAAGGATAAGCTCTTCCGCTACCTACGCGTGCGGGGCACTCTCCCCAGCGGCAGCGTTGTCACTGTCGAGCCTGGTGTAAGTAACATTCACGGCGCATTTGAACGGGTATTGACATTTTTAGATTTACTTCTGCAAGTTTATCATCGACCCTTACCTCGAGGACCCCGTGCACAGCAAATTCATCGACAAGGACGTTCTGGACAAGTACTGGGATGTCGGTGGAGTTCGGTAAGTTATGGCTCTGGTGGCCACCGTCGCGCTATCGAAGCAATTTGCTAACCGGTATTTGATAGCATCGAGGACAACATCCTCATCACCAAGACTGGCTCTGAGAACCTGACTGATGTACCAAGGGAAGCTGATGAGATGGAGGCCCTGGTTTCTGGAAGTTAGAGCGAAGCGAGCCCCAACATAATAAGCTTATTTGGGAGATGATCAATAGACCAATAAATATTCTATAAATATCATCCCCGCGATTTCTGTCGATGTTTAATCTTTTATCCCGGTTTTGGTGTCGAAACACTCGTAGAAACACTCTTTATCTGAATACTGTGTGCAGTCTAACCCCCTGACCATCCACACGGTGCAATTTCTTGGCCACCCAACACGTATGCTCATCTTTTACATACCTCTCCTCTCCCTTCTTGAACTTCAAACCAAATAGCCCTCTTTAATCCTCTACTCTTAATGACAAGATGAATCCGTATTTCCCTCCAACTCCGGACGCAGAGAAATGGTCTGACCCAAATTACTACACGCGGCCAGCCCCCATCGCACAGCCAACTCCGTCCCCGCCCCCGGAATACAGTGCCTACCGTCCCGAGTTCGGCGCCGGCCTAGCACCGCCTCCGCCTCCACGGCCTCTGCGCCCGGTCCGCTCGGCGACGAACCTCACTGGCGCTCATGCACCGCAGCAGTCGGGGTTTTTGGACCCGAGGGGGAACTACCAGGTTGATTTTGTGGTTGATGAGATTCCAAGTCCAACGTCACTCACTCCGGGCCCTTTGAGTCCTGCGCCGTCAAATGAGATTAGAAGAGTTAAGAGCTCATCTGCTCTATCAGCGAGGTTGGATGCTCAAGAAGACAAACCGAAGGATTCGTCGAAATGGAAAGCTGCACTTGGAGAAGCCCAGTATTTCGCTGGTGGCCTTATAAGTCACCCCGCAGAGTCCAACAAGCATTTCAGTATCATTCGTCACTCTCATGCTCTAATCTGGTACAGAGGTCCAGCGACTTCAGTACCCATCACCATCCTCTCAGATGAACCTCTTCCACCCACGAGAACTGTGTGGTTACAGCAAAAGGGATATTCAGGAAACATGGGAATGACGCTCAAAGCAATGATGGGAACAACTGGTACTTGGATCGATGTAACCCCCGCGACCAAAACAGGCGTGGAACATATCTCTGAAGCAGAAGAACGCGGTATCCAGCGCGACTTCAAGCGGTTCGTTAAAAAAGCCTCGGGGCGTATGAAGAAACACCTCCCGAGAGAAACACACATCATCCGTATCCCCGCCGCAGCAACAGACGGTTACTTCCGCCTCGTTCTCTGCTCCAACTCCGATGGCAAAAAGGTCCTCTGCGGGAGTCCCGTATTCCGCATCGCCAGCACATCCACAGACGTAAGCACCGTTCGTGGTTCAAGTCTAAGTACTATGCCCTTGGAAATGGGCATCAAAGTCGCTAGCACCATTGGTTCACAGGTTGCAAAGAAGTACACCGGCGTCGCAGGCGCAGTCGTCGAACAGGGGGCCAAAAGACTCACGCCTTCGAACGCTACTATCAAGAAAGTCGCTACGAAAGCGTACCATGGAAGTGGCATTGGGAATGCAGTTAGTGAGAGTTGGAAGAATGGCAAGGCGGGACGTTATGATCCGTTGATATCGGGAGAAGCAATGGAGCCGTTGACGATACTTGGGAGTGACGAGGGACCTGAGGCGCCGTTTCCTTTCAAGTTTGCGGGCAAGGTCGTTCGAGGAACGGGCATTTCTACTCGCGAGTTGGGTGTTCCAACGGCGAATCTGAGTGAGGTTGGTGATGAGGTCAAGATGAGAATGGGCGGTGTCTTTGCCGCATGGGCACGCGTCCTCCCACCCAAAGAAAGCGAAGATTTCGACGACGACTGGCACGAAGCAATCGTCACAATCGCACCCCTCCGCAACGCCCCTCCCGGGGTAGTTCTTCGGAACAAAGTAACAGTGCACATCCTCCACGACTTTTCTGACACACTCTTCTTCGACCTCCGCATGAAAGTCATGCTGATGGGGCACTTGCACCCCTCCTCTCCCAACCTCACAAATGAAGCTTTCTTGGAAGAGCATACGCGCGATGTCATGACCACGACAGCGAGTTTAGGGCGGGAGAATTGGGGCCCAGAAGTTTCTGTCTCGGCGGTCAGGGCTGTGAAGAGCGAGAAGGGGTTTAAGGAGAGGTTGGGGGATGCGACGGGGGTGGTGCAGAGTCAGATGGATAGGATACCGAAGCATTGGGTTGGAGTTAGGAGTGAGGCTGGGGTATTGAGGGATCAGGTTTATGGGAATGGGGGGTTGTGGGTTGAGAGGTGAGATGGAAGGTTAGAGGAGGATATAGTAATGTTAATAAAAAGAGCGTGTCCATCAAGTGTTCTGACGTTACAACGAAACATCTATGCGTTGCGTTTAGGGATAGAAAAGTCAATGGCTTTGAAGAACTCGGGCCCTCGTTTCAAAGCGCGAGGAAGCTGGTGCAGTATGAGGCAGCTCTTCCAAAGGGGACTTGCCAAGGAGACAACTCAAACTACATCAAGGAAACACCTCGATAGAGGAATAGCAGATGCGAACAATAAATCCGCGTATAGAGACATATGACTTGGCAGAGAAGAGATTAACCAAGGGGAAAGTACTCAATGCATCTCTCAGAGCGCTCAATACCGGTAGCTGGAGGACTAACTGAACTTCTTTGATCCTGAGTAGCTAGCAAAGCTACATATCTAGAGCACACAGCTTGTCGCCACTATCTCAAGTTAACGATGAAGTCCTAGAAGCGCAGAGCCTCTGCCTTGAAGCCGCCCAAGACATCCCCGCGATACTTTGCTTGCCCGCCCGAATTTCATATCATGGACGGAACATCACGGCTTCGTTCTTCCCATGACATATCCCCGTGACGTCTCCCATCATCGGACTCTCGCGTCATCCGCGGATCTCTTCAAAAACACCAACATGATCAGATCGTGAGTTTGAAGCTGAAGTTATCTCTTCCCTCCACAAAGGTCCCTTACACCCCCGAACCTTTCTACAAGGATTCCATCACACTCCCAGGACCCTGAAATCAAGAACCCTTGAAGCCATCGCGCAATTGCCATGCTCCAGAATGCCATGCACATCTCGGACTTCGACCGTAGGTGTGTAACTATCAAGAACAAAACCACTGGCAAATCCCAGCGCTAGAACGAATACCTCGGTCTTCCAAAATCATGCCGTTGTGACGAAATCCCAGGCACGTGGAAGCATCATATCATATCACTCGCAGCTCCAAAGTTTTCTCCTACGTAACAACACAATCAGACCACCGTGCCAAGCATATCGGGATGTCATGTGATATCACAATCCGAAGGGAAGATGGTGGCTGAGATCTTCGTGATGCAGGGTCCTGGGTGTATATTCTGCACGTCGTAGGATAGAAAGTCTCACATGGTGGGATTGACGGGGGTTTTCTGTCATGGTACTTTCATGATATGATGGTTTAGTGTAGATGGCGGAAGCCATGAAACTCAGGATCTGTGGGGGCAAATCCAGGGTCTCGGTAGCAAGAGGCGTTCTAGAGCGTTATCTGTCAGCGGGAGGGGAGACGGAATGTTCGGCATGTTGATAGAGTCAATTCAAGAACAGGGGACGGATCAGATCATGGAAATGGCCGTTCATTCATCAATCTACCTAGCGTCGCCCAAGCCATCGGCGTAGAGGAACCCTGTATCGCTTGGCGAGATAGCTCGTCATCTTCTTGCGCCGTATCGGTTATCGTCATTGAGCATGCCTGTCATTTCGTTGTACATTTCGTTGACATTCTCAGAAGTCCTGGTTACGGCTGGGTCTTGACCATATCCCCGGAACTGGCTGTGTCCTTGATTCTGTTAGTAACCTTGATTCTATTGGTAACCTTGGTTCTGTTGGTAACCGTGGTTCTGTTGATAGCCCTGGCTCTGTTGGTAGCCTTGAGCTTGCTGGTAACCCTGATTCTGATAACCCTCGTTCTGCTGGTAGCTCCCAGAGTGGCTTGATGGATGCTGTGGCGGCGGAGGGTATTGGTCGGGGCGGTACTCTTGGTGCGACTGCTGTTGCTGAGGTCTATACTCGTCCTGGGGTCGGTAGTTATCCTGGTTTTGAGGTCTGTAATCCTGCTGGGACTGGTGCTGTGGTCGGTATTCGCCCTGTTGCCCTTGAGGTCGGTACTCATCGTGGCCTTGAGGTCTGTATTCTTGGCTCTGCTGTGGCCTATAGTCCTGTCCCTGAGGAGGTTTGTATTCGTGACTCTGTTGCGGCCTGTAGCCCTGGCTCTGCTGGTGATCAGGTCGATTATCCCCAAACTGCGAAGGAGGAGTGTACGGCTGTTGATATCCCCCTCCATGCTGCTCCGACGGCCGTTCGTAGCCTCCCTGACCCGACGAGTATCCTCCCTGTCCTGACGACGAATGTCCGCCTTGAGAAGCTGGCACAGGCGCATTCGAACCACCAAGATTCGCTTGAGCCGGAGCTCCCACACTAACACCCTCATTCCCAATATCATCCGGCACCGAGATCTTAACCTTGGGCAGATACTTCTGCACCTTCATCTCCACCATGTTCTGCACAAACACCCAGCTCTGCCTCTCAAACTTCCTATGCCCACCATTGACAACCCCCAGAATACTCTCCCTCAGCGTCTCCTGAACCTTCCTCACCAGCCCTCTAATCTTGTTCACCAGCTTCGCCTTGATATCGTCCCCAAACCCTCTATCCGCAGAATGGCCAGGGCCGGCGTCGCGATCGAGTTGTGTGTCGAAAGGGTTTCCGCCGAGGATTTTCTCGAGAGGACGTTGGAACTGGTCGGGTAGTAATTCGAAGAGTTGCTTTTCAATACCGCCGAGAATCTTTCGGAACTCGAGACGGACTTCTCTGTGGACTCTTGCGATACCTGTGCTGAGTTTATCGCTTATGACTTTTGAGAAACCACCGCTCTCGCCATCAGCGCGTTCGCCATCACGATCTCCATCGCCGAACCCTCTCGCCGAACCTTCGTTGGACTTTTTATTATTCCCAAACAGCCCTCCAATTCCTTTAACAAGATCCTTAACCTGATCTTCAATCTCGCCCTTGACACCATCGCCTAGATCTTTCGTGCTCGTATTTCCTCGTAACCAGCGCTTGATGTGGTCGAGAGCAATGCGCGTGAACTGCTCTGCGATCGGGGCATGTTGTTCGCGGAGTTTGGCGCCGACTTGTTCTTTGATCTCGGGACTGATCATCCGTGCTTTCTCCTCTGGGTTTCGTGCGGCGTCTTTGACAGTGTTGCTAATCACACCTAGCAGACCATCAAGTTCAAAGCCTTGACCTCCTCCCCTGCCGTTATTGTTCTCCAGATGATCCTGCACCGCGTCAAAAGCAGCCGACAAGAACCCCTTCGCACCACCCCGCGACGTCTCCCCTCCCCTCGATCTCGTATCACTCTGTCCTCCGGCTCTCCCCTCCGTAATATCGAAAATATCCCGTAAATCATCCCCCGCCTCATCAGTAATCTTTGTAAAACTCCTCGTCAACTTTGCCAACTCATCCGCAAACGGCAAACTCTGTCCACCGTAGGCATCCGGCGCATCATCCTTAAGATCAAATGGACTTCTCGAAGAAGAATCCTTATCTTTGTTGAAGAGTGATCGGAAAGCGTCGACGACTTTATCTTCGAGGCTGTCGATGGTCTTTTGCTGAAAGGTCTCGAGCTCGGAGGTGATGCGGGGTTGGATCTGGGGAGCGAGGGAGTCGACGTATTCGTCTACTTTTTTGAAAAGGACTTCTGGGACACCGCGGGAGGACATCTTGGGAAGAGGACAGAAGTAAAGTTGGTGATGGAGATGGAGGACGAAGCTAAGGTTAAGGTTATTTTGGCTGAGGCGAGGTAAACAGTGAATGAGGGGTCCTAAACTGAGGGGAGCTGAGCTGGCAGAGCTGAGTTGGCATGTGACGTCAGCTATTTTGATCCACTTTCATGCAGCCCAGTTCATTTCAGTCAATCAGTGTAAGTCAATAAATCTCTATATAAACAACAGTTAATAGAAGCGAAGTGAATCTATGCCTATCCCAGTCAATTAGAAATCCAAGCATGTCAATCCAATCCCCTTACCTCAAACAAAGCGTCCCTTTCTCTCAACCTTCATCGCCTTAGGCTTCTCCCCCTTCGGCTCAACAACAACCCAATTCTCAACCTTGGCCTTACCCACCGCCAACGCCATCAACTGCTCATCCGTACAGCTCAACGGCGCATCTCTAACAAAGCACGTGTTTACCGGCGACTCGGGAACCTTGTTCCTCACACTCCTCACATTCTTTCGTCCCTTGGTCTTGTACCCCGTATGCTTCCTCAGATCAACCTCCCCAGTGGCCAAATCCCTCCTCGACATGACTCTGTTGAAAATCATAGACAACGCCTGAGGTTGGTAACCTGCTACTCCATGTCCAGATTCGAAAATTCGAGAAAACGATAGATTTCCATGCTCGCGAACGAAACCAGCTGTGTAAGAGCAATTCGTCTTGATGGGCGTGTATCCAGCGGAGCGGAACTCTTCAGCAGAGGAGAAGTTCAGTGAAAGACTGATGTTCTCACCACCGTACCCTTTACCAATTAGCAATCACCCCAGAAGAACGTTCTGTGAAAACTTACAAGGGCAGCGATAGTCGCGATCAGCGTAGATCAACGCAACGTTAACACCCCGCTCAACAACCCTCTCCACGGCATGAAGACTCCCAATCATGATATCTCCCGTCTGGCCCAACCACACTTTCCCAATGTTATTGAATCCAGTGGTAAAGTTAAGCGGAACTCCGAGATCACGCTGGACCCACGGTTGGTTGAAGAAGTTCTCAATGTAAGGCTTTGGGAAGAGCGTGGTGTTGGAGTGCGTGATGTCAAAAGGCGATCGCTGCTTCAAGTCAGTATGTGTCGTAGAAAATGATGGGGGAGAGGAGTACATACATCGGAGGTAGCCTGATAAGTCCCCTGGATCCCAAAAAAGCACAGATTCGTCGCCGCAAGACAAGCTTCATTCACAGTCTTGTTATTCCCAAACCTTTCAGGATCGCCCTCCGCCACGAGAGCGCGACACTTATCTGTCAACGCATAACAGCCCGTCCCCGGTTCCTCAATCTTCTGGAGCATACCCTTGTACGTCTCATCGTCGAAGAATTGAAGACCGTAGTTATTATGATGACCGTAATCAGCGTACCCCTTCGCCATAGCTCGTGCGTCGATACCAGGTTCTTGAAGACCCAGAGTCGCGAGGTTAAGAATCGTGGCGTTTGCAAAGGTTGGTTTGGAGTTGGAGATGAGGGTGTTTTGATCTTGGAAGTAGGAGAAGTAGTTGGGACCGTAGAAGCCGCCGTACTGGAGATATTAGTTTAAGAACCTGAGGTTGAGAAGGCGACTTACAGATGATGTCCAGAGGGATATCTCATCATTCTTAGTCTGCCACTCCGGAAACCTAACCCGTTAGCAACACTCCAACACAACTCGACAGGCAAACATACTCGTTGAACCAAACCTGCGCAAAAGCCCACATCGTCCTAGCACCACTCATCGTCGTCTTCGGCACAGTCTCCAACTCCCCCGAGTCAAAAGTCGCCTGCAAAAACGTCCCATTCGTCTTGGGCACCTCTTCCCCTTTCACCGGTGTAAACGTCTGCGTGAGAGTATCAAACGTCCCATTCACGAGATCGACGTACGAGAAACCCGTTCCCAGCGGTTGGTCGATGTACAGCATGTTGACGTGCCTGTTCCATGATATGTCATTGAGGGTCGTTGAGTTGGAGTCGGCGTTTACGGAGCAGGGAAAGCCGTTTGTGTTGTCGAAGGAGGATGAGCCGGGGCCGCCGCCTATGTAGATTGATGTTGGGGCTGTGGATGGGTTGTTTCGGGCCTCTGTGGTCTATCAGTATATAAACTATATGGTATTGAGTAGGGCGTCGTACCGAAGTACCAGAAGAAGAGATGGGCTTTCTGCTTCTCATCCCAATGCTGAAAGTCAGGGAGTAGACTCTTAGGAAGCGAGACATAGCCGCTGTAAGCATTGACACCCTCGGTAGTCTCACAAACATAAGTCTGTTTAATTATTAGTCACTCCATCTTCTGAGGCCGTTGAAAGGCTTGAGGCTTTACCTTCTTGTACGAAATCTCAGCGCCATTGAACAACTTGGACGACACGACTTCTAGACCCTTTGGCGCAGCCACCCACTCTTGAGCCGCCACCAACGACCCAAACGCCAGACCAAGACTCTTCGAAAGCCTCATTGCGAACTAGTAGAACCAACAAAAATAGAAGATTGTACAAGACTGTATGAGAGGAATGATACTCCTCCTCTTTCCCAGCGATCAACTCACGCTCTTATATCCTCCCACTGCTCAACCCCAGAACACTGATCAACACATCGTGTCGCCAATCACTCATCATCAAAGAGGCTCAGACTCCATGAAACGCATCACGACCCTGCTTCACTGCTCTGAATTGAGTATACCAGAACCATGTTTGGCGACCCGACCAATCACTTCAAAGCATCTGACAGAAGGAAGAGAACAATACAATGCACTGATGACTCTGCGGCCCACTGGTTCATTCTGATTTGGGGGTGTTTGCTTACGGCCAGGGCATTGCCTGTAAGGCTGAACAAAGGACGGAACTGTTTGTTGGCGAGCCGGCCAATCAAGGAGCCTTGTCGAGCTTACGGTGCGTGGCTTGGATGCTCGCCAAACAATTTCTCCGGAATAAGGTACGAAGAGAGACTCAATTCAAGTTTACCGTCATGTCAGAAGAAGTTAAAATTAGCTATTACTATGTATTGACCACTTCAATCTCGTCATGGAAGTAAATAACAATAAGCCCATTGACGATCCCCTCATCAAACCTCCAGCCCTTCATCGCTACAGTCAATCACAACAATCACATCACAAACATGGGATAAAAGTCAGAGGTGCAAATGATTCTCTTGAGCTGTACCTGCATCGCATTCTGGCAGCTTTGTAGTGTATAGTATAATGTATATCTGTTCTGACCCAACTCCTTTCCTCCCTTCCAAACACAATCCTTCGTATTGCATTGCATTCATCGGAAGGCAAACTTTTTTGAATCCATTCCCAATTGTCCTGTCCATTCGCCATTACAGTCTTCGCATTCAATCAAGTCATCGTTTAGGCATACGCCTCGGGAGACATTCGTGACACGCGTAAAACCAGGCTTCGCTCAACTATCCGCAGACGTCAAGATAAAACACAATGGTCTGTCACATCACACGCAAAACCCGCATTAAAGAATGTCTCTGTCCGTTCAACGGCGAGAAGCAAGCGTCGGGGTGAAGCGGTGATGATGGCCAGAAAATTCCGATTAAAAAACAAGAGTAAAACAGAAGCGGGTGATATTCCGCGAGAGCAAACGAGGAAATCAGGACTCGCAGGTAAACATGGCTCCCAAACTCCGATGCGGATGCCCGGCTCGCCATGCCAGGCTAGCACAAGTCCATTACCGTAAACGCCAAACAATTGTGGCCGTCAGCCGTAGAAGCATTCCCAGCGACTGTATGTCAAAGGGCTGTGCTGTTTCGGATCAAACAGCCGGGGTAGAGTAGTGATGTTGGGCGACAAACATGATGTTGTCTTGTCCCATAAGTGTTGAAGGGTTATTAGATATCAAGATAGTAATGCAATCTTGGGTTGCTCTTGATGCTGTGTTGCCGGTGGATGTTAACAGTCCAACCTAATTCCACGGTCGCCGGTACGATTCTATCCTCGGATCGCCGTAGCAGCATGTCCATCAGACCAGGGAAACCGATCCATCATTTGTTGCTGGACATGGTACGACAGATCGTTGGATGGTGTAGCATCAAACGACACGAAGGCGGGTGAAGCCGACCTAGCCGTGGCTGAAGGTCTCGGTGAAGGCGAAGTACTGTTGGCACGGAACGCATCCTGTGGTGTTGAAGCACCGGAAGGAGGGCTCAAGGCGCCGTGCAACTGAAGGGTATGGTGAGCTGCAGGTCCGGCGTGATGGGCATTTCCGTTCGGGCTTCCAAGTGAGGTGGTATAGCTGCGGCGATGGTGATTTCCGCCGGCAGCACCGTCGAAGCGGGCACCGCTGAGTGTACCGTCCTTCATGTTAGGACTCGACTGTTTTGATCCAAACTGCAACACGAACAACTGTTAGTAACCGACTCTTTCATTTTGCTTCTGTGTCGCCGTGCCATCCCGTAGGCCTTGGAGACTGATGCTGAGATTCTGGTGAATCAGGGATGGGCGACGGGCACCAGAAGCGATGGGTGAAGCAGGGCGAACTTCGGGGGCACGTACAAAGCAGTACTTGTTGACCAACTCTTCATACGAAGAGCTGGAGATGGTCGAGTTGGGAGAGGTAGCTCCAGTGGTAGACTGGCTCTTAGCGTTGGTGGCAGGCTCAGGGACAGTGAGGGTGGGCTTGGGAGTCCGGACGTTGGCCTTCATATAAAGTCCATCCTTATCCTGAGAGGCCTCCTTGTCCTTCGCGGCCTGGACAGCAGCACTCAAGGAAGCACCAAAGTCATAACGGTTGGAGAAGGCAAGTCCGCTAGGCGAGCCAAAATCCTTGGAGAGGTTATCGCTAGCAAGGTTGCCAGCCGACTTGGACTTGAGACGGAGGCCGCCAGTGCTGTTCTCAGACTCGCCGAGATACTCGTGGATAGGCTGGTCAAAGTTGAGCTTAGCATCGTCACCAAAGTCACCGAAGCCAGCAGGCATCGACTTGGGTCGGGGGACATTGGCGCTGTTGGTGCGTCGGCTACTCCGGGGAAGGCCATTAGCGGGTCGGGAAGAGGCGCCCTGGAAGTTGTTCTTCCCGTTCATGGGCAGATGCTTCTTTCGGAAGTCGACCTGGAAGTTAGAGCTGCTGTTGTTGTCCCAGTACTCCTGTCCGTTGACGGCATAGCGGATGCAGAGGAAGAGTGTCTTTGACTCGAGGTTGGCCGTGTCAGCAAGCTTGATGGAAAAGGTAAAGCGATCATGACCCAGCGGTGTTTCCCGAGGGCGGATCTCGTGGCTGTAGTCAGCGGCAACCTCCGAGGTGGTCTTCCAGTAATCCAGAGTGAAACGGCAGGTAACGGCCTTGGAGAAGGCAATGTTGGCGACTGCCACAGAGCCCAGAAGGGTCTTTTGGTCGGCCGAGAGCCAAACCTTTTCCAGTCGAACGGGCAACGACTTACGTGCGGCTGAGTCGTGAGGGAAGTTTGTGGTAAGGATCTCCCACTCAAAAGGAGGGGTGCGGGCAGTCTGCTTGCCATTGCCAGGGAAGGGATACTCGGTATCACTCTCGTAGCTGTCGATTGGCGAAGATCCAGCACTCACAGCCAGAGGTCGGTCCACTTGCAAGAAGTGTCGGACGTGCTCGAGGTGTGAATCAAAGTGAACAGCCTTGGAGAAGATGGGGGTACCGGGCATGCTTGAGGGACGTCGTCGAGAAGAAGGACGGAGGGCAGGTCGGACTAGCTCACCAGACTTCTTTCGCACCATTTGAGGCTTCTTAAGCAGGTCCTCGTCAGACTCCTCCTCTGATACTGATATCGAGTTGTCGTTTGACTTGGAGAGGCCAGCGTTTGGCTCGGTGGCTGATCGAACGTGTCCCATCTTACGGCCCTTTGCGAGATCACCTAGTGCGCTTGTGCTGAAGCTGAGATGCACACCATCCTTGCGGCGGAGCTGAAGATGTTCTGTGCTGTCTTGATGCTGCAATTGTGATCGTGGGGGAGATGATGAACGTTGCATGGGGATCTGGCTGACAGCGTCCCGCAGAGCCTTGTCAAGCTTTCGACCTCGAATTTGTGGTTCTTGCTCCTCGTCGTCGCTACCGGAGGAAGCAGAATCAGGTGGCGAGATGATGGCACCCATGGGCATTGTGCGTTCGTCTGTGACGGGTGGTGGTGATTGTCTCACGCTTGAAGGAACAGCTGTGCCCATGCTCTTAAGATCCTCCGATGTTCCCTGCGGTGTCAGCGTCCCTGTTGATCCATCGCTAAGGGCTGAAGCTGAAGGTGTTCGTCGATGCTTTGTAAGATAAGAAGCAGATCGGGGTAGACTAGGTCTCGGGCTCGATTGTAGCGACGACCGCCGACTCGCTACAGGCGATGCGGAGGCTGACGAAGCGGGAGATCGATGTGAGGGCGGCGTGTAAGGCATTCCCAAGGTGGGTTGTGTGGTGATTAGAGGGAGAAGAAGGGGGGAAGAGAGGAGGAGGTTATTCCGTGGAAGCCGTTTGCCAGGAACTTCGCTTCACCACGTGGAGGATAAAGTAAAAGAAGTAACCCAGGTGGATAAATGAGGTTTTCGAGATGAGAAGCTCTCTTCTCGTGATGGAGAGATTCAAGGGCAGTTGCGCGGAATGCGCTACAGCGAGAAGTGGTTTTTTCTTTTCTCTTTCTCTTAGCGTATGCGATGAAGATCAAGGCAGGCGCAGAAGGTGATCGAGATCAGGTCTAATAATGGGGAAGGCACTGATTAGCATGGTTAAGAAACAAGGAATTTTTGTGGCGATGCATAATTAGACGAAGAAATGGGGGAAAAGATAGAGCTGATGGGGGACAATTGGTAGTAACAAGGCTTTCACAGGCTATTGATGAAAAATGAAGAATGAAGAATGACGATTGTTTTTAATTGTTTGACGATTGTTGCGATGGATGACAATAAGAGGACGAGTGAAACAAAAGGACGGTGCTGTGCTGAGGTCCAGGTGCATCCACAGGGGAGTGCAGTGAGTGCAGTGATGGTGGTTTTCAGTGGACGATAAGGTGCAGTGCACTACTTACACGATGAAATTATCAATGCGCACCCCAACAAAAAATAGGCAGGCAAACGATACAGCTCGAGAAAAACAAATGCTCTGGCAATATTCCAGCAACAGAGCAGATAGATTTCCACGAATGGTACAGTTCAGCAATTGACGGTGGTTGGGTTGAGGGTATCACAGTGAAGTGATACAGCAGATGGATCCGTTGAACGTGAGCGAGAAGAGTCGTCGGATTAGGAGGCTCGTCGAGACGATGATGGCGATGAGGATGAGGACGATGGCGACATGAAACAAGAAACCAACAAAGACAAAATCAATCAATGACCAAACAGTAAAACAAAATACAATGAAAAGAGGCTGCTGATAACAAAGACTTGAGAAGGAAGTCTGTTGAAGTAAAGTCAGTCAGTCGGTGGTCATAAACTCGTCGACAGCAATCAGAGCTGGTGGAGATGCTGAAGGGAATCGAGGATAAGAGTGCTGCGGGGAGCAGGTGGTTTTGAGTCTTGCGCTGCAGGCGAATTGAACACCCCAAGGTCAAGTCAAGTCAAGCCAAGCCCACCCAGGTCCCAATTAAAAAACCAAGGTACAAAACTCTTTTCTACGCTGCCTTGGCCCTGTCCAGAGGTGTGAGGGCAGCACCGGGGCCCGGCCTGAGCGGCATGGGACTAGAGGCTAGCGAGCTACAAGGTTGAGAGCCGCGTAGGCATGGGCCGTCTGGTGGTGGTTTCTTTGGGATGGTGGTGGGTGTTAATGGGCAGGGATGAGCAGTGGGCAGGATTTGAGTTGCAGGCCAGGGGTGGGCTAACGAGTTTTTGGTTGGGATGGGCAGAGCCACAGATGGGATGGGGGATGGGTTAGGGAGTGGATGGTAGGGTTTATGATAGAGGGAGGGGGTGGCATCATCTTCTGTCTGTCTGTCTGTACTGGCTGTTGTGCACTTACGAGATATCTGTTCTGTTACAGTAATCTTATCCGTACTCTTCTTGTGTCTTCTGTTGTATTGTATTATTGATTCTGTGTAGTATCCAATAGATAGACTCTCTCCATGCGGTGGAGTTCAAGTCGGGGACGACCACAATTCTGTGCTGTGCTTTCTCTGGGGGGTAGGATCGATGTGGATAGAACTCGAGTTCGAGTATGGAGTAGTGGAGAGAAGCAGAAGAAGGATGCTTTGATGAAATGAAGCTACAGTTCAATCCGACAGGAAGAGGCTTTTGATATTCCCTCAAAATGCGTGAATTGAAGTAATCACCAAGATTATCAGAGGCGGCGGCAAAAAAAGACCCCCAACCAAACCAGATCAAGACTTGGTGTTGTGGATTTGTGTGTGTAGATTCGCGGTGTTTTTTGAGTTGGGATGGCGGAGATTGGCGTCTGCCGATTTGCTGAAGATTTACAACTGGGCTTGACGGGCAATAATATAAGAAAATAGAAAGAAAGACTAATAAAGAAGAAGAGAAAGATTGACGATTTGATAATCAGTGTGTGGTTTTTTGTCTTATGCATGTACGTTTGTAGATGAATGATGTTACCGGATGCTGATGGTTACCGGATGTGTAAGGATGCTTTGCAGGAAAACGTCAGATGGCGGCGGCGGGGGACAAAGGAGAAGTGAGAGGCGAAACCTGAGCGTGGGATGGGTTGGGAAATATCGGCAATTGAAACGTGGAAGCCGATGAAAGCATATGACAGACAATTGTTTAAGGAAAATGAGATGATATGAGGTTTCTGGTGAGAAATGATTTGCACTGAACCTGATTGAAGAGAGAGTGGATATGATCTGAGCAAGGCAGTTCCGGTAGCGCAGATAGGTGTCGTATCAAAACGCGAATCGACAGATAAAAAAAACGAAACTGCTAGGATGGCGACAGTCGAAGCGGAGATCCAATGCTACCGCTACCGGGGCATGGGTATCAAGTTAACGTTAGAGCAGCAAGCAGATGGGGGGCTCTCTTGGTTTGGCCTGCTTCGGTTTGAGGATGCGCCGGAAGGTTTTAGTGTGTGTAGTTTATGGAGTAGCGAGTGGTGTTATGAATGGCTGAATAATTCAAGCAAAATAGAAAACAGTCAAAAGAGAGTTGTAAGCAGTAAAAAAATGAATGAATGTAGTAGTGAATGAATGACTAGATGGCTTTTTTGAAGCACCAATGAATGATTTACAAGCTGAAAACAGAAAAGAAAGAAAAAGAAGAAAGATTCAAAAAAGGAAACGGGGAAAGTCAAGTCTATACAGATTCACAGAGACAATAAACAGGTCGTCATGGTGAGGATTCAGAAAAAGTGAACCTAGGAAGTCAAACAGAAACAGAAACAGGCCACTCTCCCCAAAGTTGTTCCCAAGGCCGGGTCAGATCATCGAATGAGAGGTCTCCGTGGCGCACGCCAAGTGAACTGAGCATTCTTGGGACGAGGTGGGGAAAACAGAAATGTCTCTGAAAGTTCGTGGGGAGGAGTGTGCATCCCAGTTAAACTTCCAAGCTGACTGCTTCAATGGTGAGGTAGACAAGATGATGATATCAGCAACTAATCCACGATGACGAATTATCAAGAAAGCTAGATATGTAGAGCATGGTCTGGAGGAACGAGGTGAAGCAAGCGAAGCGAGACGTGGGGAACAGAAACAGCTTTGGACCAGAAAAATAATGTGGACAAAAAAGTGCCAAAGCTATCAATCATCCTCACCTCATCAAACTGAGAGGTGGAGTCGAGTCGGTGACACACAGTGAGCCTAGAGCTTCAGCTTCTCGCGCCTTTCCCCAATTGCTTGCGTGCGTGCCTCACGATCCAAAATACTCCCTGCCCCCATGTCCAGACTCGCTCCTCCGTATCGTCCGCTCCGTGTCATCCGGACGCGCCGTTCAGGGCAATGAATCAGGGCCCGACTCTCTGAACTACCATTGCAGGAGCGTTAGCTCTCGGTAGATGGATTTAACAGAAAATCGTCAATCTCGATGGCTCAATACGACATGGTCAATCCTTCAAAGAATAAAAGCTTCACCGACATTATGAGGCTCGCATTTCCATGTATGTGCCACACGAGTGAGTTCATGGCTTGCACCGCAACCTTGAGTCTGAGCCTCCTTGCACTGTATCACTGAATTGTGTATTTCCAAGGCAGAGCCCCTTGTTGAACCAGAGCACGGGGCACGTCCAGAAGAGCTCTATGCCCTGTAGCACGTTAGCGAGGGCACTGATTCGAAGCTTCTTTCAGGTGCAGTACCATTGGAAATTCCGTGCATATTGAACGAAAGCCAAAAAGAAGAAGCCAAGCCAATTCGCTTACCAGGATTTCATTTGATAGAGGGGAGCACAACGTCCGCCAGGTCAACAAACGCAGTGCATGGTAACTCGTGACATCTTTGTCGTCAATGACGTATGTCGTCACAGAAACCACGCGCTCATTCTTTCATTGTCTCACCACACACTCTTTTTTTCTTTTTCCTTCTCTTTTCTGTCTTGGAAAAAAATAATGCTCCCAACCAACACATACACAACATCTCGAGATACTAACAAAGTCTCAGCCGGGAGCCTCCCCCAGACTTTTCCGGTGCAACTGCAACACTGGTCCTTGGACCAATTACTAAGATCTACAAAACAGGACCTGAAGCTCCATGGCATGCCATTTGCCCAGATGCTAATCCATGTCAATAACCATGCTGTGATACAGTATCATCCGTGCCCATACCCGCTGTTATTTCAGTGGACGACGGACAAACCCCAGGTCCAAACGTCTCACGATGCTTGTCGCCCACTGATCCTCATCCCCAAATGAACCTGCGAAGTCAAAGGGCGGGAAATCTCCAAGACAAAGCAAAAGCAAAACCCAACGCTCGTGGCTGACACACTTGGAGAGCCTCCAGATTGTTCGTTCGCGTATGTGGGTCTCAGCCATAAAAAGCTAGAGCCTCTTCTCTTTTTTGCGTCTGGCACTCTCCAAGATGACAGTCTGAACACGGTCGTGTCTCTTCACCAGACAACTGATCGCATGATTCAGGTTGTCATGAACAAGAAGACAGACTCGAAGTCAGAGAGTCAAGACCGCTTCTTTCCCGCTTCAATAGTTTCCAGACGATGGCGGCTGTCTTTTTTTGCTGCAATGCAGATTACACCATCCCCAGACGAGACTACATCCGACATGCACGGCTTAGTCAATAAGACTAGCATGTCAAAGCTTCCTGTCATGATTTGACAGAACACACGGAGGGCGGAAGACAGCCTCGCACTGGTATTGGCTACAAGAGTTTTCCTCCCTATTATTTCTCCACGGAACTGTCTGGCGCTTTGGGCGGGATGCCAATATGAAAAATGTCACAGATCCCCCACGTACTACGCACAGTAGTGTTGAGCTTGTTTATCCTACCGTTACGAAAAACTGAAATGAGCGAGATTAAAAAGAGTCAATCCCAGATCGAGGCTCCAAGGGCGAAGCGAGGACGTGGATAAGACCTGCACCGAAGGGGTTTAGCGTCCAAGATCGCGTCCGACACCAAAGAGATAACGGGCCATGCACAGACCAGATCGCCCACTCACACTTCTCAGCCTCTCCTTGGGATGCTATTTCTGTATTGGTCCAGAAAATTTTTTGCACCTCCAGGGTTGTATCCAAAAGCCTCCAATTGCTCCCCGTTATCAGCTTCAATTTCACATCCAGAGTCAGAACGTCCCGCCCATATTAACAGACCGGTCGGTAGGTGGGGAAATTCCACTCACATCTTTTTAAATAAATATCCTCAAATGCCTCAAATACTGCCGAATCTAACGGCAACTAAGGCAAACCGCCTCTTTCCCCAAAGAAGCTTGTCTTATTCTGACTGTTAATGGAATGACTGTAGGGTGAGAGGTGAGCTGTGAGTGACAGCGCTAGAGCCATATCGAGAGATGCTAGACCCAACAATGGGAACGCCTCCAGAAGCTAAAATCATGGTGTTTTGTGGTTCGTCTTAACAGTTTTGGGAGGTTGTTGGGTACGCGAGCGTTAGCGATCTCACCGTGGCTTGCATTTTCACATGTGAATTTGCTCGAAGTGTGTGCAACCACTCATCGATGCTATCCCCATCAGTCACTTTACATACAGAGGACCCTGATCCCCAACCAACCATAAAGTCCCCTGCAATGATGCGATGCCCACCATTTGAACTCAAGGCGGTTACTGTTACAGCTAAAGGATTAAATGAAAGCTGACAGTCGCATCGCCACCGATATGCTCTGCAACCGTTCACTCCCATCCCCCAACAAGTGAAAGTGAAAGGTCAGGCAATAAAAGCGCAACAACACCAAGAGTTTTCATCGCCACCCATTAGTCACATACTACCACCAACAAGTAAATAGCTTCTTCCATTTCCGTCCTGTCGCATCCCGACTTATTTGCCTCAACCGTTATATTGTTTCTGCCTTTCACCGACGGGATCCATTCTCGATGCACACACCAACTTGAACGGCAAATGTAATGTCGCACTCAGCGCATCGCCCGTAACGTACGGTTTTGCAAAACTGCAGGACGACCGTTTCTGTTTTACGAGATGTGATGATGATCCTTCAGACGGGGCTCCGTTTCCCAGAGCGTCTATTTTGGAAACATGCCGCATATGCAATAAGCCATGTTTGTTCAATTCACTGTTTTCCTTTTCTATTGTGATATGACTGATCTGCTTTTTACCCTACCCTTGTCGTATGATAATGCGCGGGAGAGCGACAAGATGCGCGGCGAGATCATCAAGGATGATCGCGACGATAGTGAGACCGGAAAGCTATCCCAATATCTTGTGTAACTCACGCCAGAGCCTCTATTCATCACGTAACATAAGCTCCGATGTCGCTCTGCTCTTCTCACCATTGATGCCATCCAACCACTGTAATGACATTGACACAACCTCCAACACTGCGATGACTATCACACCGATAAAGCACAGATAGCCAAGCATATCTAAAAGCAGTCCTTATCAGCACTCGCACTCACTATCAATTGGCCCTGCCCCGCGAATGCAATGAGCATCTCCTGCGTTCTTCACTCTTCGCACGCCACACCCAGGGTACAGGGATGGGTGTCAGCGCGCACACACTGCATCTCGATGTGTGTGAGTGAAACGGCGAGGATCTCTGTGGCTTGATTGGTTTTTGGCAGCAGCGGTTCGCAGTGAGTTTCGCTAAGCATGCAAGAGTGGGCGCCATCCATGAGCTTTGACAGGGAATCGAAGGGCAGGGATGAGCATTGACCAGGGCGACATTCAACTTGGGTTTTTGGTGGGTCTGAAGCCGCAGACCGAGATTGAATGGAGTTTGGAGTTGGAGTTGATGAGGCCGGGGTGAAGGACTTCGATCAGAGGTGACAGAAATACTACTACAATTTTACAATGAAAAGGCGGGACTCTTGACTGGCTTATTCTCGTACCCTGCTCCAAGGTCTCGCCTTTTTTAGACCCCAACGAGCTCTGAAGCTCAATATCAACCGTATCGTATTCAGTGGCCCACACTAGACGCGCACGGTCTTCAAGGCAATGATTTGCAGTGAATGTCATTAATGGCATGATAGCAAGACACTACAGTAACATTTTGGTCTGGCACCTTTGACCATGATGGCTTCCAGAGGCGTCTATGATCCAGCCAACAATTGTCTCTTGATCTCAAGGGTCTTCTGTGAATCGAAGATCAATTGCCGTCTCAGTATCAAAAAGTCTTCAACACTGCACACGGACACTTCGCCACCCATGAATCTAGACGCCTGCCGCTGTCCAGGAAGCAGATATCCGTGATTAATTGTCTCGTCTACAAGAACTAAACTGAATATGCAACTATCTCCAGCCCCTTGGGTATCAGAACATCCTCCATCCAGTGGTTAGGTGGGTCAAGGGTTCTCTTGGTCTGTGTTTATGGTGTTAACAGGACCCACGGGCCAAGAAAGCACAACCTCAATGATCTGATTGAGGGTATACCAAGTAAAACCTCCTCCTCTTTTCATCTCATCATGCCATGCCGAGGCCGTCATTTTGGTGTTTTGCATGATAGCCAAGCCTCGTGGGTCATAATCGTTCATCTTTTGCCATTCTTCAACACTTTGAGGGGATCTTCAAAGGGGTCCAGCCCCAAATGATGTCTGCTACCCTGATCGTCGGCATCCCGCCATGATAATGCCACAAAAGCAGAACTGTGTGAGTGGATATACATATGTACCAAAAACCATTCCCGTACATTACAGTGATCTTCGTTGCAGTGTTCCTCGTGTACGCCCTCACCCTCACGGCTGGGAATAAGGGCAGACCCTTTATGTGGCGATAAAAACAAGGCAGGAAACGGGACCCTTCATACATTACACCTACGTAGAGAAGAACCCCCGTAGGAGAAAAAGGGTTCTGTCCAAATCGAGTTTACTTTCTCTCCGCTGCTCACCGACGTTACCATGGGAGAATGATGGCCGCCTCAAAATGATACGCCATATACGCAGCCACATCCGCAATCAGAAGGATGAGAAGTGAAATGCATCAGCGACACTACAGCGCAACTCGTTCGAGGAGAAGGGGGAGATGAGAGGGCAGGTCTAACGATGATGACGCTGCGAGGCATGTTAATTGCGTGGTATTGCGTATGCTCTTGCTGCAAGTCACCTCGTTTCTGAGAGTCATAACGCATATCTAGGCTCTTATCACTTGCTCCCTCCGCTGCGTCTCGTTATCTGCCGAGCATCTGGGGAGACTTTGACGAGATGGAATTGGTCCAACACGAATGCGGGGAACGTTTTCGTGTTTCTCTGTGATCTGCAACTCATCTTCATCATTCAAGCCAATATCCCCAGACGCCGTTCGTCTCGTCTTATCGGTACGACTTGCGGAGTCGCACAAAACACTGTCACCGTATAATTAGTGAACTCCCAAGTACCGTGAAGCAATTGGAGGAGCGGGTTTTAGCTAAACGCTACGATGTGCCCTTAAGCTTTACCGGATCTTCCGCCCCGGAGGCGCTACCTGTCGGAGTGGGGTGATGCCGATTGAGCCCAGCTTACCATCGAGCGAGATGCTAGGTAGCAAGAAGAGATGCCTGCCGTGGTTTTCGTTCCACCAAGTCAATATTGGTGATGGCTCATTCTTGGACTCTTTTTCCTTTCGGGTGTCATCATCCAGAGACCTAACCAGAAGCTGCACGTCACCCTACCTTACGCTATCTTGGAGCTCTCTCTGCGCGTCTTGACAAAACGAGCATCGTTTCTCCAACCCCGCGCGAACCCCCTCTTTACAAGACCAAGCAAGCCATGGCATGTTTCTGCTAACGCACTATCGATGACTTTCCATTGTAACCGCATCTGGATGAACAAGAAAGACTACTGTAGGGTCATGTTACTTTGCACATGATGTGCCATTTCTCTCTCGGCCGACATCAAGAACCCGATATCCACGTGATGGCATTTCCAAGACGTGATTTATCGGACGTTTCGGAACCTGATATGATGATATGGGAAAGTTTGCTCCCCCTGGTAAATTGCTTTGCTTGGTATATTTCCATCGTGATGCGGCATGATCTGAGTATGACAGCTTTTGATACTCAAGACCAAACATCGACTCATGGTGCGGGGAAGCTATTCATAGGGGCAGGTAGTCCATTCTAGACCTCTACGAGCAACTCAGCTGCCAAGGCTCATCCAGGGTCTTTATCAAGCATAATATCACTGATTTAGAAGTCGGTAATTACTCAATTGGTCACTATTCGAGCTCTGTCAGAATTAAACACTTCCATAGAGAGCTTCCTACATCAAGAGCTGTAACTATGAACAGAGCACACAAATGCTCCCCCTCTCCGCTCCCCCTCCCTGGAACCCCCCCTCGCCCGTTATCATGGCTCGCTAAGCAACGGCCCCCCTCCTCCACACCACCTTGAATGAGATCCTGGCTGTCTGGCTGCCAACCAGGTAGGGGCATCACAAGCAGAAACCGGGACCTCAACACCAACACCACGAGTTTGGCAAAAATACCACTGCCCTGTTGGTGTCTCGAGACTGCTTTCGACTGGTTTAATATCCCCGCTGATCGACCCTTGTCGCGTCCCCCTTGTGCAGTCGGTCAGATAAGGCCGGTGAATCGTGCTCTTTATGCGTGTCTTGTATCGATGCTAAGCAGGTGCTGGGTTTCAAAGATGCCTTGAAAGACTGGCGTATAGGCTTGTATTTCGCATGAGTCGTTGAAGCTCCTTCATAACGGGGCATGTCACATTGAGAACCCACAGTATTTCACAGAGGCGCCGTCCGAAAGGGCACTTTTGAACGCCCACCGATGGATACGTTTACTGAATTCGAACAGCTTCAAACCTCCCAAGGCAGCCACCAAGCCCCGAGATGGTTGCCCACCACTTGAGGCTCGGCCCTCTGATCAGCAAAACTTGTTCAGTTATGGATAGTGTACCTCTCTTCTTGTCCAGGCACAGGGACTTGGTTCCCGACTTTGGTGTTTTATTCCTGGTATTCCCCGACACCAACTCAACAGAATTATGCTCGCCTCGCCTCATTCTCTTTCTGGCTTCCCCAGACCTGGTCCCCCCGTGCTCCCACGGGGTAAGGAAAACTCAGACTATACTTCAATGTAGTTTTGAAAAGTGACTGCTTTATGACGTATTCTGCACAGATGCTGTGATCACCACCATCGAGGTCTAGTATGCAAATCGTGCAAATAGTCGGATCAGGTGGAGTTGCTCGACTGGGTGTGCACGGTCTCTGCTTCCAAGCAATTTCAACGCCAAGCATTTGTTTTAACAATCGATGAGAGAGTAACGAGGAAGCGGAAAAGGCTGACTGATCCTAGAGGCTGGAACTAGGCTAGCACAAGCAAGGGAGCCTGGTTGGTGCCGGAGGATCGCACAAAGAGCCTCTCTCGATGTTCCATTTATCTCGCTACGGTACGATGGAGACATAGAGTAGAATCCACTTTCCGCCCCCTGTGAATGAGCCGCAGCTTTACTATCACATCAATGGTATGGGAAATAGGAGTCAGAGTCAAATAACTAACCGCCATGACATACATGTCTCCGCTATGGAAGAGCCCTCTCATCTCCCTTTTCAAACCTGGCGAGGTTCAAAACGGCTTAATACACAAGTGGACTCCCCCGTGAGTAGCAATATCCCTCATCCTTATCCCTTTTCGCTCAAGGACTGCTACGTAATTGTTGCTATTCGTAAAAATGAATGTTGAATATTTCACGCACTGGCACTATATGGAGCAGAGATGTGATTGAATTCCACTTATTTCTGTTGGCAAAGGCGCCTCGCCTCGCACCCCGCCATCCTTCCCCTCAATATCCAATGTGTGGACGCGGAGTTGAAGGTCCAAAGTTTGAAGTGGTGGCATACAGCATCACATCGTGCCAAAAAAGCCACCACCCGAAATCTGAGCTCGCTTCTCCGCCACACACCAATAACACACAGATGTCTACGCTATTCCAAAGTAAACGGCCGCCTCACTTGTTAGAAACTGTCACTGCTACTGTAACCTCTTCACCGCCTCAGCCATGCATCTCTGTTCTGCGTCCTCATGAGTCGCCCGCATTGCATTCTCTTACTGTAGGTACAGTGACCTACAGTACACACTACCGTACACTGCGCTTGCAGGGAGAAACTGCCCCCCGAGACAGGCGTGTCCCGCATTGTCTTGCAATATCGTGCATCTACCGTATGTCAAATGACTGGCCGTGCTGACTTGCTCTGCCGTAAAGGGTTCCCCTCCTCGGAGGTGTTGCCCTCAGCTGCGGAGCTTATCTATCCCTTTGAACTCTACGTGCTGCTGTAGGGTAGTACTGTCGCGAAGTGCACGGTAGACATTAGGGTAGCAATATTGAATATTGAGATCTCACATACATAAACGACTTCTGTGCTGTAACGACAGCTTGTGTCATGTGCCAGAGCATATGACACGTCTGCTCTTCCCCGGATGCCCCAGACTCCGTAACTTCCCCATCTGAGCGTTCGACGCTCGGTCAAGAAGGGAGGCGCTAGTCGGCGTTGAAACTGTACGGTATTATCTTACCAAGTTCTAGATCTGCCCTCATTACACCCACTGACAACGGCCCGGGCCATTCTGACTCCTCACAGAGGCGGCTGCGAGTATCAATTCAATGGCGACTGTTGTGCCACTCTGACAGCTAACCGTGAGGCGATGCTGAGGCTCGACTGGACGAGAGTTTTGGTGGCGGCTGATGATACTTTCCGTGGAGAATGCCATTTCTCGTGTTTTCTTGTGTTATCTCTACGTATAGATAAGGGTTCTGCTTAGTCTACCTTCCTGTCGGAATGTGTATTTGTGGCCAAAAATCCTGGTTTTGATATGTTGGTGTTCAGCTGCAGTTCGTTTATGTTCCCCAGATTTCGGTAGTATCGGCTCGTTGTTACCCCTACAGTACAAAGACCTTGCCATATCTTTTCCCTGATTCGGCCAACAATTGGGAAGCATCCATCACGAAAACCCGATGTTGCGTTCCAATATCTGTAAGCATGGCGTGGGTTGCACCGACACGAGGGCTAGAAACGGCTTTTTCCGTCTCAGGTAACCCAATCTGCATAAGAACACTTCATCAACGCTTTCAAAAAGGAGCGTCAGGAACGTATATAACTTTGGGTGGCACAAAATATGCACGGCAACAATCCCCTTCAGTTTTTGACCGGTTGAGTTCCACGGCTTTTGGGATGATATGGTGATTTGCTGGAGGGGAGAGCTGACGCTGATTTCAAAGGATATCACCTGTTCTTTTTTCTGTAAGGAGCGACACATCCTACGGACTACTAACGAGAGGCGAGGGAGACCTACTTAACTCCGTTTGAAAGTGATATGATTGCTGGGGAAGTAACATGATTGTGCCATGCCGCTGTACATATCTCGGGAGTGCACGACAGTGGCTAAAGACAACAATTAAGAGGCTCGTGAATGACTACTGTGTAACGAACTAATACTAACTGAATAACTCTAGAACGTAGTAACGTTGTCCTGTCACATGAGAGAATAGTTCTTTGAAAGCTCGGCAACAGTACCCTGGGAGTTGTCAGTTCGAGTGACACTTGGCAACACAAGCAAAAGAGCTCATTTGCACGATCGACAATAGTGTTGGTAGACTTCTGATGGGTCAGAGATGGAGACACTCATTGCTATGGACGCATGATCGACATGTGACGGATGATAAGCTCCGGAGAACTTCTAGCCGTGAGTCACGATCAGTCATTGCCAGAACGAACTGGACAGGGATCTTAACAATGCTCTGGGAAACAGCAAGGACAGAGGTGGTAGATCAGATCCCGGGTTTCATGATATCGCAAGAAATAAGAGTGTTGAATCCATGATACATGGAGGACCTGTGGGGTGCCTGAGGCTGTTTGATATTGGTCTAGGTGGTCACGACAAAGCAGAATTTCAACGAAAACAGGCCTCAAACCCCTCCAATAACAGTAGCATATGGGAATGTTAGCTAGCTTAGGGGAACATTCTAGGTAGCTAAACCATATTGATTTGGTCTCTTCCTTCTGTAAAGCGCTAAGGGCTTGATGGATATAAGCTTCATTGGTCACCGTGGAAGCTTTTGGGTAGAAGCTCGTATTGTGAAAAGGAATACCGTATTTCTGACATCTGTGTTGGACGCCTAAAGTTTAACCTTATGGCCAGAAAAAGCTTCTACAGCTGAAAGCATGCTGACGATGTGACTGTCGAAGTCGTAGACTGGCTGTTCGTGATTTTCTATCGTGAAAGCTACGTATTTGAGACACTGGTTTTGATTGGAGACCACCATCATGGTTGAATGGAAAGGTAGGAAGGGCGTGACTGCGTTATGGTTCGTCTTGTTTCAGAGAAATCGTTTCTTGAACCATTTGCTTGATCGTAGTTCGATATCCTCCTAGACAGGTATACAGCCAATACGCACGAGTTTGGACAATTACCAACTCTAAAATAGAACTTTGCCTGGAATATAATATGCGAAGACGTGATATTATCTAGAAACTGGAGAGTTGAGCCCATCCGCGAGTGTAGCTGGTTGATGAAGCTCAAGGGCAGCTACATGAACATTATCAATCACTCTGCTTCGTAGTCATTTCGCAAGCTAGGAAGGAACACCAGCAATTTTAAAATAGTCTGAAGATGAAGAGAGGAAATTCCATGACCGAAACCACCATTGAGATATCCAAGGATGTCTTTGAGGAAGTCTAGTTCCGAGAGTGAGTGCTGGCAAGGTAGAAGCTGTACACTCTTGATTCTATATAAAATGGACTGCAAGACTAGCAATTAACAATAGTCCATAGACAATAGAGATATTAGTTAGCCTTGAATGACATACGTAATAATATTCTTGCTCGATGAATTGCCTCTGTATTGTGAACTCAGATGTCAACGTCGATACGTTGAGTATGAACCATGTGGCTCCAGCATGACACCTACAGTCGAGCATTCTTAGTATTTGTAACTTCGAATTATATGTAGATCACGCTTAGACGTTATACTCATGTCCGTATCCTTTTTATAAAAAAATGAGAAATCATTTTGCTCCAGATTCTGCACATATCCCATGCTTGAAGTGGATGTTCGCGTGACCATAGCTTCATCTTTGAGCATACCACTCCTCAATAAGATCCTCAGATAACTTGAAGAGGTCCAAAGAGACCGAGAGAATGCTTAACCTTAAGTGGGAGAGTTTGAGCAACAGGATGAGAATGAAGATACACCTTATAGGCATCCTGGGAGGCAGTCGACCAGCGCGCATGACTCAATCGAAGGGTCTGGCTCAAGAACAATGCATGGAGCATCGACTATACATTGCATCAAGACTGCCCATGCCAGTCGCAAGGCGTTACCCACTCCCGCTCCACGCGGCCTCCCATATTTCCGACACGACAGCTCGTCTGTCAAGCATGCAGCGGGCGGCTGCACAAGACTACGAGCCACAAGATCTACTATAATTGAACAATGTAATGAGACAATCACGTTGAAGCTTAACAATATTGAATTATGGATATCTTCTAGCTAATACCAAGAGCATCACAGGCCTTGAGTACAGGCCGGGCGGGGTATCAAGCACATCGCGCTGGCAAGCATAGGCACGAATTAAACTGTCGCACATATATACTGACTGATATTGATATGAAATGTCAAACGAAGCGAAGCGCACTGCACTGTCAAGCATCTAGATCCTGCTTGCTTCAACAGCTTAGTCCTCGTGGGTAGGAGGACCAGCATAGTTCTTGTGACCCCAGACCCAGTACCAGATACCAGAAACCATGCAAGCAAAGACGAAGACGACGGGGGCGTAGTTGACGGTTTCGGCGGTAACGGGGATGGCGGAGGGCATGCAGAAGAGGGGCATAGCCAACAGAGACCAGGCTAATAACGAGTTAGCAAGACATATCACGATAGAGGAGCTAGAGTACATACCGAGAGCGATCCAGTTGGCGACAGCACCAAACTTTCCGAGGTAGAACTGGCCAGTCTTGACCTGCTTGCGACCAGTAGCAAGACTGATAGCAATAGGAGTGGCGTAAGAAGCAGTCAAGCAAATGACACCGACACCGGAGAAAGCGTTGAAAGCGGCGGAGGATCCGAAGTAGATAACACCGAGGATGATCTCAATAACCATGCAAAGCATCATAGCATTCAGGGGAACATCGAGAGAGGTGTTGACCTTGGACCACATCCTGGCACCGGGAATGGCACCATCACGAGCGAAAGCCCAAGCGCATCGAGAACTGGCAGTTGTGCAGCCAATACCGCAAATAATGGCGAGAACGATGAGAGGAATGAGAAGACCGAAGGCACCGCCGGAGCTGCCAACAGCGCTCTTGATGATGAGAGGCACGGGCTGGGCGGAGACGATGACGTCCTGGATCTCGGGCATGACGAACATGAGAGGGATGAGGAAGAGAAGACCGGCGAAGGTGTTGATGAAGATGGTAGCGACCATGGCCTTGGGGACCTGGACCTGAGGGTTCTGAACCTCCTCGCACATGCTATACCATGTTAGTACAGCTGTTCTGAGGTTTAGTTAGTTGGTAGACTGAGGACTCACGAGATAATCATTCCAGTAGAAGAAGTAGCATAAGCAGCGTGGAGGAGACCGACGCAGAAAGACCATCCCTTGGGCCAGCCGGAGTTGTCCTCGAAGTGTGTGAAGACCCAGTTGGCATCACGACGTCCGTTCTTAGCAATAGCAAGGATAGTGGCAATGATAGCGATGAGACCAGCGAAGGTCCAGAAGATAGCGGCGGTCTTTAAGCAGAGTATCAGCAACCATCACGTCCACAAGAGGAGGAAAGGAGGGCAAGCATACATCAATCCAGGGAAGCCACTTGTTACCGAGCGCAGAGACAGCATTGCACAGGAGAGTCAGGCCAAGGAAGACAAGGAAGACCTGGTAAGGCTCTCCAGACATGACACCAACGCCAGGGCTCTTCTCGAAGACATTGACACAGCCGACGATGAAGAGGGCGGTACCGAAGTTCACGGCGAGAGTGATGGTGATGTTTCCAACGATATAGAGCCAGCCACAAATCCAGCTAGCAATGCGACGCCATCGAGGAGGAGAAAGCATAAAGGCCTGGTAGTAAACACCTGTAGTATCACGCGATCAGTTACATGCTTTTTTTCACAGTGGGACGCGAGCAAATGGGAGGAATCTGTTTTTACCTCCAGCGGTAGGATAGACACTGGTGATTTCACCGAGAGAGCAAGCAACACAGACAATGATGAGGGAGACGGCGAGCCAGCCCCAGATGACGTTGACGGGACCGCCTCCAATCAGAGGATAAACCAGGGTCGTAGCGAGACCGTAGGGAATGGATGCGAGGACGAAGGACATGAAGGCGACCTGGAAGGTAGAGCGGTTACGCGACAGCTCAGCCTTGTAGCCGAGGTTCTCGAGGAGCTGATCAGCACCCTCAGTGTTTCCGAGCGAGGCCTTTGAGCCTCGACGAGGCTTCTGCTCTGCGACGGGGTCCATGACTCCAGTGCTTGTGCTGGCCGAGTCGTGTTTAGACATAATCGGGAGGGAGGGAGGATAAGACAACTACAACAGCAACAGTGTTGTAGAGGGGGGTGAGAGAGGAGGTGAGAGAGGAAAAAGAGAGTGACACGCGATACGAGGCGTGGGAATGTGAGGGGATTTAAAAAGAAAGGAATTGAATCTGGGGAAGAGTGACCATTGAAGAGATTTGGAGTAGACCGAACCTAGACAAGCACAAGCAAGGCATGGGAGGGAGAGTGGGAAAACGCTAAATTATCTACTGTTGCTGCGGGAGTGGGTTCTCCATGTGCGTGGGTGCGTGGTGGCAATCAATAGCCATGGGGCAGGGATCAAGCCAACGTCTGAAAGAGGAAAAGGTGAAAATGATTGAGACGTGAGAGAACCCACACGATGGAAAGCCAAGGGTCAGGCCTAGATACGGGCCAAGGTACAGGGGGGGGGGTCGAGTGACTGATTACAGTGACTGACTGTTACTGATGCTGTTAGTGAGTACAATGCTTACCCTCACTTCTAATGCAACGACTGCACTCTGCATCACCAGTAAAGATGACAGCTCCCCTTAACAAACGCCTTGCAACGCCATCACCAACTCTCCCACCGAGCCAACCTTGAGTGCCCTCCCTATGATAGGCCAAGCGCGGGGCTGAAGCAAAAAAAGCGACTCATTCAACGACCGGGGAAACACGATACGATAGGCTTGAAGCCGAACCCCCTACGTCATGCTAGTGGGCTGCACAAGACGGACAAGCCGACACAAGGTTTCGGCGTCGACAGCTCAAACTGGAAGGAGATTAGCTCTGACAGAGTAAAATACCGCGTTTCATAGGTCGAATCTCAAAGTGCCAATTACTGAGCCAAGCTTTCAGCCGTGGGTTCATTTGGCCTACCTGTTAGCTAAACTGATGGTAGGTGGTGGTTGGCTGGTAGGTTTCACCCGAGGACTGATACAGATATTGGCAGACATGTGCAGAGCTTTGACGGTCGAAGAGGTTGCTTGTGAAACAGGCAGATCATGCACATTCACCTTAAATTCACCCATCATATCTATCAAACCCCGAATGCCGGGATTGAATTGAATTGAATGCATCCCTCCCAATCTTGAACTTTACCTAATCTGGTGAATATCCAGTATGTGATCGTCAGGGTATCAGCACCCGCGCGCCCGGCAATCCTGGCATCTAACGTGGTTGAAGGATTGATAGCCTTGGCTAGTTATCACAAAGTTTGGGGTATTGAGCTTGGGAAACCGGTTCTATCGTAAACATCGTTACCCCTCGTTCCTTGGATGCGCCTTATTCCTATCTAAGAAGTCCGGCGACATTTCCGTGATAGATAATGAACTGCCGTCTATCTCCAGCACGCACGTGACCGGTTCGTCCAAGATAACGAGCCGTAAACGCTGTATATCATGATATGTACGGGCAAGATATGTATGTAGATACGACATCGTGAAGCTATCGTCGCGTATCTCAACCCCGACCTCCGTTGTAATCAGCACCGCCAGCCTTCCTCAACCTCACAACGATATCCCCCTCATCCAACTCGGACCGATCCCCCGTGGTGACCGCGATGCTATGATGCGAGAGCTGCCTCTTGACGTCGCCGCTCTCGATGCTGACGCGTGCTTTGCGCATGACCTTTGTGTTCTCTCCGATCCAGACGACCAGCGCAAACTTGACACGCTTGCTCTCCTTGTCGTTGGCGTACTCGACGCGTACGTAGCCGTACTGCACCTGCCCGTCGTCCAGCTCCTTGACCATCTCGGCCAGACCGCCTGTTCCCGTCTTGGTGAGGCTCAGCTTGTTCCCCACGGCCGACGCGTACGAGATGAGCAGCCAGTTTGTCTCATCTTTGTCTGAGCGCACGGCGTCGTAGGCTGCGCTGACTTCTGGTGCGTCGAGACCCGACATTATGATATGTGTGTATAATTCGTCGCAGATATAGAGATTGGATCGGTCGGTGCGCTTTCGAATCAGATTGTAGAGGGTAGGCTCGGCGCGAAGGAATAAACTGGGCCTGGGTACGTAGTGTGTGTGCGAGATCAACCAACAAAAGCTCTGTATCGGAAGACGGCAGAGGAATAGAGGAAGGGTTCAAGCTTGGATCAGGCCTCAAAAGACAAGACAAACTCAGGAGTTCAGGGGCCCTCTCTGTGCCTTGCCTCTGCGATTTCTCCCCCCTGCACCAAAAAAAGCCATGGCTCTTCTGGGAAAAGCTCGGCTATGTACGGAACACACTCTAGAAGCCCGCTGATCCATATTTTGTGCATTTGACGCTAGAAGAGAAACGGAACAACTCCGTTCTGTTGGTCTCACGCCAAGAATTTTGGTAGTCCAGGATTCGGACACGGTCTCTTCGTAAAAGGAGCTTGGTCGCTTGCCTCGTGAAAGAACACCGTGAGGGAAACGTTGCAGCTTCAGCTCAGGGGCTGATCCGGCTCCTCTTACCGGAGACCCGTTTTCTCGTCTAACCTCCACGATATAATCGTCGGAATATTAATATTTGCTTTTGTTGTACGTAAAAAGCGCGGGTTAACAACAGATTAACTTCTTCCCCTCCCCCGTGGGACACTAGGAAGATTCATCTAGCGACGATGGTAGGGCTTGGTGTGTTTTGAGGGGTTCAAGATGACACCAGACACTGCAACATTTGCTCAAATACCATTTACTCGCCTGCTTTTTGCATAATTCCTGATGTCTCAAGCTAATACTGCGATAATCACCCAAGGAACCAATAACATACTCCAGTCAATTCTCCAACGACGATCCAATTCCTCAAGACAATCAACACGGCAATAATCACTGAAAGAACAGCACAATCGGGCCGAGACGGTAACACTTGCGGGGGCTGCTTACGGTGCTCCAGCGCTGTAAGAAATGGAAATCCACCGTCGCCCGCCGTTTCACTCGGAAAACTGAAGTGTGCTGTAGCGAGGGGAGGCCTTGTAAGTGGATAGCGGACATGGATCCCATGGTCCAGTGAAATTGTTTTATAGATTCTGGACTTGATAACTTTTCGTAATGAGAAAGAGGGAAAATGTCTCAATTAATGGGACTCGATGAACAGAAAAGAAAACGTCAGAATACGGGCGCATCGAGATTGTAATTTAATTGTCCGTAAAAAATTGAAGATCTCGGGTTTATCGCTGTACAGAGTAAACTCAATCAGGCTCTGGTCAGCTTCTGCAAGTAATTTTTTTTTTCTACTTTTGAAGAAGAATTCTAGACTCTTTCTTTTTTACAAGGGTATTTTAATATTACCTGTCATATCGAGCTTGATCCCCCGAATTACGGAAATTGAGCGACCATTAAATCCCGATAAAAACGGACAGTCCAATAATTGACCATTAGTTACCTTGCAGCCTTGATATCCCGTCTTTCTCGGTAGCCAGAAGAACAATAGTGTCTTTTACTAGCAGGCTCTGGGGTGGCAATGCGTCGTATGATGTGCTTGCGAACCAACGCATTATAGCTGAGCGATGCCCTTGTCTTTGCTGTGTTGGTTTGGACGCATGAAATGAACATACGACTACGGTGAACTGGAAACTAGCCTGCGACGGTCTCGGGATCGGGAGGTTGCTTCCGCGTGAAGCTTGTTCGTATATTTGTTGCCACTGGTGGCATGGATGGTTGCGTTGGTTGACTTGTTGAAACATTCGGATGTTAACGACTGGCCTTTGACGACTTGAAGTCTCCGATTGAACCTTCATATGCTTTCAAACTTCTGCAAGCACGCGGCAGTAAGCACTAAGCTGCACGGCGCTTGAAGGACCCCTGAGGGCAATGGCCCTTATGCTTGGACAATCACATGCTGGGTATTTAAGCTTAAACACGTGTGCAAGGTTGACTTGCATTACTTCATCCTCGGCCTAAGCAAGTCCCTCAAGACCTTCAATATGCGTAGAGACAAACACAGGAACCTAACATTAAATGGATTCGTATGTTCTTGGCGATATGATGTATCATGAACAGATCTCGGCATTGAAGGACTGCGAAAGATGAGACAAGCTACTTTGGTAACTACTCGCTCCTTCGCCCCTGGGGCAAGAAAGCTTTGTGAAAGTTTTCTAGAAGTAAGACAAGGGGGCTTTCTATTTTTAAAATGGAACCAATGTCTTCCGTAGGGCGTTGAAACAAAGTATCATGGTCGAAGCGTGATAAAGCTTGCATTTAGCCCCTAATGTCTCGAGCAGAGTCTTGGGCGTTTCAGGGCACTCGTTGAAGCATTGGGCAATCTGGACAGAAGTGAACTGTTGCAAACATCACGGATCATTTGACTGAGTGAGTGTCTTTGAGAGAAAGAGCATCGTGTTGTGTCAAGTTGTCCGGCACGGGCTGCTTGTTATGCACCCATTTCGATTTAGCTGAGTATTAACATCTTTCGACTAACAGACAAAACTTGAACTCTAAGATCTGGAGTAAACTAAGTAAGGGATAAGTCGAGAAGCATATTATAAGTGAAATAATTTTTATAAAATCCCTATTATAAATAAGCAGAGATAGCATATTTCTAAGGTTTATCGAAAGCAGTCATCTGACCAAATAGTTCAGCCATACACCAAAACGGCCTCATCTTGAGATAAGTGCATGCCTGGGAATTAATTTTCACTATTTTGAAACCTAAGAGCTGAGCAAGATCTGTGAAAGGTGTGCTGTTGTGTATCAGGCACCTGCTGAACAGTTTCAAGCAGCCTTCAACATCCCCCATTGGAACCTCGAGGTAACAACAGATATGATCCTGATCCTTTATGGCACCTGGGTCATAAGAGAAGCTGTATAATAAAAAGTTCATAAAGAGATAGCTCTTCAAAATCCTTTCTTGCATTGTTTGAGAGAGAACCCTTACCATCACAAAACACAACGATAAAGGAGGTAGGCCAGCTTTTCAATGCTGGATCATGAAGAACATGTTGTTTAAATAAGTTTTTCATTGATTTTCTGTTTTTTGGCAGTTACCCTCCGAAGCCAGCCTGGAGATCTTTCAATTGCTGGGGTTTGAAACCGATGGGGGCGACTCCTTCTACTGAAGTTGATATGTCGATTCCACCGAACAATGATTTGAGTTACAATGAGTAGTTTATATGCATAAAAAGACTATTATGGGCTGAAAGCCGATATGTTAGGGTCTAGTCGCTTTAGAGAAGCTGTATCCTTCCGACGTCAATGCGTGAACCCAAACAGCTCTTGTTCCTGCAATGTCCAAACCATCCAATGCTCTGAAACCAGCTAACGCTCTTATGTATGCGGATCTTTCGTGAAAGTCGTCTTTTCTGTTTTGATCATTTAACCTCAAGTTTGTAGAATCAACGTGACTTAGCCGATATGCTAGCGGGCGTTACACTTGGACCTGGTTGAATTAAGCTTATTTCTTAGCCGACCAGTCTCACAAGTTTCATCTAATAGAGTTCATGTAGCGAATTGCTTCTTTGGGAAGGAGCATAGATGTTAGCATCCTTTGTAGACATGCCGTGGTTTATGTTCATCATGGCAATGGCTTCCATCTGATGATGTCCATACTGGAAATTTGTTATGCCTAATCATGTCGAGGGTATATGTTGAATTTCATTATCTACATAGAACTTCAAGGTGCTTCTACTGGTTGACCTTTGAAACCACTGGGTCAGCCGTCTTCTCTCCGCCTCCTCCCTCTCGGTCACTTGCCCCATCGACAATACTTCCAGAGCTTTCCTCATCAGACACTCTCGAGTCGATCGCAGTACCCTCATAACCACCCTTAACAAGCTGAGAATTCCTTCGAGCCCACCATAGCAAGCCAAGCTGGACAAAAACCGATGCAAAAGACATCGCTGTGGCCAGTGGAAATCCAATAGGATATTGTGGCGCGTCTGCAACTCTGAAAGCACGAAGTGGAATCGTTGCATGGCCGATATACACAATCATAACTGTGATCGCAACGACAATTGCTCTCGCTTCGGGCTCCTTTCTCATAAGTTCAGCAAACCACGCCATCAGTGAAGGAGCTCCGGCGTTGGCAGCATAGGTCATGAAGTAGAATGCCATAACGACCTTCTGATCTGAAGGCCAGGCACAAAGCACGCAAAGCAGGACACCAAATGAGAATGTAGATCCAGTACTGATCTGCCATCTCCAATGTTTCCAGTCCGACAAGCCGTTCAAAATAAGATTGGAAACAATCTGAAGAGCATAACCGCCCAGGGGGAGGACATTGACCTGGTATGTGCTATACATACGATTACCAGCCGCGTCCTTGAGACTCTCGATGTAAAGAACAAAGTACGAAGTGGCGCGGTGAGCCCAGGCATTCAAGGCAAAAGCAACGAGGAAGAAGTACGTCACAGGATGGACGATCAACTTGCGCAACTTCTGCTTCAAGACAGCCGGAGGGATAAGTTTCGACGTATTTGCGCCAAAGCCCTCCATTCGCTCACGAGATAACTTCTTCTCATCCTCTGTCAACCACTTCGCACGCGTGTACGCAGGCGTATCAGGAATGATGAAGAAGCCAACAATTCCCTGAGCGATGGTAATAACACCTGAAACAATGAAAAGCCACTGCCATCCAGCTATTCCATGAGCGCCGTTTAGGTTACGGTACAGAGCTGCTTGGAGGGCACCGAGGAACATGGCTCCTGCGACGTCGGAAACATTGAAGCAGGCGATTCGGAAGGCGAGCTCTTTGGGTGTGTACCAGTTGAAGATGAGGGAGACGACACTGGGCCAGAAGACGGCTGAGAAGAGACCGAGGAAGAAGCGGAGGGCGTAGACGGTTGTTGCGTTTTGGGCTTTGCAGGTGCTGTTATCTGTGTAAGTAAACCATGAAAGACCACGCTGGGGCATGGAGACTTACACTATGACAAAGAGACCCCAGATGATCTCGCAAGTTGGTAGAAACAGAGATGGACGAACCTGGTTTCGAATTAGTATGACCCATAGGCACCAAGATTGTCCAACTCACCCTCGTCTGAGCCAATTGTCCAGGAACAAGTCCAATGGCATATCCAATAGAGAAATAGGTGTTGAAAAAGACCAACTCATTGCCGTACAGACTCAAAGCTTCTCGCATTCCAGAAACATATGCTTGTGTAGTCGCAGACTGATCCATCTCCTTCATGATGCCAGCAATGAAAGTCCATGTCAGGAGAAGACAATCAAGCTTGAGAATCAAGACATGTCTAGGATTGCGGAAATAGGGAATCGCTTTGGAGATATGCTTAAAGATGCCCGTTTGAGGGGGATATGTTACAGTCTCAGCTGTATCTGTCCGTTGAGCAGTGACAGTCGCCATTATTACAGCTATCTCTCAAGAGAAATGAGTATACGCTGAGAACAAACAATGCGAAGATCCATTTATGAAAAGACGGCTCAGGATTATATACATATCAACCATCACGACCCTGTCTTCACCTCATCCCCAACCCGACAAACCATGACAGATGTGAAACTCCAGATAGGAATTTAGCGGGTCAATCCAGCATCTGCAGTTCTCGCGTCATTCGCCGCCCAAAGAACGACATTCTCCCAAACGGGCGATATCTGTCGGCCAAGCCCCGACGCTTGCAGGTTAAGCTTATATCTTTATCACCGCCGATTATGTGCTTTATTATCATCGCATCGAGTGCGACTGTCTGCTCAGATCTATACCTTTTTCAAGGGGGAATCTGCTGGTGGAGGCGGACCGATCGCGAATGTATCAGCTTGACAGGGAAAATTAACGGATCTGGTAATTCTGCCATATCGCGTGTTTATCTCTTACAAGTGGGGGGACATGGTGTAGGCGAAAATTATTGCCAAGAACAGGCATATCGCTTGATATTGCAAGACTCTTCATGGCTTTTGTAGATAGACTCGCGTCCGAATAACAAAGCTGATAAAAGCCAGCTGGATCCAAAGCACTTCAAGTTGGCATGAGCAATGTAGGAATTTGAAACCACTATAATCGAGGCAACGGCTGATTTGGTCCAGTATCAGGTCATCGAGACTATTACCATTCAAGGGTGTAGAGCATCATCGATACCAGAATAACAAGGCAAAAGTGCAAACTCTTGTTGTTGGCTTGAATCTTCATGCGTAGTCATCGATGTAAAATGGAGAAATAACTCACCGTATATCCAAGAAGAATATTTTGAGGCCACCCAGAACGTACACTCGCATCTCATAGGTAGCCTACTTGCACTTTGCAACACCACTCCAAAGAATCACGCCTATAAAACCTCGCCCATTAGAAGGTGCAGCTGCAATAATTACGCCACAACATAGACTGACACGCCCGATTGCCGTGTGTAGCTTTAGCTTTCCTGGGCATCTGTCGCTGCAGGGCGATCTTCCCTCTCATGCCAATGTCTATAAAGCGCGGCTCTTCTTCCTAGCATATCTGAAAGAATATCCAATATCAACCAGCTCTTCTGTAGGTTTACCATTGTCAAAGCATTACTTGCAGCAGTCAAAGCGAATTCAATCTGCCAAGATACGAGTCTATCTCTCCTGCTAAATCTCTATGTATATCCCCTTGCATTATGCCTTGAAGAAATATGACTAGCTGAGAGTAGCCACGTTAAGATGTCTTCAGAGTGGAAGCCTGATTACCGGAAGGAGGATGACGGTGCTCCAGTCTACGATCAAAAGGAGGAACAGCCTGGTCCAGCATATGAGGATAACTCTGCTAAAGTTGTATTTGAGGGAGGCAGCGATTCTGGAAGTGGCTGGAATACTGATGAAGCAAATGAGAGCCTGTCTGATAACTTATCTTCTAGTGGATCTTCGTCTTAGTTGAGGAGCTTGGAAGTCTGAGTGACTAATATATAAATATTTCTGTATATAGAGTAACGGTTGAGAAGAAACACTGCTGTTACGTATGTATTAGGAGTGAGTTTAGCGCAGTGATAAATGGACTTTATGGTTGTTAGGGCCATATAATCAGAAACTGTATTCTTGTCTTGTTGTGAGATGGACGTGGCTTATAATACCCCCTGCAACGAAAGGCACATTCTTTATGTGTTTTAAGCTCCGTCATGTGCGCCGTGTTGACTGAGATATCAGCAATGCGAGAGTCAGATGAAACAGAGCATGCCAAGCACATCATCCGAAATCATCCAGTGCCAAAGAAGCAACTCAGCAATATGATTGTCAAAAGCATCACAGTCACAGTTCCCAGTAATCATAGTTGAAAGCAAAAAGAGCGTCATTATTAGTTGACTACAGATAGGTTATTCCCAAAAACCCCAGTAGAATTGAAACTGCATTAAGTCTAACTACAAAGTCAGTGGCACAAGACAATGCCACCATTTGTATTGCGGATCTTCCCAAAGAGAAAACCAGAAAGGAAGGCAAACGTTCAAGATCAGAAACTCAACTCAAGCTGTATAAGTCGCTTAGAGAAGAGCGGCAACAGCGGCGAGGAGAGCAAGGGCGCTGACGGCCTGCTTGCCAGCGCTGCTGACAATGACGGGGACACAGTGGTCACCCTCGCAGCTGGAGCCGCTCTCGCCCTTGGATCCAGAGCCCTCGGAGCCGCTCTCGCCCTTGGAGCCGGAACCCTCGGAGCCACTCTCGCCCTTGGAGCCGGAACCCTCAGAGCCGGAGCTGCCCTTGGAGCCAGAGCCCTCAGAGCCGGAGCCACCGTTGCCTCCGTTTCCACCGTTACCTCCGTTTCCGCCATTGCCACCGTTACCGCCTTTACCGCCTTTACCGCCGTTGCCACCCTTGGAGCCACCACCGTTGGTAGGGCAGGTATCCTTGGTGCAGCTGGGGACCTCGGCCTCCTTGCACTCAGCGGGGGTACCCCAGGAGTTCTCCCAAGGCTTGTAGACGACATCACCGTGCTCGCAGACATCGCAGTCAGCGGGAACGAAGAAGTTCTTCTGGTTGTACCAGTCGTGGCACTCCTCAGGCTTGTAGACGGTGAGACCGTGGCAGCTGCCGTTGGAGCAGTACTTGGGGACGTACTGAGAGCCACCCTGGCAATCGCAAGCCTCAGAGATGTAGACGAGCTCACCGTCGCACTCATCACCAGGGTAAGAAACGAAGATGTAGACAACCTTGGAGCCGTTGTCGTTCTCGGGGTAGCACTTGCCGTTGGAGCAGACGTAGATGGCAGTGACGGTCTGGGTCTCAGTGGCAGTGGCATCGGAGATGGTGGTGGTGAAGGTGGTGGTCAGGGTAGACTGGTCAGTGACAGTAGCAGTGAGGACATCGGTGATGGTGACATCAGGGCCGTTGACAGCGACGTAGACAGTGAGGCGGATGGTGTTGGGGATAGCCTGGCGGGCCTGGATGCGGCTGCGGCGAGCAAGAGGAGCATCACCACCACAGAACTCAGAGTCGTCACCGGGGCACTCGATGTCACACTGGTCGGTGTCGACACGGCTGGTGTTGTCAGCGTCGATCTCGTCACCGCAGTAGCAGTCCTCATCGTGAACACCGAAGTAAGCACGGCCCTCGCAGAGGCTGGCGCAGAGGTTGAGGTCCATGGAGCCGGAAGACTGGGCAAGCTCAAAGGTAGGGAAGCCAGCGGTTGAGCCGACACAGCCAAACAGAACAAAGTCGCCGATGGAGCCGGGGAAGCCAGCAACAGATGTAGCAGAAGAAGTAGGAGCAGTGGTCTCAGTACCGGTAGGCTGGATAGTCTCGCCCTCAGAGTTGGTGGTAGCACCCTCGGAGTTGGTAGCAGCAGTCTCAGTCTCGGTGCCAGTCTGGGTGCCAGTAGGGAAGACAGTCTCGCCCTCGCTGTTGGTGGTGGCACCCTCAGAGTTGGTAGCAGCAGTCTCAGTCTCGGTACCAGTAGGCTCGATGGTCTCGCCCTCGGAGTTGGTAGTAGCGCCCTCGGAGTTGGTGTTGGTAGGCTCAGCAGTGCCAGTGGTGTCGGCGCCAGTAGTACCGCTGCCGTTGCCGCCACCGTTACCGGCACCAGGGTTGCTGGAACCAGGGGGGCCGACAGCAAGATCAGAGACTTCGAGGCGGGAAGAGGTAGCACCGCAAGACTGAACAAACTCGACATTGGGGGGGCTACCAGTGGAAGGGGTGCTATCAGAAGACTTGGAGCCAGAGCCGGTGGAGAGACCCTCAGAGAAGACGCTCACACCGTCAACAGTGACATCAAGGCTGCAGTCGGTCTCAGCACGCTTCTGGGTCTCAATGAGCTCGACGAGGATCTCGAAGAGAATGATGAACAAGTTTCCAGTGGGGAAGCTGCTGAAGATGTCGTCGGGAATACCAATGGAGAAGGAAGCAATGCCAAAGGGACCAGCGAGCAGGGAACTATCGGCTGATTAGAGTTTGGGACTAGGACGCGGGCCGTTTGGGAGTAGACTTACATAGCGATGCTTCCATCAGGGCGAGTGACGAACGACGCACCGGGTCCCAGGTTAGCACTGCCGAGATCGACAGGCTGAGCAGCCTCAGCAGAGCCGGTGGGGGCGACCTCAGAGGTGGTAGTAGCGGACTCAGTAGCAGGGATACTGGAGTTGGTGAATCGCTGACCCATGACGCCCGAGGCCGCAGCCAGGAGCAAACCGGTAGAGAAACGCATGATTAGGTAACTTTTTTGCTGTTGAGCGAATGTATTAAAGAGTGAATGAAAGAATGTGTTCTTTGTTTGTAAACGAATGGACCTGGTCCTCGATGGGAAGATTGGAAGTGAGGATGAGATGAGAATCTTCTGGACAAGAACACCAGCCTCTATATATACAGATTTGCACATCACATCAACAGTACCTATTTGCGCCATATCTTAGTTATTCACCCTTGGGGAATATTGGTCTCCTGCATGCAAACATTCCTCATACACGGTTGCTAGATCCGAAAGCATGCAAGGGCGATACCATCACTCCACCCGGTGTGGACCAAAAGCAGATGGTTGATGAAAATGTCTCACCAGCACAGGCACGATCAACCAGTCTGGACGATAATATTCCATTCTTCAAGGTTTTTGGCTAGCTATTTGCAGACTACTGCTCGAGCTACTTTTTTTTTGCTTTCGTATTTACGGAGTGTGCTTTTGGAGTTGAAGATATGGAAGCGGCCCCCTATGTCTCCCTTGATAAGGCAATTTCACCGACGAATTCCAGCAACGGTTTTCTGTACCTATTCAATAATAAAATAAGCAAAATCTTGGAGTTACCACCAAGTTTTACAGGCGTACGAAGCTTTTGTTGACCAGCCACACCAAGAGTCGTTGCCAAACCACCATAGCAATAAAGTTGTTACCGCACATATCTCCCCCAAGTGATAACAGAGACAAGCCAAGATTTGACAAGAAATGCAACAATACCTTAGTTTAAAGTCAAACAATCCTTTTTCCACTTATCACATTTCCCCATTAATGCCCGTGACAACAGCCTGTACTGAAAACCTCCTCATCTGGTGGCTTCAGCAACAAAATTTCAAAAGGTATGCTCTTGATCTGCGCGGCCCAGACACGGCGTAGGGCCAGAATCAGAATTGTCCAGTAGGGAGAAGAACGAGTGTCACTTTCCTTTCATTGAGACCAGTGGCGAAATCGACTGCACCCATCGCCGGACGAAGCCAGTGGACTGTCAATGTCTGAACCAGTGAGATCTCTGTGCCTTGCATGAGGTCGGACGCGTAAGTGGTAATTTACAGTGTTTCTCCCGCAATTGCTTAGCTATGTGGCTGGAAATTCTTGTGTGTGGTTGATGTTGCACTTTGATCCCGCCGTAAGCCCTTTTGGATGATTATGTTTGAATGGTTGCGGAGATATGGTGTGGTTCAGATTACCGGAAACAAGGAACCAATGCTGGGTCATTTGATCATGTCTTGATCTAGTGTGTTGTCTCCAACGATCGCTGAGTGGATGCGATGAGAGAGCTATCGATCAGATTGATAGCAAGATACTACAGTATCTTACAACGGTTCTTCGACGGATCATCATGCTAAACAAAACAACAGGCCCAAGCTTCATCATTGACTCCGGCTGGTGACATACATCCAGATCCCAATGTGCAGATTACATGGCATTGTATGTCACTGATGCAAGGGCAAATCGTCTTGCCCGTGGTTATTGACGGGAATCTACCCTACACTATTTCAAGAAAACTGCAAGAGTGACAGCGCTTATCCTTAGCGTTTGAACTAAACGGCAGCCCAGCTGAGCGCCGTTTGCGGTTCGACGTTTGGTGGAGCGTTGGAAAGCGTTGGGACTTGTTGTTGCTAGCGCGCCTAATCACGTCAATCACTTGATGTAAGGTTTGTTATCACGGTAATATTCGGTTCCGAAAGTTTATTGCACTGCGGAATTGAACCCAATAATGTGATATGATGATTGCTCGAGTGGTGATGCTTGGCACTGCCATTATTCATCCCCTCTAGGCGGCCGCTCAGCAACCAATTCGTATAGCAAACAGAGGAATGAGCAAAGAGTATGCAGTGAATTACCCGACATCGAACCCGCAAAATCCCCCTCCCTAACCCCAGTCCCCTCCAGCCTTGTAGGGTACCTAGCGCTGTACTCCCACGGAGATCAAACAAATCCGCAGTGAATATTCCCCTGCATCGACAGCCCTGGAGACGACATTTCTTGCGACCTTGCCAAGATGGAATGCAGAATTTGTGTCTCAGGAACAAGCTTTGGCTCCCGAGTCCGAGGCTGAGAAGGATAATTGGCGAAGAACAGAGATGTGAGACACTGCAAGGGTGTTGCCTGTGCTACCCCCTTTGTCGAGATGTTGCGATGGAATGTGAAGCGGCGAAGAAAGAGGGGGGGGCGGCCGAGCGATGATCTTTGGAATGGTGTTATGAGAGGTCTATGACGATGGGAATAATTGGATTTGATTTAGGGTGAGTACTGGAAGAATGCTGAAATAGGAGAAGGAGGCTCTAACACTTACTGAGTCATTGTTAGATTGCCTGGCCTTCGCTTGTTGCCAGTGTATTGATACAGCTAATACTGTTGCTAATCGCGACGAAATGAATATTGGTCAGTTGTTTTGTCGGACATTTTTGCAGTCCAAAAAAAAAAGCTACGAATAACCGTGTTATGATAATTAACATGACGCCTTCTAGCTCACCGGGGCAATAACTCGAAGTATCTGTTGAGCTGCTATGACTACTTGATCGAGATTGCTTCGAAATGTCGTGGTTACCCTGTACTCCAACTGGTGTGACATTGTCTTGGAAGCGCGGATATCCGGCAAAAGACTCGTGTCGATGACGGAAGTAAATCGCAATTCACTCTTCAAAACGATCCTCCAAATGAAGCATTTGTGGGCAAGATTACCTCCAAAAGCGGTGGTATGTTGTGAGCGTGAATCCTCGTATTTTCCTTTACCGACCCGTCTTCCCGGATCATCGCAAACGGCCTCGTGCAATTGACTTTTGGACCGTTTTCCTTGGCAAGCCATTTCCAGTCGACACATGGTTTACACATGATTTAATGACGTCGCACGACGTTACACGGCCTTCCATTCATCGATCACGATTAATTAAGTCCGTCCCTCGCTTATAAGTGGAGGCAGCGACGCTTGCACGAGTCACGATAATGGGGTAAACAAACTGGGGGAGCCATTTGTATATCAAGAGATCGACTGCCAATTAAAGTATACATTTCCATTTTCCAAACACATAAAACCAATTATGATATCCATCAATATTTTACGCACCGCCCAAATGCTAGATGCACGCAAACATTATTTGAACCGTTCCAAATTATCGACATAGAATGACCGAGCAAACATCTAATGGTAGCTTGAGCTGCTTACAGCTGGAAAGCACCAGCGGCCATGGATGAGAAGAGCAGAGCACCAATGGCAAGGCCAAGGGTGTTGATGCTAGACTTGGGAGCGAAGCCAGCAGCGGCGTTTCCACTCTCAGTAGAAGTCTCAGAGCTAGAAGAGCTAGTACCAGTGCTGGTAGAGGTACCAGAAGCAGTACCAGTAGAGCTCTTGTCATCATCATCCTTGTCATCGTCGCCGGAGATGACGCTAGCCTGAGCGGTAGCGGGGACGTCGGCGTCCTTTGTCTTTGTAGTCTTCTTGCTTCCGCTGCAGAAGACGTCGGCGTCGGGGGCGCCGTTGGAGAAGAGGCACTTTGCGAGCTCGCCGATGGTCTGGTCGAGGGCGACGCAGTAGAGGCCGCAGCCGTTGTAGTAGCTCACGATCTTGGCGTCACCGCAGCACTTCTGCATGATCTCGGTGTGGTTGTCCTTGAAGGGCATGGCGCAGGTGTTGTCCTGGTTGGGGGTGTCATAGAGGTTTGTGCAGGCCGTGGGGACGGCGCTGGCGGTGCTGAGAGTGGTGGAAGACATGATGACGGTTTGTGTTTAAAAAGTGTATTAAAACTTTCAAGATAGCGATTGTAGTTGAAGAAGGACGAAAAAGAATTAACGAATGTTGGTGATGGAGATGATGGAGGAACAAAAAAGTTACGCGTCGGCTGAGGGATGGGCTTAGCACGGGATGGGCAGACGGGTCAGTTTTTGTCTCTGCTAGGCTCGCATTAAGGGGTTAATCCGGGGTTCTTGGCCTATCAGCAGCGCCACTCCAAATTTAGCAGCATGAGCTAAGGCTCGTATCATGGCAAGGATGTGGAGGTGAGAGGATCCAGTTGCTAGGCAACTTGGGTAAGGATCAGAGGCAGGTTTTTTGAGGATGGACACTACGTAAGCGGAGGAAATCTTTGTGAAGACCTTCCGATGGAAAGTTATAGACGGAGTTGAGCTTGAAATAGTAGTAAAGCTTGTGACTCTGGTGATGGTAGACGGCTGAGGCAGCTGAAAATCGCAAATTGGTATGATGTAAGTGGACCACTTCCCGCTCTTGGCGTACGGAGATCAGATCAGTTCGGAAATTGGCTGTCAAGGCTGCATCCTGCACAGACGTTGGAAAAGTCAACTTGGAAGCCTGATGGAAGCCTGACAGTGTCTTTGACGTAACGCCATATTGAATACAGTGACATGCTTGGTGTAACCTTACCGAAGCATCGCGAAAGTTGAACCAAGAACCGGATAACTGATGGTGACCGAGGGAGCTATTGGAAGCGTGGAGATTGCGATCGCTTACCTTTCAAACATGGTGAAACTGCTAGCCTTCTATAAGCGATGCTTATATCATGTGACAATGGTGAACAGGATTGGCAGTACAGCCTGATCGATCTTTGGCTTTGCGAGTTATACTTCGATCAAGAAATATTATTGCATGCTTCGTTAGCTGTATGGTAATAGCTATGCATGGTCACATGCTCGAACCAGTAGACTAGTCAAGGATGCCTTATAGTCTGGATAAAATTCATTCTATGGATAGGTAGCAAACTCCACGAGTGTCATCTCGTTACTATAGCTGTGAGGAGGAACTGTATGATGCGACTTCTGTCATCGCCATTTCATCTGCTAGCATCTTCTCCTTCTCATCCGCCAACCAAGCAGGGTTTGTCTCAAATCTAGGATCCAGCCAAAAACAAGCTTCATCTCCATCTTTTAGCATCTTCCGAATAGGTTTCGCTCTGACATGTCCCCCGATATAAAACAGTGCCCAACGAACAGCACCAAAAACAGAGACAAAACTATAGAGCTGCTTGTAAATAGGATAAGTAGCGATGGTGACAAGTCCAATACGCATATCAGGACGGTGCCAACAGCTGATATAGTTGTAGAGAAGGGGAGGGAGACAAGCGACAAAGGCAAGACTGAAGAAGAAGATCCAGTATTCCTTGTGCGCGCCGAGAGCGACCAGGACGGGAATGCGGACCCAATCAATAACTAGACAGGCCAGAATGTAAAGGAAGAGACCCTTTTGCATAAGAATGCCCTGAATAGTTCGCTGACCGTTCATGCGAAACAGGTGACGCATTATCTTCCAGATCAGACTATGCCTTCCCATTTCCCATGACTTGATCCTCTGCTTGCACCAGTTCAGCCCCGGGCCAAGCACAGTCGCTGGAACTTCAGTCGCGAGCGTAACCTGGGCATCAAAAGCAATACCCTTGCCAAGACGCATGATAGAAAACCCAGCATTCGCGTCTTCCGCAATAAAATCCATAGGATGATATTTCGAAAGGAGCTCAACGAATACATCGCGATCAACAAACCACCCAGCGCCGTGAGGAAAGTTGACACCGCATGTACGATTCTCAGCGAGTTTGACAAGACCAGCCATGCGGTACTCGCAGTCTTGCCAAGAGACCATACCAAGGGGTGTGTTACCATCTGCATCGGTGCCTGCTAAGGGAAAAGCAACGGCTCTTAAGTGGTCGTTCATGAGATGAATAGGATGGCGATAGTTCTCTGGAAGAGAGACATCATCGTCTGTTGTCAAGATGTACTTGTAGTCCTTAGCTGCTAGGGAACCGACGAGTTGAGCTGCGTTCTTTGAACCGATGGGGGACCAGATGTAGACGAGGTCAGGGTGAAGATTCTTGAGCCAGTATCGGAAGGAGAGATCTTGTGGATATCGAGATCTACCGTTATCGATAATGAAGATGTCTTGGGGTCTGAAATGGGGATATGCGGATTCGATCACCTTTCGTAAGGCTTCGCGATCTGAGTTGTGACAGGGAATCACAAAGGCAGTTTCCCAAATCCCCGTAGTAGTCACCGCCACACCACGCTCCAGATCATCCGGACTCTTCTCGCTGATAACTCCCTCAGTAACGTGCGACGGAGTTGTCTTGGGCGGGTTATATGGCGGAACCCTCGCAATAGACAAGATTATAAGAAACATAAGTGGTTCAAGAGTAAGAACAATTACAAGAACAGGTAGCATGTAACTCCGAGTTTGAGCAATGGCCTTTCCCATCCAACCGGTAAACCAGTTCGATATAACAAGCGCAGCAACGCAAGACATGACGAAAGCAAGTGCGGCGCCTTTCTTGAGAGTCATGGGGTAGATATACTCTTTGGGGTTGATAAGCTCCCAGAGGGCATTGGGGGAGAACTGATTGTTCAGTGAGCTCCATAATCTTGTCCATAGTGATGGCTTTTTGGTAGACTGGGGAGATGATTCAGGGCGAAGAAGGTTTTTGGCAGGTCTCTCGTCGGACAAGCTGCTTAGAGATGTCTGTGAGGGAGAGGAAGGACCATAGATGCCAACTTTGCGGGCACTTCGGTCTGAGGATATGGCTGGCGGGGGGGTAGATATTGGACTGATGGAGGGACTTGATGGGGGAGTTGCAAAAGGGTTATCCAGAGAGAGGTTAGAAGGGCTAATGGGAAGTGCTGAACGAGTTTGATCGGGGTAAAGGTCTGGGACTGAAGAATCTAGCCTCGCGTGGCAGGGGAGAGACAGATCCTCACATGAAGGATCTTCATTACTCCAAAAAGGATTATTACTTTTAGCAGCCATCTAAACAAACAGAATTATTACGTATGACTGTAAAGAAGGTAGGCAAGGAGAGGGTAAAACTAGACAGAGAAAAGAGGAAGAAAAGAATAACTAGCGGAAAGAGAGTGACGTGACCGATTATTTACCCAAGAGCTTGAAGAACTTGTAAATTATTCCTACACCAAGACTACCTAATAACTAAACGAAGTAGAAAATATCCACCTCAGCGATATTTGTAAAAATTTCCAACAGCCTCATCTTCCCAGCAAAATCGTATGACGAGAACAATAAGAGCTGCACTTGCGGATGAGCCGAGAGCATCAGAGCTGAACGTGGGGATACTCCCAAGCTCTCCGGATCGGTCAGCATTGCCAAAAGGAGCAAATCTAGACTAGATCACGATGGTCCATGGGACATTTCCCAGTAAATGTAAAACCCCGTTCGGGAAAGTGGGCAAGATAAAGTTTCAACGTCTGCGCCGTTTAAGCTTGAAGCCACATGGCGAATCCACCTCGCTTATATATAGCCTTAGCCTTCCCGGCATGGCCGGCCGTTGGGAGAGAAAATTATCCACATTCCGAAAGTACCGAGGGAAACATCTAGGAACGGCGGAATCATAGAGAGCAGATTATTAACGGCTTTCTTTAGGTTTGGCTCTTGGTGAGGATCTGATATAGCGAGCAATTATCTCATCGTTGCTCGACAACATCTGCTCTTTCGTCAGTATAATGATTCTTGCTAGTTGAAATCTTGCTCAAGTTGCCCTTAAAAGAATTACATGGTATATTAATGCCTTAATTCCGCTGGCTTACAATGACGCAGACCCCTTTGATATTCATTACATCCTATTCCTAGACAGGGCACCAACAAGTGACTAAGTGGATAGCCGTCAACATCGCGAGATGAACGTGCACGCTGCTAGTGTAAACGGAACAATACCACAACGCATCTAGAACAAAGGAGCAACAATAGCACGAGGTCTTTGACGTCTGTATCATCCGTTTCATCCATCAGCTTCCCCGTTCCGTTCGAGGCCGTTATGGAGACCATCCCACTTTCGCGCTACGACTTTGATTTGCGTTGCAGCTACGATGGGTTCTCAATCAGGCTGCGGAATCATTGACATTTTCTCCTTGTGAGAAATTTTAGTGTTGGAACTGTTGAGTAATTGTTGCTGTTCGGCGTTACTGTTCGAGGTTGCTGTTCCAAGATGGAGGTATATAAACCACTCTTCAGCCGCCTGAGTCGGGTTGAATTCAGTTTTGAAATAAAAAGGTATCACTTACCACAGGAAGATCTTGAATTGCCCATCAGATTAGTTATACAGTATACTCTGTGTCTCTCTTTGTTATCTCCAAGTCTTAGCATCATGGATTCTCTTGTATTATCCTCAGGCACTACAACCCCAATCACAAGCACTGCCCAGTCATTGAAGTCATCATCTCGACCAAGTACTCCTGCAACTGAACAAGACCTTCTGTTCAGCCGTCCTCCCTCTCCCACCCGTACAACTCCAGATGAGTACGTCCTCGTCGTTGGTGGCCTTGGCTACATCGGCAGCCACACAACTTGGGAGCTCTTAAAAGATGGAAGCAGTGTCGTTGTCATCGACAACCTCAGCAATGCTTTTGTTAATGTTCTTGATACGCTCAACGACATGACGGACCAACGCTTCAGCCTCAGTCGTCGTCGTCGTCCAGACCTTCACTTCTACGAGGCTGACTTTCGAGACGATGCCAAAATCCAGGAGATCTTGACCCTTTACTCCTCACCTTCTGGGTCCCAAATCAAACGAGTTATTCACTTTGCTGCATACAAATCTGTCTCGGAAAGTATTGAACAGCCACTCAAGTACTATGACAACAACGTCGGTGGGCTCATCAGATTCTGCAACACGTTGTCAACCTTCAACATTAAGAACCTCATCTTCTCGTCATCAGCTACTGTGTATGGTTCACTTGCAGATGCAGGTGGTCGTTAAGTCGAAGAGTCTTGCTCTCATACTACAACGGAGTGGCGCGATGCTAGTGGCCAGAATCAAACAACTCTTTCCGGCTGCACGGGTCTCACGAATCCATATGGGCGAACAAAATGGATCTGTGAAGCTATCCTGTCTGATTTAGCTGTGGCTGATCCAGAATGGACTATCACTGCTTTACGGTATTTCAACCCCATTGGCTGTGATGAATCAGGCCGCTTGGGAGAAGACCCCCGTGTTGCACCAACCAACTTGATGCCTGTCCTCCTCAAAGTCATGCTTGGCGAGATAGATCAACTGGAAGTGTTCGGTACAGACTGGGACACCCGGGACGGAACTGCTATCCGAGACTTCATCCATGTCTCTGATCTTGCCAGGGGTCATCTTGCCGCCCTTACCGGGAAGGACGGCCAAGGTTTCCAGACCTTCAATATTGGTACCGGAACTGGCCAGACGGTGTACGAGGTTGTTGAAGCTATGGAGACTGCTTCAGGGAGAGCCATTCCCGTGGTGAAAGTGGGACGCCGCCAAGGTGATGTCGGAGCCTGTGTCGCTGATCCTGGAAGAGCCATGACCCAACTGGGATGGAAGCCCCAGAAGACTTTACTTGACAGTTGCCGAGACCTGTGCAGGTTTCTGGAGGCAAATGGGACCAGGATAAGCCTGTAAAGTGGCTACTACCTTCAGGCTATTGGTTGGAATACGGTACTTTTGTCGGATGTTATGGATGGAGGGTTTATTTTGTTGTTTCTTGTTAGACTCATTGCCGTTAGCTGGGCCGAGGGAGCCGGAGTTCACTATAGAGCGGATTTCAAAAAAATAGGACTGTCGATTAAACTTTTTAAAACCTTCTAACATTTGCATCGGTGCTTATGCAAGGGGCCTGGTCTTGCAGATTTGACTTTAACGATCCCGATCTAAACTCCACTCTCAGCTGTCAACCCACGCGAGTAGACTTCTCTCCCCGGTCTCAGATCCGATCGAGAGTCTTGCCGTGGGTCTATGATCTACTCATGGTTAGACATCTGGTGTCTGGACCACTTGTCAGTCCGTCAGCGTTCAAGACCTCCAGAGAGTTTGCTCTTCCGTAAAAGCCTTTGCAACGCTATTTCCAGGATCTCTTCGGCAATCTCCAGCTGCTACTCACAATGTGGAGCTGAGAGTTCCCTGGAGAACCGAATTCTTGGGCCCAGGGACCATGAATGCCAAGTTAGACCATAACGCGCATCCCGTTTTGCCAGACCCAACGGCATTTACAGGAAGACGTGGCCACGAGACAGTTGGTACGGACGTAAGCTATCTAGTGAGTCGGATATCTAGGGAAGCGGCTTCGCTTGGCATCGGCCTGTCCGGCTCGAGTGACGCTATATCGTTGACTCGAAACCACTGAGTAGTTTCCTGCAAGCTTTTCAAGGAACATAATTTACCACTACTAAAACTTGTAAAGTAATTAATGTTCTTCTTGTATTTAATTGGAAAGTCTATATTATTGCACACTTTGTTAATAGTCGTTTTTGCTAGTTAACTAAAGGTCTAAATAGTGAACTTACTATTATCTGGCCGCTGTTACAACTTACGACACGTCGCTCTCACGCTGGCGATAATGACTGGCTATCCTTAATTCCTGGCATAACTCTAAGTCCTCGAAGTCCCTATTAGTTCACAAAGACGGTTTCGGCATTGATGACCCTTCCTTGACTTTCATCTGAAATCGACACCCCTAAGGGAGTGAAAGAAAGAGTAGGAATGATATAAATCATCATGGCAGCCATTGCCAAGTTCTCTATTATGTGGGACTGCGATCTCCACGGAGCGGCGAGCTGATTGAGATTGATATTGGTAAAATATAATCAACCCTCCACTCCACAGAATCTACCCACTCTATTAAAATAAGGATGATTTCTATCACCCCTTTTCTGGCAATTAGTGTCGATATTTTATTTTAGCATGGCAATATCTCTCTTATGCACGGTGGGTTATAATAACCGTAAATAGATAGAAAAAGATAAAGGACAGAATATCACATTGGCGGAGGTTGGACTTGCTAGTGCTTATCTCAATGCGAAGACGGATTCCGCGGACTTGTGGAGGCGGACGAATTCTGAGCTAGACTTAAAGTAGTAGTTGAACTACGACGCGACCAATCAGCACACCAAGTCTCATTTTCATCGTCTCCACTGTCCATTCACGCACATAGGTCATCTATAAATTATACGCCTCCAGCTTGGCATAACCTTCACGTTCAGTTGCGTGGGAACGATATGATGACGGTTCAAACTGAGAAGCAAAGAGTTAAACGAACCAGGGCTCGAACTTGCCGAGTCCGGACGGGGTGCTTAACCTGGTAAGTTGTGACCACTCTTCAGACAGACCGAGTAATGCTGATGCCGCTCTGCAGCAAGTCAGTGCAAATAAAGTACATCTTAATCGCCGAGTCTATTGCTAATAAACGGCTCAGAATTCGGCACCTAAAGTGCGATGAGAGCAAACCCGAATGCAAGAGATGTATCAAAGACCAGAGAAAATGCGACGGTTACTCAAAGCATGTACCGATTCGTTCGAATCACAACAGACCTTGGTCTGTGGCTGTCCTCCCACACAAGCCAGAATCTTCATCTCCTTGCTTCGGCGACATGATGCTTGTGGATCGAACCGACAACGCTCTCCATCACCACGCAAGAGTATACGCTGCGCATGACCTGGTAGCCTTCGACACGGGAAGAGGCTTCTGGCAACAGCTCGCATTCCCACTCTCTCACATCGTAAAACCTGTGAGGCATGCTATTATTGCCCTTGGTGGAGCTCATCGCTGTTTCTGGGCCTCTAATCCAGCTCAAGGCGCACTTGTTCACGCCGACGTCAGAAATGAAGCGATACAAAAGTACAACGAAGCCATTCAATGCATACAGCTTGTAATGACAGGGGGATTTGAAGAGAGTACGACACTGACTTGTTGCGTCATATTTATTTGCATAGAGAACTTGCTTGGTCGATTTTCTCATGCTGTCTGCCATCTTCACGCGGCTATTCGGTTGCTGAACTCCCACCGGCAGAAGCTACAACATCCGCCCTCATCCAAGATTCCTGGTATATATGGCTTGAAAAGAGGTCGCAGTACGTATGAAGACGACATGCAAGATATAATTTCCGAAATGATCTACTGGCTCAGCCAAAATGTAGCCCTGTACACGGGCGATTTATACGTTCCTGAGCTGGACTGGCATCCTTGTATACCGAGCATTCTGGGAGACGAGACACTCCCATTTAGTAGTCTTCAGGAAGCACGGGAGAGTCTCTCGTATCTGGATTTTGTTTACGAAGCTAATTTCAACGTTGACACGACCTCTGCCGACATCCAGAGGCAGAAGAGTTGTCCACTTCCCCTAAAGGCTCTCTCTCGCCACTACACAAACGCCGCCAATCTTACACAAGCTGCATATAATATATGGAGCTCCAGATTGGATTTATTCAAACGCTCTATGAGTGGCGTGCAGCTAGTACCTCATGAACAGCAGTCTCTAGCCTGGTGTGAATTACAGCAAGCCCTCTGGAGAGCATTTCTGAACTGCTCTGATGGAGGCTATACGAAAGAGAATAGTCGTCACATTCTTGAAAGAGTCGAAGATATTCTTCAGATCGAGTCAGCCCAGACAAGACCAGTGTTTAAGTTTGATGGAGATTTACTCAGCTCTGTTGGGTTCGTTTGCACAGCTTGCAGGGATGGCGATGTGAGAAACCGGGCGATAAGTCTGCTTCGTTCTATACGTCGTAGAGAGGGCGTGTTTGATAGCCAAGAGATGGCCGGCCTGTTCAGCAGGATGGCTAGCGTGCTGGACGGCAAAGTAGCCACTTGGGAAGCTCTGCCTTGGGGAGCCACTCGGTTATCGCTCGAGCTATCCCGCTTGTCGGACACATCTTGAGACTCAGTAGCTGTTAGTAAAAGACACCCTGTTGTGAGGCCTGGGTGGAATATAATGCCCAATCATTGCGGTTGGAACTTGGACCATGCAGTCCCCGCACCCATCGTATTCTGTATACTGCAAAGGGTCTAGCTCGATGGTAGCTCAGAAGCCCCAAACTGCGTAAATTCTACTCGTTCAAGTATAGATCTCTGAAGTAATGTATTAAACAATGCGTATGACGGGACAGTACTACCGGATCACTTACTCAATACACGTATGCATTGTGGCTTTGTGGGACTTCAAAGCCTCTACCGGATCCGTGAAAGTACCAGAGGAGTTGGAGGAACCAACTATAAGAACGAGCTGCGCCCTTCGATATATTTCACCATCCTTAAGCTCCAGCCCTGGGCCACTTACTACTTGCCATTCTTTCAGCAAATCACACCCCCTCTCTTATCTTTAATCCTTTCTCTCCTCAAAAAGGCGCCATGCTTTCCCCTCTGATATACTTGCTGGTAGGCTTTATGCCACTAGCCACCCAAGCCTCACTAGTTGCCAATCTAGACATTTCGGCAAAGGTTGCAGCCCAGTATGGGTGCAAGGGAGCGTGCTACAAAAACTTCCAAGCTGGTTTGGCTGCCGATCGCGAGTTTTATGGTGCCATCTACGACGACGACTTTTATGCCACAGCTTCCAACTTCTCTTCTTCCAAGCCAGGCGACGTTCTCAAGTTCAAGCCTATCAACGCCAGTCTCTTGACCGACATCCCTGAAGGCACAGCAGCATACAAACTCCAGTACGTGTCCAAGGATTTATACGGAAGGAAGGTTCCGGCCACGGGTTTTATTGCCTTTCCTTATGCTACTCGGAGGAACGATCATAAGTTTCCTCTTATTGCTTACGCACACGGAACTTCTGGTGTGTTCCGCGGTTGCGCCCCCTCAGCGATGCCAAACCTGTATGATTATAACAGCTGGTCACTCCTGATCAGACGCGGGTACGCTGTTGTTGCGACGGACTATGCAGGCTTGGGAAATAACTACACAAGTCACCAGTATCTAGCCTCCCCAGCACAAGCAAACGATGTGTACTATTCTATTGTCGCGGCCCGCAAACTGTTCGGAGCGTCTCTTACAAGTGAATGGATGAGCGTCGGCCATTCTCAAGGTGGCGGTGCTGCCTGGGCACTGGCCGAGAGTCCACTGCTGCGTCAAAACTGTCCTGTCGGCAAATATCTTGGCACAGTGGCACAGGCACCTGGTGTTCGTCTTAAAGAGATGGCTATCGCTGCCCTTGAGTCAGATTCGTCATCGGACGTCACTTCCTCCCGCGGCGTTCTGGGTGAGGTGGGATGGGTCATTATAGGTCTTCGATCCATCCTCCCCAAGGACAGACAGAGTTGGTTGAAGCCTGCATTCCGAAAGCGACTCGAACTTGCAACTCTAGCACAAGCCTGTTACGCGTCGGCTCAGGCCCTAGTTTCGGATCTTGGCGTGGAAGATATTGTGGACTTTACCGACACGGGCTTTCTCAAGGCTATCGATGCCATGCAGAACTTCACCGCCAGGGGCGAGGGGAAGAGTCAGCAACCTATTCTGGTTGTACAAGGACTAAAGGATGTTTCAGTCTTGCCGGAAGTGGTCGAAGAATCGTATCGAGTTGGCTGTCGCTCGCGTAATGAGCTGCACCTTGAACTCTACCCTGGCATGGACCATGATCCTGTAATCGCTGCTGCATCGCCCTACTTTCTCCAGTGGATCGATGATCGTTTTGCTGGAGTCACGACAAGTGGTAAATGCACCAACCATACGACCCAACCATTTGATGCTGTCAACATGTACGCTCCGGATGATACTGACTAGGCCAATTGCCTGGGTCGGGCTTAGTTGAGCAGGGAAAGTCTCATTCTGTAGGCTCATCTGCCTCTAGGGTTGGAGCACTGAAGAGCAGGCTTTGACCAAGTTTTTTTTTTTTAGTTTGGGCGCCTCTTGTACTCCAGTGCTGAAAACTGGATGGGCCATGCCTTGCATTTCCTCGTTAGCTTTTAATTCATGCTTATATCAGAGTCTACTATTCTTATTCATACCAAAGTTCGCGAATTATTGGAAGGAACTATGTATTCTTGATTTCGGTCAATACCCAATTAACAGCCCTTGCTTTGAATTATCTTCTCCTGCATGTGTTGGCGGTTGTTCGTGGTCACCTGGATGACTCTCCTAATAATAACGATATCGAGATTTGAACAAAGGGACAACATCGGAAAGGAAGCTGATGATAAGTAATGCCCCAATCCATCGGCATCGGCGAAGCTTCCCAAACAAGTCTATCTGGCCTTGTTGCTAGCACTACGAATGTAAGGTTCCAACGGAAACACCTGAGCTTCTGGCGTCACACCCTCATAAAGTTCTGCCCACCTCTCACGTAGAGGCTCCGGGGTTTCCCAAGCATTCTCAGGATCTCTCAACCAAAGTCGCAACAAATGGCGCCTATAAAGTCAACATAAACCCATTACTCAGACTTTCGTACTTACTGCTGAGCTGGCGAATCGGTGAATGCGTCTCGAGCATGAAACACAGCGAGGTTGTTGATGAATTGCATATCGCCTTTTGCAAAGTTGGTCGAAACACTTAGTTTATCTCCCAAGAAGTGAAGAGCATCGAGAGCTTCGGCTTGAGCTTCGGTGATGGGCGGAATATCGTGACTCCGTGGCAGTGCACCGAATCCGACAAAGTATCGACGAGCGTACTGCAACGCAACTCTCTCAGGCAGTGTATCGGTGGCCATTTGATGATAGAGAAGTGGTCGAGTCGTGAACTTCTTATTCGGGTTTGCGAAGCTGAAAGTGTCAGTCAACCGACCATTAAACATCAGAGTCTTCTTACTTCTCAACATCCCAATTCTGCGACAGCGTATGAATCAAATCAGGCCTCGTCCTTGCCAACTCATTATAAACCCTCCACGTACTCGCAATCCTACTCGCACCGCCCTCTAGCGCCGTCTGTAGACAAAACAGCGACACGATATCACCAGAATCAGTATGAAAAACCTGTCTGTCAGTAGTATACGCCGGACTTCCGATCGCGCTCTTGTCTTGACCGGCGCTGAGATCTTTTACATGCGTGAGGACAACGTCGGCGGGTTTGCCGTTGAACTTGCTGTCTTGACGACCTCGCTGCGATGCGATATGTGACGAGATGCCGACGTAGATTATGGCGTTTTCTTCGCGGGTGTAGTTGTCTACGTTAACGCCGCGGATGACGAAGAAACCATGGCCTTTGTGCAGCTCATCGGATAGCTTTCGCAATTCTGAGTGTAGATTTGGTAGAGGGAATGTCTCTGTCGTGAGATGCCCCAGTGAGAGGCCAAGACCTGGTCGTGTTAGATGAGGGGTATATAGCTATCAATGTCAGACACCTTTGAAATGCTGTAAAGCCTGACCAATCTCGCCGAGCTGGTCCTCGGATAGCTTATAAGTCCAGCCATAAGTTTGGCCAACTGAGTCGCCTTCCCATACAAGATCGCCATTTAGTTGTTTCGGGAAGCCATCTGGGACCGAAGTCGGAAGGTTCCCCTCTTTGAGTCGCTTGGCTGTTCTGGCTTGGTAGTTTTCGTAGTATGGAGCGTAAGCAATATCTGGTTGACCGGGCGGGGGTGCCGCGGTAACAGTTGTTGTAAAAGACATGATGTTGATAGTCAATGGGAAGTGATGTAGGAAAAAAGGAGTGAAGCACTCGCTATGATCGCCGGTAATAAGCAAATGGGTTGGAGGTCATTATTAATACGAGGTATAGCAAGTGGTGGTGGGATCTGCATGATGAGGTGATGCGTAACACTGATTGCACCATAGCACATAATACTCTCCAAAATTCTGCGAAAATGGAGTAAAGTTCCGTATGTAACCACGTACAATAAGAGACCTTAGGACACGACCGTCAAGGAGTCAATTAGAGCATAAATCTGCAGGAACTCACTGCCTCCAATCACAGAAGTGCATTCACTCTCGGAACTCCTCCAACTCAGTCTTACCATGATATAACGTCCAAGCCCATAGCGAATCCACAACCAGAATTGTCCCAAAACTGAACACGAGACTACCCCCAAACACAAACTTATAATACCACCATGCATTACTGTCATTCAAGTCATCCACTTGACATGCGATCGCCCACGGCAGTACATAAAGCAGATTGCTTGCAAGACTCTGATACAAATACCATCTCGGTCGCGTTGCCAGAAGAATCGTTGCAAGCTGAGTTGACATCGCGTAAAAGATATAACACCAGTCCAGACTTCGCCACATGTAAGCTGTGACCTCTGCGACTTCCTCTGAGCCACTGATGTATGATGCAAAGGGCTTTGCTCCGAAGAGCGTGAGGAAGATGGCTATCGGGACTTCGAAAACGAGGGCGATAACTAATGATCTGAAAGCTGGGCGTACGATGCCACGAAGGTCCTTCAATGATGCTTGAGGCTTTTGTGTGCTGATGTCGACGCGCCTTCTCCAGTCGCCCCAGTTGTGACCGATGAATTGCAACGCTGTTGCCTCCAAAGCCTGAACGGGAACCATGATCAAACCCCATCGGATAGTGTTGAAGACACCCCAAGCTGTAGCGTACACTGCTCCTAGAGCAACGATGGTACTGACCAGCCAGAGATACAAAGCATTTCTGACAGCTGACTCGGTGAAGAAGACCAGCCCTGGCCGAAGAAGGACTTTGAGAGCGTCAAAGCTTGGACGCAGCCTCTCTTGAGGGTCATGGGATGTGTGCCTCTTGAACGACCAGGTATTCGACCAGAGAAAGTAAATAAGTCCTGCAAATGCCGCGACAAGATTACAGACCAGTTGTATAGTGCCTTGCATGTTGACGGTGGGAGTAAAGGAACCGACATGGAATTTCGAAATGAGAAGAAAGTCAAGGATGATGTTAACAGCAAACTTGACGGTGCTGATCGCCAGTGGAATGTCAGGTTTATCCAAAGCCCTTGTCGCTGTTGCCACTGCAGTTTCGAGCGCTCCGCTGAATACGGTGAATGAAGCGATACGAACATAAGTCAAACTCGCATCGCGGACTTCCTCAGGGACGAAGCTATTCGCAAACGACGACGCAGCAGCAAGGAAGACAATACTCAATATCAACCCAATGACAGATTGGAACGTGATTAGGGTATGCGTCAATTGAAGACGCTTCCCCAGCGACCGCGAGGCCTTATCTCCAATAATGACCCACGCAGCTCTCGGCAATCCTTCATTGACGGCTTCAGAAGCAGTGTTCATGTATGTATACGCGTCGGTGAGCACCACCATTGATGAGTCAATGTTTGCGACCCACAGTTTGGATAAAGTGCCGTATAGAGCGGGCAGGATGAATGACGCGAGGTTGAAGAGGAGAGAGCCGGTGTAGTGCGTGCGGTGGAGGGCTGAGGATGAGAATGCGGACGGGAGACGGCGGATACGACGGGTAATGCTGTTGAGGATCTTCATCTTGTTGTAGGATCTTAGGCCATTTTGGAAGATAAACGGTGTTATTTGTTGGTTGAGAAGAGCAGAAGGATGATTGAGAGGGGAAATCGTGATGTAATCGAAAATGAGGGACAAAATACGATACAGCCAGGTGCGTGAACCCCTCTTCAGCAGGTCGGCCTCCTGCATGGAAAGCGCAATTTTTACTGGACACCAGGAAAAGGAAGTCATTTGTAGCGGTTTCTAACGATAAGAGATCCGAATAATGAAGGACATGACTAGTCATATGACTGTTGATACGCTCAAGCTCGCAAGCGACATAATCAGGAATTTGAGACTCGGGTATTTGCTTACTAGATAGGAATGTCTTCACTTCTTGTACCTCAAAGTCCTCATACCACCATTCTCTCATGTCCTGGCTCAATTCAGAATCCCCTTCCAGTGCTCGACAATCTATGTCTACTAAAATTATCGAGACTGCTCATCGGCCCTAATCACCTTGGAAAATGAACTCGGGATTCTCGAGCGAGATATCTTCCTCAACTTGCTGATAGATACGCTCATGTCTTATCTCCTCAGTTTCTCCCTGGCCATCTAATAACGCATCCCCACTGGCCGATGCTACGGGTGGCTCTTGGCTTGAGAACGCCGCAGGGGGCGGAATCTGTGAAGATGATACCAAACGAGGATATGATGTTTCTGGATTGTTGATGAAGCATTGTTCGATCGACGTGGCTGTGACAACACTGGTTTCTATGACCGTGACGTTCGTGATAGGCACAATCTCTCTGACATGCTCGACTGTGACGTTCACAGTGATTATGGCGGGTTTCAGGTCAGGGATGGTCGTGGTACTTCGGCAATGTCCTGCGATAATACGTGTCAGTTATTGGATTTAACATAGGTAAGAGTGTACTGCATGTACCTTGAGTTTGGTTGTTGACAGTCACGACCTTGACTGATTTGATGACAATCGTTTGTGTTGGGAGAACCTTGTGTAATCGTCAGCTCATTGGATCCTACAGAGGAGGATGGTTTATATTCCCAGACGACATACACGCTCAGTCGTAGTGGTAACGTTTTGTGTAACGTAACTGGTGCTTATAGGGGAACGAATAATCTTGACCTCTTCCATTATTCCGCACTGCTTGATGTGGCCACCACATTCAACCATCGTCTTCTCATCCACGCTTCGAGATGTCAATTGTTCGATGTTCGTCACTTGCAACCCCACTGCCATGCCGTGACTTAGCCTCTTGAACTGTTCAAAAACTCACAGATAGGAAAAGTATGGGTATATCATGGAGTCAGTATATGATGGAGTCAAGGACAGCTTACAAATTTCTGCAGTGACAAAGCCTATGAGTAGGATGGCGGCGACGACTCGGGACATTGGGTTTAGCAACATGATGAACGGCAGTAAAAGCTAACAGCAAATCCTATTGACGGAGAGTTAGATTGAGAAAGATCCTTTTGAGAAGGACGAGAGGTAGTGGAATCAATTCGCCAATTAGCACAGAGGCATCGTGTCAATTTATCGTCAATCGAGCAAAAGGGAGACGAAAAGCAAAGGAATGGGGAGGTAATGCTATTCCCATTACTCTCACAAGACGAACAAAAGTTCTGACACAAATTCCTTGCTGAGCATGTGAAGGCATGATCAGAATGATTGTTAGTTTAGCAATTGGGATCAGCTGAAAAGACTTGATGCCCTTGCATACAAGGCTGGAAGTCTGAGCGCCGCCTTGAGTGTGATCCAGACATGACACCACTGATACTTGACACTCGTTCAAGACAAGCGTTGATGAAAAGACAAATTCTCGGTTCTACTTGCGGTACTAACACTCATGTGGCACTAGTAAGCGACTTGCGATGCAAAGATCCGGCAGGCGGCAGAAATGTGATAAAGGAAGTGGCTTACATACGATGGACGGGAAGCAAACGGCATCATCAAATCTATAGCGCTTATGTGTGATACTTGATTGAATTTGTCTCAGAGTTCTTTCATAAACAGTTAGGATGTTCCCAAAACGGTTGGAAAACATCTGTTGTGGCTGGCGGATATGGCACATGGCTGGCTGGAGCGCAGTGTGGTCTAGACTTTGACTTTTAAGCCGTAATATGCAGGAAGAATTAGTTCCAGTGAGATCTCACAAACTCCGAAACAGAATATCACTGGAAAAAGACAAGATTGGCAGTTTTGCTGTCAAGACAGAGCTGAATGCCCTGCATGGAATGAGACCTCGTGGGGTCGCATGGCATTCATGGTGGTTCCACAAATGTGATGACGCTGGAAGTGTTTCCGTTCTCTTGTGCTTATGAAGTTGCTCTCTGATCACCGCCGTACTCTTTAAGAATTAAGCACAGCAATAGCCTAACGAGTCGATAAGGTATGTGATCCGGAGGTCGTATACTGACCAGTGTGATCTTAGACCGTCGATTGTCTCTAAACCCTTACAGAGATTACGATCAATGGCTCGACCTCGGGCTGGCTGACGTGAAACCTTGATTAGTCGAGAAACGAAGCGCGCAATTCAATTAACGCATAAATTGGCCCAAAATATTAATCGGTCCCGTTAGCTGAATATTGTTCAGATGGTAAAGGATCCTATACCTAGAGCGCCTATTATCTACAGATGGAGTGTTGGCTAAGTTGAACCGGCAAGTACTTTTGACAATAGCTGTCTATGGGCTAAATAACTATATTTTATTTATTCAAAGTCTTGTCCCTCCTTTAATTTAATATTAATTAAAACCGAGAACTTCTAAAATGCTGCTATAAAGGTGATGGTAAAACGGATGTGTTTCTTTGCCAACGACACGTGGCAACCAAAGTGCATCGTGAAGCAGGTTCAGTGATGTAGTGTGTTTACCTCTTCTAGTGTGATACCCCTCTTTTAGTAACTCAAAAGGATAATGTAAGCTTCTTGAAAGCTTGCGCACATGGGGAATTTCAGCTTAGTCCCCTGACGCCACCCTAACCATCAATGCCAAGGTCATGTCTGCGTTATGTGAGTACAAGCTCATCATAAACCGCCTTGCAGTGTATGGAATTTTCCTGTTAACAAGCTTTGGTTGATAGAGTCCCGGCTCAGCCAGCCTCGTACTTGCAAGCCACTTCCAAATGCAGAAGGTTTATTCAATAGTACATCAGAATGTTAACTTGCACCGGGGAAAAGACGACGAGCTACGCCTTCGGACAAACCATAAAACATTTGTCTAGAAAAGAAACACCCCTTTCAAGACTTGGCTCTTGCATGCTAAACTTGCATGTCGTCTTGGGGAGGTGATGCGTTCTTAAAGTTTGGACATTCTTAGGCCGTTGGAGCTGAACCATATGCAGTATATCGGTCTCTTGTTGGCACTTTTCGGGTCAATAAACATTAGAGACTGATACCGATGTTACTAGTCATATATAATGCATGGATTAGGAAATAGGCTCAAGGCGAGGGGCAAGAGATTCATTAAGTGATCATGTGAAGACCATATATGGTTAACAACTTGTTACCGTCGACGATCATATAGTCCTGCCAGTCTATCCCTCAGTTATAAGTACAAGTCTGTTCAAGATAGAATACGGTGAAGATCAAGGCCTTTTTACTGGCAATAGGTAGCCTATTGACTGATATAATTGCAAAAACTCACGCCTACACAAGGGTTCTATCTCCAAGTCGATTGCATGCCTCGGCTGGGCCTGGCACCCTAGCTCCGTGCTGCCCCTTATTATCAAAGCAAGATAGGTGATACTTTAAGTATACCACTAGTAGCGGGTAGAGGTCGTCTGCCGGTTAGTGGCTGTAGCAAGGCTGGCTGGCATTTCCAAAACGGTCAGAACTGAACCCTCGATACGCTACCCGGGTTCCGCCAGTTCATTCCGCAGTTAGCTTCAGTAGACTTTTCGAGGTGGGTTAGGTTGACAAGGCACAGCAGAGAACCAATGCCAGCGGTTTCCATGAAAAAGATCCAAATTTGGAAATAGAACATTTCTCAGAGCCAACTACAGCTAGCCACACTTAACTTGCCCATAGAGGCATGTGGCAAAAACGAGCCTCTCAAATTAGAGTGTCATCATGTATCCCTCAACCTTTTGCTGGGGCCTAAACCTTCTTTCAAATTCATCAAACCTTATGCATACTGTAGTCAAATGTGAGTAGATTCACCGGGCAGGCGTTCGTATTCCCAAGCCTTAATATATCCTGGAATTCCAATGAGCTGTAAAGCTAACCCTGTGCTTGAAGCCTCCTGCAAGGTCAATTTGACTTACTCTGTATTGTGCTCACACGATGCTGGATGTAGCCCCAGATGGCTGGCTGAATATTGACAAAGAACCCAATGCTGCAACCAAAGACCTGCGTAATTGACGAAGGCTAACTTGTGCATATTATCTTGTTATCACACGCTAATGCAAATGATATTACAATCCAAGTAGTCAGTCAGGAGAACCATGGCTTGCTGATGTGAGTCTGCTTCAAAATGGTATGGTGGTACGGCGGTGATGCAGGCAAACAAAGAAAACTGTGGCAAGCTGACCATTGAGGCGTGCGTCTGCATGTACTGGGATGCGATGAAAAGGAATGCTCGTGTTGTAACTATATTGACCATGGAGTTCAGAAAGCTATTTTCTTATGGATGTAAGACCCTTGGACATTGAGGCCTTTCAGGTCATCCATTATTGTTAGGGTGAACACTATGGCTAAGTCCACGCCCTTTGAAGATCCAGATGCGTCATTCGTCCACCTGCTGTTGTCAATTACACTTATCCTAGTATGCATGCTATGCATGAGCTGTCTGATTCTAGTTATGATGACGATCAGACTTGTCCTGCACCTCAGGCGCTCCCTGCAGTTTGGAGTACACCGCGAACCTAAGTGGGACAGCGAAAAACTTATAAAAGCCCTGACTGATCCTCTTCATCAACTCATAGAATCAGCTCACAATCATCTCACTTCTTTTACACACAACCAACATACTCTTTTAACAACTGCATTCAGCTCAAACACGAGTTCAACCGATATGTCTTCTCAACTCCAGGTACTGCAGTGTCCTGTTTCTTTCACCATTTGCCTTTCTAACATGCCATGACAGGACGTTGCCACTGTTGCGGCACCCGTTGCCCAGAAGGATATCATCTTTCATGTCACAGCCGACTATTCTATTGCCTACTGGTCCAGTCGAGCTCAGGATGAAACTGTCGGCAGACAGTATGACTCCGAAGACCTAACTGTCAACGGAGACAACATCAAGGTCAACAAAGACCTCCCAATCATCGCTGCTGTTGCCTATAAGAACGGAGACGGCCATGATGAGGTAATTCTCTCACAAATGTTTACGACCAAAGCTCACATACATTACGTTTAGGTTCGTGTCTTCTACGTTGACGCCACAAAGTTCTGTCTTCGTGAAGTTCGCCGTATCGGTGATGAGAATTCCAACTGGTCTCATGGGCGTGTTCTGAACAGCAAAGCCTATGAGCTGAACGCAAAAAGTGGCCTTACCGCGAATGTCGTCAACACCGGCAATGGCAAGACCCAGCTCAAGGTCTACTATCAGAGGAACTCCAACAGGCTGAGCCTTTCGTACAGCGTCCTCGCCGTCGACAACAAGTGGTCTCTTCAGGAAGAATGGTCTAACCGAACTGATGTCACCCAGGCTCATTGAAGGGGAGCAAGGAATTTCTTTTGGAGGTCTCATTCATCTGCTTTCAAGAAAGGCTGGAGGGTTTTGAGTCCGCGCAGAGGTTTTTCCCTACCAGATGATGAATAGTACTTCAGTAGTTGATAGCATTTTCGCTTTCTGTTTGGTCGACAATTGATTGTTTTTAACATTTACTTTCTGCCATTCGACACAGCGCCTCTATGCTTGTCAGCTTCGACTGCTGTCTCCAAAGATGAGACTCCAAATTCTTGCTCACAACTCCATTGTATCGTGCACAAGCCTGGTGACTCGTGAGGTTTCAGTAGCTAGTAGCTGAGTAAACCATGGTTCCCCAGGACAGACTTCCCGCGGGAAGCTCGTCGCGATAAATGTGGGAGATGGCTCCCCAAGATTTACCCCACTCTCTTATCTTATCTCGGTCCTCCATGTTACTCGGCCGAGATTGCATTTTTCGGTGTTCAGGGTGCCTAGTACTCCTTTTTCACCTGCATGCGAGGACTTAGTTATCTCAACATTTGAATGAATATCATAACGAATGTCTCAAAACTAGGTCCACTTGCCGGAAATCAATCCATTATATATATCCCATTGCCATGCTTCAATACCAGCGTCTATTCTAGACCGAGCCGCTTAAAAGCTTTCGCATAGCTCGAAACGTCAGGGTCACTGTCAAAACCCTACAGAAATTACAGGAGAAGAGTATTCCTTTCCAATAGCCTCCAGAGCCGGAGGAAAACCAACGCCATCGCAAGTGACATACAACGATGCATAACGCGTAGTCGCCGACAGGGTAGCTGCGTTCCCAGCAGGGATGAAGATGGTCTGACCCGTCTGGACTTCCTGTGCATACTCTCCAACGTCAACCCTAAACGCTCCCTCAACGACGGTGATGGCTTGGTGACTACTATAGCTGAGTCTGGACAGTTTCGATGGAATCCGGTTAGTTCCTTCAATGCGAGATACCACGAAGCGGTTGTGTGTCTGCTTCAAGCCGACCAGTGGCTTGAAGAGGAGTCCCGCGGCACCGTACTTGGGCCCAGAGTCTGCCTTAAGAAAGTACGGGCCGTACCTGACGCTGAGTCACGGCTGGGGTCAGAATGCAAATATCGTTCGTAGGACTGCTGGAGGAAATTTGGAGATCCCCTTAAAGAACTTGCCACGGACGTCCAAAGACGCGATAACGGCCACGAGGAGACTAGGCTTTACGTACCTCTGGATTGACTCGCTCTGCATCATCCAGGGCGATAAAATTGACTGGGAACGTGAAAGTGTCAACATGGCAAGCATCTATTCAAAAGGCATCCTGAACCTTGCAGCGACCTATTCCTCAGACAGCCATGGAGGTCTGTTGTTAGAACGGAACCAGCACCACGTCACCTCGTGTTCCTGGAAGCAGCAGATTGACCCAGTATCCTCGCGCAACCTCTGGGGAGACTGGATGCAATCTAGACAAGTTTGCTGGACCTTTGATCCCCAGTCCGAATTTGACGAGCTAGGTCTCAGAAGGCCCTTGCCACTCACCAGCAGAGGTTGGGTGTTACAGGAGAATGTGCTCTCACCGAGGACAGTGTACTTTCTTCCAGGGGAGATCATCTGGGAATGCCGAGAACTGTCAGCTAAAGAATCAATCTACTGTCGTCCAGTCGGGCAACCTCAACAGTTTAGGGGAAAATTTGCCTCGTCGCCCGAGACAGTCCCAGTGACGCGCAACGGCCCTAAGAACTCTTTGAGAACTGACTCAGGCGACTCAGGTGGCCAGGAAACTACCTCAAAGTTAACGAGTGGTGCAACGTCTAACCAAAAGCCCGTAGGCCAACTCTATAGCCAATGGTACGACATGGTCACGCAGTATAGCCAAAAGAAAACTTAACCAGATCGGAGGATCGGCTGCCGGCTATTTGGGCGCTGGCACAGAAATTTCAAGAGATGACAGGCGACGAATACCTTTCCGGACTCTGGAAAGATGATATCCTTACTGGCCTCCTTTTCAAGAGATTCCAGCCGCGACCTGGATGTCACACGAAGAAAACCCGCGGTGGTCGTCGTGGTCTTGGGCGTCTACAGAATGCCGAGTGGAGTTTGAACGTGCCACTCCGCCCCCGTCCAGCTCTTCTGTGGAGATGGACCGGCTTCCAGACGCATCCTTACAAAGGTTTGTCATTGATCCAACTGAGCCCCGGTATCTACCCATGGGCCGGACACGTCGAGCGGAGCTAGAAATCCAGACCCTGGCAAGGGAGGTGGTCGGTACGCGCTATGATTGGAATCCATCGCCCGGAAAGAAGGTTGCTAAAGCGATGGGGATCGCCGCTCCTTTGGGCGGCCACGGTCTTCATTCGGAGGTATGGAGGATATATGAAGAATTAAGTAGGGAGTATGAACGCTAAGTAGCTTCGCGGTCGATCTTTTCGAGCCTGAGGTTCAAGGAAGCATGGATCAGACAGAGAACATCTACGCAAAGCAGCTACCTGGCGTCTTTAAGCATGGGTTCTGATTGTCACTTTGGGTGGGCCAGAGCGAAGTTCATCGAAGAGAAACGTTGGGAGAAAAGAATCAACACCGGTCGAAGCCATGGGCAGGACAAGATTCTCAGTTGCGACTCTTTCGACCTCGACTTTGATACTATCGAATTGGCAAACAGTTATGAGGGAACGCCTGTGCTTTGTTTGCATATCAAGGGAAGATATGGGTTATTGGCAGAGCTTGATGGTAGCTTATAGATGTACCGCAGGGTTGGGGTTTACAGGTACGAGACAGGAAAGTATGAAATAAATGCCTGGGAACCCATGACAGTCACGCTTATATAAACTTAGTTAATATCAAAGGTCGGGTATCGTTAAATGGGATACATGGGTTATCGTGCTTCTTTCTCTAGATTATACGATTAATTCATGAAATTAGAAAAGAAATATAATGTTTTATTAGAAATTTCAGGTTTGGTGACTTAATGCAACAGTTTTGTTCTGTTCAATCGACAGCGACCCGATATCTGAAAAAGTTTTAGATATTCTAGCCCACCAAAGTCCAACCATTAGAGTTCGATTGGTCTGTGATAGGTTAGGAAAATTTAAGATAAGGCAAATATATTCATCAGTTTATTATATAGCAGCAAAAGAATTCAAAAACTTGCCAACGACCTCCTCAGTAGCTTTCCCAAATTTCAGGAGGGAGGCGCCCTCGACGTTCGAAGTCATCAGATACATCAACTAAATTAATAATAAACATTTGCACAACACTATTAGCTATGATATCTTATAAATTAACTTACTCTATATAATATTACACTCTTTTACTGCACTTCTTTAAGAACCTAGATAGGTTCCGATGAACAGCTGAGCCGAAGTTGAGCCAGTGAGCGAAAAGGCCATAACAGCGACAGTCCGTGCCATGTCACGTGTCGCTCGAACTTTGGTCTCAGGAGGCCGAAAGGCTTGCCTTTAGGGTACTGAATTCACAGAAGAGGTGTCTTATAGGAGAGAGTCCTTCTATAATGTAGAGAATGAAGCGCTTAATAGCAGTTTAAAAGCTGCAGGGCCAACAAGAGGAGGCAGAAGAGATCGAGAGGCAGGCTTTTGAGATATTAAAGAGGACACCATCCTGACACTCTGGGCTCTATGCGTAACTTGGCAGTCACTTGGGCAATTCGCAATAGGCTTTCAGAGGCTATAGTCCTTATGAGAAACTATGTTGCTCTGCAGCAACATATACTTGGTGCAAGTCATCCAGAAAGATTGGCGGGAGTAGGAAAGCTTACTAAATGGGAGGAGCATATAGGTAATCAACTAGAGGTGTTGAACACGGAAACTTAGTCACTTGTTAAAATATAAGGAAAAGAGGTCCTCATTACCAATATGGTGACGAAAAGTACTTTGAAGGTGAAGAGCAACAACAAGGAGAAAGACTGTAAAAGACGATAAATTCCAACAGTCTCAATTGCAAGCTAAGTGTAGACGGCCAGTTAGGTTCAATTGAGGTGAGGTCTTTGTTATAAGATAGGGAATCGAGTGGTCAGTTCAATGGTATCAAATGCAAAGACAAAAGGTGTAGAATTAAGTCTGAAAACGCATCCGAAACTAAAGTCCTCCGGGGAATCTGTCCCTTTATACCTGTCATCACAGACATCCATCTGACCCCACTAACGAAGCTTAGACCTCTTACCCTGGAATGCTTGCCATAACCGTCACAGTACCCTACGATTTCAACTATCCTTAACTAGATATACAAGGTCAGACTTTGCTATCCACTACCAGTTATCACCCCTATCCAACAGCCTTAAGAATACACACTCAGACTTAGGCTTATTAAAGCCCTATCGCATCTCATACATCGATCCACGATGGTGATCTGTCCTCGCCTCGTCAAGTTCATAGCTATACAAAGTCCCCGGGCTGGGTGCCTTATTGAGAGGGGAAGAGGTTGAGGGGGATAGTTGAGGGGTTGGACCATTTGATTGAACCGGCGCCGCGTAGGAATGCGTGCTCACGTCATAAGCCCCAGCCTGAGTCTCCACAAATTGAGTATTGCTTGTTACCTTTGATGGACTGTGAGGTTGTTGTGCCAAGCCAGGTGTATACTCAGAGGGAGCAGCCATATTACCTCTTCGGCGACGTAGAAGTATGAGCCCAAATAGTCCCAAGGCAACGAGACCAATGACGCCTAGACCGCCGACTACACCACCAACAATCACGCCCACGTTGGGACTGTCTCCAGGGATGGATGTTGCAGAGGTAGATATTTGAGTGGAGGAGCTTGACGCCTCTACTGTAGCAGAAGCAGTCATACTTGATCCGCTCTGGGTTGGTGTTGTTTCCATCTTTGATGGCGCTGGTCCATCAGTGATCCATTGCGTCTCGGAAACCCCATCAACGAAAACCACGGTACTGAAGTTCCGAGATTGCCGAAAGCTTGTGCTATCAAATTCAAAGCTTTCATCAACTGATATTGTATTGCACCCATAGGAAAAGATTCCGTTGCCAAGCTCGAGTGTGACACAAAAAGGTTTTTCAGACGACGGGCTACGGCCGTGGCCATAAGTCAGAAAGCAACATCCAAAGGGATTGACGGAGATCTGAACTCACCATCCAGCAATGGCATTGCGCGTATTTGTACGGCATTCGCTGTTGCAAATGGCGGGGTCAAAGATGGCGGTGCTGTCTAAACAAGTGGTGTAGATTTGTTGCCAAGCGCACCAGAAACGGTTGATCTGGCCCTTTTCCCAGGTGCAAGGCCGGCCACCGGGGCATACCCAGACAGCTTCATCATTATTGGTGAACCCACAGGTTGGATCTGGGGCAACAGTCACGGTGAGCGTGCCAGAGGTAAGTTGGCTCAGTTCATCAACGTCTCGTTTTCGTGCCAGCCTACGAGGCCGTGGCACAGGATCAGGCTTATGCAGATCAGTGGCCATGGGAATATTTGCTAGACTCTTGAAAGGCTTTTGCTTGACAGGAGCTAGGAGATGATATTATAGACCTATAGAGAGAATGGAAGAGACACTGTCCCGCTTAAGTACTACCTGCACAGCAGAATCTGTCAGGCAGCTGACACTCCAGACATTGGAAAGGCTTGCATTAGCCAAAAGCCTTCATTCCTTGTCCTTGCGATAGATTTGAAGAAACTTGCCCAGAATATTTCATCACAAACAGCATCTTATCTAAAGTACTCTCCACTGACTTAGACCTTGTGTATATATTTATGTTCTTGCCCATTAGCGATTTAAGACAGGTAAAGTCGCCGTGATGGAAAAAAAGAAAAGAAAAAGGAAAAAAAGAAAGAAAAGAACAAAAACAAGAATAGTTAAGACCAGTACCTATTGAACGATAAGAATGTAGTCAAGCATTAGGCCGCTTGGTTCTGACCTTTAATAAAGTTCAGTGAATGCTCGGGCGTTTGGGAGTTTTAACGCCTCGAAAATGTTTCTCCCCGGGATTTAAAAAGTCAATTCTTTATATTAGGTTACTTTAAACACTTTAAACTCAAGATGCTTCACTAGGAGCTATTTTCATTCTTAATGGCTCAGATACAGGCCTCAGCACAGTGTCGTTGGACTAGTAGCGTTGGTGCTGTATTCATTATACCTCTATCTAACTCGAAAAGAAAACATGTAACAAAGCTGATATGCACAATAATAATCTCATCCAATATACAAAAAGTAGAGTTTCTAGATACTTAAAACCTTATTGACAGCTACATGTGGACAAGACAATTTGACAGTTTTTCAGAGTTTGTGTGGCGTTGATTAGACTGTCTTGGCAGAGTAGACAACGCCTAACCTGCTATTAAGTTCTGACCTTCAGCAGCAATTTATCTTCGTTTCATATTTGATAGGCTACTTCTTCTAGTGGTTGTTCAGCTTGATGCCAGATTTATGCATCAAGTTCAATTCGGGTCTGCACTGCAGGCGTAGTCGTCCAGCCTCATTTGAAAGATCACTAGATTCACATTACTAAGTGTTGATATGGACCAAAGTCTCGCCGCTACGTCATAACAATATCTGCACCTTCGCGTTTCCAAGCGTTCATTTTCGTCAGCATGCTTATTTCACTACTGTGCGGATATGGCAACCTAATCCAAGGATAGGAAGCAGTTTAATGTGATCGACAACGCATAGATGATCAGTATTGATGAGACTTACTCTACTACTTCCGAGACACAATGCCGCGTTTTGACGACCCAAGACACATGCAAAACAAAGTCAGATGAGCAAACCTAGCTGATGCCACGTAAGCAATAGATAACCCGTTATGTTCACATGCATTACGCCTAGCGAGAATTTGCACGGCTGTTGGGTGAAGAGCATCTGTGGCGCGGCCACCACAACGCCAGTCAGCTACTTTTTGCGCCTCCGATTTTGCAGGTGACTATTGAATGCACATTTGCCCCCTCCCCCGTAGATTGATCCAAGACTGGGGCCATGTTGTGAATTTCTGTGTGGTCTTTAACTCTCTGTTTTCCACCATGGGCTTTGAACCATGATAACAGGCGTAATACGCCACAGCGAAAGACACAATAATTTCCACTTGAGGACCCTCAACAAGTGACGCGGCTGCTTTTTTTGACCTTGTGATCCAACGAAATTCCCAGTTCCATATTTTGAGGCTTTGAATAGAAAGGCTTGAACTTCGGATGTATAGCGGAACGGAAGTGATGGATCGCGTAGCTTTTTGACAATCAGCGGGATAAACAGAACTCAGAGCAGAACCAAACACCCCATCGGTGTATAGCTCAGCCAGCGACAGGCAATCTCCATAAAACTTAGGACCTAACGAAACTCGTATGTTATGCTTTCTTGTGTTTTCAGCAATATAGTAAGCGACACTTGGGTATTCAAAGCCCAAAGCCTTATCTAATTACCTTATGTGGTATTCAATTATCCGCAACGAGGAGCCTTGCATCAGAACTCACTGCTTCCACGGGCGGAAGGATTCAATCAGAGCCAAATTCTAAGACTTTCGTCAGAGGATCAAAAATTGGGATCCTAATACCAAAAAGGGGCCGGAGGTTGACCCGGTTGGGCCCAGAAATGGGGAACGGAGCCGCACTGGCCGGCTGCTCCGCCAAGGGGGTAAGTAGGCCTGATGAAGAGCCATAAAAGCGGCAATCTGTGTCAGGCCACGTGTAGCTTGACTTTCGTCTCCTACTACCGCCTCATTTTTCTTGATTGGTGTCGAAATAGTCTCTGATACAGGTTCTGCTATTTCTCCTTGTACAAGGGTATTACGTGTACGAGGTGATGGAACAGTCTTCCAGCGACTGGCTGCACCATTGGCAAAAGGTTGGCGGTACCACAGTTTGAGGCCATCCAGACTTACAACTTCCGTCTAGATCAGAAGTTCACCCGACTCCCATCTACATAATGAGGTTTTCGAGAACACACGAGACCTCTGCAATTTCTTTCTTACCTCTCATTCCAACATCAAAAGAAACGCTACCTATTGAGTTACAATCGACCGCATCTCTACAACACCGGCGACATGGTCACGGTAGCTAGCGGCGGCGCCCCTCTAGTGATTGTTGGCACCATTGTAAAAGAAGCAATGGCTGTTGTAGCAACCTCTCAGTCCGCAGCGGCGGGCTTTGCCGCCAAAGCTGCAGTTGACGTCGTGGGCGCCTTAGCCGTGGGTGAAACCGCCTTTGCTGCGGCTGTTGCACTCGAAGGCGCTGCTGCTACTGCTGCTGCATCCACGGTTGCTGCAACCAACTTTTGGAACCCTGTTGGATGGTCACTTGGGGTCGTTATCGTTGGTGCACGTGAGGCAGCACCTCACAGTATCACCTGGGACTGTTACAAGCTTATCATCCATGACGCTGTGGAGGAACCACCTAAACCAATGCTTCTAACCGCACTGGTCTCTCACCCAATGGTTGCGCGCGTTGATGTCTCAATCAAAGCCACGTCTGCTGGTCTTCCCGATATTGAGATAGAGAATATTGCTGGTGAGCTGTACCTCTTACGGGGCATCGCATTACCTTGGGGCGCGGCTGCGCATCATGCGGACAGGATGGAGGAATGAGTTTCTAGAGTCTGCTTGTGTTCAACGGGGCTATCAATAGGATCTTGTTACACCGAGCTGGTAAAGTTGACATAGATTGTATACGGGAATAACCAGTGAGATTGGGTACTAGGTATGTTTTGAGTAGCGAAAACCCCAGCACGTATTCGCATGTCCTCTTGTAATGTATGTTTCTCAACAACAGCAAGAAAGCCATCCGTTTTCTCAAACATACGCTTGATGAACTAGACTTTAGGTGAAGGCCGCATTTTCCAAGAGACTCGATGCAAGTTTGCAAGAACTTGTTAGTCTTTTTGCCGGACGGAGTGGTCGCCAAAGCCCCTGAACCGGCTACTAATATTAACTCCACGGAAGAGCGAGTCTCCTATGTGACGTTTACGTGCCGGTACAGCCATGAAAGGCGAGATTGAATATATAGAAAGCCCTGATATTAGCCAAGATTTGCGGCTGAGGCACTTGGTGCTGGTATCTCCAAACCGGCAGGGGGCACTTGGGATGAAAACCCCACGTTTCGCATCTTGGCACCCGCTACAGGATGTCACCCAACCTAGCCCTGGGTTTCAAGTTTCAGGTGTAGGAGAAGTTATTTAGAAGCTGAAATTATGTTGTATATTTGCTACGTAGGCTTCGTTGGTGACAAAGCGTGCGTGGTCTTTTATTATCAGCCCATGTTGGGGCCTTCTTGAAGATAGCCAGACAGTGCCGCCTGATAGTTCAAAGTTACTCCAAGTTCTATTCTTCAAAGGTTTAAGTTACTTTTACAAAAGTCGTTTTGGAATTGCGAAGGTGAGGACATAGAAAGCCCTCGGTAGATTCTGGCGTTGGTTTATTGTACCAAGACACCGGCACATCAGCCGTCCTTGGCGATGCGAAACCTATTGCCGCCAGAAACCTTGACCGGGACCATCCCGGTAACACTGTAAGGAAACGACCTGAAGTTTATATCCGTAGCTTTCCATCGACTTTGGCATCATGTTGCTGCGAAAGACTCCCGTGCTTCCGTCTGTACGCAGATTCTGTCGTCATATTGGTGTCTAACAATACCGACTCAACGCTTCATAATTATGTCCCCTTTTAGCTGCATACGTCGTCTGGCCCAATCTCATCAGCCGCAGTGTCATGATGTGAGAGTCAGCAGCGATATCCGCATCACTGCAGTAGCCTCCAAAACCCTAGCTCAAGAGAAATCATCCCAGCTGTTCAATCAAACCCCGAAACTTCTCGCAAATTGACCAAGCGCCGCGGCAACTTGTTTGCCAAGCCGCGGTTTCAGCCAGACCCACGTTTGCCATGCTGTCGGATATTGGAATCGCAACGGTTTTTTGCGTCGTATTGATCGTGGATATAATGTTACTCTGCAGAGTCAGTTTTGTGTTGACAAGATGAAGTTCAGCTATCGTGTACCCACCAAATTGTCTCACTTAAAGTACTACTAGTCTACCAGATCGGATCGATGTAACCATTTTCTTGATCATGTCAGTGCATTTGCATCGGCCAAATGCTAAGTATCATGGCAAAGCTATGCCATGGAACTCGGCACTCAATTAGAGTGCAGCTGTGGCTTGGATTTAGTTTACTTACTGTCTCGTTTACCCCCTCGTTCACCTCTTCGCTTACCTCCACGCTAAGCTATATACGGTATCGTAATAAAACATTAAATCATCCACAATCGCAGCCCAGAAGCCGGCTATCGGGGGCGTGACAGGGATACGCCCGTCAAACCTGTCAACTCTGAAACACGGTAGCGCAAACTATCACGGTAAACCGGCATCAATAACACGATCATGATATTAGACGGATCGTTGAATGAAACCATCACGGCTGTACCTTTCGATTTCCCCCTCTTACGTTTGCGAGTCCAGACCAATCCTGGAGAAATGGCAGTTGGGAAATACAGGGGTTCGGCATTGGAAACAGCTAGGGACGATGCACTTAGTAAAAACCTCGTCAGCATCGACAACCTAGTCAGCTCATCAGCAAGGAAATTACTTCGTAGTGTTCTGGAATGTCGTATATAAGACTAGACCTGCTCTAACCACCAACGACCATCCAATCTCATCAACACATTCTTTTTTTTTCAAGCTTCTATTTCTTCATTCATTCATTTAAACAAAATATTACATTCATTTCTAACATAAACACCAACGCAAACATGTTCGGAAGCATTTCTACTTACTTCGTCACCCTCTTGGCCGCAGCCTCGACGGTTGCCAACGCCGCTGCTACTTCCAAGAACCCCGTCTACACCGGCCTCGGTACCCGATACGGCGACAGCGATGGCTGCACTGAGGAGGATTGCTGGCAGAAGGGTGCGTGCAGCTTTGTCGACTACAAGCTGCCCGCTGGCATCGACGGAACTACCTGTGTCTCCGAGGATATCTGGAAGGATGGAGCCAACTGTGGTGGTTGCATTCAGGTCTCCTACAAGGGCAAGTCCCTCAAGATCATGGTAAGTTCAGCTTCATACGCAGTAGATATAAACGTCTGACTCTTTTAGGTCACCAACAAGACTGGCGGCGACAAGAACCATCTCGACATGACCCCCGCCACCTCGTCCAAACTCACCAACGGCATGACCGGCGGCGGTGTCGACGGCATCAAGTGGAAGTGGATTGCCTGCCCTCTCAAATCACCTCTCCAGGTCCACATGCACGGTGGTGCCTCCAAGTACTGGTTCGCCGCTACCATCGAGAACATCACCCACCGCGTCAAGGCCGTCGAGGTCAGCAGCGACAGCGGCAAGACCTGGAAGGCGACTAGTCTCAAGGACCCCAACATGTGGATCCTCAAGGGTACGCTGCCCAATGACACTGCCTGGGTCCGCGTTACCAGCGTCAACAACAAGAAGGTCATTGTCAAGAATGTTGCTCTCAAGTCTGGAGTCGTCACCAAGGGTACTTCCAACTTTTAAGGGGACTGAGTAGCATGGTGTCGTGGATGCAGGGCTAGAGGCTCTGGAGCTGTTTTATTTCTTGTGTGTGTTGATAGTGTCAAGCTGGCCTTTATGGTTCATATGAAAAAAGTTTCTTGTATATATATTCTGCTGAGATGGACGCTAGAGGTATCTCTCAGCCCAATAATATGAACCATATTTAATCATTGGTCTCTTCGATTATTGTCATTGGTTATTGAATCGACACATGTGCTACTAGCGCATCATGAAGTGGATTGCGAAACAAATAACTAAGACCATCTGTCTCTTCTCGGGTATACTCTGGCAGATGGCTCCCCTAACCCTTCTTCTGACCTCAGCTCGCATACTCATCAAGTCATCTCACCCCTCCTAACGAGTCTCAATCTCGGTAGCACGAGGTCCCTTAGACTCCACCTCCGTCATCATAACACCTCGCTCCTTCATATCAGCCCTAGCAACCTCACCAACATCAACCGCATCACCATCGAAGTACTTGGCGATTTCTTCCATGGGCGTGTAGCGGGTCTCGATGAGGAAGAAGTAAATGACATACACCTCAAAGCCAAGGAACACGCAGTAAATGGTGTAGTACTTCCATCCCATAGCCTCAAGAGCAATACCATTGATGTACTGATTGAAGAAGAGCGCGGCAGTGACACAAAAGTTGAGCCATGTGAAACCCTTAGCACGAAGACCGTAGGGGAGAATCTCAGTGGTGTAGTTGGCCATGAGACCAGACCTGCACACTGTCAGCTTGCAAGCGATATTAGAGGGAAAGGCTGGTACTCACTTGATGTCGTAGAAAAGGCCATAGATGAAGGTCAGAGCCACAAAGGCGTAGCCAAGAGCCTTGTTAGGATCGATATCATATCGAGCCGAGACAATGGTCCAGAAGGTGAAGATGACACAAGTTCCGATAGTCGAAGTAAGATAGATAGGTCGACGACCGAAAATATCAATGAAGAACGCAAAGGCTGTATTGATGATCAAGCCCTGCGTCTTCATACCTGCATTGATACCAAGCTGAGTCTCCGCCTTAGTAATACCAACATTATCCATGATACCCTTGAGGTAGTAAGAGATCAGACCGTTGCCACTCCACTGACTGAAGAAACCAAGGGCAGTGATGAGACCGATTCTCTTACGGTTGCCAGGAGTCTTGAGGAAGTCGACCCAGGCTGTCTGTCCAACCTCTTTGTCGAGGGCGATGGCGGCCTTGATCTCACTGAACTCGAGCTGGACGAATTCATCTTCTGGGTCATCCTCTGCGTGATAGTGAGTGAGTACTCTGAGGGCTTCGTCGTGCTTGTCCTTGCTGAGGAGCCAACGAGGACTCTCAGGCATCCAGAAGATTCCGATGAGGATGATGACACTGCAGATAGATTGGAGAAGACTAGGAAGTCTCCAGGACCAGTTGCTCTGAGCAAATGTCAGTATTAAAACACATTCTTCACCGTGCGAGAGTGACATACCTTGATCTGAAGAGTACCGTAAGTGACCCAACTAGAAATGAAAGCACCGGAGTGGTAAGAAGCACCACTCAGTGTCACGAGAATAGCACGATCTTGAGGATGCGCAATCTCAGCGATGAGAAGAGGCGCCGATCCAAGAACAATGCAATCACCAAAACCCAGAATGATACGTGCCGCAACAAACATTCCAAAGTTCTGAGCTCCAGCCTGCAGACCAACAGCGAGCAGCATAAGAATGCAACCAATCTGCACACCAACCTTACGGCCAGCCCAATCAACCAGATAAGGCACAACAAAAAGACCAATAAGAGAACCAAGACTCATAGAGGCGTTGAACAGACCAAGGATGGAACCTCGTGGGTGGTTGAAGTACTCTTGCCAGTAGGAGAGGGTCTGGAGACCGTTCATCATGGAACCTGGCCATATTAGCAAACTGTACAAGGCAAGGAATACGGTGAATCTTACCATCGAAACCATTGGCAGTGTTGGTAAGAATGAGAATAACAATGTAAAAGTACAGAACGCGCATATTAGGTCTCTTCCACCAAGGCACGCGAGCAAATTCCTTGCCAGCAAAGAAAAAATGTCCTTTGGCTGGCTTATCAGGAATGACCTTTTGGGTCCGCTTGGGAGGAGTGAGAAGACCCATGATTGCCAAATCTCACTGTTATCACCAGAAACACAATGAGTAAAGATCTGAGCCAAACGATCAAGACTAGGGAGATGCAGTAACTTTATATCACTGACTCAGAAACTCGACTTAGCCAGACGATCTGAGAGCCTAAACCCAACAGACCGTTCCATCCATGCTCTCAGGGCCCTCCACGCTCAGCCATTGGCTCGGCTTACCCCAAATTGAAGCTTCTTTCCCCGCATGTCTTTATCCGAGCTACGAGGAACGAAAATCATCCCCATGGGGAATTTACATGTCCAATTGGCGTAAACCGGTTAATTATTGTGATAGACACGCGCGGGCGTAGAAGTTAATTAGCCTGTTGGGCTTCAGCGGATAAATGTTAGGCTGAAAGCTTAATCAAGGACCAACAGTAATCAGAGTCATGTGTTAGAGAGTCACGATGGGGCATGCAATTCACACCAATAGGCTGGAACCGGATATACAAGCTCGGAGCGTAGCCGAGCCGAATTCAATCTTAATTGACTTGGCGTTGGAAAGTGCTTATCTATGTTTGCTACTCAACCTGCAGATCGACGACTTCAACCGTGACACTCTCCTGCGCCAAGGCAAACACGCCGATAACGGGACCTACAAAGTCTGGTCCAGTCATATCGAGCGTATCAAGCGTGGCAATATGCTCCCAGTCTTTCCCGGCTGTGTAATATACCCGATATTCCTGCTCTGTGTACTCAAAGCGGAATTGGATGGTGTCAATATCCTTGTCCAGTGCGCGCTGTTCCGTCTTTTTGAGATCCTTGGCGTTGTTGACGAATTCGTAAATCACTGCTTTTTGAGCGGTGTCGTAAAAGACGCGCAAGTAGCGGTGTTCGTCTTTGCAAACTGCCAGACCTGTCTTCAACTTTGCCTCGGCGGAAGATGCGTTAATCTTGAATGTTGCGCTGCTTTGGCCTGCGTGTAGACGCTGTCGCTTACCCACAAAGCTGGGTGATTCCTGTGGATGCGATAGATCGACGGATGATGATGTTACACTGATCGTCTTGCTTCCGCTGTCAATCTTGTAGTTCTCCAAAATTGGGTCTCGGATGTACAGGAAATCTACGCCCTCCACTGCTGTCAATCCCTGCACTGCGTTGGTACTCGTGAGCCGGGATGTATCGATTGTAGCCTCGACAGATTCAAGGCGGAGCCAATCATCGGTCCACTCTGCAGGCGTGAGATGCGACTCTCGACCCATGTTGTATCTTCCGTCTTCATCTCTGCGTACTCCGAGAAGAACTCCCCACCACTGACCGTTCTCATCCTCGAATACGTCGCAGTGGCCAGTATGGCGAATGTACATGTCTTTGCTTGCCGGGACCAGAATGGGGTTCTCCGGGCATGGCTCGTAAGGACCCCAGACATCGCGAGATCGAGCCATGGTGATCATATGGTCTTCGTGTGTTCCTCCCTCAGAAATCATGAGGCAGTACCAGCCATTTCGCTTGTACATATGCGGCCCCTCGGGATAAACGCCTCCTGTACCCTCCCAGAGGATCCTTTCGTCAGATAGCTTCTTGCCCGTCTCGATGTCAATCTCAAACTGAGCGATCTTGGTGTAAGGTCCAGGGGCCTTTGAGCCCTGGATATATGTCTTGCCATCATCATCAAACAGAATACTTGGATCAATACCATCGAAGTCATACCAGATCAAATCGTTCCATTGACCTGACCAGATATCCTTCGTGGTAGCGATGAAGTTCCGCAAAGCATACCGAGTATCCTCTGCTGCTCTCACGACATTCGTGCAGACAACGTAGAAAATACCATTGTTGTAACGAATCGTTGGCGCAAAAAGACCGCCAGTCGCGAGCATGACTTCTCCAACATCCGGCATACGATTGACATCAGTGTCTGACCGATTCAAAGCAACCTGTCCCGGTCTACTGATAACATTTCCTACATCCGTCAGCAACAATACACACAATAAGACATGGCATGGGCCACCTACCGATATGCTTCCACGACACAAGGTCCTTGGAAGCGTAAACGGGAATGCCAGGAAATATGTGAAAAGTGGAGTTGACAAGAAAGTACCACTCGCCAACCTTGACGATGGACGGATCGGGCGAGAAGCCAGGGATGATGGGGTTGGAGGGCGACATTGTGGCTGCAGTATCTGTCTCTGCGTTGTTGGAGAAGCTTGACCTTTTCGAGATGGCAGTTGGCATCGGCAGCTGAGTTGATACTTATGTTCCGCACTATGTGGACAAATGCATGCTGGTGATATCCGGCTGGGCTGAATGTAATTAGCCGCCCAATCGGCTTACGCTAAACTGCGGGGATGAAGGCTGAAGTGAGTGGTCTTATCGACTCATTGGAGACGGCATGTGGATTATTGTACGAGAGTGCTGTGACTTGTTGGAAAATTGATGCGGGGTGATAGTATGATATTATTTATCAGCGGCACAGCGTGCTTGTTGATTGTTAAGGCATCTCTTGGCAGACGTGGATGGGCTTGGAGATTGAGATGTTGAGTTTGGCTTACCCTGCACCTACGACAGTGAAAGCAGGCGACTGGAACGCACGGTCGCTAATTGCGTTGACATTTGTCATGGTTATTTTGTTTACGGTAGGGTTGAGAGACGTCTTGGAAGAGAGACTTTGGAAATTATGTGGTATCTTTCTGAACTAACAGATGCATTTCCTGTGGGTTTGAATTGCTGCATAACAATGAGGTTTAGGAGCGAGATAACATGAGCCAACACTGTTGGCCACTCAAATCTTTGTCGAGCTATTCCCTCACAGCTTGAATGCCCAGTTGTGAATATGTTACTGCCTTTCCCAACCAGTAAATATCTCTTAAGATCATGTTACGCGTCGTAAGCATCCTCAAACCACGAAAGTGATGTCTAGATACTTACGTCACTTCCGCAGGCTCATCTGACATATATCTGTCGCTTCAAGTCAAGCAATTACTTTTATTACCATATTGTATCGAATTTTAAGTCCTCCATTTATAAGCATTCTTCATTATGCCTTGTATAGAAGCACACGTTTCCACCTCGTCCTCTGTCTTTGACCTGGAGTCTGATCACGACCATACCATCACCGTTGTTCTTGTTCTCCAACTCCCGCTGGGGAGCACTGATAAAGAATACGAAAAAGCAATTGGAGCGCAACCCAAAGTTTGGAAATGGCGGCAGGCAGAGCATCTTGAGAAAGGAAAGACCTATAGAATAGGAACTGATAGAGGATCTACTATAAAGGAATGGTTTGAAGGAAGTACGGAAGAACTTCTTCGCAAGCCGTTGGCTGAGAGGACGGACGATAAGATGAACAAGGAGCCGATCGTGATTAATGTAACTCAGCCAGCGGAGTTCACGATGAAGAGGCCTGATGCCGATGGGAGTTTGAACTGGCCCTAGTTAACTATTCATATGAACCTCCATCAATATGCGACTCTTACTAAGTCTATTCTCTCCTGGTGACATGATCCAGGGACTCCTTCGCGGATCATGGCCGTGTCGCAAACCTAGTACCAACAGCATAAGTGATCAAGATCGAGTGACCCCAAGAACAATGTAACGGTGTGAACAATTACAGAGGCCTCATTGGATAGTGGCATGGGATCACAATGCAAAGGTCGAACGAAGATGATGTCTGTCGAGTTACGCAGAGCCAGCCGCCCATAAGTCCAAATTATGGTCCTGCCCCAAGCTCCGTTCAGCGCTTAAAGCCAACCTGGATCTTGGAAAAAAGGGCCAACACCCCGGAAATTATTAAATCAAGGCAGAAAACTAGATAAAAGGTCATCTGTATTACAGCTAGGATACCTTCTATTACTCCTTAGATACTCCAGGCGTCTCTGCTAAGCGCAAGACATACTTCTTTGCAGATGCCTTACCCGCCTCTAGATCCTTTAAAGCACCCTCAAGTCCAGCCAACCCTTCCTTAGCAACCTCGTAAGGGTGCCCTGAAAACCAGCCGTCGGCCAGGCCAAGACTAACCAGATTGTAAACGGTAGCACCGAATTCTGCATTGCCAACTTTGAATCCCTCTTTGGCGGACTCGTGGATATGGCCAGCATTAGATCCCAGCACCGTGATTCCCTGTGTCACCTCGTCCTCTTTAGGAACGACACTCATGATCTTTCCGTTCTCTGCAGAAATGACTTTAGAAAGCATCTCCAGGCTTGCCTCATCAGACACAGTATCGTAGGCATAAGAGATAACATGCTTTTCTGCGACCTTGCGAAGCTGCTCATTGACATAATCGGCTCCCTGTCGGTAATCAATGATGATGTCGCCCTTGCTCTTGTCAAGCAAGGTATCCACGAATGGAATACCATTTCCTGCAATGGCGATGATGGGATGAACATTCGACAGGGTTGCAAACTTGATAGCGAAGGCTCCCACAGCTGTTGCGGCTCCGTTAACCACCAGGGGCGTTGGGACAGTGATAGGGCTCCAAGGTAGAGGCAGTTGGAGTCTCTGATAAACGCCAAGAGCAGCGGTCATGCTGGCGAGAGGTATCGTGGCGCCCTCTGTGTATGTGTCAGAAAAGAGGTACATATCATGTATGGAAAAGAAAAAGGAAACTCAGACCTTCAAAGGCGGTGGCATGGGGGAGATGGAATGCTGACTTAGCGGCCGCCACTGAGTACTCTGCGTAGCTACCATGAGGAGTAAACATCTGGTGGAAAGCAGCAACTCGGTCACCGGGACGAAATCCTGTGACTCCTTCGCCGACCGCCTCGACGTAGCCGGCGATATCGTCACCATGATTCGCTGGGTCTCCACCCATTAACTTGGGAATTTTCCAGTCCTTGGGGTTTGTGCCTGACACGACTGTGCGGATGAGGAGCTCACCCGGCCCGGCTGTAGGCACAGGAACGTCGCGGATCTCGACGTTGAGGTCTTTGTCGATGTATGCTTCCTTCATGATTGTTGATGGTGATATTTTTTATTCTGCTGTTTCTGGCTGAGACGAAAGGTTTTGGTGTAGCGGCAGACATGCTTTATATACCTACTACTATCTGTCGGTCATGATCAAATTTATAACAACACCATGGATATTCGATCTTAGGACTTAAGCCCAGTGTTACTAATCAGATGCATATCTCCGCTTGCGCCAGACAAATTCAAGTGACAAGGGTCAACTCGGTGGCTCGATGTTACCCACATCACTAATTCGCATAGGACCATCTGTTACTAGAACAGTTTCTGCAAGGGAATGAAGCTTTCCCTCAAATGTAGGTCTACTCTAACCCATCAGAGAGCTTCACAGGTCAATCCGACGAAGAAATAGAGTTTGGGAAGCTAAAGTATGTGTTACTAATTACGCAAATTGTACTGAAAGCAATCTTAGCGAGGGGGTTCCGCAATTTGTCTATAGAGTTGCTTACTATACCATAGCGGGTCTCAGGCGTGATTGTTGAAAGGCGGGGAAGCGGTGAATAATATGGCGTTCCAAAGCCCTCCGCCAACTTATTGTTATTTCCTGAGTTAGATTTACAGGTATACTTTTTGACCTTACTGTATACACTGCATATCTGCGCAATTACAATAAGTATCGGGGAAAGTCTGCGTCTCGCTTATTAACCATACTGACCTTAATTTTAATTTATAATCACATGGCGGTGCTGCTCTAGAGAAATCTTAATAGCGAAACTAACTGTCTGGTTATTGACTTAGCGGTCACACCTCGGATTTTGCGGCTTCTAATAGAGGAACCGTTCCCTGAAAGAACTTTTTTATATTATCATCCCCTCCCTCTTACATAGGCAGAAAAGAATGCCAGTGCATTTAACAATTATCTATCAGCGAGAAGCATTTTGTAACAATATCCAACGAAACCTATTTCAAAAACCAATCATAATGGCCCCAGCTACTTCAGACCACGAACTCATCCGCAATTGCATCGCACGATACTGCATCGGTGTTGATCTCAAAGACTGGAACACCTTCTCAAACGCCTTCCTTGACAACGCCAAGGTCGACTTCCCTGACCTTGGCGGCCCTGTTGAAGGGGTCACAGCAATCACGACGACAGCGCAGAGCATGGTCGGCAATTTCCAAACACAACATACTCTTACCACGCAGCTCATCGAAATCACGGGCGAAAAGACTGCCAACGCCACTACGTATTGCACAGCTGATGTATTCGGCGTAGGCGAGGATGAAGGCAAACGTGTGACTAATTGGGGCTTGTATCAAGACAAGCTTGTTAAGGGCATTTTTGACGGGCGAGAAGATTGGAAGATCGCTGAGCGTATCGCCACTCTGGCAGCACCTCTTTGTGGAGATTTGTCCTTGCTTTCCAAGTAGTGGCTTGTTAGTGGGTGTGTCGAAGGAACGGCTAGAGAGACTATTATATTGTGTTGTTGTACACAGAGGCTTGCACCAAGTGTAGGAATGAATGGTAGACTGCGATGGATTCCTACAGACTTTCAAGATAAAGTGATAGATCCCCGAATCGAGGCGTCCACGTCAGCTTTTCGTATTCCTGGAGCAGGACCAAGACACGTGGCGTTTTCCGCGAGCATATGCACGAGCTTGTCAAGGTCGACAGTTACCCGGGAGGCTTTTTCGGTACCCTGGGTGGTCTGTTGACTGAAGTCCGACTGTAGGTCACCGGGTATAGCGCTTGAATGGATCTGGCTGCTGGCAGAACGCAGCCATTGTCTCGGCCCCGCAAGCCCGAAAACCAGATAGTCTGCTGGTTCATGGCCAGGAAAACCAGCTGATGAAGACACAGGGGCGCTTTGCTCCATGGATATGCTCTGCTCACTACCTGGGACAGACGGTTGATTCATGGTGTCACCTGTAGTTGCTGTGTCGCTCGTAACAGTGTTGTACATATAGATTCCCCGCTCTTCCAGGTACTCCTCTAAATCCATAGCCTCAAGCCATTCTCCCTGGAGGTGCGCAAGATTTGTGTCTAGTATTGTCCTTGTTTTGCCTCTCACGATCCGCTGCAAGGACGGAGCTGGCATTCTGAACACGGCTTTGGTCTCACCTTCAACAACGCGGTACATGTTCGGGAGCCGGGGGGCGGAGTGCAGCGGATACTTAAAATCACCCACGGAAGCAGGAAATAGCGACAGGCCTCGAAGAGAATTGACCATTAGGAGCTCTACACCTAACAACTGAAGAGGAAGAGTCAAGGCTGAGAGATGGCTCCCATCTATCGTGCTGTTAGATAAGATGGACACAACACGTTCGAAGCAGGCTTGAAAGAGCCTTGCTGGCACTGGAATCTGTTTGGAAGCAGTCGTTCGTAGAGATATGGTCATAGTCCCGGAGTCTACGGTGGCTGACTGATGTGGAGCCAGCACTCCAGGTGTCTCTTGACGAAAGCTAGTGACTAAATCATCCGGGGCATGCATCAAGGGCAACACCTTATTTGTGCTAGATGCAATGGCAGTCATTTGTCCCACAGCATCGTTCAGATGAAAAAGAACATCCGGCAAGTTTCGAGCCTGCGAGGTATCGAGAATACGCCGATGGAGTGTGGAAAAGGTTGCCAATGCGTTGTCTAGAGCGCGGCTAAACGCTTCAGCCCGGATCCTTTGGGATTCTTGAGCCTCTTGCTTCCGGGCGCGGTACGACCTCTGTGCAAGACGCATCCCTAGCTTCTTCTTCTGGAGCGAGAGAGCTCTCGTTAGCTTCTTAGTGGTGGCGAAGCAGGGTCTTCTTGTCACCCACACACTGACCTGCTGACTACCGACCACGTCTTGCCCATCTTGGATTGGAGGACGGCCACGACGAGCCGGTTGCGAGTTATTCATTTCTGTTAACAAGACAGGTAGGATTGAGGATTTGTCATTAAAGATGCGCTAACCAGGCACGCGAGTAGTCAGGATCGAAGGAGCGTGGAGGGGGCTGCCCCCATGGTTTATAAATCAATACAACAAATTGCGGAGACCCTAATCTACCCTAAGGTACCTTAGGTAATCAACAGATACATCAAGCAACCATCTCTGGCCAGTCAGAAATGTGGCGTCTGTAGATGAATTGCAGCGTCCGTTTGGCATAGGCTCTAATCACAAGTTGCAGGTCTAGGCTAGATTACTAACAAGGTTAAGGTTAGAACTGGCGCGGAACTTGACGATTAAACTACATTCTCCAGCAGTTCTGCCCACATGGGTCAAAGTCGACGGACTTGTAAACAGGCCGAGATGTCGTCCATATTTCCGTAGTTAGACCCACAATTTGTCTGCTTCGTCTGCTACTGCAAGTCCCATCCAAGTTACGGATAGTAATAGTCAGATAGTCCATCAGCATTGCCCCACAATTTGTCTTGTGGACAAACTCACACAGATTTATAAGCATTCGAACTCAAATCACAGATATCTTTCAAGCCATTCCCCATCGATTGCTAGCGTTTACCTCTAGCTCTGGAAAAGACTGGACCCAGAGGAAATGAGCAAAATAATACGGATACAAATGATGGATTCTCAACGGACTCAACCGGCCCCACGTGGCCGGCCTCCGATCCGATGTAAGCGGGAGGAGGGCCGGGGATGAGGTCTAACCCCAGGTGTATGAATGAAATTTGCTTTACCTGGCCTACATAGGCTAGACCCCCCAAGATCGTCGGACATGCATGCGACTCTCGCTTTCCAGAGCATATCGAGCCCGGAAGAGATGGGGTTCTGAACTCATAACTTGGGGGGGGAGTCCGGACTCAGCAGCTTAGCAAGTCTCTGGACGACGCGTTGGCGACCCTTTGCCAGGCTTCCCGAGCACTTTCTTTACTCGTCTTGCGTGCAGGGCTCGTTAGATGTTCCTGTTCATCTGAATGATGATAAGGTGCTGGGATATGAAATGTACTGCTGCATTATGTACAGTACTGCACTACACCAAACTTTGGTCTATGGCATCATGTACTTAATATTGCCAGACAGTGTTGGTGGAATTGATGGCTGCGCCTAAATTAGATTACATAGCGTTTCGGAGTTCATAGCCGATAATTGGCACTACGGTATCACTATCCGATTATGTCGATTGGGTGTATCTAGATACTAGAGCTACACACTATTGGTCAGCGGATGCCGAAGTTATGAATTCATGGCTGGAAGGATACCTGTATCTCGGCTTCTATCCGACTGTAGTCATTGGATCTCGGGTAACAGTTCTATGATAAAAGCCTTTTGCGATACTTTTTCTTTTCTTTTAGTTTGCAAGATATTATCTACTATTTTTATAAGCATATCTACTTCCTACCTGATCCTCCATTCCTTGAAACGATGACACAGAATGGGACAACTTCTTTCCATGGCACCGCATACACCAACGGCGTTGTGTCAGCAACGCTCCTGGCGGCCAACCTGGAGTTGAGCTTCTGGGGCGGAGTCAACCCTAAAACGGGTGAAGTCATCGATCGCTTCCATCCACTAAGTGGATGCCTTTTACAAGATACTATCTTGGCTATCCCCGGTGGGAGGGGATCGTGCGGTGGTAGTGTGATCATGATGGAGTTGATCCTCAATGGGCTTGGTCCTAAAGCTCTGATTTTCAAGCGACGAGAAGAGATCATTACACTTGGGGTTATTGTTGCTGAAGAATTCTTTGGCAAGACCGCTCCGGTAATTGTATTGAGGCCAGAGGACTTCAACCAAGTTCTAGGTTGGAATGGGACTACTGTTTATATTCATCAAGACAAAGTCTCAAATAGACCCTTACAATTAAGCCCTCCAGAGCTTCACCGCGCCACCTTCGATATCAGCAACATTAAAGTTCAACTGTCCGACTTCGACAAGGCTACCATCGAGGGTGCCAACGGAGAGGCCACTAGGATCTCCATGAAGGTTCTAGCTCGGGTGGCTGACATGATGGGCGCCCAAGAGATGATGGATGTGAGCCAAGCCCATGTTGATGGTGCCTGGTACGGCCCAGGAAGCGTCGCCTTTGCCAAGAGGCTTCGTGATTGGGGTGGAAGGTTTCGGATTCCTTCCACTATTAACTCTCTTAATATTGACCAGCGCCACTGGAGAACCTTAGGGATCGATGCAGAGTTTGGCTCAACTTGTGATGAGTTGACACAAGCCTTCCTCGATATGGATGGCAAGGTGTCGTTCACATGTGCCCCCTATCTACTCGAGACCGCTCCCAAGCTAGGGGACTCTATAGCTTGGGGAGAGTCCAATGCCGTCATCTACGCGAATAGCGTCTTGGGTGCTAGGACTCTCAAGAACCCAAATATGCTTGAAATTCTTATTGCCTTGACGGGAAGGGCCCCAAAGGCAGGGGTATTTCTGGATGAAAATCGTATAGCAGAGTTACATGTACACGTGCGGCCATTCAGAAGTATCGATAGCTCTTTCTGGCCTGTTCTGGGCTATGCACTTGGAGCCGCTGCATCTACACGCATTCCTGTTATTACCGGGCTCGAAGACATGAAACCTTCCACCACGGACTTCAAAGCTTTCTCCGCGGCCTTTGCTACATCATCGAGCGCAGCCATGTTCCACATGGTCAAGCTGACTCCCGAGGCCCCAACCCTCGAAGCCGTATGCGGTGGCGAAGTGCCCCCACGGATCAGTCTCGGTTGGAAGGAATTGAGTGATTGTTGGTATGAGTTCAACCACAGCTCTGAGTCTCGTCAGGTCGACCTCATCTCCTTGGGCAATCCACACTTCACATTGCATGAGATCAAGGACCTCTCTATCCTTTGCCGAGGAAAAAATAAGCACGCGGATGTAGCAGTTATAGTAACCTGTGGCCGTTCAGTGCATGCCCTTGCCTTACAAGCAGGCTACGTGAGAGACCTTGAAGCGTTTGGCGTGCAGTTCCTTACGGATACATGCTGGTGCTCAATAGAGGAGCCCATCATTCCAACGAATGCAAAAGTCATCATGACAAACTCGGGCAAGTATATCCATTACGGGCCAGGGCTCACCGGGAGACAGTTCTGTTTTGGAAGCTTGGAGATGTGCGCAGAGGCGGCAATAACAGGAAAAAGCACCGGGATGCGACCTGAGTGGTTGCAGAAGGCTAATTGTATGTAGATATCTAAGCAAGGGGGTCCTTTATATCTTCGTTGCCATTGAAGTTTGCTGTATGCTTTGAACCTTGGCTTATATCTAAATGGGATACTGCACAGGTCATTTGTGAGTAAGACCGCACAACGCTAAGTCTCTTGTGGACATGTGTCAAGGGCAGAGTCCCAGTTCAACGGAAGGAGTGATACTGTCGAAGGTGGGTAGCTGCGACTCTGTAGATTGAGAGAAGCAACCAAGATAGGTCTTGCATCTAGGGTACCTGACAAGCCAGCAAGTCTACTAGGAATGTCACACCAGTCCAGTTAAAGAGGGCGGAATAAGCCATTTCCCCATCCTGTACAAACGCCGCACACAACAACCGCAAGACTTTTGGCCCGCTATGATTCGTGACTACAGCAACAGACAACTCGGTTACGCGAACGATAAGATTCCCACTATCACTGGTATAATGAAGCAGCTCTCAGGAGATCCTACCAACGACTTTCTCAAGTTTGGATTCATGCCGCAGCGAGTCGCTCGTGATATGCTTTGGGAATCAGGCGGTGGACAAGGCACAACGCCCTTGACTCAACGAGTCGATGCGGACAACCAGGTGATCAAAGATCCGCCCTCTGGTCATGGGTGTACTGGAACGGATCCATCGATTTCGAAAGCTACCTAAAAGGTGCCAAGTTGTCCAACGCAACATACTCTGTCACTTCTGCTGGAGCTCTCATGATTCGCGGGGCGCAATACTCTGAGTTACAAGTTGGTGCGAAGATGACACGAGGTATCGAGGGGCCAACTGATATCGTGTACTCTGTGAAGCACAACAATGTGCTGACGTTAATGGATAAGGAGAGCAATGTGGTTGGGTGGGGAGCGTTTGATTTGAACCCGAATCGTACTGGCGGGAATATCGGGAATATTGATGAAAAGAAGGTTGTTTGCGTGTTGGTGTCGACGACAGCTTGGGGCCAGCCGATTGAGCATAACCAGGGCCTAACCAGGGGCATGAAGCTGTGAACGTTCTGCTCCTATATGTGAGTGGTTCATCACCGGGTATGTTCTGTCGTGTTGGAGTTGGTCAAATTTAGGATGTTAATTCAGTGGTTTGGGAGAAAAATATCAGTCCACTGCCTGTTACATCTATCAAAGAACCAAACCATACTATTTCGACTTCATAACCTGTATTTAGTATATCGACGTTCTTTATCTATCGCTCAGTCGTAATGTGAATGCTCTATTTTATCGTCAATTCTCACCAACCAAGGTTCTTACTGAGCTAGTCTATCGGGGCTGAACTACCCCTGTCTGTAAACCATCTCAACTGCGTTAGATGCGCGTTAGATGCAAGGTACACATCATCTGCCCCCACATACTCGCGGATTTAATCAATCTCGACTCCAATAGCCTCTGAACTATTGGCATTAGCGCGGCGCCAACGAGTAATCCGCGTCCAGCCAACACCAGCTTCGGAGTCTTTTTGACAATTTGACAGCGGGCTACAAAAAGGAGGCGCCACGCCCAAATAACGTTGAATCGGTTTTGCGCTCTTGCAACCTCACACTCGTTTACTTGCGCTGTCTCAGCTGCTTCCACTCGTTTGATCAATCACCAAAATGGTTCGCTATTCTATCCTCGCCGTGGCTTTCGCCATTCTCGGAGCCGAAGCTAGTCCCTGCCGACCCACGACCGCGACGAGCGTGGCCGAGGCCTCTTCGACGATCGCTTCTGACACCACTGTTACTACCTTGGCCACGGCCGTAACAACTGCCTTTTCGGAGACCACTTCTACCGCTTTGGAAGAGACTGCTTCTACTGCGGTTGCTGAAAGCACAACGACTACCGAAGCGCCCGCCTGCGTTGAGACCCAAGTCGTTATCAACCCCGGCTTTGATGACAGCGACAACAATAAATCACCTTGGTTTGGCGACGGCTCAATCACCACCGACGGGCCCAATACCGCCCCCAACGCTATGTAAGTTCCATCACCTCTTCCCGAACCTTGCAGAGCTAACAGCCCTTCAGCTCTTTCGTCTTCACAAATGGCCAAGGCAACGCCCAGATCTCCCAAACCCTGAGCAACCTCGACGGCACGTACCGACTAGCTTACAAGTGGGGTGTCTTCTCCGGCGTCAACGTCGGCGCTGGTTTCTCATGCGGCATCACGCCCAAGATCGGAGACAATACCCTCCTCAGTGCTTATCCCTACGAATATGTCGGTTGGACTCCCCAGAGCCAGATCTGGTCAAGCGCCGGTAACGTTGTTGCTCAGGCTGACCTGTCGTTTGTCTTGCAATGTTCCGGAGAGTATGATCAGCTTACGATCAATATTGATGACATCACATTCACGAAGCTCTGCGGTCCTCAGGCTAATTAAGAATTGACCCAAGGTCTCCTGGCAGCGATGCTACAGCCGACTAATCTTCTGTTACATAAAGCCCTTGCACGAGCATACTTCTGGGCATTATATGTTCTTTTCGCTTTTAGACGGAGTGATGCTGTCTAGATAGGTTATTAATTAATGAACTATTGTAAAAGTATGACTGCAGCCTTTCCTTCCACAATGCCGTGTTCCAGTCAGTCATTGCAGCGGTTTCACAAAGTCAGAAAAGATTATATAAAGCTCTCCGCAGCCGCACCCAATAAACATCTCAGGTGTCCTACCTTTACGTCACATCGTGTCCGCGTGTGGCCTGAATTCCCAATTGAGCCGCACAGCTGACGCCGTCTTACTGCCAAGACACTATGATCTCCCGCTCCAAGATCTCGATGTATGCCTTTCTTCAGCTCTGCACGGTTCAATGGAACCTTACGTTAAAGTGATTTGTAAGTTGTAAACGTAATATGTCTTATTGGACGTGGGATATCTTACACAGATAGGACCCCAGAGGGGTTATCGAATGCTTCATCTGGTGGTTTTCCAACCATGATTTAATGGATCCTTCGTCATCTTCAAACGCCATAAGCTTACGTAGGATATCTCATCACTTGGACTTGCGGGGGAGTAAGCAATGTCATGAATCGTCGTGATTCTTTCGCCCGTGGAGGACGGCTGTCTTCAGAGTACCTGATTTAGTATAAATCTAGTGAGTGGCTCATTACCTACTATTCCCATTCGTTCAGACAGAGTTCAGGTCTGATTGAAACTCTCAGTCAGGATGAAGACGCTTCAGTATCATCTCTATACATCCCTCTTCGTGGGGAGCTCCCTCGCAGCTCGCGGAGGCCACTGTCCACCACTCGGCCCTGTCCTCCCTGCACCTGTCAACCCCTCCACCCATTCTTCCGTCAAGGTAGCAGTAGCTGCTATCCAAGCAAGACTTGAAGAAGAGACGGCTCCCTTCAATCTGTCTTCCATAGCAGTCGCCATCAAATCAACCTACGAAGATGACTACCTACTCGAATTTGCCAGTACGCCTCCAAAGGTTGACCCTCGTGGAGTCGATAAAGTAGACCCCGATACTATCTTCCGCTTGGCCAGTCTATCAAAAGTCTTTCCTGTGCTGGCCTTGTTGAGACTTCACAAAGTTGATCTTGATGATGCTGTTACGAAATACGTACCTGAGCTTCGTGCGTTGAACCAACAAGCTCGAAAGCAAGATGCTGTCTGGGCGGTTGACTGGGATCAAGTCACCATTGGGGCATTGGCGTCTCATATCGGCGGAATACCAGCTGACTGTAAGTATTTTCACAGCCAGAATTCGATATTGTGCTAACGTCTCTAGTGGTGACTGATGTCGAGCCTTACGGGGATTGGACAAAACTCGGCTATCCGCCACCTGATCCATCCAGAAGTCTTAACTGCTCTGGTCTCTTGGGTATCCCAGAGTGCACCAAAAAAGGTAGAATCTCATATCTCGTAGTTGAAACGTGCTAACATAGACAGATTTCTTCGAAAGATTCGGCGAGAGGCCCCCTGTTTACGCGCCATACGCCGTGAACCCAGTTTACTCAAACGTAGGGTTCGCTATAATGGGATGGGTGATTGAAAAGGTCAGCGGTATGCCATCTGGAGAGTTTATCAAGAAAGATATCTGGGACCCCACTGGAATGAAGAACACCTTCTACAAGAAACCCGATGACTCTTTAGGATTCATCCCCGTTGATGATGAGTGGTGGAATGCAACCCTTGGCTATGGTGATCCGTAAGTCTCTTCTGGACGTTTTCCATGAGAAGCACTGACAAATTTGGACGTCAGAGCCGGAGAATATTATTCCTCCCTCAATGATATAATGGCTTTTGGGGATGCTATCCTTAAGAACAAGCTTCTCAGTCCCGCTGAAACAAGAAAGTGGCTGAAGCCTGCTACAAGCACTTCATCAAGAGGAATCTTGCTTGGAGAGCCTTGGGAGATATTCCGTGCAGACAATGTGACCAAAGACGGCCGCCTCATTGAGTTCTACACTAAAGCCGGTGATATCACCACATATCACTCCCTCATGGTGCTGATCCCAGACTACAGCCTCATCATCACCCTTCTCAACGCTGGTCCTGAAGTCACAGGTGGTCTTCTCCAAACCCTCTTCACAGATATTGCAAAGGAACTCCTCCCTGCTGTGGAAGAAGCTGGCAAGGATGAAGCAGCCAAGATCTATGGTGGCACATACAGCGATGACAAGACGAACTCGACCCTTACTCTCTCTGTCGATGATGAGCCTGGTTTTCATATCACGAACTGGACAGTCAGAGGCATTGATATTGCAGGCACATATCTCAGCATCGGGCTACCACCAACATTTCCAACGCCCCCTGGAGAAGTCCGCTTCCGCTTGTACCCTACTGGTCTGCAGAGTGATACAGAGACATCTTGGCGAATGATGTTCACTGCTGGGTCAGAAGAGGATAATGAGAAAGCGAATGCGCTCTTGGCCTGGCCTGATGGGAACTGTAACACTTGGGCGTCTTTGGATCGTATTGTGTATCAGCTTTTGTCTCACGATCATTTTGTGTTTACAGAGTCTGGAGAGGGCAGTGATAGGAAGGCTGAGAAGCTTGAGCTTGTGGGTTATAGGGTTGAGTTGCAGAAGGATGATTGAGACGGCACGAGCCAACACTATATAGTTCGGCATGAGACTTCGACACACAGAATCTAGAGAAAAGACGGAACCAACTCAAGCAAGTAGTTTCTTCCGACTGCAACACAATGTTACAAAATTGAAGGGATAAACTACATCGTATTTGTATATAGGTGACGCTGAGAAAGTGCTATCTGCTATAAGTGTCTGCTTTCCCTCTTCCCCCCATTCATCTACCGTGATAAACTGAAAACCACCTTATGATTATATCTCCTCGTATATTCAACTAACGGCGTGCTCTGTTTCAAATCCTCATTAAGACGAAGGATAGTCAACCTCGATAGGCTGAGAAGGCACCAACGTAGCCAGCGACAAATGCGGCCAAGTCAACCCATTAAAATTAAGAAAAACAGTCTGCGAGTACTGAATCTGCGTATAAGTCACAGGAATCGTCTTAGGGCCAGTGACAGGCCCAGGAGGCGTGACAGAGAATGTCGGCAGCGGAGGAGGCGTCTTGGCCTGGCCCTGCTTATAGGCTGGCTGCAGAAGAAGAGGTTTTCCAGGCGTGTAGTTCTGAACCGTGATCTCGGACTTGATCGTCTCGACCCAAAATGTAGAGTCCATCTGCACAGCATTCGCGTTGGGGCCTTGGGAACTCGCTCCGACGAGGAAAGCGATGTTGGCTGTACCGCCGCCTGGGGTTGGATCAAACTGGGTAGAGACTGTGAAAGTGCTGGTCTCGGTGATATTGAGCTGGCTGTTGATGTCAAGAAGAATCTGGATTGGGTTGTCAAGAATAGCCTGGGTGATCGTTCCCTGTTGAATGAACAGGGTGAGATCCTGGGGTAGACGTGCTGTGTTGTTAAGGGAGGCTGTCTGGCTGGGCTTGACCTGAGTATTCCCCTTGTCCCCAATGACGAAAGGAGTGATAGGTCGTGGACCGATATCTGGCGCCCCCTGGGTCACGTTGGGAGGCTTGCCCTGTGCATTGATGGTAGTTCCGTGAGGGATAGAGCCAAGGCGGACAAGCGTGTTCCCCTCCACGGGGTTATTCTTCGTCGGAGGAACGTTCAACCAGAAGCCGGTCTCAGTATGAATACCCGTCTTAGTACCGTCGGCCTTGCCGGTAGCTGTGTTGGTAACATCATTGACGGTCTGGAGATACGTGACACCATTGATAATAATGTCATTCTGCTGCTCAAGACCACGGTTTGGAACCTTTCCCAGAGGTTGAGAAAATACCATATCCTCTTGCGTCAGATTGAGCTCAAGAACAGAGACGTTGGGAGGCGAGGGAGGGGCAGGGAGGACGGGATTGGTGAAGGTGGTAGTAGTGGGGGAGACGGAGTTTGGTCGGAAGATGGTGTTGAAGCCAGGCCCAGTCCAGGATCCGGTGAAGCTATCCAAGATGCCCAGAGGAGGATCTGGCTCGTCTCTTGGAGGGGGAGGGGTAGGATCAAAGTTGACTTCGTCGTATTGGAAGCCTTTGGGGAGGTGAATACCAGCACGCGACGATTCTTTGGTAGGAGCCATTATGCTTGCCGTGTAATCTTTGAATGAGTTGAGTGTTTGGATGTCTTGGCGAGGATGATGGGCTTGATTGTGCAGCAGACGCTCACAGGTCTTATATTCGCAGGAAAGTTGTTACTCGTCAGCGCTTTGTCGCTCTGAGAGCATTCATATCAATACCAATACCTATCTGACTTTCAATGAGCACCTCACATGCCTCATCGCAGACGATCTATGCTACAACAGTACAAGCTTACCTCAATAGCTTACTGAACGCAGTAAGGCTCTTCATCCGTTGCCATACCACCCAGTGGCAACGTTCATATCACAGACACTTTCACTTCTAACGTGACGCGGTGGAAGCACGCTAACAGCTTCACATATCTCAACTCGGATGATCTTCCAATATCCGCCCGCAGTGGCTGGCTGAAAACGTTTTCAACTTCCCCTCCTGTCCAGTAAGCACCCTCGAATTGGCAAGCTGACCACCTGTGGCTTACCGGCACGGGACAAAAGATCTCAACTTCCCCGCAACGACTCTAAGACAATATGCAGCCACTCACGTATCAAGAATGAGACGGAATTGGCTTCTCGCGCATGTCACTGGCCACGGCCCGTCCCGATGAGTCGAGACTGGTCGTATTTTAGTGCGCTTTGCCGAATTGGTCTATCACATACCTGCAATGAAACGGGCACTCAGCCCGTGTTTGCTTCCGAATATTGGTGTTTTTATTGACATGTGAGATGAAAGCTGAAAATATTGGAATGCAGGTGTCCACGAAGAGGCTGTGCATGGCATTTTGGGTATTGAGCTGAATGGCCCAGGTGATCTGTGCGACTTCACATGTTGAAATCAGTCCCCTCACGACAGTTCATACAACGGGTATAAGAACAGACTTCAAACCAGCTATCTTCATTCCGCATTCCCTATCAATCCACCACTACAAGCTTCTTCTACTCTCATCTATGACTATCACCACCAAAATGGAGCCTTCCTTCCAAGGCAACCAATTCTTCCCCGGCACAGCTGCCTACAAGCGTGCCAACAACATCTATGCTACCTCCACTTACGGCGTCAGTCGCGACATGAACCCCTCCGAGATCCTCCAGCCCGCAAGCATCGAGGATATCCAAGAAGTCGTCAAGGCGGCTACCAAGATGGGCAAGCCTCTTGCCATCAGATCTGGCGGTCACCAATACAGCGGTGCATCTTCAACTGGCTCTCAGGGTATCCAGCTGGACTTGAAGCCTACTTTCCGACGCCCCAACATTGATCTTAATATCCTGCGGGAAAATGGCAAGGTTTACCTTCGCTCTAGTGTCAGCTGGCAACTCACCGAGATCTTTGACTTTCTCAAGGATAACGGCGTTTTCATGCCGACTGGCCAGTGCTCTACTGTCTGTCTTGGTGGACACGTTCAGACTGGCGGTTATGGCATGCTTGCACGATCCTTTGGTCTTCTTGGAGATTGGGTTCGTGAGCTTGAGATCGTCGACTACAATGGCGATGTAGTCAAGGTCACCAAAGACTCCCACCCAGATCTATTCTACGGTTTTCTCGGTGGCAGTCCCGGCAATCTTGGTGTCCTGACGCACTTCAAGATCGAAGTCCAGGATGACAAGAATCATCAGGGCTCCAAGGGCCTCTGGGTCGGCTTCGCCTACAAGGAGGAGACACTCAAGGCTCTACTCGATATTCTCGTCCAGAAGGGAGAAGATCCCAAGTTGCCTCGTGGCTATGACTTTACTGTCAACATTGTCAGCAGACAGGCCAATCTTCTGGATCTTTTCCCTGGTTCTGAGGACGAGCTTAAACAGAAATTGCCAGACGATGTCCACGACGGAAAGGACAATATTGCTGATCTTCTCAAGTTCAAGTATGCAATGATTGTTGTTTATGCACAATGGGTCAATCTCAATGAAGAGCCATATTCACCCGATCTCTTCACCCAGATCAAGAACGTGCCTAATGAGTTCAAAATTGTCAAAGAGGCTCCTGAAGGCACCCCAATGTCCGTTATCGCCTCCATGTGGCTGTTCGGGAGCCCTCGCGAGTTTCCCTACCCCTACGACAAGCGCACCAACAGCACAACCTCAACCGAACTCTCCAAGACAGGCTGGTCATCTTGGTTCTCTGGCCGTATCAACGAGGTCATCAAAGACAAGCACAATGGTCTTTGGGTCTCATCTCAACTACAAGTCTATGGCGGCGAACAATCCATGTTCCGAAGGAACGCAGGCAACGGCACAGCTTATTGCTTCAGAGATGCTACCTTTGGGGGGACCTGGGATGTGTTCTATCAGGGTACCAAGGAAGCAGCCGAGAAGTGGCAGGCGGTAAACGACGAGGGCAGAGCGAAGTACTTTAGCAAGGCGGATCGTCGTGTTCTCTGGGGATCTTATGGTGATTGGAACATGAAGGATGTTTGGCAGTTCTACTATGATCCAGAAACGTATAAGAAGATGCAGAAGATCAGGCAGACGTATGATCCAAAGGGTACGTTTACTGCGAACCCTTTCTGCGTGGAGGCTTTGAAGTAGGCAATAGTTACCAAAGCCTTTAGCAATTTCCCAATAAGCACGCTCACTAAGAAGTCTTTTTGTTTCAAATACTTTTCAAGGTACTCTGAAATAATTATAGGTTAGTGTTTTTTATCCTATTTTATCTTAGATATGGGTATTAGAAATAGATGTATATTTACCTATCTAAATCCTTATCTAAATTTATAAAAATATCCTTAAGCGCCTAAAACTGTTTATGGGAAAAACCAGCGAGAACACGTTACGTGGCAAACACGCCGCATACATGCTGTAAGGTTCATTATCCACCAAAGGCGATAGCGACAGTTTGCCAAGCTAGCTTCGGGCTCTAGAAGTGCTGCATAGCCTACGGGGGTTCAACAAGCTTATCTTCGCATTGGGCTGGATGACATGAACCCTGCTAGTGAAGTAATATGGGACGACAGGTTTTCCGACGTATGCGACGTCATTGGGTCACGCAGCAGGTTAAGGTCAGAATCCCTCAGGCACTTTTAGTACCCTGCAAGGCAGACTCGAGTGAAATTTCGGTTAGACTCCCGTCAGCTGAATGCTTTGCCTCTCGTAATGTCGCGGCACATTTAGTGGGCAAGCTGCGATCCTTCGAGCTACTAAGCCACCACCATCCATTGGGGCTTAGCTATCAATCATTATCAGAGCCAACACCAAGAGCCTGGTTATTTATTCTAGTGTCTGCATATTTGAATCATTACTCGTGTTGTTGTTTCAGCATTGTATCGTCGATATGTCACCAATTTCTGAACCTCGACCAGCCGCCCAGCCTGCTGGTGCGAAGGCTTCTCAGCCTGTGCAAATGTCTCAGCCGAGAACGCAACAGCCTATGAGTATGGGTTTCATGTCAATTATCAGGTGCCCGCAAGCTGATTCACGTCTTGATATAGAATTCCAAAGGCCACAAGGGCGCGCAGATCTTAGAGGCAATCGCAGACGTCCTCGTGATGATCCAGAGCGCGATGGGTGCTGTCGCGGCCTAAATTGCTTATCGGGCGTTTATATGATCCCCTGCGCGTGCACACTGTGCTGAATGAATACTTCGTGCTTGTATTCGAATGGAGCGTAAGGGATGAAGGCAATGATAGTGAAGCTATGGGTAATAGTGCTGTAGCCCATCGTGTATACTTGTCTTGAGGATTGTCTCGCTGGTTAAGTTCGAGTATGGTCGACTTGATGCATGATAATAATGGCTGATTCGGTCTGGACTAATACAGACGCAATCGGTTACTGTCTGGAAAGTGCGAAAGCCCGAGCCAGTCCGTTACCCTCCTTAGGCTATCGTCATGTTGTTCTTCTATCCACACAGGCACTCTCAAAGATATCAAGTCAGTCTAAGAACAGGTCCATTCACATCGCCAAATAGGCACTACAGATGAGGCTAGTTCAAACTTGAAACTACCTAATATATAGCTTATGCCTTTAGTTACAAAATGCTAGTATGATAGAACTTCCTAACAACCGACTACAGTATAGTAATCCCATTGGAACTGAGGACCAATGCAGACGCCCTGATTGGTCGCATCATAAAACTGCTGCGGTACGCCATCATCGCAGTCGTCCTCGTTAGCATACAGGTCAATTTGGCAGTTACCCATATCTTCAAGCCAGAACCCTCTATGAGGATTCGGAATACTGGTACAGTCTGGGCGGGCGAGAGGGCATTAGTCGTCATTACTGGAAGTACCTTATCATGAGGATCTAGGAATGGAGCAAGTACCTTTATTACCATCTCCTCGAAGGTCACCCGACGGAGTCGACTCGCAGTCGCCGTCACCATAAATAGTAAACTTCCAAGCATTAGCCACTGTTGCCAGCAGCAGCAGAGCCGTCTTGCGGGTGAGCATCATTGTTGCTTTGGGCAGAAGGCGGAACACGTGCTCGGACCTTGATTAGGTCGTCTTCGTACGCCGGGTCGTTTTCAAGGCGTCTAGAACTAGCAGCGTGGAGGAGAGCTTGACGGAAGACAGGCACGTCAATCTTGGTGGGGATCTCAATAAGGATATCTGTTTTCCACTGGTCGCCGTAGATTAAGTAGCGGATGGGAAAGGGGACGTCAGCTGCGTAGTCGGCTTCGTACTGTTCAAAGACAATATCGCGCCAGGTCTTGTTGAGGTTTCTGGATGTCATGCTGGAGTAGAGGGGACTCTTGGGGAGCGGAATAAGCTGGATATTTATCTTCTTTTCACTCGTTGGTCTTGTCTAGACTCTTACTTGTTGTCCCTTTTTCAAAAGCCACAGTTCAAGGCTGGTTGTCGAAGCGCAGTACTAAAGTAAACTGCAGCTGGCAGGTTGAATCAGGAAATCTCCGAGCTGACTGTCAAAGCGCAGCGCCAAGTGTAGATCAAAGAGGTTATTATGTTGGTTGTCCAAGTCGGAGTCCCAAATGTAGACACGATTGGTGGGTTGAATCAAGGAAGTTGAGTTGTCGTGTTGGTTGTTGGTTGTTGGTTGTTGGCTGTTGGCTGTTGGCTGTTGGCTGTTAAACGTAGATCGAGATGGCCGAGTTCAAGTTGTGGCATCATTAGTAAATGCGGGGTCAGCACCAAATCTATGCCTCAGGTTAGGGAGATCAGTCATCAAATAGAGTGAGCGATACATAGTAGTACCTATGGCCCGTCGGGGAATTAATTGTGCATTTCGGCACTAGCCTAAGTATCTTCCTTTGCCTTATACTGAAAGGTGCACACATACCAGTTCATACCCAGGTATGAGACGTTTGTTGCGTAAATACTGGCCGGGGTCTTGTGATGAAAACAAGTCGCTGCAGGCGATCAGCACAAAGTTTTCTCAAAGCAGAAGTAGCCGAAGCGGCAGAATCTACATATGTCAAACAAGGTACTTTCTATCAAGGTGTAAAACAGACGATCCCGATATGCACCCAGGTTGACAATAACCATCAAACCACCCACTCTTACATCATTATCTCATGCTAGTCAGGGAGTTATTTTTGAGCCACCAAATCATTGTTTGAAATGGACCGGCAGCGCGCTGATCAGTCCACTTGTCTCGAGAACTCGTATTCAGCCAACAGCACGCATAACAGGAGGAATAACGCTGTATCAGAAGACTCTGGCCAATCTACCAATGCAAGGTCATGTGCAGCTGAGTAGAAGTAGGTCACATTACGTCTGGACCTTAAGTCATACTTAATAGCAAGACTGTAACTGTTTTGCTTGTATGACTGTTATTGATGGATTATCTGATCTCAACGACTGCTCAACTGTTTGCCGCATTGGGTGAGGGAGTTACACGTATCTGTAATTACTCCTACTTTGGACGTCTCCCAAGGTTCTGTAATCCTAGATATAAACTGCCTAGGTAGTGTCTCTCGTGAAATTTCTCACAGAAGCTTTCAGAGTGCCGTGGGAATAGCCTATTAACCACAACATAATTTTGGTGAATGGTGTCTTTATTTTCTTTACGCCAAATCAGACCAGAGATGTTCTGGTTGCTAACGGGAAGGTTGTTGCGTGTGTGTGGAATAGTAGTACGCTCAACCGACTATTAATATAACGAATTAAGAAGTGATGTGATTAGAGGCGGAGCATCTATTGCAGGCACATAGACTGGATGAGCTGAGAAGATTTAGTGCTGGTAAAGATTGGAAGGTATTGGATACGTTTTTGCGCGTATCGGGAATGGAAGTAGCTTACTCCCGATCTCTCTAACACTTGGCAGCTTTAAACCACGTATGCTGTCCTAGAACCCAGGCGGACATTTGGGCTCAGAGGAATTGATTATGACTCCTTGTTCAAGACTGACATACAAAATTAACTCAGCCCTTCTCATCAGAGTGGGTCTTTGTCCCTGATAGGAGCTGACTGCAGGCAAATGCTCCACAGCCATAAAAGCGATATGCCGCCCTGAGCCAAATATCTCGAGGAAGTGCAAGGGGATACAATAGACTGCTTGTATTACGCTATAACCTATAGCAGCTCTTTGGCTCCCATAAGTAGAGGCCACCCGACTACAGCTTTCTTCAATCATTAGCAATTGCTAGTCGTCTCTAAGCTATAGAATGCCTCGCGATCACGGATCCACCCAGGAGGGGGTCGCTGAGACTTGTGGAAGACGTGGCAATGCGAGGTCAATTGGCAAGGCGTTGAGTTCAGTGGTTAAATTATATCTAACACGCCTAAAGGATTCCCAAAGAATCGGAATGACTATTCTGAAGCGGCTTATGAGCGTGCGAGGATGGGATGGTGGTGATGGGTACGGTCGGCCACACTCTCTAAGGATAATGAGACTGATTGGTTAAAATCAGTTACGCTTCAATTCGCTATCAGTATATTCAAACATTTTCTTTATATCTTAAGTCAACAACAGGGCCAATGCCCGCCCTCTAGCTAGAGTAAGGCTTTCCCTTCTTAAGAGTCTCAAGAACAGCAACACTAAGGTTAGGAAGCTTAAAGTTGAAGGCACCCTTTCCATCAGCCTTGAGAACAGTCTTCTTAGTATCAACAACATTGTTACCCTTGTGAGGATCGTTGAACGCAAAAGGATCTTTCTCCTTGTTGGTCAGAAGAGTAAGCTCGGCCTGAGCACCGGGTTTGACACCCTCGAAGGACAGAGAGACAGGAACGTCAGCGCCCTTGGTGGTGTTGTACGCAGCACCCTTCCAGATAAGAGTTCCCTTGTCCTCGTTCTTGCCAGCGACGTAGTAGAGAGGGTCGAAGTTGGAGGTGGCAGGGAGGGTATGTGTCATAGGGTGTCCGGCGAAGAGGGACCAGACGTACCAACTGGTAGAGCGGGTGGTCATGGCAGAATCGGCGGCAAATTGGATCATGGTGATAGACCACTGCCAGCGGTTCTCGTTCTTAAGGATAGGAGCGTAGAAAGTTCCGGGGATGCGATCAGCGTTGCGCTCATAGCCGCAGAGAGCGACGGCCTCGCCGACACCAGAGATCCACCAGGGATAAGGCATCAAATTGCCACTCCAGCCAGTGCCACCGTTGGGGTGAGTAGAAGCCACCTCGCCAATGATATGGCCGTACTTGTTGTTATCAAACAGGTTGAACTCCTCAACTAGAGCATTAGGCTCGCGGTAAGGATGGTAGTCGCCGATTCCAGGAGCAGGAATGTCAAAACCAGCATTCTCCTTGTCACCAACGGGGTCAAAAGAAGCGCCGGAGGAGATTACGGTGAGATCAGGGTGAGCCTTCTTAATGGCATCGAGGAACATGGGGAAGCGGTACTCCTTGTAAGAGTTCCAGCCGGTGGGGTAGCCAGCGAGCCAATCCTCGTTTCCGATTTCAACGTATGAGAGTCTGAAAGGCTTGGGGTGGCCGAGCTCAGCACGCTTCTTGCCCCACTTTGAAGTGACAGGACCTCGAATGAATTCGATCTCGTCGAGGGCGTCGTCGATGAGAGGCTGGAGTTGGTCCTTGGGAGTGACGGAGCCATCGAGGGAGAGACCAGCATAGACACCGACAACTAAAAGTCGTTAGCACTAGCTCAATGAGTTGGAAGAATATGAGACTCACTGATTTCGAGATTCATGTCCTCAGCCCACTGAAGGTACTCCAAGATTCCAAGACCGTGTGTCTGCTGGTAGTTCCAGACACCTTCGAAACCAGGACGGTTGCGAAGAGGTCCGAGGGTATCCTTCCAGTCCCACCAGGTCTTGTTGGTGTTGCCCTCGAGCATGTTACCACCAGGGAAGCGCAGCAGGCTCTTTTCTGCATGTCAGCGACTACTCGCGAGAGACGTGAGACGGTGAACTTACGGGGTGGAGACCTTCGAGAGCCTCAGCAAGGTCAACTCGAAGACCGTTCTTGCGGCCCTTGTAGGTAGGAGGGAACAAGCTGATGAGGTTGAAGTCGAGGGCTCCATCAGCACCCTACTATTTGTCAGTATATGTCACGTCTCTGTTTTGATTGTAACTCACCTTGGGATCATAGGTAATAGCAAAAGTGTTGTTGCTGTTAGGAGCGTTCTTGTTAGGAGTAAGCACAAACTCATGCTCAACCCACTGCTTCTTGTTGGCCTTGGACTTGACCTTGACGCTGCCAAAGACATCGTCGGTAAGGTCAGATCGCAGAGAAGCAGTAAATTGCCCCTTGTAAGCACCCTTGACCCAGAAGGAGCCAGTGTACTTCTGCTTCTTGACATCCATTCCCCAGTACCCCTCGTTGAGGAAACCAATCTCCTTGGACTTGCCCTTTCCAGGCTTGACGTTCATGGAAACGGGGAGAGCGTCGGAAAGAGGGGTGTCGAGACGGTTGAGGGAGAGCGTAGCATCGTTGATAGATCTCCAGCCAGACAGAGAAACAGGGTATTTCTTGCTGTACTGGAAAGCTCGGTTGCGGATGAGTTCAGCGTAGATGCCGCCATCACCGGAGTTGTTAATATCCTAGTCCAAGTTAGCATCCCAATCATCATCAGCGCTGAGTCAAGACCAACCTCGTGAAGGAAGCCATATTGGTGACCGCTAGTGGCGTTTCCGCCCTTGCTATCCACCTTGATGTCGACAGACTCAACAGCCACGAAGCAAGCCGCAGCCGCAAGGATTGAACTGAAGAGAACCATGATGTCAAATCTCGACCTTGCCTTGCAGATGAGGTGAGATTTTCAGAAACTCCGACGCTGCTACGGTCTTATATATAGCTATCCTTCAATTCAGGCACAAACCTGCACAATTCAACCGGCTTAACCAACCCCATTCCGTTCCTGCAGGAAACAAGCGGTCCAATAATTGACAAGATAAGCTTCTCCGCACTTTGACGATCGTATCATGGTCACTGCCGAGAGAGCCATTAACACCAATAACTTTACCCGAACGCGGGGGGACGATCGTGAAAAAACGGTTAAATTCTGGGGGTGATCATGACGTTTACTAAATCTGTCGATCATGGCTTGTTTTGGAGTTGGGGTAAAAAGCTCCAATTGAACAGGGGTTTGAGGGGAAGAGGGAAATGATTCGTGCGCATGGTAGAGCTTGTGTGGACCTGAGTCGTATTTTGTCGTGATCTTCATGATTGACTCGGTGTAGCTCACCAAAACTAGCTTAGCTTTTCCGATTGACAATTTCTTCAAATTCATCCACGAATTAACGCGATAAATTACAAGGGGCCAAGGGATGTTCACATGATGAGAGACCGGATAAATGTCACTTGGCTGGTGAATAACAAGCGAATCCATATCATGTCATGTCATAATCATACTAGCATTCTGCTTTCTATCGCTATTTCGTAAACATAAACAATTGCTTCCATTTCTTTCCCAATTACTCTTCGCTTTGCTCCAAGTGATCAGCCTTTTCCTTGCTTGCGAGGAATTGCTGAGGAGTGTTGCGAGGTCGAGTCTTTGCAAACTTGACTGTTGAGAACACAGAGGGCGATTCCTTGAAGATGAGCTCGATCTCTTCGAGGTTGCGACCCATGGTTTCAGGGAAGAACAGGAAGACCGAGATGGGAACGCATGCGGCGATGACGGCGTACACAATGTAGTACTGCCAGCCGATACTCTCGAGAGCGACGGGTGTGACCATGACGACAATGAAGTTCCTACTAATGTTAATATTTGCGGTTATAGGGATGAGCTGGGTTAACATACCAAAGCCAGTGATTACCGGTCGAGATGGAAGACATGGCCATTCGGAGACGAATGGGAGCAACCTCAGTACAGTACAAGAAGTTGGCGCCAAGGAAACCGATGGGAACGAAAGTGTTGTAAAGGTAAATGAAGCAACCAGCAGCAATCATGGCAGGCTTGTTCTCACTGCCGAAAGAGGTGGTGATGGCGAGAGCGATCATGCACGCCGACATACCAATACCGCTGATCATGAAGACGGCACGACGACCGAAACGATCGATGGTGAAGAAGGCGATGAAAGACGCGAGGAACTTCCAAGTGAGAGCTCCTCCGGTAAGAATCTTGGCTGTCTCGGCGCTCATACCCAGGTTCTTCTGGAAGAGAACGTTGGCGTAGACACTGACGAGGTTGGAACCACTCATCTGCTGGTAGAACTGCAGAAGAATGCAGAGGATGAAGCGGTACAGGAGCTTATCCTCACCCATCTTGAGCATATCGCCCAGACGAGCAGCGTTATCGGAGGTCTCTTCGAGGGAGTGCTCAATGCCAGCAACTTCAGCGAGAACCTCTGTGGAATCGATGGGAAGACCCCGAAGGGCAGCGACAGCGTGACGGGCCTCCTCAGATCGGTTCTTGAGGACGAGCCATCGAGGGCTCTCGGGGAAGAAATAAATGCTAGCCATGAGGATGAGGGAGAAGGCGATGGCAATGGCAATCGGGGGTCTCCAGGTAACAGGGCCATGGTGAAACTCGAAGAAACCAAGGTTGATCCATGACTCGAGGACGTAACCAAGGCAGATGAAAAGACCCGTCAACACAACCTGACGACCACGGTTCACGGCCGCCGACGTCTCACTCTGCCAAACCGGCACAATCGAACTAAGCTGTCCAATACCCAGACCAATAATGACACGCCCAACAATGAACTGCGCCAGTCCAAAAGACGAAGCCTCGAGGATCTCTCCAATCAAGGAGCAAATCGCCGCCGCAAAGATGACATTTCTGCGTCCAAACTTATCACCCGTATACGAGCAACTCAACGAGCCAATCAGCGCACCAATGACAAATGTCGCGACAACAAAGCCCTGAAGCGTTGATTTGGAGCTCTTGTCTGCGCCGGTAGAGTTGACGGTGTCGATCTCGGGGAAGGTCTTGACCCAGTCTTCTTCGGAGAGGAGACCGCCAATGCCAGCTTGGTTGTAGCCGAAGAGGACGAAGGAGGGAGCGACGATGGCGGCGATTTGGAGGATGGCGAGGGACTTGCCGCTGACGCCCATGTATGTTGGCACGCTCATCTTGGTCAAAATGTCTTCAAGAAGCAGAAAGTTGGAGACAAGTTGGAGAATCGCCCTGGGTTGGAGATTGGGATTGGAGTAATGAAACAGGCTCGTCTCTAGGTTTTATACCAATCTCATCGTCGAGACTAGAGACTCCAGATTTCTGCGGAGCCCCATGGAGAAGCAGGAAAAAACCCCTCGTATGTGGGGATAAGATTTAGTTGATCCAAGCTCGATTGTAACAGTGAGAAGAATAACATGAGATTATTTTTCTTGCCATGGCATCTTTCTCACGGTGAGGTTTTGGGGTCATCGGATAAAACGGCACGGTCTCTTTTCGGAGGTGCCATGTCAACTGTGGATATCGGGTCTCGCGAAATGGGTCCTTGCGCTCCGCAGTCGTCATAGCCCGCGAGTCAGAGGATGCAAAATCTCGCAGCGATAAGGCTCGGGGTAACTGCAATAGGTATTCCTTATCGCCAAGCTATGAGGCTCATGCACGGCATTGGATGGCAGCGGGTCCGGTAGAGGCTTGCTACCCCTGGTCGCGAACGGCAAAAACGGCACTTTCAAGATGCTAGCATCTCGTTGCCTACGGGAGATTGCGGAGTCTGGTGGTATCATTTGCATCGTCTAGAACCTTTTAATCGACGCTGATTAAGTGATTAAGCTTCAAATAGTCTTCGGAGTTCAGATTTGAAAGGATGCAGGCCGGAAAGTTTACTCGCAGACGTTCCCGGACTTGGGCGATTCGAATCGTTCTAGAAAATTTCTAGGGGAGAAGCACTGTCGATCTTCTGTTCCGTGGCGCTCTCGGCCGATCCGTTGTCCGGTATTTGAACGCTTATGTAAGATCAACGAATGATGTCTTTCAATCGAGGGTTTGAATCAGTTGATTTCAGTGCGTTACCAATTGTCAATGTAGTAAAGAGTATGTAATAGAGAGTATGTAAAATTGACGAGAGATATCGGGGAACTTGATATCTCTGACCAATTACAGTAGTATCATTTATAAAATTGTGGAAAAGACCCTTTGTTCATCTTACCTCCACGGGGAATCTCAAACTAAAAGTAAATACTCCGTTATGGATATTTCAATCTACCCCATATCACTTGCTCAACAAAAAATCTCTTAATGCTTTGTTGATCCACAATCGTGAGATGACTCCAGTTTAGATGACTCGGGTATAACTTGGAAATCTGGAGCCTCAAGGAAGCCCCCACGGCCCACAAACAGGCTCAACGTTACATATGCTGAATAATATCAACGGTCAATCGACTCATTACTTTATAAGAACGGTGCCTGCCAGGGAAAGAGGTCCGGTTTTGTTCGTGAGATGTGATGAGCTTGGACCCTTGATGTGACCGCAAGATTCGTGTATTACATATCGGTGCGATAGCCCACATCACGAGGTGAGGCTGGGAGCAGATGTGGTGTTTTTGTGCGACCGAGAATATCGCCTATACATATCCGAGTCGCTGCACTGATAAGAACCTCGACTTTGCATAGATTGAGGTTGTTCTTCGGTGGCATTAGCGGATGCGAATAGTATGATGAAGATGGAGTTCGGACATTAACATAGTATCTCCGTTAGTTGATGAACTGGCCTGATAAAGTTGGCAAGTGAGTGTGAATTTAAGTCGAGACCTGAAAAGATTGAACTGAGGCTTTGATGATGTTTGATGATAGCTTTGATAATGCTGAACCAACGTGTAAAATCTGCAAAATGCGGGGACCAAAGAGCGTGAGAGATCTGAGTTTATGGTTGCGAATAAGCATAGATCATCTTGGTTAAACCCCAGACAGACCCCTTAAAGCAGCACAAGGTCATAAGACAGAATTGATTGAGATGAGCTGGAAAATGACATCTGCCAGCATCTCCTACCCTGAAGCATTTCCAACCCAGACAAAAGCCGTTCTTATCGTTATCGATTGCGATTGCTTATCGATTGGGTGGATGGCTGGGATGTGGCGCTCAATTGCTGTGTTAAGCCACAATTGCAATAACCGATTGCTCCCCAGGTTGAATCAACTTTGGCAACACGACACCAAAAGGCGTTAGAAAGGTATCTGAAGTTGACAATAATTATGATGAATATTATGAAGCGAAACAAATGGAAAGAGGGAAGTGGAAATGCGAGAAATGTCAGAAGACTCGAAAGGTTGACGTTGCAGAGCAGTCGTCGGCATCCGCGGACCTTTGCACCAATGGCCTATTGTCCGGCTCTCTAAGGGTACTGTAAATATGTGTCACACAGGTACTCTGGAAGCCTTTTTCGATTATACAAGAATGAATTTTTAATACGAATTCTCCAAGGTTTCTTCTTTGCCAGTATCTTCAACCCGCGCATGTTAGAGCAGCTTTGATCTGGAGTAAATCCCATGGACCTTAATCACGGTAAAAAATAATGCAAAAATTGGAGGAAAATTCTATATGCACGGATTCGTCGCAATGGCAACGATATAAAGCAATGTGAAAGCTTGGCAGCTAATATAAGTCCAGGAAGTTGACAGTGCCCGCGGGTAGCGAAGCTCCGGTCCCCGCGGGCCTCCTCATTCCCCAAGATATCAGCTGAACTGCCTATGCTTCTTTGGACTTAAACAATCCATCCCAAGAACCAGTTGGAATAGAATATATTTTCTTTTTCGATAACCTTTAGCTCTTCGTTTACCGAGGCGCCGAGGCATCTTTTTTAAAGTTTGCGGGGTAGCGCCAGAATCTTTGAAGCTTTACCCATCTCAAGCGATCGCTGAAGATCAATTAAAGTCAATCACGCTCCGATCCTAGATTCATGAAACTTGATCCTCTCTCGATTTGTTCACATCAGCGCATCTATCACAATGCCTTCCATATCAGCCTCAGTAGTCTCACTCATCATAAAATGGTTTCTCCAGAACAAGGCCGTCCAGGAAGATGAAGAGGCGACGCGCCATAACATTCGCGACACCTACATCCGACCGCAAGACCATCGCCCTCCCAGCAATCTCGGCTCAAACATCACCATTGATCGCGTTGATGTGCAGGAATGGCCTTTATACAAGATATCCACCAAGAATTCTCAGAGTAAGAGTCAGCAGCGCAAAGCCCTTCTTTACATCCACGGCGGATCGTTCTTTAAGGAAATCTATCCCCAGCACTGGAAATTCGCCGCGCAGATTGCGAGTGAGACAGACCTGGACGTCTTGATACCGATTTATCCGCTGGTCCCAAGGCCAGTGGCTACAGCGCAGAAGCTCGCCGATGGGTTTGTTGATATCTGTCGTTTGTCAAAGCAGCCCATCGTGAGCATAGCGGGTGATTCAGCAGGCGGGACGCTTGCTCTATCAACTACGCTCCACCTACGAGACACAGCGCCTGAACTATTCGCGAAAGTGCGCTCGTTGATTCTAATAGCGCCTCTTCTTGATTGTGCAGTCGATCATCCTGAAGCACTACGTCTCGCCAAGATCGATTTCTGGCTCGGTGTAACTGGTCTTCGCATCTCAGGGAAGATGTTTGCAGGAGATTTGCCGATCAAACATCCCCTTGTTAGTCCGCTATACGGCGATATGGATAAGCTCCCACCATTGCTGATGTTTGGTGGTCCGAGGGATTTGCTCTGTGCTGATGCTAGACGGCTGAAATCCAAGTTGCTAGGCAAAGACGTGGATGAGGCTCCGGCGGGGAGTGTGGAGACGGATCGGCTTGTGTATGTTGAGAAGGAGGGTATGCTTCATGTCTGGCCTTTACTTCCGCATAGTGAGGGTGCTGAGGGGCGAAAGATGATTAGTTCTTTTGTTAATAAGCATTTAGAGCGATAGATATTTGCCGAAACCTTGTGGAAATGGCCAAGATATTCAGTCGCCAAGCTTTCTAGCCAATATTATAAAGTCACATCCGAAAGTCCTTTTGGCAGAAGCCCATAAGCGGGGACTCATACCCGCATAACCGGCTGTGCGTTTAGTATCACGTGTTTTTCGTATAACCGGTTATGTAGATAAGGCCATGTAAGCTTCTTTAGTTAAATCTGCATAACTAGGGGACTATTAGTTAATTTATCTTCCTATTATATTTATATTACTAATAAAGTAATTACTAACTTTCTGCTTTATAATTTAACTTTATCTATATAATTAGTATTTAAATAAGTAATATTAAGCTCTTAGTCCCTTCTACTACTAATAAATTAGTAAGATAATAGCCTAATAATATTCTTCCCCTAGAGGCATTATATCTATTATAAGAAGCCCTCCTTATAGATATTAATAAGTAGGTAAAGGCTTAAGGATATGCCTTTATAATAAGGCATATAATATATATGGCAAATAGAAGACTGCATATATACTTTAGCTATAATTATAGCAGAGGTAAATATATACTAATTCCTGATTCTAAGAGGAAGAGGAAGTATATTACTTAATGCATAGGGTGTAAGTTCTCTGTAATAGGAAAAGAGAGCCTTTATAAGAGTAAATAGAGTCTTTAATATTATCCTAATCCCTCTTATTCTTGTTATAATTATAAGCCTACTATTAGAAGTAGTATTATATATATAACTTACTAAAAGCTCTCTAATAAAGATATCCTTATGGTTAAAAAGCTTACTCTTACCGGCATTAAATAATACTAAATTAAGACCTACCTACTGCAGAATATAAAGGCATTATTTATTAACTTAAATCTTGCGAATTATATCTCTTAAGTAAAGTAAGACCTTGCTAATAGATAGAGCTATATAGTTGCTCTGCTTTAATATCTTGATTTATAGGGCTTCTAGAGTTATTACCTTATTAGAAAGGACTCTTAACTGCAGTTAGTTATATTTATTTATTTAGAATTACTCTAATTTACTAGGTTATACCCTAAGGTACTTATAGTTAATTATACCTATAAGACTAATAAGTATAAGATGCCTCTTCTTAATATGGTTAGTATTAATACTATAGGGAGTACTTTCTATATTATATTTATATATCTTAGTGGCAAGGAAGAGGAGGATTTTACCTAGGCTCTTAGGGCGTTATAAGATTTATATAATACTAATAATATTCCTTATCCTTTAGTTATACTAACTAATTAATATCTTACTTATATAAATACTATTATATCCCTTCTCTGCTTTCTAGTATTAAAGGTTATACTTTGCCTTTAGTATATTAATAGAGTAGTCTTAACCTTCTATATAAGTAGCTTTATAAAGGGCAAGGATAATAAAGAGGGATAAGAGGTATAAAAGGAATTCTATAATAATTAGTATATGCTTATAGCCTTAAAGTTATAGGCTATATATAATAAGAGACTAAAGGTCTTTCTGCTTTAGTATACTTATTTATATTTAAAGGAGGTAAATTATCTTTTTTTAACCTGGCTAAACCCTTATAAGGGTAAGTTTATTAAGGTATTTATAAATAAGTATTTATATTTAAACTAATTTATTATATCTTAAGTAGAAGGTATTTATTTCCTACTTAAGTCTTATTTAAAAAGCTCTAAGGCTAACCTCTTTAAGGCTTTCTAAATTATTAAGCTAGTAATTATAAACTAGCTAATTATACTAAAATCTGCATAGGCTCTCAAATAAGCAATAAGACCTACTTGGCATACTTAGATATTATTAGGAGCTTTATATAGCCAAGTCTGCAGTTAGATATTTTATAAGGTATTAATTATAGTTAATCTGTAGTAAGAATAAATAGGAGAGAGTCTCCCTTAATATACTAGGAGTTTCTTAAAGACTATAAGTATACCTTATGCTTATGCCCTTATGCTATTAATCTAGGGAAACAAGCCCTTATTAATAAGCTATTTCTATTTATATTAGTATCTCTAGTAATCTAGGATGCTGCTGCTAATATTTAAGCCCTATAAGATTAATAATTACTATATAGCCTTAAAGTTATAGCTAGTATTAAGTATATGGCGAGATTTATATGTATTTAAAGGAGTTAAAAAGGCACTACTTCCCTTAGTGCCTAAGAAGCTATAAACCTACTCTTAATATTATAAGTAAGGTTATAATAGAAACTTAAGGCTATGCCCTAAGAAGTATATTAAAATGGCAGCAGAGCTTAATAATATAGAGAGAGAATAAGATCTTATTATAAAGGAGGTTATAGTTATAGATATATAAAGTAGGTCTATATCTCCTGCTACTACTGCAGCCTTAATACTATAGATAACCCTAACCCTGACTTACTACTACCTTTAAGAGCCTATATATTAAGTATATATAAAGTATAAGGAATCTCGTAAGGCGTGGTTTAATTAGTAGCCCCCTAGTACCTCTCTTACTAACTATACCTTCAGAGAAGCTATTAGACTGCCTTTAGAGTATAATGCAGTTAGGTATCGGTAGTGCCAGAGGTTAGAGCAGATAGGGCCCTTTATTAAGCTTTATAATAGCTTTAAACTAAGAGATTAGATATTAGAGGAGATATATAGCTGGCTTAATAATAATAATAGATCTAATAATAATACTAATTAACTAGAAATACAGCTTTTAGGAGTAGAAGGCCCTAGCTATATATCCTAGCAAGGACCTGCAAGTTATATATTATTACGGCTATAGCAAGGAGGCAATCTGATTTTCTCGGCGAGATAATTAAGCAGTTAGGCAGCCTAATGCTAAATAAGATATAGAGGGATAACAGTTAATTAGGAGCTATATATAAATAGAGCAAATTTCAGCAAATTTAATAATATAATTATTATCACTTAATAGTAGCTCTTTGCAATTAAAGTGCCTTTTTTTATTTCATAGTATTTATAATAATCAAGAGTCAGTAAAGTCAGAGTACGTAAAATTATCAATCCTTGCAAATTAATTATCCTAGTTAGAATACCTATACTTATAACCAGCTACTTGCGCCTAAGAAGGATAATATATATATTATTAAATTAAGAGAAAAAAGCTAAATTAATTAATATATATCTTAATACCTTAATCTGCTAAATTCTAATATTATTAGTAAGTAAGAAGATAGTATAGGGTTAGATATAGAGAATTAAATCACATATATACAAGTAGATAGATTAAATAAAGGAATTATATATTTCTCTTTAAGCAGATTATAACCTTAACAGAGCAGATAACATTAATACAGCAAGAGATTTAAACTGGCATATATACTACTAAATATATATAAGAAAGTAACCCTAAATATCCTTAATTCCCCCTACTATCTGCCTATCTAAGTCTATATAATATGCCCTTATAGATTAACC